>NC_090445.1:278425504-279033316 GCF_031143425.1 Pleurodeles waltl
TTTTTAATCTCCAGCAATGAACGTGGATTGAGTTGGCACAGCAACAAACTAAAACTTGACTGTCTGGAATGTGGAGAGAAGGGTGCTCCTTGCAGGTCATCACAGAAGTTCTGCCAGCGTTAACTGTTCTATAAACAAACGGGCCCTGCTCAGTTGTTTTTGCTCACCTATAAGAGGAGGAGCAGGCTGTGTGTAGGCATTAGAATTTGGCATGGATGCTTTGTGGATAAACAAGATCACGTGATCACTCTGCACTGTGGTGCCTTTCCACTCAGTTCAAGCCTCTTTTCCCTGGCCTAGTTGGCATGCCAAAAATACCATTCCCTTTAAAGCCCTTCTCGGTTGTTGTCCACGTTTAATTGTACCTGGTCTGTGATCAAGGGTCCGAGGACAGGAGGACTTGCCATACGAAAGTCCGACTGATGCAGTGCAGGGTGCAGTTTCTGTTGCTTTCCAAAAAACTACGATTTTGTTAGTGTATTTTTCCTGTTTTCTTTTCACAGTTTTTTATTTAAGGGTTGCTTCTTAACGCTGCTGCACAGAGAAGTTACCATAGGCACATGCCCGCGTAAAGGGCATCCGCAACTGGTTTTCTGTATCATACCGAGATCGCCCCTTGGCAACTGTGAAAAGAGCAAAAGCTCTATTTATAATCTGTTGCTAAATCTGGATATCTGTGCTTGTCCAGAAAAGAGTCCGATAAGTAGGTGTGGTCAATACATTATTGTTTTTCCTCCATAATATGAAGGAAATAATTTGCAAATCATTTAGCAGGTCATACAGACACCAGCTCATGTTTGGTGGTCTCTCATAGTGCATCAGATGTAGCATGCATTTTCAGCACCCCGAAAAAACTCTGTATTATCTCCTGGTTGAGGTTTAGGGGTGTAATGTAGTCTGGTGGACAGAGGTTGAGATTCAAGAGCTGTCTCGAATGCCACAGTTTTCATTTCTCTTTCTTTACTTAAACTCCCTGATATTTTAATACTGTCTTATTTTACCTTTAGGTAACTGACTCAATCCTACCTTTCTGGTTGGCTGCTACTCTTTTTTTTTTTTTTTTTTTTTTCAGCTCTTGGTTTGTCAAATCGTTGAAGAACTTCTGTGGAGTTGCACCCTTGAAGACTATCTTCTCGGTTATTAATGCTTCTCCAACGACGACGGAAAAGATTCATCCATTATATTTTCTCTACTAATTTTAGTCAGAACAGTGTAATGCCTCACACGAAACATACTGATTTATGTTTTAATCTGCACACAATAAATCACAGTACTGCTGCTGGCTGTGTGCTCAGTCTGAATTGGACAGCCATGCTGTTTCTAGGGGCGAGCGCAAAGCACTCTATCCCTCTTCTAATCTTCCTTTAGGGGGATTTTAACCACACTCATGCTATGTCAGTCACTTTCATTGGTTTGTGGGCTTGCCTTTTAAAATCCGCTTGCTTTCATTTGTGAAAGGCATGCATACGTCAAGCCTTTTCTGGTGTTTAGCCCCCCTCGAGCGCACTGACCAACTACTGAAAACATACGACACTCCATGTTTTCCCCATGGTTTCTGAACTACTTTTTCTCTTTATTTTGCAGCATGATCACACTGCGTTTTACGATTGCGCTAGTTTTTTTTTCTCATTTAATGTGGCAAGAAAAGTCCACTTAGAAGTTTACAACGCTAATAGCTCTAACTCGACGCAATGCGAGACCCGTTG
Organism: Pleurodeles waltl; assembly: GCF_031143425.1. Lineage (NCBI taxonomy): Eukaryota > Metazoa > Chordata > Amphibia > Caudata > Salamandridae > Pleurodeles > Pleurodeles waltl. Next base: position 278,427,211 of record NC_090445.1, read on the forward strand.
CATTGCAAAGGCTTGTTAAATACAGTGCACCCTCCCTTGTGGGCTGTTTAGGACCTACTTCGGGGGTGGCGTACATGTATTATAAAGGAGATTTTAGGCCTGGCCAAAGGTTTATTTTGCCAGGTTGATTTGGCAGTTTAAAACTGCACTAAAGGCAGCAATGGCATGTCTGAGACATGGTTTAAAAGCTTTAGTGGGTGGCACAATCAGTGCTTCACCTTACTATAGCATTTAATATACAGGCCCTGTAGGTTTGCAGGAGGTAGTGCGGAGAGGTTCAAATCCAACACATTCATAATAATTTACAGGTTTTAGGAGGATCATAGAACGCTGGAGATTCCAGTTGCAAACAAGTTTCAGCAATTCCACCCTTACCTGGGGTATGGTATGTTTTGTGAAATGTATTGTATAGTTAGTTTATGGAGCGGTTTTTGAACGATGTATTAAACATTCTGCTTTATGCAAGCGAAAACTAAAAGGAAAAAATCTTGCAAAGTAATTGTTGAAATTTAATAAATGCTTATTTAAATATGTATATAAAGTTTAATAAATGACAAAGGTAATTTTTAAACTAACTATGTGAATATTATTTAGTATACTAAACATTTTTTAACATAAAAAGTTTTAGTGTTTTAAAGTGTGCAAATAGCAAAGTTTGTGAAAGCAGGCATTGTGATTGTTTTGCGAACATAAAAAGTTACAGTTTCTACGTGAGAAACCTTTATGAATCAAAAACACCACAAAATGCATCACTCTTGCCTCTAGCACTCCCTGATACCGCTGCCACCATTCCTCCTTGTTTCCCTCAAATGACTGAAACTCCAACCAGGCCAGATGGTAGCTCCTCCGAGTGGACTCAGCTAAGGACTTCTCGACCAGCCTAACAACTGTCATGCCCCCCACTCCCAAATCTCCTCTGGAACAGCGTCTTGCATTTGTCTGCACCAGGAGCCAGGCTGTGAAAAATATAGCCACTGTGAATGACATTCAGTCTAAGACAAAGAAGCGTGAAATCCATGACATTTTGCTTGTTCACCAGTTCAACCACTGACATGTTATCAGTATGAAACATCACCGTCCGGTTGGCCAGCTCAGCGCCCCAAACCGCAAGTGCCACCAGGAGTGGAAAAAACTCCATGAAAGCTATGCCTCACCCCGTTCCACCCATCGCTTAGGCCACACTCCAGAACACCACCTGCCGTCTCCAAACAAACTGAAACCAGAAGCCCCCGGCCGCATCAGAGAATATTTGAACCTGCCAAACTGTATCCTCTTCCTGGAAAACCATGGAAACCCTGTTAAAGTTTGCAAGGAAAGCCTCCCATACTCTGATGTTCTCCCTCATGCTCATGGAAACACATATCCTGCGATGTGGTAACAACGCACTTGACATGGCCAGTACCATTCTCCTGCAGAAAGTCTTTCCCCTCGCACCACTCTATATGCAAAATTAAGAAAGCCAAGCAGTTGCTGCATCACTCTTAACTACACCTTGTTCAGGGCCAGGACTTATCACAGGAAGACCACAATCTCCTCCACTTTCTCTGTGGGTGGTCTCGCTGTTAGGGCCACCGTGCCCAACTCGATGCCCAAAAAGGTCAAAACCCTGCTAGGGCCCTCTGTTGCGTTCTGAGCCGAAGGAACTCCCATCTCTCCTGCCAGTGACTCAAAACACCTCAACGCCCTGGCACCTGCACCAGACCCATCCTTACCCACAAACAGGAAATCATCCAGATAATGAGACACTGCCCAATGTCCGCTCACCTTCGTGAAAACCCATTGCAGGAAAGCACTGAAAGCATTGAACAACGCACAGGAAACAGCACATCCCATAGGACACATATATGGCCACAATCATTTGGACCCCGAATAGAGAAAAATCAACTTAGTGAATGGGCAGTAGCCTGAAAGCCACCTTGGTGTCACACATTACTAACTCCAATCCCCTGCCACACTTCCGGATAAAGCAAATGGCATCATCCACTGAAGCATAAACCACCCATGTATCCTCGGGAGCAATGAAATTGTTCACTGACACACCTTCCGGCCAGGTCAAATGATGGAAAAGGCGAAACTCCCCTTTCTTTTTTATAGTCACCATTCCTAATGGCGAGATCATCAAATCCTCCATGGGCCACTTGTGAAAAGGGCCCACAATCCTCCCCTCACTGACTTCCTTACACAATTTTTCAGCCACCACACAAGGGAACTCCATGGCTGACTGTGCATTTTTGGCCCAACGCCTCCCTCTTGGCCCTTGATAACCCACCCTGAACCCCTCTCTGAAACACCACTCCATCTTCAATGCTATCTCTTGATCAGGGTATTGTCTCAGCCAAGGCTGTCAATTGTGAAGCTTAATTGGTGTAGACGTCCTTTTGCCCAAGTGCGCCCTGAGCCCCTCGCCCCCTAGATTCCCTTAATTGTTCTGCTGGACTGGCCAGCAAAAAGCACTGCATAACCAGGTGCTTCCCTCTGCACTTTGACAATTTGTGTTACATTAGCAGAGGTGTTGCAAGCAGAAACCCTTATTGAAGTGCCAGCAGGCTCTCTGGTTGAACACCAGGGGTCGCTGTGTGCCACCTCCCCCAGGGTTAACAAGACAAGGCTGAAAAGTATTGTAAATCACTGGGAGGCCACTTGCAGTATGCGTTGATAACTGACTGCTATGACGACATCCACTGCATCCAGTTTAGAATCTATGTCTCCCCAATGTTTATTAGGCTTCATACTCACCTGTGCACAAAACTCTAAATCATAACAAAGCCACACATTGCCCCCAAAGTTCATCTGTGCTTTCCGGATAACATCCATGTATTTGAAAAGAGCAGTGGCCCTATCTGGGTATTTGTCACAATAAATGCTTGCATATATTAAAAATGCACATGTCCAATTCTCCTTCGTAATGAGTACAAGGGGCCTTCATGCTAACTTCCACTCTAACTCCTTGGACTCTTCCTTCGCCTGTACATCCCTGTGTAACAGCTTAAACACGTCCATGTATTAATGCTTCCATATCCTGTTCTTTGTTTTGTAAGTGACATGAGACTCAAGCGGCATTGCCAACCCGGTGTAGGGGAGCCACTTCCTGTGCCCCCCCTTCCTTGTCTTCACTGTCCATGTCCCCTTCATTTGCTTTTCCCACTGCCTCAGCATCTGTCCCTTTGTCCACTTTTGCTGCCTCTTAAAAGCCAGCAACCGTCTTTGGCCCTGCCTCTTCAAGTACTGTCCCTTCACCTACTCCCACAGATTTGTATTTTACAAGATGTGTGCCACTCTGTGGGGCCTCCCACGTGGACCCACACTCCCCCTTACCTTTCAGACCTTCTTCCGGTTCCTTTGGCCCCTTTTGGCCATTTCCTCAACCATCTTTGAGGCTCTTTTCTTTGGTTCAGTTTGTTGTACTGGACGTCTCTAATATATCAACTGACAAGAGTGATGCACCGCTGCTGCGCCCTCTGCCCTATCATACCACCTTACTCACCTCTGTATCACGCACCACCCTTCTTCCCACTCATCGTTGTCATTATCATAATCAAGCTCCAATGCATCATCTTCCTCCCAGTCACGCATCACCTTTGCATTCTCATCATCCAACTCCCATGCTGTGCCCCCCTTCCATCTCCGGACTACTCTTCCTCTTCATTTGCCCTACGCATTCCTAAGAGCTGTCCCTACAAAGCCTCTCCCACCGGTCCTCTGTTTCCACCACCAGCCTACGCTGCTCCTTTATTCTGGCCTCAATGTCCACCGTGGACCAATCCGTGCCCATGGCAATTGTTTTCTTTGACACCAGTGTGCCCAAATCTGTCACCTGTGTGTGGACTCCCTGGGCATCCAGGATTCCCTCAGCCCCAGTCAACACTCTTTTGGGCCTCTGCCCCCTTTACTGTATGCCAGGTTCCCCCTGTGGGCCTACCACGTTTGGCCTTTCTTTTGCCACTGGGAGCCTGGCCAACTGCCCTCCCATTTCCCCTGACTGACCCAGCTGACAGGTCATGGGGCTGGGCAGCTTCATCTGACAAACCTTGTCCGTGCCCCTCATCCCCTCCACCTACAGCCTCACAAGTCTGCTCTCCTTCATGCTTCTCCCCTGCCTCAGCCTCCACAGGGCCACCCTTGTTCGCCTTCCGAAACCGCTCGCTGCCCTGCCACTTCCCCTGGGTAATTTTTTAGGCTGGCGGTGTGGACGCGCTGCGTTCCCACCCCCGCTGCCTTCCCGCCCGCTGCCTTCTTCGGAACCATTTGTTTAGCTTGCCGCAGCCCATGAAGGGTGTGTCATCCCCTCCCAGTCCTGGTTGAGGACACCAGGCCTCAAGAAGTCCATCCTACCTGTTTCACCTAAAACGCAGAGCGTGGCCTGCACTGCCTCCGCTTGCGCGCTGCCATCCATAGCAGGGCCGCGATGCTACGCCCAGCCAAACACCCAAAAAGTTCCTGCAGTGCAAGAACGTTGCCTCAGGAAGAGGTTGACCCCTCCCCATCTCACTATGTATATCCCTTTCCTAAAACCCTCCCCTACCAACCCTCACTCATCCTGTGCTTATGACGCATTCCGCGTCATGAAGAATCCTGTGGAGAGAGTAGGCTGTGCCTGTTGCTCTCCACTGGGCCCTTCATTGTCAGCATCTTCTGGCCCTCAGATGGCAGAATACCTCCCTGGTGTCTGTATAGGCCAGCGTCTAGTCCAGCAGTGGTTTAGCAGTTTGACTCTTTTACCACCACGAAATCCAAGCCAGGCTGTTCTTGCCTGTTGTGTGTTCCCGCTCAAGCAGCAGGCTGCAGCTGGTCAAGGGAAGCTCTCACATTTCTTTTTTCGCAGGCTTTGTTGGATCAATATAACCCAAGTCCACTGGGGTGAGACACAACACGTGTTGAGGAAGTCCCACAGAGAAGAGAGCATTAGGATTATGAAGACTATCTTCAGTCAGCAGGGAGCTCCCTTAGAATTATTCTCATGGCAACCATGACACAGATTGCCAAGACAGAGATTGTCAGTGACAGGTAAGAAGCTTTTCCTTATTTGCTTCAGTTAGCCAAATAAATAGTAGAATTGATACTTGCATAGTCTTAAGTGGCAAACAATGAGTTCTAGTAGTATTGAAATTAATCAACTCAGACTCTGACAGTCAAGGTCAGAAAAGGTATCTCATTCATCTCTTTAGAAGGGGTCTCCAACTTAAGCCCCTCGATAAACACGAGTTTGAGATAGCCAGGAAAAGCAATCAAGGATTCCGTGGGTACACCTGGGTACACCTTTTCTTTCAGCCTGTCAGTTCTGCGTGATAAAATGTGGAATTGAGAAGAGAATCTGTCTTGTAGTTTGTTTGAATTTTGCTCACTTTGTTTTCAAGATACGAGATCTTGTTCCGGAATCTCAAGCCTACATGGACTTACTCGCATTTGAACGCAAGCTAGACCAGACCATTGCCAGGAAGAGAATGGAGATACAGGAAGCAATCAAGAAGCCTCTAACGGTAATTTTTGACTTGTATTTGATATGGTTCTCAAAGTCTCAGTTTCACCATTCTGTCAATATAATGCAATATGTGTGAGTGTGTGTGTGTATATTTTGTGTGTGTATGTGTATGTGTGTGTGTGTGTGTGTGTGTATATATACAAATATATATATATTCACTGTTTTACGGGTCCCGCTGTCAAAACCCGAAGTGTTTGCAGTGGCTTGACTTGGCTGCAGATGGAGCAAACAGCTATGTCATGGGATTGGCACCCCGTGACATAGCAGAAGCTGGCCCTGGGGAGTGGCGGTCCCCAGGGCCATCAGTGGCTCTTCGAGGGGGAGTGTGACCCCTCTTCAACAAGGACATAGCCCCGGAGTTTAAAAAAAAATATTTACGCAGGGGGGTGGTGGTCCACAGGGAAGCGGGGGGGCACAGGCCCCCGTATATTCAGATAATCAGAAAGGAAAGCCCTAGGGAGCTGGCAGTACCCAGGGCAGCGTGGGAGGGGGCACTGCCCCCCCTGCATATTTGGAAAGGAAAGCCCTGGGGAGGTGGCGGCCCCCAGGACAGCGGGGGCCACAGGCCCCCGGATATTCATAAAGGAAAGCCCTAGGGAGGTGCAGTCTCCAGGGCACGCCCTTCCCCCCTGCATATTTGAAAAGGAAATTCCTGGGGAGATGGCGGTCCCCGGGGCAGCAGGCAGGCCGCAGGTCCCCGGGCATAGATAAAAAGGAAAGCCCTGGGGAGATGGCGGTCCCCAGGACAGCAGGAGTGCCACTGGCCCTCCCCTCATATAATAAAAACGAAAGTTCCGCCAAGGTGGCGGTATATATATCCACAAGAAGAGAGCCAAAAGTCGTGTTGCCTGCAGCCTCATAGGAAGAGAAACAGCAGCTAAGGGAGCGAACTTGGCATAAATCCAATACACCAAACTTCTCAGCACAATAAATGCACACTGATGCCAGTGTGTAATTTATTGTAAAATACACCCAGAGGGCATCTTAGAGATGCCCCCTGAAAACATGCCCGACTTCCAGTGTAGGCTGACTAGTTTTTGCCAGCCTGCCACACACCAGACATGTTGCTGGCCACATGGGGAGAGTGCCTTTGTCACTCTGTGGCCAGGAACAAAGCCTGTACTGGGTGGAGGTGCTTCTCACCTCCCCCTACAGGAACTGTAACACCTGGTGATGACCCTCAAAGGCTCACCCCTTTTGTTACAGCGCCCCAGGGCATCCCAGCTAGTGGAGATGCCCGCCCCTCCGGCCACTGCCCCCACTTTTGTCGGCAAGGCTGGAGGAGATAATAAGAAAAAGAACGAGGAGTCATCCACCAGTCAGGACAGCCCCTAAGGTGTCCTGAGCTGAGGTGACCCTTACTTTTAGAAATCCTCCATCTTGTAGAAGGAGAATTCCCCCAATAGGATTAGGGATGTGCCCCCCTCCCCACAGGCAGGAGGCACAAAGAGGGTGTAGCCACCCTCAAGGACAGGAGCCATTGGTTACTGCCCTCCCAGACCTAAACACAACCCTAAATTCAGTATTTAGGGGCCCCCAGAACCTAGGAAACTAGATTCCTGCAACCTTAACAAGAAGAAGGACTGCTGACCTGAAGTCCTGCAGTGGAGACGGAGACGACAACTGCTTTGGCCCCAGCCCTACCGGCCTGTCTCCCAACTTCGAAGAAAACTGCAACAGCAACACATCCAACAGGGACCAGCGACCTCTGAAGCCTCAGAGGACTGCCCTACATCAAAGGACCAAGAAATTCCAGAGAACAGCGGCCCTGTTCAACAATCTGCAACTTTCTTGCAACAAAGAAACAACTTAAAAGACTTCACGTTTCCCGCCAGAAGCGTGAGACTTTCCACTCTGCACCCGACGCCCACGGCTCAACCTGCAGAAAACCAACACTACAGGGAGGACTCACCGGCGACTGCGAGCCCATGAGTAGCCAGAGACGACCCCCCTGAGCCCCCACAGCGACACCTACATAGGGAATCCAGATGCTTCCCCTGACCGCGACTGCCTGTAACAAGGGACCCGACGCCTGGAACCAACACTGCACCCGCAGCCCTCATGACCTGAAGGAACCAAACTCTCCAGTGCAGGAGCGAACCCCAGGCGACCCTCTGCCTAGCCCAGGTGGTGGCTACCCCGAGGAGCCCCCCCTGTGCCTGCCTGCATCGTTGAAGAGACCCCCTGGTCTCTCCATTGCTTTCAATACAAAACCCGACGCCTGTTTACACTCTGCACCCAGCCGCCCCTGTGCCGCTGATGGTGTACTTTCTGTGCCTGCTTGTGTCCCCCCGGTGTCCTACAAAACTCCCTGGTCTGCCTCCGAGGACGCGGGTACTTACCTGCTGGCAGACTGGAACCGGGGCACCCCTGTTTCCATTGAAGCCTATGTGTTTTGGGCACCTCTTTGACCGCTGCACCTGACCGGCCATGAGCTGCTGGTGTTGTAACTTTGGGGTTGCCTTGAACCCCAAACAGTGGGCTACCTTGGACCCAACTTTGAACTGTGTAAGTGTTTTACTTACCTGTGAACTTAACAATTACTTACCTCCCCCAGGAACTGTTGATTTTTGCACTGTGTCCACTTTTAAAATAGCTTATTGCCATTTTTGTCAAAACTGTACATGATATTGTAATTATTCAAAGTTCATAGAATACCTGAGTGAAATACCTTTCATTTGAAGTATTACTTGTAAATCTTGAACCTGTGGTTCTTAAATTAAACTAAGAAAATATATTTTTCTATATAAAAACCTATTGGCCTGGAGTAAGTCTTTGAGTGTGTGTTCCTCATTTATTGCCTGTGTATGTACAACAAATGCTTAACACTGCCCTTTGATAAGCCTAGTGCTCGACCACACTACCACAAAATAGAGCATTAGAATTATCTCTTTTGGCCACTATCTTACCTCTAAGGGGAACCCTTGGACTCTGTGCACACTATTTCTTACTTGAAATAGTATATACAGAGCCAACTTCCTACAACGGGGTACTCCAGTTATTGATCAAGGCTTTGGCCAAAATGCATCTGTCGTGATTTGCAGTAAACAGTTTGACTTTGGAGTACCCTGTTTTGAACAAGGTCTCTCTTTCTGCTGTGTGTATCTCTCTCTTTCTATCGATAAATATACGTATCAGTTCCCTTTTTCCCACGCCATTGACGCTAATGTTTTTTTTCTACTCTCCGTTGTGTTACTGCTGTTTCCAGGGAGATATTTTTATTGCAACAATGTCTCTGCCTAAATCTGGCTTTAAGCCTTGTAGGGAGTGCGGGGGTCATATGTTGATGACTTACGTGCATGAGAACTGTCTTTGGTGTTTGAGTTGGAACCATGACATCAGAGGATGCTCGTCTTGTCAGAGCATGAATCTGAAGGCTGTTAAAGAAAGAAAGGCAAATCTATTTCTGTCAAAGGCAAGAAAGGAGAAGAGAGGCTGTCGAAGATCCAGGCCTCAGGAGGAATCTTCGTCACATAGATCTTCGAGATCGCACAAGAAACGACGCTGTGATGGTTCAAGGCATCACTCCCCTAGAGATGACAGCCCTCGATAGGTATCCCCGGCTTTGAGATCTTTGCGCCGCACGACTTGGGAAGTGAGTCCCACTCTCTCTCTCAACAGAAGTCACCTGAGGTGTCACCAGCTCCCGTCTTTGGTGGAGATATCGGCGTCACCTTCGAGTCCTATGGCTCAATTTTCTCCTGAATACACACAAGGTCAGGAGTTGGAAGATCAGGTGGCAGGTTAAGTTCAAACTCCACAAAGGGAACAAGAATATCTGGCCTTTTCGTCTCCGGGAACGGATCTGTCTGATTCCTTAAATGCTATGTTTAGCATTTTCAATAGAGCAATGGACCCCTCTGTTGCGCCTGCTGGACCCATGGCTCCTTTGGCATTTAATCTTGGAATACCGGTGCCGTACTGAAGAAGACACCACCTCGGTTGGACATGGCGGTGCCGTCGGTACCAATACCGACATCTCGACCTGTGTCAACTCAATCTACTATGACGTGGAGTAAGGATCCTGCACCGTCTCCGACTTCGCCTTTGCCACAGCGGGCTTTATTGACGTCGGTAAATTCTCTATCAACACTGCGCCTGGAATCAAGGCTGAGATCAAGGAGGGAAGCTTTGAGGCTGATAAAGGAACAGCAGCATTTGGAGGAACAGCAGGAGCTGGAGGAAGGAGAGATACTAGCACCTTCCCGCGACTTTCAAGGGCTTGAGACAGCAAGTGGGCTTGATACATCCCCTGAGTGGGAATTGTTATCCCCTGGGGTTATGCTTCCTCTGGAGGTTACTTCGTACCATGGAGTAATTAGAAAGGCAGCAGAACTTTTAGACTTGCCTCTGCCTGCTACAGAGTTAAAATCTAAGATTTTACCTGAGGTTCTCCATTCTTCTACCTTGTGATCAGAACCCCTTCTTCCATTTAATGACGTATTGTTGGAGCCAATATTAGATATATGGAACAAGCCTGATACTACTACTGCAGTTTCCAAATCCATAGCTAGGAGGTGCAGAGTTGCACCAGGTGACCCACAGTTTTTGAGTCATCATCCAACTCCTTAAAGCTTGGTGGTCCTGGATCATTTCCTACAACTCATGCTAATAGATAATCTAAGCATATGGAACAAAGTTGTGAGCAGAAGGCATGCATGGCTCAGAGGATCGGTGTTTTCTTCTGATGTACAGTCCACTCTAATGGATCTTCCATTTGATGGCCTCAAATTGGCCAAAAAAGGTGTGGTACACAAACCTTCTTCAATTCTGATTGTGCCCTCTTCTCCGTCTTCCTCACAGAGCAGACCTCTCGCAGTTGCAGGGGCAGGTTGTACGCCCCCACCTCCAGAGCCTGGATCTACATGTCTGAAGATCGAACATGGCAATCTGAGTACTTTTTCTCTCCCCCATGATGTGGTGGATGTCATTTTGTTAATTTGTTAAATGGTGTGAGGAGAGACACATTGATCCTTTAAAGGCCCTTCTAGCTAATGTTTTGCAATTTGCTCTTTCCTTGGTGTAACAAGGTTGCACAGTTGCTACAGTGAAGGTTATCTATCTGCACTGTTGGCTTTTATCTGTTTACCTGATCAACCCTCTTTATAGTCAGTATATAGTATTAAGGTTTCTTAAGGGTTTAACTAAGTTTCCCTCCACTCCATTTATAATGCCTCAGTGGGATTTAAATCTAGTCTTAACGTATCTGATGGGCTCACCGTTTGAACAATTGCCCATTGAGACTTCTTACGTTTAAGATTGTTTTTCTAATAGCTATCACATCGGCTAGATGTGTTAGCTAGCTTCCAGCTCTAAGTGTAAAACCCCCTTTTGCTACCTTCCTTGCTCATAAAGTGGTTTTGAGGACCAGGATGGCTTTCCTACCTAAGGTAGTGACACCTTTCCATTAAGGACAATCTATTACCCGTCCGTCCTTTTACCTTCCTCCCCATCCTTCGAAGGAGGAGGAAAGGCTGCATTGTCTAGATCCGAAGAGAGCACTTAACTTCTTTGTTGACAGGACGAAAGACTTCAGGATGGATGATCAGCTCTTCGTGGCTACGTGGGCAGGATGAAGGACAAAGCCGTCCACAAAAGAACACTATCAAGGTGGGTCATTCTTTGCATAAAAATATGTTATTCCCTAGAAGAAAAAGATCCTCCTGAGGACATTAGAGTTCATTCGACCATAGCTAAGTCTGTCACTTCTGCTTTGACTAGAGGTGTACCTGTTGTTAACATTTGCAAGGCAGCAACTTGGGCTTCCCTCCACACTTTCCCAAAACAATACTGCTTGGACTCTGAAGTGAGAAAGAACTGTCATTTTGCCCATTCAGTGCTGCAGGATTTCTTGGTATAGCCAGGCAGGCACCCACCTCCGAGTGCGGGACTGCTTTGGGATTCTACTCCAAAGGTGAGGAATCCACAGATAGATGTATCCATCAGAAGAACAAGTTACTTTCCTTTGATAACACTTTTTCTGGTGGATACAATATGTACCTGTGGATTCCTAACAGTCCCACCCACCTCTCCGTTGCCTGTTTATATATCAAGAATATTATAGGTTGAATATATTGTATACATATGTAACTCTGGAAAATTATATATTCAGAATGTATGTACTGTGTTGAGTTTGCATATGTTGTGCTTGTGATGTTGGTGTTTTCACCCGTTGACTCAAGGGCACATTAAAAAAAAGTGGAAAGAAAAGATTCACATTAAATGCTGGTGCATTGGGAGTATTCAGAAGGTGCGGAATCCACAGACCGGTACTGTATGCACCAGAACAAGCTTTACCGAAGGTAAGTAACTTGTTCATAAATGCCAAACCAATCCTTAACTCCCTTAGGGAAGGCTCTGCTGCTCTCGAGTTGCCTCCACAAGTATGTTTATCCGCAATTACTAATGCCCACTATTAACACGTTTCAGCCATCTCTGCAGCCTTGTTCACATACAGAGGCGCCTTTTTTAGGGGCTTTTTCATCACTGCATGCACAGGATCACCATAAACAATAAAAAAAATACTATGACACATCTCTTTTTCTTGTCTCGAACACTCAACATAATGTGTCAAATTCATAATTTAGAATAAAATAAAGTATTGCAACAGATGAAATCAATATGAAAAAATACATTTGGAAAAATCAGTCGAGAGAAAAGACAATTCATCACTTGTCAGTCAAGTTCAATAGTATGATAGTTTAACATACTTGAAGGATAAATCTATATTTCCCATTCACCAATTTCTTCTAATTACATGGCTTGATATTTATGTACTTACTACTATAAACAAGTAATAGCCTTTCAACTCTATAAATTTAAGAAGCAAAATAAATTAATTTAGTTCCCTCTCATTTAGTTTTGTTTCTTTAATAGAACATTAAAATGTCAAGTGTTCTCCACTGTCGTCTTATAGGGCCCCAGTGGGCTTCACCCACTCTATAAACGATGACATGTCTCTTTTCTTACATCAAATTCCCTACATAACATGTTGAATTAATTACTCAAAAAATAAAGAATAAAGACCATCAAAATGAAAAAGATCATCCTGAAGCAGTACAATATATAACTCATCATCAAAGTGCAAAACTGCGATAATGTGACATACTTTACATCATTTTGTTACTTTTTAATAATTATAGATCTAGGTGTCAAGTATTCCCAACGCCCCAGTGAACGTCCCTCAAGAATATCAAGCATAGTCACTATATTTACATTTTTCAGCCTCCTACGAATTGAGAGTCCAACTCGATCATGATCTATTTAACCCCTTTGCTGACAGGCCTTTCCCCCCTCAGGTGGCAGGCCTTTTTTTTGGTTATTTGAGGCAGTTTTCACCTAGGCCCTAATAACCTTTTACCCATACAAGCTACCCCCCCCAAATTTGCATCCTTTTTTTTCCAACATCCTAGGGATTTTAGAGCTACCCAGAGTGTGTGGGTTCCCCTGGAGGAGACCAAGAAATTAGCTAAACTACAATGAAAATTTAGTTTAAAAAAAAAAGGAAAATAGGGCTGCAGAAGAAAGCTTTTGGTTTTTGTTCCCTGAAAATTGCATCAACAAATTGTTTGCAGTGCTAAAATCACCATTGCATCTTCCAAGCTTTCAGGAACAGGTTGACTTGAATCAGAAAACCACATTTCTTCAACACAGTTTTGGCATTTTTCTGTGACATAGCCCATTTTTATTATTTTTTCTGCTTTCAGCCTACTTCCAGTTAGTGCCAGAAATGGGTGTGAAACCCATGTTGGATCCCGGGCAGCTAAACATTTCTAAAAAGTAGACAAAATTCGGAATTCAGCAAAGGGGTCTTTTGTGTAGATCCTTCAAGGTTTTCCTACAGAAAGTAACAGCTATGACAGATTTTTTAAAGCAATACACGTTACGTCTGCTGGACTCTTCTGGTGGGGGGATATACAGGGCTTGTAGGTTCATCAAGAACCCTAGGTACCCAGATCCAGTGAATGAGCTGCACCTTGCAATGGGTTTTCCTTGTATACTGGGTATACAGCAGTTAATTTGGTGAAATATAAAGCGTGAATAATAGGTATCAAGGAAACCTTTGTATTTCCAAAAATGGCACAAGATAAAGTGTTGAGAAGTAGTGGTTATTTGCACATCTCTGAATTCTGGGGTCCCCATTCTAACATGTCAATTACAGGATATGTATCAAATAGATGTCATTTTTGCACACTGTCTTACATTTGGAAGAAAAATGTAGAGAAAGACAATAGACAATAAAACGTGTTCTTCTATTCTGTGTTCCCCCAAATCTCCTGATAAAAATGGTACCTCGCTTGTGCTTAATGCCCGCGACAGGAAAGAGAACATGGACACATCACATTTTTACATTGACAGTTGACGTGTTTTTTCCAAAGTGCCTAGCTGTGGATTTTGGCCTCTAGCTCAGCTGGCACCTAGGAAAACCTAGCAAACCTGTATATTTTTGGAATTTAGACACCTAGGGGACTCCAGGATGGGGTGACTTGTGGGGCTCACACCAGGTTATATTACTCAGAATCCTTTGCAAACCTCAAAATGTGGCAAAAAACACTTTTTCCTCACATTTCGGTGCTGCACAGTTCTGGAATCTGATACGAGCCACAAATTCCCATCCACACAGCATTCCCCCAAGTCTCCCGATAAAAATGGTACCTCACTTGTGTGGGTACGCCTAGTGTTCGTGACAGGAAATGCCCCAAAACACAACAAGGACACATCACATTTTCCCAAAGAAAACTGACCTGTTTGTTGCAAAGTGCCTACCTGTGGATTTCGGCCTCTAGCTCATCCAGCACCTAGGAAAACGTAGCAAACCTGAACATTTCTGAAAACGTGACACCTAGGGAAACCCAGGATGGGGTAACTTGTGGCGCTATCACCAGGTTCTGTTACCCAGAATCCTTAGCAAAACTCAAAAAAAGTACTTTTTCTTCACATTTTGGTACTGCAAAGTTCTGGAATCTGAGGGGAGCCACAAACTTCCTTCCACTCAGCATTCCCCCAATTCTCCCGATAAAAATGGTACCTCACATGTGTGGGTAGGCCTACTGCCCACAACAGGAAATGCTCCAAAATACTACGTGGACACATCAAAATTATCAAATACCAAACTACCTGTTTTTGCGGGGGCGGCACCTGCATTTTTGGTCCTGGGCTCTGCAGCCATCTAGGGAAACCTAGCAAATCCAGACATTTCTGAAAACTAGACACCCTAAGGAGTTCAGAGAGGTGTGACTTGCGTGGATCCACCAGTGTTTTCTTACCCAGAATCCTCAGCAAACCTCAAATTTAGCTTAAAAAAATCAAATTTTTCCCACATTTCTGTGTGGGCTCACCACTCCAGCACAAATTTCTTACCACCCACCATTCCCCTCAGTGTCCCCAAAAAAATGATATCTCACTTGTGTAGGTGGGCCAAGGGCCTCAGAAAGGGAAGAGCCAAAAACATGTTGAAATTGAGGGGGAACCAAAGTGGGTCCAAAACTGCAGTTTAAAAAAAATGTTTTTAGGCTGACAATTGGGGCAGAATTTTTATCTGGAGGTTTGCAGGGCATTGTGGGTAAGAAAATGGTGCGGGTGCATGTGAAACACACCGCCCTAGACTCACCCAGATGTTTAGTTTTCAGATGTGTCTAGGTCTCGTAGATTTTTGTACATGGCAACATCCCAAAGTCCAAAACGTGCAGCCCTCACCATTCCAAATGGGACGATTTTGAGAGTTAGCCAAGCTCTCATGGCCGAAACGTAAAACCAAAACCCCAAATAATCAAATGTCCTCTTGTTTGCTGTTGGGATAAGTTTTTTTAGTGTGAGGGGGGAGAGCTGAAAGACTGTTACCTCGTTCAGCTAATACTGGTTGGTAGCCACCGCCCCACTATTTTTTTTTTATTCTTTAAATTCCGTGGCATCTAGTAGGCTTTCTGCTCCCCCGGGTAGTTGATCGGGGGTAATAGCCCCATCAGCCCACCGGTTGGCAGAACAACTTTGTTCCCATTTATTTGGGGTGGGCCATACCCCCACCCTTTAAAAAAAACTTCCCTGATGTCTGGTGGGATGGGCCTTACAAATATAGGCCTATCTGCCTGCAAGAGGGGGCAGAAATGGCTAACAGTAATGTGCCCCCATGGGGAGCAACCCTTGCCCAAGGGGCTGCCCCCCCAAACAAAACAAACACACCAATCCCTGGTGCCTAAGTGGTTTTTGCCCCCCCCCCCAATGGGGGCAGATCGCCTAATAGAAATTGGCCGATCTGCCCCTGGGGGGGTGCAGAAATGGCCTAAAATAAATTTGCCCCCCAGAGAGCGACCCGTGTCTAAGGGGTCCTATCCATCTGTAAATAAAAATAATAATAATTACATCCCTGGTGCCTAGTGGATTCTGCCCCCCACTGAGGGCATATCCGCCTAATTAGAATAGACCCATCTGCCCCCAAGGAGAGCAGAATGGCCTAAAATATATGTGCCCCCCAGGGGAGCGAGCCTTGCCTAGGGTGTCGCTCCCCATCTGTAAAAAAAAAAAAAAAAAAAAAAATCCCTGGTGCCTAGTGGATTCTGCCCCCATCGGTCTAATTAAAATATACCGACCTGCTCCCAAGAATGGCAGAATTAGCCTAAAATATATTTGCCCCCCAGGGGAGCGAGCCTTGTCTAAGGGGTCGCGCACCATCTGCAAAAACTTTTAAAAAAATCCCTGGTGCCCCG
Source organism: Pleurodeles waltl (assembly GCF_031143425.1). Lineage (NCBI taxonomy): Eukaryota > Metazoa > Chordata > Amphibia > Caudata > Salamandridae > Pleurodeles > Pleurodeles waltl. The sequence goes on from NC_090445.1 coordinate 278,443,393, forward strand.
GCCTAATTTAAATAGACTGATCTGCCCCCAAGGAGGACAGAAATGGCCTAAAATATATTTCCCCCCCAGGGGAGCAACCCTTGCCTAAAGGGTTGCTCCCCTGGCTTGAAATTGGTGCAAAAAGAAAATCCTGGTGTCTAGAGGTTTCTGTACAAATAGGCCAATCTGCCCCCAAAGGGGGCAGAAATGGCCTAAAATAAATGTGCCCCCCCCGGGGAGCGACCCTTCCCTAAGGGGTCTCGACCCTTGTGTGAAACGGACGTTAAAGAAAATCCCTGTTGTCTAGTGGTTTCTGCCCCTTCACCCTCCCCCCCCCCCGCGCGGGAAGATCGGGCTTTTTAAAAAAAGGCTGGTCTGACCCCACCCCCGGGGAGGGGGGAGGGGTGGTCGGAAAAGGCCTAATATAAAAATGCCCCCCTGGGGAGCGACCCTTGCTTGTAAACACACAACAACAAACACAAAGAAACACAAAGTCCCTGGTGTCTAGTGGGCATTTGAAAGGCCTTTCCTTTCCTTTGATGCCTCTCTGCCGTCCCCCACCCCCAGATCGAAAGAGAAATGCAAAGCCTGAACTGGTTTTTATATATACATATATAAATAAATACACAGTGTATTTACATCTTAGAGTTACTTGCCACATGAGACCCCGATTAGAAAATGAACCAAGACTGTACATTCAGGCTACTAGATGCTTTTTTAACGTGCAGAATACTACATCCCATATTACAGTACAGGATTACAGTACAATGTAAATGTAAACTCATCACCTCTGATTTAGAGGAGAAGATATACAAAATGGTAGAGCATGCAGCGCCGAAACCAAATCTTCCTAAAATGTGGCATGCTATGCTTTCGTCCCCTGCACTGGCTCATAGCTTTCAATCATACTCAAAAGGTGTGTGGATGTGATGTGCGGCATAGGGATTTTCATGGAAAGTCCCCTTCCAGTACAAAATCCTATGCCTATACAATTTATAGAACACTCCCTCATAGGATGTGTGCTGTACAGTGCAACATCCATACAATGAATTAACTGTTAGTAGAAATAAGAAGATTTTTCTGATGTTGTGCCTGTCTCAAAGAGTTTTGTTTTATGCAAAACCCTGCCTAACATTTTAGTAGAATGCTTTATTTTAAAAAAGCGTGGTTGGTTATGCTTGAACACCCAAGTATCATCCATTGGACACCCCCTTGATGAAAATTAGCTGAAAGCAGAGCACAAGTTCAAGTTCACATTTATTTTGTTTAGATAGTCTTTAAAACAATAAATACATATATAAATATACAGAATTATAAAATCATACTCCCCCCCCCTCCCCAAGTGCAAAAGTGCAAGTGCATCAGCCCGATTATATTTTTTTTAAATTGGTTTTAAAAACACACAACAAACCCATAAATATGCAAGCAAGTAATAAAAGATGAACATTAAAATTTTGAAATCCCAGGGCACATGTACAATTATTCACAGCATTCAAAAGTACATTGAATTTCTCTGGTCTTAAATAGAGCACATTCAATGCAACCGGGAATTTCAGAAGTAATAGGTTTAACTGGGCATTAGGCAAAGCAGCTATTTATGGGAATAGCCTCTGGTTATGCCAAGATTCCAGCATATAATTTGCTGAGGATTTATTCATTAGATACCCTAGTTCAGGCAGCCTTGACTCTTTTTTGGAAGCTCTTTTCAAGTCACCTTTTGTAAAGAGAGAGGCCTCTGCCAATTCAAACTTTTCCAATTTTAAATCTACTCCTGGCCTGCACCGCCCATCGTAAGTCACTGTTTACAGTTTCCTTTGCACACAGGCATGATACCTTTTTGCCTCTGAGGTCCGCATTCTATCCCCAAACCTCAGGGTTGATTCATAGGCCAGGAAATTCCAAGCCTGCAAATCCCCTTCCAATCTTATTGCAGGGGCCATCAAACAATTGGGCCGACCAAACAGTTTTGTCAAACATTTGCCCTTCCCCTTCTCCCACCTTGTCTCAGAGCTTAAGACCACTAATGCAGCCCCACACAGGCCTTGAGCGGGTACCACTGCATTATAGGCAGTTACAAGCGGAGACCAAGAGGGACCACCAAATAAGTTCTTAAAGCACACCAGCCCCCCTGTAGTCGAGACTGACTGTATCTCCACAATTTCTTTATGTAGGGCCCAATTCAATTTCTTGGTAAACATAATTCCTAGATATTTATAAGATGTAACCATCTTGGGCTCCTCTCCCTCTAGCACCTAAGGTGAAGTTATTTGCAGATGATATGATTTGGTACCTCCATGCGGATTCACACAACATCGATAGAGCTTTTTCAAAGATCAACCTTTTTCAGACTTGGGGGGGTATAAAATCAATTGGTCTAAATCAGAGGCTTTCTTGTATAATGTAGAAACATCAGTCCTGCCAAAAGATATCCGGTAGTATCTTCGTCTTACAGTCCTATTAGATATTTAGGTATATATGTGTCCAGGGACTTGGCAGATTTGTTCCAGTTGAATTACGCAATGGTTTTTAAAAAGATTAAAGGATTACTCTTGCAATGGCAGGAATCTACCATGACGATTATAGGAAGGACTGCACTGATCAAAATGATGATTCTTCCATGGTTAGTTTTTGTTTTCTCTAGTGTAGTTCTGAGAGTTCCTTAAAAGTTCTTAAAGCACACCAGTCCCCCTGTAGTCGAGACTGACTGTATCTCCACAATTTCTTTATGTAGGGGCCAATTCAGTTTCTTGGTAAACATAATTCCTAGATATTTATAAGATGTAACCATCTTGGGCTCCTCTCCCTCTAGCACCTAAGGTGAAGTTATTCGCAGATGATATGATTTGGTACCTCCATGCGGATTCACACAACATCGATAGAGCTTTTTCAAAGATCAACCTGTTTCAGACTTGGGGGGGGGGTATGAAATCAATTGGTCTAAATCAGAGGCTCTCTTGTATAATGTAGAAACATCAGTCCTGCCAAAAGATATCCGGGTAGTATCTTAGTCTTACAGCCCTATTAGATATTTAGGTATATATGCATCCAGGGACTTGGCAGATTTGTTCCAGTTGAATTACACACGGGTTTTTAAAAAGATTCAAGGATTACTCTTGCAATGGCAGGAATCTACCATGACGATTATAGGAAGGACTGCACTGATCAAAATGATGATTCTTCCATGGTTAGTTTTTGTTTTCTCTAGTGTAGTACTGAGAGTTCCTTAAAAGTTTTTTCACAAGTTGGATCTACTAATCTGACAGTTCATATGGAACCACAAGAAACCTCAGTTACAGTTAGAAAAACTAACTTTTACAGTGGAAGATGGGGGTCTGGCACTCCCCAATTTTCAAATTTATTACGAGGCTACTATACTTGATTAGGCTTCAAGGGCTGCGCAAATCTTAATTTTTAACTTAATCAGATGCTGGCAGAAACACACATGCAGCTTTCTCGATTTCTTAAAATTCCCTGCTTACCAAAATGGGTAAGATATAAATTGGCGGTAATGTTGCAGTTTAGTATTCTACAAATACTGGCAAAGTACCAAATTCATAAGACCCACCCGATAATCCGAGTTAGGGATGTATGAATGATAGGCTTCAAACTTAATCTACGAGATTTCAGGCATGGGAGGAAGTAGGGATCAGGACCCTAGCGGATTTTTATACAGGGGACCATATCAAAACATGGGCACAATGTGTAATGGGACAAAGGGACATCCCAGAAAATTTTAAATTTTCTTACTGTCAAATCCAACACTTCTTACAAACAACGGAAAAAGTAATAGATAGCCCTAATGAAGCTATTGGTTAGGCTTTCTATAAAAATCAAGTAGGCATTGGCAGATGGTATGAGACACTTCAGGGTGGGCACTCAAACAAGGCAATCTCCCAACATTTGGTTAGACTAGAAAGTATTACCTGGTTTAAAATAGGAATGCAGCAATGGCGAAAATACGACAAGGTGTCTCAAAAAGCACTTAGTGGTTTTTTTTTTAAAAAATCGATCTGTATTCCAAATGGTTGCTTTATTACACCCCCTCCAGAATCAAGGAAATGCACCCGGAGGCATCAGGTCGGTGTCCACGTTGCCAAAAGACCCAGGGGGATTGGCTCCATATGTGCTTTGCATGCATCCACCTGGTAGGATATTGGGAGGCGATTTTTCAAAAGATCAGTACCATGATATCGTACGAGCTAGCCCCTAGCCCATTAGTGGCATTATGGGGTATTACACAAAGCACAAATTTGCCCAACTCTTCTAGACATATAATATTTGTGGGCACTTTGATTGCCAAATCACTGATTCTCCAGGCGTGTACCTCACCAGTGCCCCCCACGTATGCGGCATGGCAGGCAAAAATGGAGGCAACACAGGCAAAAGAAATATTGTATCCCCAACGGATTGGAGCATTTTGAAGATACCAGGGCATATGGGGGAAGATGAATAATTCAGAGAAGGAGTAGGTTTGTGGGCGGAAGCTGGGATCAAGTTACAAGATTTTTCTCATGGACATAGTGGTTTAGATACTTCTGAGACAAGGGTATTGGAACGTATGAAAGTTCCTAAAATCGATTTATAGATAATATTACAAGGTCAAGTGTTGCTTTACGTTGTAAGATTTATGTTCGATTGATTTGTGTAACGTGATCCCATCTGCAGCAAAAAAATTTTTTTTTTTAAAGATGTGACCATCTTCCTGCTCCCCAGTGACCAGTTAAACAGTTTAATATTTTTCCAAAACATCATAAATGTTGTTTTTTCTCAGGTTGACCTTCAAGTTATTTGCCTCACAATAGTTATTAAATGTGAGCAATTTATTATGAAGGCCTATCTAAGTCAAGTCAAGAATGTCCAGGTCACCTGCGCAGAGGAGGCATGAAATATGTCTAACCCCCCTTTTTTGGCATGAGGAGTTAGTATTGGCCAAGGTACCTTGGAGGGCTGCAAGAAACAAAAAACAACACAGGTGCCAGAACACATCCCTGCCTCAGCCCATTATCCAGGGGGATCCCTGCCTCAGCCCATTATCTAGGGGGAAAGCGGGGCTTGATTTGCAGCTCAGAAAACAATTATGCTGGAAAGTAAAGACCCTTTCTGATGGATACAACTACCTGTGGATTCCTCACCTAATGAATACTCCCATGGCGCCAGCATTCGACGGAAATCTTCTTACTAGTCTCTGCACGTCGACGAGGACGTCACTCTAGCCCACGCGACGCCGTCTGACGTCATACAGGCAATAAGAGGTCCTCGACGACGTGCCGACGTCAGTTCCCTTTTTTCCGTGCATTCGAAACGGTTATCTTCGAGGGAGCAACTGTTACTTTTGTGGTTACAGTGTATTTTTGCTGCGTAGTCTTTCGCTGTGGTAATAATGTCGCAGAGAAAGTCTGGATTCAAGCCTTGTCGTGAGTGTGGAGGCAAGATGTCAGTGACGGATCCTCATTCCGATTGCCTTTGGTGTTTGAGCTCCGACCACGACGTCTCGACTTGTGATTCATGCCAGCACATGAATCCAAAGGCCCTCAAGGAACGTGAGGCGAAGCTGTTTATGGCGAAATCGAAGGAGAAGCATCACAAGAAGTCTTCTTCACCAAGACATCGGCGTCATCGAGACTCCCGGCGCCGTAGAGAATCTCGGCGTCATTCAAAGGAGACTCGTTCCAGGTCTTCGGATCGGCGCCGAAGGACATGGGAGATCAGTCCCACGGTTACGCCGCATCCTTCGACGCCGTTGCCCTCTCCGGCGTCTCCAACTTCACCTGGACAGGTGTCGGTGATTGAGGTATTGGAGCCTCAGGTGTTTTCTCCGGCGTTGCAGACGTCGAGGCCGGCGTCGGGGTCGCCTCCGAGACAGGCACCCCAGTATCCGGCTTTTCCCACCCCTGGAGCCGATAGTTCCGCATTCTTGAATGCGATGTATGCCATCTTCCAACAGATGGCTCCAGGGGGTGCTCCGGCTGGGCCTTTGGCCTTTTCATTGGGTGATCCTGCGCCTCTTCGGCTGGCACCCTTTATGCCCTTTCTCCCTTTTGGGAACGTGGGCTCGGCGCCAGTGTCGGCGCCGGTGGCCGCTCCGGTGGCTTCAGAGGGATTGGCCCCGGGGATTTCCATCCCGTCGACGTCGGGATTTCGGCCTGTGACTCCGGTGGGTCCATCTGCTTCGACTGCTCTTTCGTCGGCGCCGAAGTTACCTGTGGCGCCGGACGCGGCGTCGGTGGCTTCTGAAGATCGGCGCCGATCTTCGGCGGAGGCATTGTCGACTCCGCGTATTGAACAACGGCTTCATTCGAAGAGACGTGCTCTCCGTGTATTAGAGGAGCAGGAGTACCAACGAGCCCTGGAGGAAGGAGAGCTAGAGGACTCGGGTGATGGGCTGCGTGGTCTGGAGTCGGCCAGTGGGCTGGACACTTCCCCTGAGTGGGATCTTTCGTCCCCGGGAGAATATACTGAGGAGGCTGCTTCCTTTCACGCAGTGGTACGGAAGGCAGCTAGTTTTTTGGACCTGCCTTTGCCGTTGGTGGAGGCTAAACAAAACCTTCTAACAGAGGTGCTACATCCGGCCTCAGCTGCGGCGGAGCCTCTTTTGCCATTTAATGACGCTCTGCTGGATCCGGTTTTAGAGGTGTGGAAGAGGCCGGCATCTTCCCCAGCAGTTCACAGAGCCGTGGCCAGGAGGTATCGGGCGGCTCCGACTGACCCTGGTTTTCTGTCTAGGCACCCTACGCCGGAGAGCTTGGTGGTGCAGGCCTCCTGTTCATCCAAGTCAGCGCCTGGTTCTTTCCCGACGGTGCCTGGGGACAAAGATTCAAAGAAACTAGAGGCGCAGTCCAAGAAGATTTTTTCGTCCTGCAGTCTGGCGTTGAAGGCCACCAACGCAACCTGTATCCTGGGGAGGTATATTCATGCTCTGATGGATGACATTTCCTCATCATTTACAGAGCTTCCCGAGGGTCTTTTGGATGTTGTTTCAAATGCCCAGGCTGCTGCGACCCCTGGATACGACCGACTCGGTAGCCAGAGCAATGGGCACAACTGTGGTGGCAAGGAGGCAGGCCTGGCTCCGTAACTCGGGCTTTTCTGCGGATGTACAGTCCACATTGTTGGATCTCCCGTTTGATGGGGACAAACTGTTTGGAGCCAAGGCTGATTCGGCCTTGGAACGTTTTAAGGAGAGCAGGGCCACGGCTAAGTCGTTAGGGCTCCAAGCTCCTTCTTCCACGGCCTCTTCCAGATTTTTCAGGTGGTTTCGTGGATTTGGGCGTGGCTCTTCCTCCTCTTCCTTTCGGGGAAGATATCAGCAACCTGCCTCTTCCCATCCCTATAGATCTATTAGAGGGAGAGGTAGGGTCCGCACCAGAGGAGCCTCTCAGCAGCACTGTGCCTCTTCCTCATCCTCTGGCGGGGTGCAGCAGGGGAAGCAGCCTTAGGCTTCCACCATTTCCCACTCACTCCTCTCCTGTAGGGGGAAGATTACAGCATTTTCTCACCAAATGGAAGACTGTTACAACGGACACTTGGGTTCTCAGTATTGTGGGAAAAGGCTACACCCTTCCCTTTCGGGAGTTCCCGCCCCTCATCCCGCCCCGCCCTTCTTATTGTTCAGAAGAACACCTCCTGTTGCTAGAACAGGAGGTACAAGCCCTCCTTTCAAAGGGCGCGGTGGAGTTGGTCCCAGAGCAGGAAAGGGTTCGAGGATGTTACTCAAGGTATTTCCTGATTCCCAAGAAGGATGGTCGTTTGAGACCAATCCTGGACCTGAGGATCTTGAATTGGTTCCTCAAGCAGGAAAAGTTCAAGATGCTGACCCTAGCACAGGTGCTTTTGGCGTTGAACAAGGAAGACTGGATGGTGTCTGTCGACTTGCAGGATGCTTACTTTCATATCCCGATACTCAAGTCACACAGGAAGTATCTCCGGTTTGTGGTGGGATCGCAGCACTATCAGTTTGCGGTCCTTCCGTTTGGTCTTACTTCAGCACCTCGAGTCTTCACGAAGGTGATGTCGGTGGTGGCGGCAGAACTCAGAAGGAAGGGGATAGCAGTATTCCCTTACTTGGACGACTGGTTGATCAAAGCCAAGTCCCCGGAGCTTGTGTCGCATCATCTGCAGTCAACAACCCAGTTGTTGTTCGACCTGGGTTTTTCGGTGAACGAGCCCAAATCTCACCTAGAGCCCTCTCAGCGCCTCCTGTTCATAGGGGCAGTACTGGATACAACATTGGGTCGGGCCTTTCCTCCGCCTCAGCGGATTCAAGATATTCAGGATTTGGTTCCAATGTTTTGAAATGGAGCGGTAGTTCCAGTCCTCAAGGTCCTTCGTCTGCTCGGTCTGTTTGCCTCCTGCATTCTGTTGGTCACGCATGCTCGCTGGCACATGAGGGCTCTTCAGTGGTGCCTCCGAAGGCAGTGGTCTCAACACAAAGGGGATCTAGAGAGTACTGTCAAGATCTCCAGAGATGCTGCTGTGGATTTGAAGTGGTGGATTGCAAGCAACAATCTTTCACAAGGAAAGCCGTTCCAGCAGTCGCCACCAATGGCCACAGTCATAACGGATGCTTCCACTCTAGGGTGGGGAGCTCATCTGGGGGATCTGGAGATCAAAGGTCTTTGGTCTCCAGAGGAACAGATGTTTCACATCAATCTGTTACGGGCTGTACGTCTGGCTCTCAAGGCCTTCCTCCCTTCCCTTCGTGGTCAGTCGGTACAGGTCCTAACGGACAATACTACCACGATGTGGTACATAAACAAGCAGGGAGGAGTGGGGTCGTACCTTCTCTGCAGAGAAGCTCTTCGACTATGGTCCTGGGCAAAGGACCATCAGATTTGCTTGATAGCAAACCATCTGGCCGGAGTCTTGAACGTGCGTGCGGACAGTCTCAGTCGCCAATTCTCGGCAGACCACGAGTGGCGTCTCCATCCAGATCAAGTCCGTTTAATCTTCCAGAGGGGGGGGGGTTTCCTCGGGTAGATCTGTTTGCCACTCGAGAGAACGCGCATTGTCCGTTATTCTGCAGCCTCCGATGCAGGGAGCGTTGGGGGACGCGTTTCAAATAACCTGGTGCGGCCAGTTGCTTTACGCGTTTCCTCCCATACCCTTGATTCCTCGAGTATTGAGGAAGATTCGCCAGGACCGGGCTCTAGTCATCCTAATAGCTCCGGATTGGCCAAGGAGGGTATGGTACTCCGACCTTCTCCAACTCTCAATGTGCCCTCCGCTCCGTCTCCCTTTCAGGGCAGACCTCCTCTCGCAGTCGCAGGGGCAGGTTTTACACCCCAACCTCCAGAGTCTGCACCTACATGGCTGGAGATTGAACGGGGCAACCTGAGTTCCTTCTCTCTCCCGCCTGAGGTAGTGGATGTTATATTAGCGGCCAGGCGACACTCCACTAAATCTATCTACGCCAATAGATGGTCTAGATTTGTTGCGTGGTGTGGAGAGAGGCAGATTGATCCTTTGCATGCTCATCTATCGGACGTTTTGTCTTTTGCTCTGTCTCTAGCGCAGAAAGGTTGTGCAGTGGCTACCATTAAGGGTTATTTATCGGCCTTGTCAGCCTTCATATGTCTTCCAGACCAACCATCTTTATTTAAATCCCCTATTGTTATCAGATTCTTGAAAGGTCTTCTAAATAAATATCCTCCAAAGCCATTCGTTATGCCGCAATGGGATTTGTCCTTGGTCCTGACTTTCCTTATGGGGTCCCCTTTTGAACCTATGCATTCTTGCCCCTTAAGGTATTTGGTTTTAAAAACAGTCTTCCTGATAGCTATAACATCAGCAAGGAGAGTGAGTGAGTTGCAGGCCTTATCAGTAAAGCCCCCTTATACAACTTTTTATGGGAATAAGGTGGTGTTGAGGACCAAGGCTGCTTTCCTCCCGAAGGTTGTTTCACCTTTCCATTTGGCTCAGGCAATTACTTTGTCCACGTTCTATCCTCCGCCTCATCCTTCCAAAGAGGAAGAAAGACTGCACCGTCTGGACCCAAAGAGGGCGTTGAGCTTCTTTATTGATAGAACAAAGGATTTCAGGCTGGAGGATCAGCTGTTTATTGGATACGTGGGCAAGAGGAGAGGAAAGGCAGTCCACAAGAGAACACTATCCAGGTGGGTTGTTCTTTGCATTAAAATCTGTTACTCTTTGGCAAAGAAGGATCCTCCTGAGGGCATTAGAGCTCATTCCACCAGAGCTAAGTCGGCCACTTCGGCCTTGGCCAGAGGTTTTCCTGTGGTCGACATCTGCAAGGCCGCAACTTGGTCGTCCCTTCACACTTTTGCAAAACATTACTGTTTGGATTCTGAGGTTAGAAGGGACGGCCATTTTGCACGGTCAGTGCTGCAGGATTTCTTGGTTTGACCATTTAGGCACCCACCGCCGGGCGTGGTACTGCTTTGGGACTCTATTCATTAGGTGAGGAATCCACAGGTAGTTGTATCCATCAGAAGAACGAGTTACTTACCTTCGGTAACGACTTTTCTGGTGGATACATTAGCTACCTGTGGATTCCTCACGGTCCCACCCGCCTCCCCGTTGCCTTTCTGGTCTTACCAAGTAATCCTTGAGTACGCTCCTCTTGGTCTTTGAGGGTGCAATAGATGTTGTATATATTATATTTATATATATGTATATATGTATATATCTTTGTGTATATATATTTTAAAAAGAGAGAGTTATATATATATATAAAAGATTTACAGTTATTCATGCAATGTTGTGTATTTTTACAATGTAATGGGATGTTGCCTTGCTCTTTCATTGCATTGCCTGGTTGTTCTCATGCACGTAAAAAATGATTGGTAATGACGTCGGCGTGGGCTAGAGTGACGTCCTCGTCGACGTGCAGAGACTAGTAAGAAGATTTCCGTCGAATGCTGGCGCCATGGGAGTATTCATTAGGTGAGGAATCCACAGGTAGCTAATGTATCCACCAGAAAAGTCGTTACCGAAGGTAAGTAACTCGTTCTTCAGGACCTTACATCGCTTAGGGCCATATGTACTAAAGCATTTTCCCATAGACACAGAATGGGTAAAATCCTTTGGTACATCTGGCCCTTAGTGTCACTTTATGTGATTTTGCGGTGGCGGCGCAAAGTCATGATTAATCTGCTCCAAACTGTTTTCTTTTGAAAACAACACTATCTTACACATCTTCCTTAAAGCCAGTAAACTTTGTTTTATTGTTGTCTGTTATTTTTCATTAAGCCCTCACTAGCAAACATTTGTCTGCTCACATCTCCTGTTCAGTTCACATCTTTTACAAGATGCTCTGATTTCGAATCCCTCATTCTGCTAAATACCTAATGGTATTCCTCTCAGCGTTCGTTACGACTGCTCCAGTGTCTTTCTTCCAGTTGCCGGTTATAAAGAAATGACGTCAAAGCAAGAATGTAATAATTACAGTCAAGTTCTGATGTCACAAAGCTCGCTGCCAGAACCAGCCAAAGGAAAAGGCAGGTCAGATCACAGAACATAAATCGAAACATGGCATTTGTTTATTCTGCTCATTTTTGATAGCTGTACAGTGACCAACCGAAAAAGGACATTTATGCCATCATATTTTTTGTTGCTCTCCTAAGGCAGTTAGAATCTTTCTGCATGTTTGCACACATTCCAAAGCTACTGCGCTTTAAAAAAAAACAAAAAACTGACATGTATGTAACCTGTTGTAACTTTTTTTCCAACAAATATCTAACAGCTTTTATGATGTTTCGTTTTGCACAAGATATTCTACTGTTATTCTTTATGTTTGCGAACTTGTTCTCTCTTTCTTATGAAAGAGCACACATCAAAGGTTTAAGTGTTTTGCTTTAAAGGTAATGGTGTGTCCATGTAATATAAGGAATAAGATACATCAAGCCATTCATGCTAAGGATATTACAAGTCACCTCGGAGTTCCATAACTCTAAAGAAACTAGGTATACAGCCATGTTCCTCTATATGGTCATATAATTCTTCACTGACTTGCTATGTCATTATATTGTGCGGCAGAGGGTACTTTATCCCATATATTATTTGGTTTCATGGCAAAGAATAACCCAGTCTTAGATGCCCTAGGTTCACATTTGTCTTCACTTACTGATGTCAAAAGAAATTGTGAATTTTTAAAATGTCATCTTGTCCGATATTTATGAATTGTTATAACAGAAAAATATGTACGATTTAACTTGTCATTGAATGGAATGTTTGTAGTCAAGAGACTGGCGACCAACAGCAGCTCTGTAAGTAGTCCTGCGGACAAGGTGGGGAAAATAACTGTCAATATGAGTAATATCAAAGAGTGCACTCTTTTTAAGAAAGATCCATCGAAGGAACTTAGTGGAAAAATTCAGCAGCTGAACCAACAATTCAGGAAAGTCATTTAAACCAACGTCGTCCCTATATTTTTCAACCAACTGATGTGAATCAGCCATGGCTTCTGCAATTAATTTAACCTTTGGATTTTCTGGTTTAGAATGTGTGGGAAGAAAACATTACAAAGGATACTCCGGTGGACTATGTGGGACACTAGGCAGCTTCCTAAAGATGGGATTTGAGCATGAATAGCTTTTTATGTCGTTAAGTATTGCGCTAAGAAAAATAGTAAATACAATAATATCACAGTACAATATTACACCAATTCATACAACAAACATGGCAATAAGTGGCAAATTGCCTACCGAATGGATACCTAAAAGTACCACTACTGAAACCATTAAACAACCCCCACAAGTATGGAAATGCTTATGCATAATAACAGCATATATCATTGATAGAAAGAAATACTTTACGAAGTGCTGTTAAAAAACAAATACGACTTTGCTTTCTGCCTTTGCTTAAGTTTGTGATGAGAAATTATAAATTTGGACTGTGTATCATGTTATAAACAAGCCTTGGCAAAGCCGAACGTTACCACCTGGGAAACCTATTGTCTTAGCCATTCAGTCAACTATTTAGAGATGTTTTTGTGTGCAATACAAGTAGGAAAATCAGAACGTGCCAGTAAACATGTAGCAGTCCTTTTTATCTGACTATCGTCTTGCTTATTATGTCTTTATTTCTGCAAAATCCACAGCAAAAGCGCAAGCTTAGAATCTATATCTCAAACACCTTTGCTCCAGGCAAGCCCGAGGGAGATGAAACGGAAAAGGTTGCTTCGTGGGAGCTCAGAGTGGAGGGAAAACTGCTGGATGATGTAAGGTTTCTTAATTTATTTGCTCTTTCTCCTGCTATTTTGTCCTGAAATTTCACGATCAGTCGCTGTCAGTTATTACATTTGATCGTGTTTGCTGTAATCAAAAAACTAGGGGACTTCAGACTCTGGCCAGAGAGTACTTTGTGGACCCACCCCACCTGAATAAGGAGGAGTATTTAAAAGACTGATTATGATGAAATCAAAAATGCAGAAGCATGTTGTTTATAGCTTCCGGTGTCTAAACCTTCTCAACTAGGTTTCTTTGTTTTTTTAAAGAAGAAGGCTCCTGCCATATTTGACCTATAGATACTTAAAACTATGTAACACTTTTTAAGCAGCAGTGTCTATTTGACTTTTTCCTCACACCAGCTACTACCATTGTTGAGACCTCCTGGCTTCCTATAATGATCACGATTTCGATTTTCTTATTTCGTACAGCTATGCAAAAACGGTTTCATAGCGATAAAACACCTGACCTCGAAATATAGGACCATAATCGGGAAAACAGTGAAAAAGAAATCCTGAAAACTGAAATCAGGACATTGTAAACCTTTTTACATAACCGTGTTTTCCATTTACAAAGCCATTTATAGCTGTAGGCCTTCAACAGCAACAAAAGAGTACCTGGCAAGCGTAAATGTCTTTAATATGCAGTAACTCTCAACTTCAAGTATGTAAAATCGTGTATTAGTAAACCCCAACCAAAGGGTGGGGAAAGGGAGGAACAATTTGTGGTGTGCCACAAGTTTGTAGGATCACAAAATCTTGTCCTACCCTTTCCTAGCCTAGAAACGGTCACAGATTTACATTGCCCTAGAATAACTCACCTAACTGGGTTGGAAGTGAAACGGGTCACCCACCTAAGTGGTAAGGGTGTACAGGAAGGGTTTTTTTCTTGGGAAAATGTTTTTCCTGGTAGTCAGAAAGAGACGAAAAATGTGCATTTGCACATTGACTGCCACGCAATGGTACATAATTGTACACTATACAATTATGCACTGGGGAAAATAGCAGGCTTTACAAAAATCATGGGACTAGATAGTATCCTTAGCACAGATTTTCCGATGTATTGTAAGAAATTGGAGTATTAGTTGAGGACAGTGAGATCCCACCTCAAATAATAACCAGAGTCCGTATCAGGGTGAACCACAGAAGTCACTAGATAAGCCTGTGCTTAACACTCTGGTAGCACACAGTAATCTGTCTTAACTTGAGGGCAATGTATAAAGTATTTATTGCTGTATTCAAATGGTAGTAATGTGAAAATGCAACACAGAGCTAAAAAAGGGCAAGGTGTTGCAGAATTGGACCATTTCTCAATGTATTGTACTTTGCATTAAGCTTTGCTACACACTACCTGAAAAGCAGCCTCTTGATAGCATCCTTCCTCACCGGAAGAACCCAGAGAATCCACCTTTCACCTTGGAACCTAAGAACATCATCTGCGGGGTCCCCCAGCGCTCGTCCCTCAGCCTTACACTGTTCATCCTTTACATGACCCCCTTGGTCAACATTGGCGGAACCCACAGAATGAACAGCATATCCTATGCAGACGACACCCTGCTCATCCTCTCACTATCAGAGGGCCCCTCCACCACAAAGACTGGATGAATAACAAGTGCCTAAAACTCAACACAGACTAAAGAGAAGTGGTGATCTTCAGGAACAACACATCCCATAGAACAACTTCTGGTGGACTACCGAACTAGGGGCAGCACCCACTCTGATAGACCAGGCTTGCAACATTGGCATCATCCTGGACAGCAAGCTCATCATGAAAAACCCAATCAATGCAGATCTTCCCCTTTGAGGAAAGTAGGTCGTTATACCTGGCACTTTCCCTGATTGATTTTACCTGGAGATAGGTCCCAAATAATGTTGAGTGGGATAAAATTTATCAATCTGGCACTTATAGTCAATTTTAACTACACTTGTTCTAGTCCTCCCCACATCTCACTTTTTCCCGGTAACCATGAGCAAAAGATCTCCGGCAGAGAGTGCTCCTTCGAGGCCCGTCAGGCATTGCAGTGCTGGCCTGACAACGAGCAATGCCGGATGATAAATCATGTCACCTATTGGTGAGTAAGGGCACTTGCTTCTAACAAACTAATGTGTTTTGATGACCTGGTGACTCCCCACCTAATTTGTTGCGTGGTGTCCAATATATCCGAAGAGTGTACTTTGATAGTATTGCTTTACGACCTATTGGGAGGGTGTACTCTGGACCAGACAATACCTCCCCTTTCACACTTGTAGCTCTCAAGGAAGTTACCAGCCAGCCTCTACTGAAATATGCCTAAAAAAGATTTACAGGCCTAATCCTTCCAGTCTATCAAGTTTTCACAGACCACAGTGTAGGCCTGATCAGTTTCACTATATCTCTAACAATGTGCACAGAGCATAAGAAATGTCAGCAATCCACATCTGTCTAGGGGTTGCAGTGCTCACCTACTCTACCCTTTCAAGTTCCTGGCCATCCAAAATGGAACATATAGGCCTCTATGTCATGTATCTTGCACAGTCACATATACATTTCAGCACGCACATAAAAGTATCACAAGCTGTCACTATACACAATTTATGCTGGCCAAGGGTGGGCTAAGTACACAGTTGCTGAACTTTACATGAGTATGCACCACTCTTATGACACAAGTAAAAGGGCCTGTTTGCACTACTAATTCCTACTAAACACAAAATTGGTATGCTGCAACCACTGGACTTGTGTTTGTTCATTTTAGTTAAGGGCAGTAGCCCTCTACCACTGTGGGGGTAGTGACTGGCGCCCCTCCTGGTCTAAAAAGACCATATTACCTTGAGACAGGCCCCCCCACGCATGATCCATGTTTGCGAATGACCAAATATCCTTACCGGGGAAGGGGTTCATATATCTAGCTACAGCACTCAGGGCAGTAATGCATGTCCATCAATGTGCAGGGGACTTTTCTGTCTCAACAACTAGTATTAAAGATAAGTAATTTATCCTCAAAGTTTTTCCAGAGTAATTCATTTGTTTGGTTATGTTTTTTTAATTAAGTTGTGTTGTTAAGTCATCCTTTTATTTATTTATATATATTTTGTGAGGTCATGAGCAGTGTACTTCTGGAGCACAAGTTATGGTTTTCATGGCACGTGTTATAGTTATGTTTGTGTACCTAAACATAACTGGGCAGCTTCAGAGTTTTTCAGTTTTATGTGGTGACCAAAACTGCACTGTGGTTTAAATGAATTTCGGAGGTTGTTTAAAATATATTTTAATGCTTCATTTTATCTTAACAAATTGTTCTTCAGTTATTTAATTGTTGGATGACATACTACATCTACCTTCTATACAACAAACACCAATTTCATATGGCCTTTGATCTGAGTTTTTGTGACTGTGTCCTGTAGTTATTTAAGGCAACATGGAGTGCGATCTCATTGCATGGTTCATGGAGTGTATGAGTGTAGGTTTAGAATTTGAGCTAGGTCCAAAAGATCCAGAACATTCAGCTGTTATGACAAAACATAGGACTTTAACTTTGTAATTTAGTATTCTAATTTCATCCCACATTTGCTCCACTTAACATGTTATTTTAAATCACGAAATGTTAAGGCTATGTTATGATTGTCTCTGCTCAGAAGTCCATAATGTATGTTTATAAAAAACCTAGCAAATAATACAGTGATGTTATAGTTTGAATGCACAATCTAAACACTACAGAAATTCACCAGTTGTACTAATCTTGCAATCCATAACTCAAGTTTGTCTTGACCTCACATATGACATCAAAATCTGAAGAGACATCATTGACGGCATCTAAAATGATATAATTGATGGCATCATGTTTGACATCACCAATGACATTGGCGTTGATAGTACTGTTGTAGTAACATATAGTTTTGGATCCACATAATATAATGTTGTACACTATGTCACCTTTCGTCCACAACCATCCTGCTAAGAGGTTGTTTTGGGTAACAAATAGACTTAACAATATTTTGGATTGATTTCAAGATTAACAACAACTGGTTGTTATCACTTAACCATAGTTGATGCTGCTTCCTTTGTCATTTACACCCATGTGAGAATAGAAAGGGACTTTTCTGTCTTCCAGTTGATTATATACTGAAAAGGGAAAAATATTGGACTGGTCGATGGGCTTCCAACCCATTAGAGGCACAGAATCTGCGTGTAGATCTTTGACAGATCATATTGTATTTATTCTGATTGAAGACGTTGCAGTTGCACTGATCTTAGTAGATCTGTCTGTTGCTTTTGATACTGAAGACAATCAAGTATAATTATGTAGACTTACCGAGGTGGGGATCAAGGTCACAGTTTGGAATTGTCTTAGATCATTTTTGGGTGGATGCCACTAACCCTTGAGACCAGCTACGTTTAGGTCTCTTTGCAAACAGTAAAATGACATTGTGCTGCAGGGCTTCTTGCTATAACCCTGTCTCTTCAACCTGTATGGCCAGCCCCTATTACCCATTGTTTATTCTTTCAACTGTCAACCACTTTCATACGTGGATGACACACACTTCTTAATCTAGCTGGGTCATCAAACATCCTTTTCTGCAACATGGCCACCTGTCGCTTTTAAAAGCTGTTGTCCGTCCACTGCTGAACCACCTCTAGAGCTAAATGCTGGCAAAAGAAAATGTTTATTTTTTGGGTAGTGACTCAGTTGAAATAACTGTTCATGGACCAACTTCATGGGTGGCCCCCAAGCCCTCAGTTAAAGGTAAAATTCCTTGAACTGGATCTTGATCTGCTTCACCATACTAAATGCCTTTAGGACAATTCTTCCTTGTCTCGTTAAGAAGTAGTGGGTGCCAATAGCATCATCTGCATTATGTCCGGATCGAGATATTGCAGTATCCTTTACCAAGGCCTTCCTCAGGCTTAAGTGGAAAGACTCCAGTTTATTCTGAACTATACAGAGAAGCTGGTCTTTAATCTAAAGAAATTTGACCGAATATCAGCAGCAAGAAGCCATCTGCATTCAAGCAGGCTACTGTGCTGGAGACCTAAAACATTCTATAAGGATGGTAGCCATTAGGGAGCTTGTGAGATGAAGCACTATTTTTTTTGTTTGGATCTATTTGATCGGTTCTGAACATATATATATTAATTAATGACATTGTAGTGTGTATACAGGTAAATGAAGTGGCGTACAGTAGTCTGAACAGCAGTTTTTTCATGGAGGATCTTACAGTTGCTTTCAACAAATATATGATTGCCTAGGTGATCTATTACAAGGTGTTACAGATTGTTTATTGGTGGAATCCAGAACAAAACAAGAAGAGTAAAACATAAGATATAAACGCAATAACAGAAATATGCTGTTTAAAAAGCCATTATATGGTCATTCTAATTGGTGAATGCCTATTGTGAGTTGAAGTACTATTGCCTTGAAAGATCGTTAAAATCATCAGGGCTGCCCTTACTGCACATCTCATGAATAGGCACAGTGTGGGTTGATCCTTTCCACTACTAGGCTGCCAAATTGTGAAATGACCTTTCCACGACCATAAGACAAGTTTCCAACTATCTGTCCTTCAGGAAAGCAGTTAAAATGCTCCTGTTTAATGAAATGATGTTGCTGTTCTCTGGATATTGCAGTTTCTTGTGTTTTTTCTTTAGTTTGCCTTGCTGTAGTTTTAGTGCTTAAAATCCACTGAGGTGGTGTATGCTGCGCTCGTTATGTAAATTAGTTAATTAATCAGTCAGATGTGCTTTGCTGTGAAATATTATCTGCAGGGATTGGCCTCTATGAACTTGGTGTAGAAGCAGTACTTGTAGGTGTATGCTAAGCATAATGTTTGTGAACCTAATTGTTTAATCTTAAGGAATAGTATAAATAGCATTGTATTTTGCCAAGTACAACAAAAGGTCATAAGTGATTTCTAAGACTTTGCACTCCTGCTGATACATGACTGGGGATTGCCACGCTTCAGTCCTTAGTCATGATGATTAGAATTGTGGATTTTTACATAGGAAGTCCTGCCCTACATATTCAGTGAAATCCACAACATTGTAAGCAATTGTAGTATTTCTTTCAAAACGGGGTGGTAATTAGTGTTTTTGGACTGCAGAGCCCCACCTTAAGACTGTAAGCAGCACAAAATATGCTCAACTCACAAAAGACTCCACTTATACCCCACTTTGTACGTAACCATCTCCTGAGCACTTAAAATATTCAACAAGCTTTCATTAAAAAAATATGTTTAACTGTTTATAGTTTTGGGATGTCCCTTATTCTACAGACTCTGATATCAGACAGTGGCATGTCACATAATCCACAAGAGGTAATTCTAAATTCACTATTGAAAGCTAACTGGTTTTGTTTAAAATATTGATCCTTGCATTCTTCTGACTAGATCTCTGTACTGTATTGGTGATACACAGATCCGTTTATCTTTACAGTGTTTGGTGACATGGGTATTTCATATTACCAAAATCAAAACTTTTTCGGAGACAATAGAGGAGAATAAGATCCAGTGGAAGCAGACAGTGGAAACCACCACAAATAATTCCAGCTGATTGAAACCAAACATGTTTTAATTACAATACAACTGGAAGACGAACAACAGAAAAGCTTTACAGAGTCCAATGTTTGGGGCTCTATTCTAGAAGGGCATAAGAAACAGCATACATGGATGACAACATGCACATTGTGTCACCAATCTTATAAGATGAGGAAAATCTGAATTATTATTTATTTAGTACCAGCTCCATCTGGGCGCACCACATCAGTATGCATGGTCAGTCATACATAAGACAGCTGAAAAAAGATGCCAAAAAAATATACCAAGTAATCTTCCACATCTCAGCGACCATTTACTCTTCCTAAAGCAGTGAGGTTTCCACAAAAGTGCCTTGCGCTGACAGGTTTCTGGTAGACATTTAGCACACGTGAAGGGGTAATCGACTGAATGAATGTGATTCAGGCCATAAAATCATCACCTCTGGATAATCACTTTGAAACCTGAAATGTAAAAAAAAAAAAAGTCACTGCTTTGTTTTACAATATTTTTATATTTTAGTACACATTATAAAAACTAGTTTAAAAATTAAAACAAGCACTGGCAAAGCCAATATGCCACGTGTTAGACCTGGCACTCTTGTGTAGGCCCCCAAACTATTTGCTTTCACTTCTCCTATCTTCGCTGAGCTTTAATTTGTCAAAATTGTTTTTATTAAGTTGAAAGCCAGTACAGAAAAGTGTAAGAACATATCTCAGTTGCCCGTGTCTAAACATGGTAGCTAGTAACAGTGCACAACATGTAGTGAGACAAAGAATGTCATCCCACGACCGTCATTCTTTATATGTTTCAACCATTTTCACTAAATGGGAATAAAAAAGAACACAGACAAAACTCAACTAAACAAACCTAATGTGGGTTTCGGTAGCTGGGTGCAATTCAGTAGCTGTTATCTGGTATTAATACACTGTAATAGTGTAATAACTCTTTATTAATAAGTCTCTAAGGGCTATTCCTTAGCTCGTGTCTCAAGTTCTCCTGTAGCAAAAGAAGGACAAAATCAAGAAAGATGAGTCTCAACTCTCTATAACTGAAACAAATTTAAGCCCGAACAGCGGGGGCCTCACAGATAGATATGATACTAGAAGCTCCCTTTTGCATTTGAATATGCCTGCCATCCTCCCCAATGTTGATGCCCACCAAAGGCGAGCATGCCACGGAGTGAGCTCCGGGCCTCCCTTCTTTTTCCAGGCCACCGCTTTTGCCATTTTAGCCACGCATTGCCATTTTAGCCACTCCCAGGCAGAGCCAAAGGATTGCCTTATTACTACTTGTTTGGTATTGGAGTGTGTTGTCCCATAGCCCCAAAAGGACAAATCTCACAGTGTGTGGAATCGGGTAGCATAATATATCTTTAATGTGTGTAAGATTTAATTTCCAAAAAGGGTGCATTACGGGGCAATCCCACACTATGTGACGAAAATCCCCTTGTAGCCCACACCCTGTAAGCAAAGGTCAGAGGTATCAGGAAATATCTTGTTAAATTTATTAGGGTATAGATGCCAGTCATACATGATCTTATAATGGGCTTCTCTTAGGGCCATGGATCGATTGCATTTTAAAACATCCCAATATAATTTATCCCACTGTGTATCTGAAATGTCGTTTCCCATTGTGTGCTCCCAGAAGGTGAGTTGTCGGGGTCGTACTGGGGTGAGCGTAGTAAGGTGTAGAGGTATGTTATAGTCCCCCAAAATGGGTCTGCCCGACGGACAAATTGTTGAACTGTAGTTAATTCACGTGCAACTGTTAGTTGGTTCTCAGGTTTGAGTGCCCCGTGCCGCAAATGTGTATAATGGTAAAACTCTGTGTGGGGAAGATTAAAGTGTCTTTTGCAATTGTCAAATGTTAATATGTCCCAATTGTGAAAGAGGTTGGCTAATGTAAGGCAGCCTCCTTGCCTCCACGCATCAAAAGGCCCAGCGGGAAGGCTGGGTTGTAATGTATCTACGAGGTGGCGAGGGAAAGGTCGGCCAGCCTGTTGTTTTAGTCACCTTATCCCAAACTTTTAGAGTTCTTGTCGGTGTGCTAAAGTAATCATTGTGGGGGTGGTCAGATTTTGGCTTCCAAAGTAAATCCCATATTACCCTCCCCACTATGGCACGGTCCATGTGTAACCAGTGCTTATTCGTTGCTGTAAGTGACTACTTGGTAATAACTCTTAGTTGGGCTGCTTTATAGTTTAACAGGAAGTCTGGGAGCCCATGGCCCCCGATTTTCTCAGGATTTGTAGCACTTTATATTATAATCTAGCTCGGCTTTTCTGCCAAATGAAGCGTACGAAGATTGCACGCAATGTCGGGAAAAATGATGGGGAGACTGAAATAGATTGAAAACCCTGGTTAAAATAGTAATTTTTATGGCATTGATCCTCCCTAACCATGAGATGTAGGACGGGGTTCATCTTTTCAGAACCTCTTTTATGCCCACCAGCAACTGAGGATAGTTTGCCCGAAAGAGATCATCTATTCTTGGTGTCATTTTAATACCTAAGTAGGTTGTCTACTTCCTCGCCCACTGAAAGGCCGTAGATGCTGCAAACATTTCCGTTTCTGGTAGTGGCATATTTAGG
This sequence comes from Pleurodeles waltl, assembly GCF_031143425.1. Lineage (NCBI taxonomy): Eukaryota > Metazoa > Chordata > Amphibia > Caudata > Salamandridae > Pleurodeles > Pleurodeles waltl. The sequence goes on from NC_090445.1 coordinate 278,465,652, forward strand.
TTCAACATATATCATTTAGTGAAGTTAATTTTGACCTTTTCAAAGAGCCAGAGTTTGTCCTGGAGGGAGGCAAGCAAGGAGCCTCAGTCGGTTATTGTCAAGAGAACATCTTCAACAAAAAGTTAAATCATATTCTCTGTCGCCCCAAATGTTATCCCGTGAATGGTGGGCGACAAGCAAATACATGCTGACAAAGGTTCTACGCTAAGTGCAAACAACAAGGGGGATAAGCAGCATCCCTGTTTTGCCCCCCTTGTCAAATGGAATGGTGGTGCATTTATACCATTTACCAAGATTCTGGACTGAGGTGCAATGTAGTTAGCTCTAATCATCTTAATAAATTGATCACAAAACCCTTATCGTCAAAGAGCATGGGACATGAAGGCCCAATCGACCCGATCAAACTCTTTCTCTGCGTCTAGACTCAACAAAATGGCTGGGGCCATTTCTTATGAGCCTTCTCAATCAGATGGATCACCCTACAGATGTTGTTGTGCGTTGCGTCCTTTAACAAACCCAGATTGGTCCGGCTGGACCAAATCTGGTAGCATGTCTTCTAGTTGAGACGTGAGAATTGTGGAGTAAAGTTTTGCATCAAGGTTTAGGAAGGCTATGGTCCTGTAGGAGCTGCATTCGTGAGGGTCTTTTCCGACCTTGTAAAGGTCTCTGAAAAAATTCACAAATATCTTTGCTTTTTCCGTGTCTGAGCTGGTCAGTTTGTTTGTGGGTGACTTATATAACCTACCAAATGTGCATAACGGTCTGGCACGTGGGTGCTTATAAACTGTTTACGCAGCAGCAGTGCTACTTCACAGTGACAGTAGACCACAGCACCTTAGTAGTCACAGTGTTTCTACTCATGGGAGGATATAAACGTTCCAATGAAAAAGGTCACACAGTTGGTCAGTTTTGTTTTACTTGAAATAGGTTTATAAAGATACACTTAAGTCCAAATAATCGCGCTGCTCTTGGCTTTTCTGTTAGCACTATCCTAGTGGGACAAGATAGCAGTATTCTTAAGTCATATGATATTAACATTGAACAAATGCTTGGGAAATCCATATTGAAAGACAGATCCATGCCGATATTTAAGAAAGAGAAGACAGAGGTTTTCAAAAATATTTGAGAGAAATTATTTTCCTCATAAATTTACACCGGAATGGAGGATTATGTATTCGGTTTGAAATATCAGGACATGCATGCAGCACAAGATACCTCAAAAAGCTTGTGCAAACTCTTCGCCATGCCTAATAACTCACTGAAACAATGTTTCTCCAAATTATTCCCAAACAGGGCTGCTACCTGGCTGTTTTTTTGTTTTTACTGGCCTGGGCTGTATTTTAATGTCCACGACGGTAAAAATATTAGGGAAAAACATTAAAATACTGTATGTTTTTCTCTTTGTAAGCATGAAACTAAAAAGCAAACACTTGAAAAAAAGTTACAAACAAAAATGAAAGCTGCCCAAATAGCTTCAGAATGATGTTTTAAGCAAACAGTGGGATAACTGCCATGTTTCCAAAGAATCTTGATGATTTTACACAAAATATTGTCCACCTAGTAGCTCTTGGCTCTTCTTTACCAGCAAAACAAGAAAACAAATGGTCAGTATTTATTTTCTAAGAAATTGGGCGACCCTACGTAACTCTGAATTAATACCAGGTGTATCCTTTGAGGCAACACTGTTAATGGAACCGTGATGTCACTCTAAATGAGAACTCGTGGTGTGAATGTGTGATGAGAAACGGACAGACCACCTTAGTGGTAGATAAATGAAGAGGTTGTGAAGGCTTCCTTAACTTTCTTTGATATAAATACAGTAATAAGCCACAGTCTGATATATCCCTGCTTTAGCATGCTTTTTTATAATCTCGTCAGAATCCACATGTAGAATTCAAAATCAAACAAGCACACTGGCTACTAACCATCAATAGACATAAAAGAACTTACAGAGAATCTGAAATTATGATTTTTTCACTTTGTGTCCAGTTGCATCAGCAAAAAAGATACTGTTGAATTGCACCTCTCCAAGGTTGAGGCTAAGGGACTCAGTAAGTGCATGGATGCCACTGAACTGAGGATGTGAAAATAAAAAATAAAAAATGTGTCCCTTTTATTATTTACAAAAACACACAGATGGGTAAAGAATAAAAAAAAATGCTTTCTTTGAATTTCAGGTTGCTTATTTCTCCGGAGACTCTATTACCTGCATTGAAAGTTATTGTTAGAGTCTGATAAAATGGGAAAAGGTTTCGGGCCAATGAACTACATACCGTAGACAATAAGGGGGTGTCATAGTCGTGCCAATGCTAGGCACATGAAGGGGTTTAGAGCATATCCTGAACTATACTACGCTGTGACTGTTGTACAATTGTATGCCATTTCCAACTCTTTGACTTTATTGGATGTCAAGGACGTGTTATGCTTTTCTCATTGTAATGCTAGTCGGGACATTGATTATTTGAATCTGTCAGTGAATGCTAAGCAACTGTTAAATAAAAGGATTTCTTAAAAAATTCCTAGTTGGCAGCATGCATTCAATAATTCTAATTGAACATCAGGTACATATATTCTTTTCACCTTGTGCTGCATCAGTCTGCTAAATGCAAAACACAGCTCACAATCCCTGGTGCTGATGTCCTAATGCCAGATTTGCAATGTAATTCCCTTCTTTTCTGGGTGCTGAAACAGAGGTGAAAAGGTGAAGATTAAATGGCAGTGTGTGAGCTTAGTCACAGCATAAGGTGGATCTTTTGGAGCGCAAAGTAAAGAATTCTGATGTATGCTAATTTCTCAATCTTCATTTAAACAGGCCCTACAAAGAAGATCACTTCTATTGACAAGCTAGCTTGAATCCAGTGGCACAGGAAGCCCGAGACCCATGTCTGTTCTTTTTGCATTTGTCTCCCCAAGTGGGAAGGGTATGCCCAGACGTGGGTCCCGTGCTCACTGCACCACTGGATTCAAGCTAGCCTAGCTGATGAAGGGTGATACCCTGAAACCGGTTCTAGGATGCTTGTTTCCGGTCCAGGGAGGACTTGGCTTGGCAGTCCGGGCTGGACTGTTCCCATGAAGAACAGGGTCAAGACTGATTCGCATATGGCTGTGTCCAAACTGTGGTGGCGTGGTGAGCAAAGAAACAATGGATTAAACCCAGATCTCTGTGACTAGGGGTGAATGTTTGCATTGTTCAGCATTCCGTCCATCAGCTGTTCTTTTTACTTTTAGAAAGTTGCCATTGTCTTGTCCTAGCCATTTGTGTTTTCCGCCAGGCCAAATGACTGTGAATGGCTCTGCTGTTGAGGTTTGTGTATTCCTCCCAGACAGTGATACAAAGGAGACTAGGTGAGGACAGGATGGGCCATCCTGCTAGGATATCTGGGGCCGGAGCTGTACCCTGCCACACTTATACTTATGCTTGCCCACAGCACACAAAGGAACCTTTTTGTGGGTTGTGTTTTCAATTTCTTATTGTTTGTGTGCTGCATAAATACTTTACACATTGCCTCTTAGTTAAGCCTGATTGCTTTTCTGCCAGGCTACCAGATGGTTAAGCACATGTTATTTTAGCGACTTTTTGTGGTTCACCCTGGCAAAGATTGAGTTTATTATATGAGAGGGGCTTCCATCCCTCTCACCTAATACCCACTTTCTCACACCTCACCTTTAAAATGTGAGGGATACGATATTGGCTTTTACTTTTTGTGAATCATTAGATAAAATTATTTTAAAACGTCTAGTGGTTCATCAACTTGCGTGTGGATGCAGCTGGGGCCTTCTCTGAATATGTTTTCTTTATTGCTTGATGAGAAAACTGTTTCACGATGGGCAGCTGTTGCACCATGGCACATGAGCACATATTGCCAATCATGACAATGCTTTGTGAAAGAAAAAATATTCGAAGATTGCTGCATGTGTACACATCATAATACACTTCTGGCAATATGGTCTTTTCCTTGTAAGTTTACATTACTGTTAAAAGATAGTAAATGAAATTACCAAAAATTAAGCACAATATCTAAAAAATAAATGGGGTGAGAGGAGTGGCCTTGTGGAAGAGTACTGCTGTCAGGCCCTCTGAAAGAGGAAAAAGATTTTCTTCAGAACAAAAATCTGTGGGGTGGGGAGTAACTTTGAGTACCCTAGCAGTAGTGTGCATCTGCCAATCAAAAAACATGTAAATAAGGCACATATGATTCATAATTCTTTTGTTGCCTTTCCTTTTTAATTTTACATAGTAGCACTTTGGCCATATCCTTCAACGATCATCCAGTAGAGACAAGGCCTGAATCACAAAGTAATTTGCTTCTGTAAACCTCCATTTATGGTCGAAAATGGCTAAATTTACGCCTCTCATGAATCAATAATAGGATACCTGTTGATGTAACAGTTTAACGACTTTCTAAATGTGTACCATTACTTTATACAACTACGCAGTAGTAAACTCATAGGGTTTGGGAGGGGCAGAATTTGGTCATGGTTTACCTTAAGAGTTTGTGGATGCCTAAAACTGAGTTTGTGGCATTCACAAACTCCTCTCGGACCCTTTCTCAGCCAGGACATGATTAGCAGAGGCCAGGAGCAGCACTTCTCACAGGATGGGAACAGGGAAACACATACAACTTTAGTGGGGGCACGAAAGAGGGTTTCTTCAGAAGGAAAATAATTTCTCTGTGGGGAATAAAAAAAGTGCAATTTTGCAGCAGACATTGTTTCTGCCTTTGCAGAGTTACTCTTGCATTTAAGTCCATGTCATGCAAATAGACGATATAATTCCCACTAGTACATCTGGAAAACTAACTAGCACAGTTTTCCAGGCTTAGTTCTGGAAATGTTTGTGAATTCCTAAAAATCATATAACTACACAATTACGAGTCATATGTTTACACATGTATGAATGAGCATGTGAATTCCCAAAGGTCATATATTTTCACAAGTACAAAGAAATACGTCTACGTTTGTAAGTGTACAAATATTCTTTCTGAAGAAGGCCCATTGTCTTTGCAGTGAATTCTGACCAACCAAAAAGACCGTAGACCAGTAAAGACTGGAGGAGGGCAGTCATTAACGAACAAGGGCCCATATTTATACTCTGTTTGCACCGGATTTGCGTCATTTTTTTTTTAACGCAAATTCATATTTATACTTTGAGGCTAGACCTGTCTAGCGCCAAAGTTATGGGGTTTGAGTCATTTTTTGTACGTGAAAACCTACCTTGCACAAATTACATGCAAGGTAGGCGTTCCCATGCAAAAAATGACTCTAAGGCATGTACCCCTTATTTATCCTCTGGCGTCAAAATGACGCACAGGAGGAGGCGGGCCTTAAAACATGGCGCCGAGCTGGATTTGCGCTGTTTTTTAACGCCTGGGTCAGGGCACTGCCATGGCAGTCTTTAGGACAATAGCGTCACAATTTTTACATTATTGTGGTGCTTTGCTGCACTAGAGTCAAAAATGTTGACACTAGTGCAGCAAAGTACAGGGAGGCCCATTGATTAAAATGGGTATGTCATTTTAATGCCTGTTCTGAGTAGGCGTTGAAAATGATGAAAAAACGGTGCAGTGAAATCTAGCAAATTTCACTGTGCCATTTTTTCGGGCCTCCCTGCGTCGGAACGCCCCTCTTGCACACATTATACCTGGTGCAGCATAATGTGGCGCAAGAGTTTACAAATATGGAGCGGGAGAAAGGTCTCCTTAATGCTGTCTTAATGACGGTAGGGCAGCTCAAGTTGCCCCTCTTGCGTACATTATTCCTGGCACTGGCATAATGTGGCGCAAGGGTTTACAAAGTGGTGCCCCCACTTTGTAAATACTACGCTGGTGTAAGGCCTCTTTAACGCAGCCTTAATGACACTAGGGAAGAGCAAGTTAGCGCTAGGGCTTGTAAATATGCCCCTAAGTCACTTATGCAAATATGTAGCCAGAAATTACAACCTGTGTATTGTGTGTGTTTTAACAAAGAAGATTCTGCATTTATTTTACATTGTTTACATCTAAAAGATTACTTGAATTAGTAAGAGTAAGAGACCAAGGGGCAGATTTTCGTGAGACCCTTAGCAACCCCCTCCCGCCACCACGTGTGCGCCCTATTTAAAATACGGCACACCATGGCGCAGGGTAGGGGACAATAGCATCAATATTTTTGACGCTATTGATGTGCTGTTCAGGGTTCGCGCCAACCCTGAACAGTACATAGGTGCCCATTGTAACCAATGGTGTGCCCCTTTTTAATGCCTGCTCTGAGCAGGTGTTGAAAATGCTGAAATAATTGTGCTAAGAAATCTTTTAGATTTCTTAGCGCCATTTTTTCAGCCTCCCCTTGCATACATTATGCCTGGTACAGGCATAATGTGGCGCAAGGGGTTACAAAGTGGTGCAATTCATGCAATGTGCCACTTTGCAAATTTGGCGCTGCGATTTTGGCCTCATTTGGCCACATTAGCATCAATAAAAATGACGCTAATGTGGTGCAAGGAGGTGCTGGGCCCCCTTAAATCTGGGCCCAAGAATTTATTAGTGGGCAGTGATGTGCTTGTGAATCTGTTGCCAGTTATTGTGCAGAATGCAATACCTCCTACTATATGAAAGAAATATTGCCAGTGACCTTGAAATTTCATGACCTTATGAAGGAACTTTGGTCTCGTTCCTTTGTTTGGACATGGAATTCCTTGCTCACTTGCAATGTAGAAAGAACTTTATTCCATATATAAAAAAATAATGTAATAAGTAATAATAATGGATGACAATTGTAAACCGTTAATACTCATTTGTATCGCATTTCTTCTGACACTGTTTTAGCCACGCAGCTTTTGGAGAAGGTATATTAGTAGGCAATTTAGTTAAAGGTACTGAATGAAGATTTCAAACATATTTTGGTTTCTTTATCTATCCATACATTTCATCTAAATGATCCTTATTTGTCTTCCCTTGCCACCCTTTGTATTTTTCAGACTAGTAAACTAAAAAGGAAGTTTTCCTCTTTCTTCAAAAGCTTAGTTATTGAGTTGGATAAAGAGTTGTATGGACCAGACAACCATTTAGTTGAGGTAAGAGGTGTCAAACTAAACATAAGGTTATCTATATGTGATCCAACTGAACGATCTGTAACTGTGATATTTCAATAATCCTTCATGCTACATATTGATGTTGACAGCTCTTTTTCACAGATAAATCAGGAGAGTACAGTGTAATGTTTGATGCATCTGTGAAATTGTAAAACTGGATAGGTATGGTTTGTCTTAAAGTACATGGTTCACCGTATTTCAGTATTCATCCTAATCCATATTCAAGAGTTTAGAGTGATTATCAATAACAGTTCTAGATAACCGAAGGCGTTGGTTAAGTTTAATGAATGCATTTTGTTAGCATGTCCTGTGTTTTTATGTGATATCTAGCTAAAGGTCACTAATTCTGCCTCTTTCATAAGCTCTTTAAAAAAAATAAAAATTGTATATGAATTTGACAAGTTCAAAACATACAGATTGCATATGGTAATTGTCCTAGCGGACACCTAGTTCAATATACCATTCATCAAAATCACAGAAGATTTCAGTGCGTAAGGGCTGACTGTGTGCATTATCAGTTCAGAGTGCTCCCATGTGCTCTGATATCAGCACCATGAATTTTTAGCAATTGTACAAGTCCGGTAAAAACTTGGTTAAGTTGGCATCTACCAGTATTTGGACGATTGGCTGATCAAGGTTCCCTCCTATGTTCAAGCTTCGGCAGTGGTGCAAAACACAGCATCTCTCTCCTTTCTTCTCTAGGATAGGCAATAAATGCAAGGAAAACAGTTCTGGACCCTTCAAATTCTATATTGTTTCTGTGGGCAAACATCAGCCCTTTTCTTATATAAACTTCCAGCACATAGTGTCTCATATTTAGTGACAGAACAGGGTAGCTGTAAGGAAATTGAAAGTGCTGATAGGATGCATGTCGTTATGTATCCTTTTGTTCCTCAGTATCATCTGAAGATGACACTACTTCAAGAAGAATGAAATACTCAGCGGTGTCAAAAAAGGAGAAAATTGAAATATGTCACAAAATTAATTAAAAGGTCACATGGTGGGTAAAGGGGGACAACCTTTTAAAACGTCTGTTATTAGTTCCCACAAAGCTTCTTCTAATTTGTAAACAGATGCAAATAGTTTGAAGAGCGTAGTTGAATGGCACATGTGCCACTGGGAAATGGTTTCAGTTGGAGTCCAGTCTTCACATCAACCTTTTAGAAATCAGGGAAGTGAGATAGGCCCTCAAGACGTTTCCTCTTCAGGTTAAGAATTTTCAGTTGTTGATTCGTATGGACATCAGTACAACAATGCACTACATCTGCAAGGGGCAGGGGAAGGTTAACAAGGCTCCTCCTTTTGCCATAAGAAGCTCAGAGTCTTTAGTTATGGGCACTGAAGAACAGAGTAGACCAATATGTGGAACATGTACCTGGAATACGTATTCTGGTTCTCTATGTCATCAAATTACAGACACTCATGAGTGGGAGTTGCATGAGAGTCAACTGAATCTCATTTTCAATCAGAAAGGGACTACGGATTTGGACATGTTTGGAACATATCAAAATCCCAGGAGTCCTTGCTATGCAAGCAGTGGTTCTTGTCCAGGATCCAGGGGACAAGCGTTTGGCTTTTTCTCCAATCCCATTAATTCTCAGACTTCTTTACAGATAAGAAGGGAGTCCTGGAGGGCGACAATGATGCCCAGTGTGACTGAGACAGCTGTGGTTTTTAGAACTGTGTAACATTTTAGTACAAAATACAGTGCAACTCAAGTAGAATCTGCTTCTCTTGGCATGTTTTTAATGTCCTGATTCTACATCACGATCCTCGCTACTTCCAGCTAAAGTCTTGGCTCCTCAAGACTTAGAATTTGGTACTTTAGACATTCCTGATGACTGCAGGAAATTGTTAAAAGCTGATAGAACACCTTTCACTCTTTAGTCATACAACCTGAAGTGGAAGACGTTCTTCTTTTGGACTCAAGTCAAGAATTTGGAACCTTTAAAGATGTTGACTTACCAAATACTCCCTTAGCTGTTGCATCGAGCATAAGCAGGATTGAGGTTTTCTTCTATCAGAGTTACTTTGTCAGCAGTTTTCCATTATTTAAGCGCATCTGGTCAACCATCTTTACTCTGAGAGAGGATAATCAAGGACTTCATGAGAGCTTTGTTTCAACACTTTTCCCTAATGTCGATGAGTTCTCCGATATGGGAGCTAAACACTAAAACTATAAAAGAAACCACCCTTTGATCCTATTCACAGGTTCTCAGACCTTGCATTGTTTTTGCTGATGGGACCATGGGAAGACCTAGCAATGGCAAATTACATGCTTATTCCATGAAAGGATTGGCTGCTATAGCAGATGTATGTGCTGGAATAAGTCTTAAAGACACATGCAATGTAGCCACATGGAAACGCACTACCATCTTTCTTTGCGAGCATTACTCTATCAACAAACTTGAAGGCTGAGACAGTGGTAAGATAAACAGATTTATGCCATTTATATGCAACGGTGAACCTTATTCCCACCTTCTGCTACATATATTATAATGAAATTTGATCAAGGACTTTTGGTTAACCCTCATTTTTCTTAATTTTCATCAGCTTTTGAAAGTCTTTCACGCAACCTTACTCCACAGTCTTTTTGGAATTGGTGTCTGCAAAAATGCAGTCAGATGGTTAGAGGCTTTCTTTTATTTATGTTCTCAAAAGGTCATCCTTTCGCCATTTATGGCAGAACGCACCTCAATAAAATGTGGTGTCTGACAGGCCTCTTCCATCAGCACCATATTATTCAATACTTACCTACTACCATTAGCCTCTGTAGTTCAATCTTTTCGATTTGAGAAAATGCCGGACTACGATGATAAAACAAATTATTGTTTCCTTTTCCAAAGAACCACACAGGCCAAATCGAATTACTGGTCTTGCATGAGCACAGTTGCCTCCTATTTTTTAAAATATATTTTATTGGGATTTTCCATTGTTCAAAAAAGAAAATTCGAAGTCAACGACACAGTATAATTTGCTCATATACAGGCCGGAATAATAACATCCAGTACTAGAATTAGTGAGTGGTACATGCATTACAATTACCAATTGGAGTTCCTTCAGAACATAAATCACTTCTTAGAATAAAATATCAAAAAACATAATCGGTAAAAAGAGTATGAGGTGGGGTCAGAGGCTAAATTGCTAATGATGGAACAGTTGTGCATGGCGGGATAATATCCGACTAAAGAGTACAATGTCCGGTATCAAAGTCAGCGTGTGACAAAGGGATGTTGTGCGGGAGACATGGAGTGCTACTTCTGTGTAGTCTCGGGTGATGTGTGAGAGTGGATAGGGGAGTGCGTGTCCAGATGGCTCACACAGAAGAAGCCAGTGAGGTGGAGTCCGGTGGTTGGTCATCTGAGGGAATGAGGTGTAGAAACTGTGAAAGACATGTGTCACATGCAGGAGGGATAGAACGTCTGTGAATGCTTTGGGATTCTTCATAACGGAGAGCTGTACCCTCTGCAGCTCCCCACTATCGCTCACTACCATGTCTCTAACGGCAGCCGGTGGGTGCTTTCCGGTGTAGGTTAAGTGTTGTTTTAGCTAATAACAGGGCTGAGCTAGCAAAACGGGTATGGACAATGTGGTGTTTCCTACATTTTAAAATGCCAAGGGCGCAAGCCTCCCAAGAGTTAAGGTCAGGAAGTTTGGTGACGTCCTGTAATATGGAATGTATACCTTGCCAGAAGGTGTGAAGAGCGGGCATGACCATAACAAAGATCTGCCTCATCCGACCTACAGCGGGGGCAGGTCTATTAAGTTGTGATGGGGCTAAATAGGCATGGTGTAAAACATGAAACTGTATATTATTAAACCTCACATTTCTCGAGACATTGTGTGGGAACGCCAGTGCCCAAGCCCATTCCTTGTCATGTAACACCCTCCCTATGTCGTCTTCCCATTCAGTGTGCAAGGTGGAAGGGGCCCAATGAGATACTGATGTGACTACAGATCGCTTTGTAGAGCCACGTCAGCCATCACCCATGGCAAGTATGGTTTGTAACACAGCATGAATGAGGGGTTCTTCATCCCTAGTCTTCTACAGCCGGTTTTGTGAAAGTTGGCAACTGGTAAGGAATTGACCAGCCGGAAGGTCAAAGTTCGTCTGAAGCTGCAGAAATGAGAGCAGGTGACTGTTCAAAAACCAATCACCAGCTGTGTTGAGTGAACCATTCTGCCAGCTATGCAATGTCCCAGCAGAGTATGAGCCTGGATAGCGTGAAAGGCCTACCAGGGGAAACTCGGATCAAATGGGATGACGTCTTGTAAGAGTGACAAGCCTGCGGAGACACTTAGAGGCAATATGTACTTAGAGTGAACAAAGAGAGTCAGTTAACAACCCCGGGAGCAGGAGGCCTCTGATGACAGTGCGGGAGGGGAGTGATGACCGGTTTCACCAAGGTTTAGGCCAGCTATCCATCCGATTACCGACTGTAGTTGAGCTGCCAGGAAGTGCATGTTAAAGAAGTGGGCACGCATCACCCCCTCATCAATTGGCAATTGCAGCTTCTGCAGGGAAATCCTGCAGCGTCCATTTCCTCAATTTAATTAAATGAACAAAGAGTCAAGGTCTATAAAAATGTTCAGAATGTGGAAATGGCACCGAAGGTTGTGGGATGTGCTGCGTCCAGGGACAAGCTTGCTTTGATCCTAATGGATGAGATCTGACAGGATTTGGGCATACTGAGCAGATCATACATTTCCCAAGATCTTGTAATCTGTCCTCTAACTAGCAATGGGGCAGTAGTATGTTATATCACTAATATCCTAGTGGAGTTTGGGAATGGAGACAAGCAAGGACTCCTTGAGCGAGGATGGTAATTCACCCAGCCGTAGGTTCTGATTGTATATAGTAGCTAGACGAGGTTCAAACGTTTTGATTTACGTATTGTAATGTTCAATGGGTAGTCCGTCTGGGCCCGGGGTTTTATTCCTGGTCAAGTCCTGGATCGCCTGTTTGACATCAGCCATGGCTGTAATGGTGTCCAAGGCGATATGGATAGTTGCGTCAATGCTAGAAATAGGAAGGTGTTCAAGGAACAATTCTGTAATATCCCGGTGGTCCACACTAGATGTTTTGCACATATGGGAGTAATAACTGTGGAATGCTGTGAGGATGTCATGTTGCGTATAGAGCACTACACCAAAAGGAGAACAGAGTTCAAGGATGGGGGCTTCCCTCTGTTCCTGGCAGATCAGCCAAGCAAAGATGAGTCCCAATTTATTACCTTTCATATGAGATTTAGCCACATAGGCGGTGAAGTTGAAGCAGCTCAAGTGCTCCAAGAGAGAGGCACGCTGGTGTCTCGTAGGTTCTCATTAGGGTAATGAGGCTACTGGATTTGGCCAGTAGAATCGCCTATGTTGTGGGTACTGAGTACAATTCCACGCCAGGTGACACCTGATGATTGTGGCAACTGACCTCATGGTAAGATAGACTCCCCAGGGAATCTTGGTACATCAGATCGTATCCTGTTCTCTCAGTTACTAAGATCTCAATCAGGCAAAGACAACAGAGGCAGAATATATTTAAACAAGCATTTAATAAAATATCTGCATCTTAGATAAAAGCATATGCCTAGCAATGATGAGAATAATAAAAGATAATAATAGGAGCAGGCATGTGACTAAAAATGTAAAACACAAGAACAGTCCTACCATGCTGTCTAAAAAGGGGAGTGGATCTATAGTCCCTCACCTACCCTAAGTATGAGCACAGCATACTAAGGCTAATCTGTCCTTTGGGTTTCCCCCTGGGAGAATATCATCCCTCATACCTGAAGAAAGGGCCTGAAGTCTAAAGAGACACCGTCCCCATCTGGATCAGGGCTCGGTCGTCTAAGCAGGTAGCTGTGATGAAGCTTGCAGCCATCAGCATACAGTCGTGGTCATTGGCTGGAATCACCCTCTAACGTGTTTGGGACTAAGGGGTGTTTTATAATAAAACAACTGACATTCTAAGAAATGGTCCCCACGTATTAGTGTTTGTTTTTCCGTGAATGCTGGACACACAGCATACCACGTTTGTCGGCAAGCCTATCTTACTGTAGCCTTGGAGAAAGCACAAAGTGAACCATATGTCCCACTAAGAACACAATGCTTTCCTAGGCGAAAGAACAATAAGATAGAGAGAAATAAAACAGCACCGCAATGAAGCTATTGCTAGAAAAATCAAGCAATGCCGAATAAAATGTAAACGGGTGAAATTGCACAGCTGCAGGCCTAGTTGGCTAAAACAACTTACTCAGAACATGACTAAAATAGCTACACAACACTGGTGTTATCCTTTCCAGTACAGAAAGATGGGAAGAGTTCTGTTCAGCTTGGCGTTCCAACAGGGACTCCAGCAGCCCCTGCCAGGCAAATACCATGGGTGACAACCTTGAATGCGTCACATTCAAGGAGTTTGTTGGAGGCAGTGCCATCCTTCTCAGTATAGAAGTTACAAATGTGGGAAGTCTGAGATTCCCAGAAGGCATAGTCCTGCTCTAAGCATTCACAAGATAGATGCCAGGTGGGGGTGGAGGTTGATGGGTACCCCAGTGTAAATCTACAGTGTGGGCATCATGGTCGGAAACAACCCGACCTAGGTAGTCTGCAGTTTGTAAGCAGCCTGTGTGTGTGTGGGAGCACGGTATGTGGTCTAGTCAGACGAATAGATTGTCAGGTGGGGAATAGAAGGAATAGACACAGGTCGTACTGTTGAGGGCTGTCCAAGCATCCACCAGCATCCAGTGCCATTCCTAATCTGCAAACCGGCTCAAGTGTGTACGGAGGAGAGCATGGAAGGGGTAGGTCGGAGCAATCTAGCTGAATATTAGGGACACAGTTGTAGTCCCCTCCCAGGATCCGTTGTAGTCCCCTCCAAGGCTCCATTGTCTTCTGGGATAAAATAGCAGAAAGCATCATCCAGCAGGTGTCTTGGTCAGCGATGGGCGCATATATGCACCAGACTAAAACTGGAAGGTTATTAAGGCTGCCCTCTAGAAAAACATATTGCCCACTTTTATCAATTATAGTGTTGAGTGCCTAAAAGTGAGTCCCCTGGGCAAATCCATATTAATGTGCCCCTGGTGTATGCCGAATACGTGGTGGCATAATTGGAACCTTGTCATCGTTTTTGGAGTTGGGGCAACTTCGTAGAAGTAGTGTTTCTCTTGCAGGATGGTGCCATTTGGGAGAAGATTAAATGGAGTATTGCAGTATGCATGCTCCATACATTAAGGGTGAGGAATCTAGTGGAGATTTCAGTTGCCATTGTAGGGGTGGTGGGGCCTGGTGGCGGTGATGCAGTGCATGGGTTTTACATGCCTCAGTGTACCCCTCTGGCCACATCTGCATAAGTGTCATGTTGTGATAGCGGTGTGTGCCTTTGTGGTTCTTAGTGGGGAACATTGAAGGACAGGGGAGCAACATGTCATTTTAATCAAAGAGAGCCTTCCGCAAAAGACAGAACGGGTGTTGGTGAGAACGAATTATACTAAGTGGGGGGCAGCCATGATGTATGATAAGAGTGGGCATAACAGGCCATCCTAAAAATGAGCTAGTGCAGTGGGGCCCAATAGTATAAATGCCATGAAATATGGCAGGTGTGTCAATGCCAAACATTCACGCGAGTGGCAGGGAGCACTCTGAAATAGATGTTTCTGCTGTCTGAGGTGTCACCAACGGGAGAGCAGGCGAAGGCAGGGTGGAGACCTGGAACGAGTTCAAGTCAACATCTGTAGAGAAAATGTGGAGACCGTTGTCTATGTCTGAATGAGCAGTCTCCCCATTCAAGTGTGAAGCAGCCACCAGAGCTTGTTATCAATTCTCAATCATTTGCTCCAGATCTGGCACTGTCAGTGGGGGTGTTTGCAGTGCAAGGGAGTCTCCCCATGAGCAGATCCTGTGCCAGTGCCAGCACCTCTAGCCTGGCTTGTCTAGAGGTGCTGGCATTGGGGCATGGCAGGGAGGTGTCAGAGTTTCTGTCCAGCCATTCCCATGTCTCCTTTGGTTCAACAAAGAAATGAGTCTTGCCTTAATGTATGATTTTGAGCCTTGCGGGTTGAAGCAGGGGGTATTGAACCCCTAGTTATCTGAGACATCTCTTGGCTTTGAGAAACATGGTTTGTTGGCATTGAACTGCAATTGTATAATCCAAGAATATCCTAACATGTTTATCCTTCAGTAAGAAGGGGCCCTGCAGATGGGCCACACATAGCATGGCATCCTGGTCCCGGTAGTCAAGGAGCTTTGACAGCATGTGCTGAGGCTGCATTCCTGGAGTGGCTCGCATCATGCTGGAACGCAGTGTCCCCATTCCAGTGAGAAGAGGAATTGGGGTCTGAGAAATGAAACCAAGTGTCCAGGGATTGTAGAGGGTCTTTCTCCTCCAACTCCTCTGGAAAGCCAATTTTTCAGATATTGCTCCGACATTAGCCACCTTCAGCGTTATCGGCAAGTTCTTCAAGTGTACGGATTCGATCTTGCAGGTTATGAATAGCTTGTGCATTGTCAGAGGTTTGAGGTTGGATTATAGCTAGAGTTCGTTCCCCCTCAGCTATTCAATCCTTTAGTTTATAGTGATAATCTCTGAGAAAGGACAGTTCCGGGCAATCTCCAAGGATTTGCAAGAGTTTTCGCTGACAGCCAGAAGTTGGTATAATCTGTCCTGTGGGGGTTGCGAGGTTATAGCAGATGGGTCTTGTTGGAGGGTGTCAAAAATTGTGGAGGGAAGGGGGCCTGGTTGCAGTGTTTACAGGGTTGACACAGGCGTTTTCAGGCATCTCATGGTTCGATACGGCAGGACAGTGAAGTTATGAGAGGACTCTCCCCTATTGCAAAGACTGGCGGAGGCAGTCACTAGATCAGGTGATGGCAGCCTGAGTAAATGCGAGGACAGTGCCAGGACATTTGTTCCATGGTGGGATGAAAGTCGCTGCACCGAGGATGTCAGGAATGTTCTGTAGAGTAGTAAAGGCAGCAGAGACTGCACGTCCGGTCTTCCGTGCCCAGACGTGGACACCAAGGTCTTCAGTTCCCACAGCCCCTCCGCCTCAGGGGGCTGTTGTTAGTGGCAACTGAGGGATCAGCACACAAGAACACTCTTCACGGTCCTGTCTAGAATGAGGGCAGTGTTCATCAATGCACTTCCTATGAGTCATCCAGGAGGCCTCATTGGCTGGGGCGCAGGCTGGCTCATGAAGGTGACCCCAGGTGGAAGAAGTCCCCCGCAGAAGACGTGGAGTGTTGTCAAAGGCACATTGGTGTATCGGGGGGAGGGGGTAGGAGTCGTGGCAGGCAAGGAGGTATCAATATATATGGGCTTTCCCTGGGTCAGACAAAATGACGGGACCTGGGTGCGATCGTACCACAGCCCCGGCCCCAATATCTCTGTCTCAGTAAGTCACTCATTCAGTGCCTAGACCCCTCCTGGGATCCAGAGAATCCCCCCACCCTGCCCCTCAGCTCCCCCACCACCACCGCCCCCTGTGCAGGGGCAGGGCAGCCTTCAGTGGGCCCACGGCAACAGGTGAAAGAGCTGTAGTAGAAGGGCAAGTCACCCCTAAATACCTTCTCGTGCTAGGGTGTATAAAGATGCTGAGTCGGGGAAGAGGGTGAGCGTCCCAAAGCGGACCAGGCCCAAGAGCAGGGGGTAGGGCTGCTACGGGGGTGGCGGAGCAGTCCGCGCCGTTCCAATAGTGAATACGCCCACCTGGCTCCTACCAGGCAATATAGGCTGGGCCTCTCCGATGCACGGCTCCTTCAAGTGAGGCGCTATTTCACCAGTTCGTCAGGGGACCTCCACCGCCAAATCACAGCAGGTGAGGGCGCTCTGGTGCAGTCAGGCCCTCCGGTGACTGGTCCGCGGGCCTGTCCTGCAGAGTCAGGTATGTTGAGATGTCAGGGACTGTCCCGCAAGGCCAGGAGAGCCGGTGTGAGAGGCTGGAGTCCGGAGAGAGATCAGGGGGCCATCACATATTAGCCGGATTTAGTCACTGCACATGGGAGTTGAGGGTGAGCGCTTGAAGCTAGACCTGGCCAAGGTGGGGGGGGGGGGGCAAGGCCACCACGGAAGTGACGAGGCAGTCCGTGCCACTCCAATAATGTCCACATGCAGCCGGGCTCCCACCTGGTAATGCACGCAGTGCTCCCTCGCTTTGTTGACCCCGAAGTGTAGGTACCAGACCCCAAGTCCAGCTGGGAATCACCAGGTCTGAGCCGCCCGCTTCCGGGGAATTCAGCAGTCCGCCATTTTGTCACTGCATTGCATTCCCAGATCGAGGAGTAGTCCCCTTTGCTCGACTCTGGACCTCAGGAGCCACGACAAGCAGGGAGCCCTACTGTCTATGCTGGTCTGCACCACTGCTCAGTCGTGTGCAAATGGATGCTGAGCCCCAGGGTAGGTTTTAGCAATGATTGCAGGGTGTATAGAAGTGAGTGTTGCTAATGCACATCTGCCATCTTCGCCTGTTTGACCACGCCTCCAGCACAGTTGCCTCCTAGATGCAAACAAAGTGCCTTAAGCTCAGCAGCAAATAAAAAAAAAACTTTTTGGATAGCAAGCCATTCAGTGGTCACCGGAATGGTGGCTACTAGAGCTCCGATCAACTCTTAACCTGGAATCATCAGCCCAAAACCTTGGCTTCCTAGTGGACACTAACTCTCTTTTAAAAACCAGGTGATTTAAGAACCAGGTGAATTAGGTGGCCAGAACGTGCTTCTCAGTACTATGTACACTTCTCGGTGCTACGTACACTGAAGAAATTCCTTCCTCTGCTCTCAGACTAGGTGAGATGTACACACCAATTTCCTTACGTTTAGACTAATGTAATGCAATATATCTGGGCTCAGCTAATTATTATATACACTGGCTTAAAGCAGTCGAAAACACATCATATTCTTAATTTGCTTCCCTCATCTTCGGTTTTTATACACCTTAAACCTCGTCATCAGCTTCCTATAAAGAAACTTTCAGCTTTTAAAACTTCCCTACCGTGGACATAAAACAATCTGGATCTAGGTACCTCGGAAATATCTTCAACCTTTACCTTCAATTCGTACTCTTAGATCATCACGAAAAAAAATCTGGAGATTCCCAACATATGTAAAACTCATTGGTTTGGCCGCTCTTTTTCTTTTCTCGCAGACTTTCTCTGGAACCAGCTATCTCTAGATCTCGAACATCTATCTAATCACCTCTTGCATCTTAAAAACCTGGCTCTTCTGCTCACCCCTCCAAAAAAATAGGTTCCTTCTCTTTTCCCTTCAGTTCCAGGACACTCATGTGGGTAGTCATGCTCTCTTCAAAACTCATAATAATGATAACATGATGTAGATTTATATTGTATGTAATTTACTGCAATTATGGTCTGTATTTAAGTGTTAAACTACGACCCTTCCAATGCTAAAGAAAAAAAGATACATAGGTATAACTGCAGTGCTTCAGCATTGTTTAGTTGTGATAGCTTCCATAGATGTACATGCAACAACTTATTATAAATGTTAATATTTTGGTAAACTCTGAAAAATCTGGCACTTGTAGCTTTTGATGGGTTTAGAGATGACTGCATACCTCTCTGATTGACCATACTTTGGGTTATAAAAGGAGGTTGATAGGTTGTATGTCGTCTGTAGCTTTTCTAAGATTCTGTGTCAAGATACACTATTGTAGAATATTGGCTACCGAGTGTTCCCAGTCTGACTGTGAATCTATGAAAGATACCAATGCTAAATAACCGCAGCTAGACATAACTGTTTTCCTCTTCATACATCTGTTAGGGCCGATATCCTTTTCTGTGCAACTTTGCTACACTCCTGGTTTAGCTGGTTATAGCTCTGTTTAAAAGGAAGATGCAGATCATTTTAATATGGAACATAGACATATGTCATAAAAATCACATTTCTGATAGGGACTTCTAGCGACTGATTGCTCGTCTTTTGAATATTCCCCAGATATTAGACTGGATCAGGAAACTTTTTTTCAGTACCTCTGCGCTTCAGAAGTTGGTGCCCTGGGACTCCAAACTAGCACCATTCCAGAAATGATGTGGACAGCTATGTAGACACCTCTCCTACATGCTGTCTGTTCCTTTCTTTTTACACCACCAGACGTGGATTTGGAGTTTCCTTCGAGTCTCTCAGAAACATAGTATGCAGCAGAAGTCACCCCAAAAAACTACAGGTTTCAAGCCCTCTAGGGAATGCCGCAAACAAATATCTGTGACAGATCCCCCCAAGGTATGCTTGTGGTGCAGGGGGTTGATTCCAGGGCCAGCAGCAATTGAGGGCTGATGAATCCGAAGGCCATTTGGGAATGGGAAGTGAAACCCTTTGTTTCCAAACATGAGACAACTCTGCATCAAGGCCACTCCAAGTCACACTCCTTGTCCAAGGTTCAATCACAGTCTCATTCCTGGAGTCATTGGAACCGCTCAAGAAGCCAGTCTTTGTCACGCTCCAAACATTTTGGTAAATCTAAAAAGAAACAAAGTCAAAGGAGGATTCTGCTCTCTTGCTCCACTCCCTCTCCTGAGTGGGGGCAGCACTACTCTTCTTGATCTTGCTTCTGAAGTCGACCAACTTCGGGAGCAGTTCCAGCAACTTGTGCCGGGACAATCTGAGTTTCTAGGTCAGTCTGCTTAAGATCAAAAAACTCCATGCAGAAATGCTCCGGCTTTTCAGATACCTACAGACTCCCTCTGGTGCGCCTCAAGGTCCCAAGGATCCACAAGTCTCTTCATCTAGAGTACAATTGTCGGGTTCACCATCCAGGTCCATCTTGCCTATGGCTCCACTGTCAACTTTGCTTCTAGTCCCAAGATCTGTGCCGGACCCATGTTCCTCAAAGCCTATTTGACTCCATTGATGCTGGAGGAGGACCCAATCATTCCCTCTGGTGTAAATTCTAAGCCGAACCAACCTCAACCAAAGTTGTGCCAAAATGCATGCAAGTTGTCTCTTCCTCCATTGGAAATACCAACACCGCAGGCAAGGCAGCCCACTTTCCACTCCCTCATTGGCACCGATTGTGATGAGTGTGACCAGGGTGATAAGTTGGCTCAACTCTACAATGATGACAATTGTACAATGATTTGGGGGAGGCTAGTGGTCTTGATACTTCTCCACAGACAGTTCTTTTTTCACCCTGACCAGCCACAGAGGAATCCACTTCCTATGCTATGGTTATGCCTAGGGTGGCAAAGTTCTTGATCTCCAGCTACCCACTATGGAGCTAAAAAGCAATGTTCTTACTAGGGTCCTGCAACATGGCGAGACCTCTACTGAGCCGCTTCTCTCATTTAATGAGGCACTGATGTACAACTTATTAGGGACCTGAGCCAAACCTTGCTCTGGAGCCCTGGTTAACTGACAAACTGCCACAAAGGAAACATTTGGCGAGAGAGTCTTCACCTCCACCAGCCTAGCCCTCTGCTCCGTCAATGCCAGCTGCTTGTTTGGGTGCTACTCCCATGCCCTTTGAGATTCTGTGGTGCAAGTAATTCCTGGTGTGCCTAACAGACTTTGCTCTGTCCTGGCTGAAGCAATTCAGGATGGTAGTGATGCGGCCAAGTTCACAACTCGTAGTGGTTCAAACACCCATGATTCCATCTGCAAGCTGTGGCAACAGTGTTGCTATTCACCCCCATGCATAGCTGCAATCAACTGGGTTCTTCGGTGATGTCCAGTCCGCCCTGATGGGCATGCCCTTTGTTTCTGAACTTGCATCAATTGATCAAATTGGTTAATTAATAACAAAATCTAGGTTTAGAATGGCTGGTTGTCAGTTTGCCGACCGTCTCCTTTGCGAGTTTGGCACAGCTTGTTTCTTCAGTAGACTCCGTTTAAAATACTCCCATAATTGCTCCTGGAGTGCAGTTTGAAGCGATGCATGCTCTGTTTCTCAAGAGCCAGTTTGTAATCAGTGTTTTACAGAAGACGGATTTGCTTGAATCAACAGGAATCAATTCACTTGCTATATCGATTCCGCCAATCATGTCCACAGCGGTATGTTGTTTAAAGATGAACATCTCCAAGTGATATTGTCTCCACCCTTTATTTAAAAAAACAAAGGAGCTGCACGCAGATGTGCTTCCTCAAACTGAGGAACAACGTCAAGGGAAGGCTGTAAGGGTGGAGTCCGGCTTTGTAACTGGGGGCCAGTTTTACAAGAGTGCTGAAGTATCTGCCCTCACTAACAAAAGCAGCAAGCCAGCATAATCCACTCACTCTCGTTTCCAGCCTCCTGGGGCCAAACAGTGATTCACACTTGCACTCAACGGCAGTTTTTGTGGGGGCTGGTCTGACAAAATTGCCAGGACTGCTTTGGTTTCCCAGTAAGGCCCTGAACAGAGTGGTGATAGTCTTGATGCTACGTGGAGATGGGTGAAATAAGGGCACTGTAGGAAGTTGGCTCTGTATGTGCTATTTCAAAGTAAGGAATAGCATGCACAGAGTCCAAGGGTTCCCCTTAGAGGTAAAATAGTGGTAAAAAGAGATAATACTAATGCTCTATTTTGTGGTAGTGTGGTCGAGCAGTAGGCTTATCCAAGGAGTAGTGTTAAGCATTTGTTGTACATACACATAGACAATAAATGAGGTACACACACTCAGAGACAAATCCAGCCAATAGGTTTTGTTATAGAAAAATATATTTTCTTAGTTTATTTTAAGAACCACAGGTTCAAATTTAACATGTAATATCTTGTTTGAAAGGTATTGCAGGTAAGTACATTAGGAACTTTGAATCATTTCAATTGCATGTATACTTTTCAAGTTATTCACAAATAGCTATTTCAAAAGTGGACACTTAGTGCAATTTTCACAGTTCCTGGGGGAGGTAAGTTTTTGTTAGTTTTACCAGGTAAGTAAGACACTTACAGGGTTCAGTTCTTGGTCCAAGGTAGCCCACCGTTGGGGGTTCAGAGCAACCCCAAAGTCACCACACCAGCAGCTCAGGGCCGGTCAGGTGCAGAGTTCAAAGTGGTGCCCAAAACGCATAGGCTATAATGGAGAGAAGGTGGTGCCCCGGTTCCGGTCTGTTTGCAGGTAAGTACCCGCGTCTTCGGAGGGCAGACCAGGGGGGTTTTGTAGGGCACCGGGGGGGACACAAGCCCACACAGAAATTTCACCCTCAGCGGCGCGGGGGCGGCCGGGTGCAGTGTTAGAACAAGCGTCGGGTTCGCAATGTAAGTCAATGAGAGATCAAGGGATCTCTTCAGCGCTGCAGGCAGGCAAGGGGGGGCTTCCTCTGGGAAACCTCCACTTGGGCAAGGGAGAGGGACTCCTGGGGGTCACTCCTGCAGTGAAAGTCCGGTCCTTCAGGTCCTGGGGGCTGCGGGTGCAGGGTCTTTTCCAGGCGTCGGGACTTAGGTTTCAGAGAGTCGCGGTCAGGGGAAGCCTCGGGATTCCCTCTGCAGGCGGCGCTGTGGGGGCTCAGGGGGGACAGGTTTTGGTACTCACAGTCGTAGAGTAGTCCGGGGGTCCTCCCTGAGGTGTTGGTTCTCCACCAGCCGAGTCGGGGTCGCCGGGTGCAGTGTTGCAAGTCTCACGCTTCTTGCGGGGAGTTGCAGGGTTCTTTAAAGCTGCTTCTTGAAACAAAGTTGCAGTCTTTTTGGAGCAGGTCCGCTGTCCTCGGGAGTTTCTTGTCGTCGTCGAAGCAGGGCAGTCCTCAGAGGATTCAGAGGTCGCTGGTCCCTTTGGAAGGCGTCGCTGGAGCAGAGTTCTTTGGAAGGCAGGAGACAGGCCGGTGAGTTTCTGGAGCCAAGGCAGTTGTTGTCTTCTGGTCTTCCTCTGCAGGGGTTTTCAGCTAGGCAGTCCTTCTTCTTGTTGTTGCAGGAATCTAATTTTCTAGGGTTCAGGGTAGCCCTTAAATACTAAATTTAAGGGCGTGTTTAGGTCTGGGGGGTTAGTAGCCAATGGCTACTAGCCCTGAGGGTGGGTACACCCTCTTTGTGCCTCCTCTCAAGGGGAGGGGGTCACAATCCTAACCCTATTGGGGGAATCCTCCATCTGCAAGATGGAGGATTTCTAAAAGTTAGAGTCACCTCAGCTCAGGACACCTTAGGGGCTGTCCTGACTGGCCAGTGACTCCTCCTTGTTGCTTTCTTTGTTCCCTCCAGCCTTGCCGCCAAAAGTGGGGGCCGTGGCCGGAGGGGGCGGGAAACTCCACTAAGCTGGAGTGCCCTGCTGGGCTGTGACAAAGGGGTGAGCCTTTGAGGCTCACCGCCAGGTGTTACAGCTCCTGCCTGGGGGAGGTGTTAGCATCTCCACCCAGTGCAGGCTTTGTTACTGGCCTCAGAGTGACAAAGGCACTCTCCCCATGGGGCCAGCAACATGTCTCTAGTGTGGCAGGCTGCTGAAACTAGTCAGCCTACACAGACAGTCGGTTAAGTTTCAGGGGGCACCTCTAAGGTGCCCTCTGGGGTGTATTTTGCAATAAAATGTACACTGGCATCAGTGTGCATTTATTGTGCTGAGAAGTTTGATACCAAACTTCCCAGTTTTCAGTGTAGCCATTATGGTGCTGTGGAGTTCGTGTTTGACAAACTCCCAGACCATATACTCTTATGGCTACCCTGCACTTACAATGTCTAAGGTTTTGTTTAGACACTGTAGGGGTACCATGCTCATGCACTGGTACCCTCACCTATGGTATAGTGCACCCTGCCTTAGGGCTGTAAGGCCTGCTAGAGGGGTGACTGACCTATACTTGCATAGGCAGTGAGAGGCTGGCATGGCACCCTGAGGGGAGTGCCATGTCGACTTACTCGTTTTGTTCTCACTAGCACACACAAGCTGGCAAGCAGGGTGTCTGTGCTGAGTGAGAGGTCTCCAGGGTGGCATAAGACATGCTGCAGCCCTTAGAGACCTTCCTTGGCATCAGGGCCCTTGGTACTAGAAGTACCAGTTACAAGGGACTTATCTGGATGCCAGGGTCTGCCAATTGTGGATACAAAAGTACAGGTTAGGGAAAGAACACTGGTGCTGGGGCCTGGTTAGCAGGCCTCAGCACACTTTCAATTGTAAACATAGCATCAGCAAAGGCAAAAAGTCAGGGGGCAACCATGCCAAGGAGGCATTTCCTTACACAACCCCCCCCCCAAACGAAAGAGGATGAGACTAACCTTTCCCAAGAGAGTCTTCATTTTCTAAGTGGAAGAACCTGGAAAGGCCATCTGCATTGGCATGGGCAGTCCCAGGTCTGTGTTCCACTATAAAGTCCATTCCCTGTAGGGAGATGGACCACCTCAACAGTTTAGGATTTTCACCTTTCATTTGCATCAGCCATTTGAGAGGTCTGTGGTCAGTTTGAACTAGGAAGTGATTCCCAAAGAGGTATGGTCTCAGCTTCTTCAGGGACCAAACCACAGCAAAGGCCTCCCTCTCAATGGCACTCCAACGCTGCTCCCTGGGGAGTAACCTCCTGCTAATGAAAGCAACAGGCTGGTCAAGGCCATCATCATTTGTTTGGGACAAAACTGCCCCTATCCCATGTTCAGAGGCATCTGTCTGCACAATGAACTGCTTAGAATAATCTGGAGCTTTTAGAACTGGTGCTGAGCACATTGCTTGTTTCAGGGTGTCAAAGGCCTGTTGGCATTCCACAGTCCAGTTCACTTTCTTGGGCATTTTCTTGGAGGTGAGTTCAGTGAGGGCTGTCACAATGGATCCATATCCCTTCACAAACCTCCTGTAATACCCAGTCAAGCCAAGGAATGCCCTGACTTGAGTCTGGGTTTTTGGAGCTACCCAGTCCAGAATAGTCTGGATCTTGGGTTGGAGTGGCTGAACTTGGCCTCCACCTACAAGGTGGCCCAAGTAAACCACAGTTCCCTGCCCTATCTGGCATTTGGATGCCTTGATAGAGAGGCCTGCAGATTGCAGAGCCTTCAAAACCTTCTTCAGGTGGACCAGGTGATCCTGCCAGGTGGAGCTAAAGACAGCAATATCATCAAGATAAGCTGTGCTAAAGGACTCCAAACCAGCAAGGACTTGATTCACCAACCTTTGGAAGGTGGCAGGGGCATTCTTTAAACCAAGGGCATAACAGTAAACTGATAATGCCCATCAGGTGTGGAGAATGCTGTTTTCTCTTTTGCTCCAGGTGCCATTTTTATTTGCCAGTACCCTGCTGTCAAGTCAAAGGTACTTAAGAATTTGGCAGCACCTAATTTGTCTATGAGCTCATCAGCTCTAGGAATTGGATGGGCGTCTGTGTTGGTGACAGAGTTGAGCCCTCTGTAGTCCACACAAAACCTCATCTCTTTCTTTCCATCTTTGGTGTGAGGTTTGGGGACTAAGACCACTGGGCTAGCCCAGGGGCTGTCAGAGCGCTCAATTACTCCCAATTCCAGCATCTTGTGGACTTCCACCTTGATGCTTTCCTTAACATGGTCAGACTGTCTAAAGATTTTGTTTTTGACAGGCATGCTGTCTCCTGTGTCCACATCATGGGTACACAGGTGTGTCTGACCAGGGGTTAGGGAGAAGAGTTCAGGAAACTGTTGTAGGACTCTCCTACAATCAGCTTGCTGTTGGCCAGAGAGGGTGTCTGAGTAGATCACTCCATCTACTGAGCCATCTTTTGGGTCTGATGACAGGTGATCAGGGAGAGGTTCACTCTCTGCCTCCTGATCCTCATCTGTTACCATCAACAGATTTACATCAGCCCTGTCATGGAAGAGCTTAAGGCGGTTCACATGGATCACCCTCTTGGGGCTCCTGCTTGTGCCCAGGTCCACCAGGTAGGTGACCTGACTCTTCCTTTCTAGCACTGGGTAAGGGCCACTCCATTTGTCCTGAAGTGCCCTGGGAGCCACAGGCTCCAGAACCCAGACTTTCTGCCCTGGTTGGAACTCAACCATTGCAGCCTTTTGGTCATACCAAAACTTCTGGAGCTGTTGGCTGGCCTCAAGGTTTTTGCTTGCCTTTTCCATGTACTCTGCCATTCTAGAGCGCAGGCCAAGTACATAGTCCACTATGTCCTGTTTAGGTTCATGAAGAGGTCTCTCCCAGCCTTCTTTAACAAGAGCAAGTGGTCCCCTTACAGGGTGGCCAAACAGAAGTTCAAAGGGTGAGAATCCTACTCCCTTCTGTGGCACCTCTCTGTAAGCGAAAAGCAGACATGGCAAGAGGACATCCCATCTCCTTTTGAGCTTTTCTGGGAGCCCCATGATCATGCCTTTTAATGTCTTGTTGAATCTCTCAACTAAGCCATTAGTCTGTGGATGGTATGGTGTAGTGAATTTGTAAGTCACTCCACACTCATTCCACATGTGTTTTAGGTATGCTGACATGAAGTTGGTACCTCTGTCAGACACCACCTCCTTAGGGAAACCCACTCTGGTAAAGATACCAATGAGGGCCTTGGCTACTGCAGGGGCAGTAGTTGACCTAAGGGGAATAGCTTCAGGATACCTAGTAGCATGATCCACTACTACTAGGATGTACATATTTCCTGAGGCTGTGGGAGGTTCCAGTGGACCAACTATGTCCACACCCACTCTTTCAAAGGGGACCCCCACCACTGGAAGTGGAATGAGGGGGGCCTTTGGGTGCCCACCTGTCTTACCACTGGATTGACAGGTGGGGCAGGAGAGGCAAAACTCCTTAACCTTCTGGGACATATTGGGCCAGTAGAAGTGGTTGACTAACCTCTCCCACGTCTTGGTTTGTCCCAAATGCCCAGCAAGGGGAATATCATGGGCTAAGGTCAGAATAAACTCTCTGAACGACTGAGGCACTACCACTCTCCTAGTGGCACCAGGTTTGGGGTCTCTGGCCTCAGTGTACAGGAGTCCATCTTCCCAATAGACCCTATGTGTTCCATTTTTCTTGCCCTTGGACTCTTCAGCAGCTTGCTGCCTAAGGCCTTCAAGAGAGGGACAGGTTTCTTGTCCCTTACACAGCTCTTCCCTTGAGGGTCCCCCTGGGCCTAAGAGCTCAACCTGATAAGGTTCAAGCTCCAAAGGCTCAGTTCCCTCAGAGGGCAGAACTTCTTCCTGAGAAGAGAGGTTCCCTTTTTCTGACTGTGTTGCAGTTGGTTTCCCAACTGACTTTCCTTTTCTCTTGGTAGGCTGGGCCATTTTTCCAGACTCCAGCTCTACTTTTTCACCCTGTGCCTTGCATTGTGCTCTTGTTTTTACACACACCAGTTCAGGGATACCCAGCATGGCTGCATGGGTTTTTAGTTCTACCTCAGCCCATGCTGAGGACTCCAGGTCATTTCCAAGCAGACAGTCTACTGGGATGTTTGAGGAGACCACCACCTGTTTCAGGCCATTGACCCCTCCCCATTCTAAAGTTACCATTGCCATGGGATGTGCTTTAGTCTGATTGTCAGCGTTGGTGACTGTATAAGTTTTTCCAGTCAGGTATTGGCCAGGGGAAACCAGTTTCTCTGTCACCATGGTGACACTGGCACCTGTATCCCTCAGGCCCTCTACACTTGTCCCATTAATAAAGAGCTGCTGCCTGTATTTTTGCATGTTAGGCGGCCAGGCAGCTAGTGTGGCTAAATCCACCCCACCCTCAGAGACTAATGTAGCTTCAGTGTGACACCTGATTTGCTCTGGGCACACTGTTGATCCCACTTGGAGACTAGCCATTCCAGTGTTACCTGGATTGTAGTTTGGAGTGGAACTTATCTTGGGACAGGCCTTGTCTCCAGTTTGGTGTCCAGACTGACTACAGTTTCGACACCAGGCCTTTTTGGGATCAAAGTTTTTACCCTTGTACCCAGGATTGTTTTGTGAAGAGGCTCTGGGCCCACCCTCCTGTGCAGGTTTTTGGGGGCCTGTAGAAGACTCTTTACTATTTTTATTTTTGGCTGTCTCACCACCTTTCCCCTGGGGAGGTTTTGTGACCCCTTTCTTTTGGTCACCCCCTGTGGAAGTTTTGGACACCCTAGTCTTGACCCAATGGTCCGCCTTCTTTCCCAATTCTTGGGGAGAAATTGGTCCTAGGTCTACCAGATGCTGATGCAGTTTATCATTGAAACAATTACTTAACAGGTGTTCTTTCACAAATAAATTGTACAGCCCATCATAATTACTTACACCACTGCCTTGAATCCAACCATCTAGTGTTTTTACTGAGTAGTCTACAAAGTCAACCCAGGTCTGGCTCGAGGATTTTTGAGCCCCCCTGAATCTAATCCTATACTCCTCAGTGGAGAATCCAAAGCCCTCAATCAGGGTACCCTTCATGAGGTCATAAGATTCTGCATCTTTTCCAGAGAGTGTGAGGAGTCTATCCCTACACTTTCCTGTGAACATTTCCCAAAGGAGAGCACCCCAGTGAGATCTGTTCACTTTTCTGGTTACACAAGCCCTCTCAAAAGCTGTGAACCATTTGGTGATGTCATCACCATCTTCATATTTAGTTACAATCCCTTTAGGGATTTTCAACATGTCAGGAGAATCTCTGACCCTATTTATGTTGCTGCCACCATTGATGGGTCCTAGGCCCATCTCTTGTCTTTCCCTCTCTATGGCTAGGATCTGTCTTTCCAAAGCCAATCTTTTGGCCATCCTGGCTAACTGGATGTCCTCTTCACTGGAGTTATCCTCAGTGATTTCAGAGTTGTTGGTCCCTCCTGTGAGGGAACCAGCATCTCTGACTATTATTTGTGGAGTCAGGGCTTGAGAAGCCCTGCTCTCCCTAAGTAGGACTGGAGGGGGGGGAATTTCCCTCCAAGTCACTATCTTCATCCTCTGAGTTGCCATCCTCAGAGGGGTTGGCCTTTTCAAACTCTGCCAAAAGCTCATGGAGCTGTACTTTGGTAGGTTTGGGGCCCATTGCTATTTTCTTTAGTTTACAGAGTGACCTTAGCTCTCTCATCTGTAGATGGAGGTAAGGTGTGGTGTCGAGTTCCACCACAGTCACATCTGTGCTAGACATTTTGCTTCTAAAAGTTGGAATACTTTTTAAGAATCTAAAACTGGTTCTAGAATCTAATTCAAACTTTTACAAACTTTTAAACTCTAAAAGAAATGCTAACAGGGACTAACACAAGGCCCTAGCAGGACTTTAAAGAATTTAGAAAACTTTTCAAATTGCAAAAATCAATTTCTAATGACAATTTTGGAATTTGTCGTGTGATCAGGTATTGGCTGAGTAGTCCAGCAAATGCAAAGTCTTGTACCCCACCGCTGATCCACCAATGTAGGAAGTTGGCTCTGTATGTGCTATTTCAAAGTAAGGAATAGCATGCACAGAGTCCAAGGGTTCCCCTTAGAGGTAAAATAGTGGTAAAAAGAGATAATACTAATGCTCTATTTTGTGGTAGTGTGGTCGAGCAGTAGGCTTATCAAGGAGTAGTGTTAAGCATTTGTTGTACATACACATAGACAATAAATGAGGAACACACACTCAGAGACAAATCCAGCCAATAGGTTTTGTTATAGAAAAATATCTTTTCTTAGTTTATTTTAAGAACCACAGGTTCAAATTTAACATGTAATATCTTGTTTGAAAGGTATTGCAGGTAAGTACATTAGGAACTTTGAATCATTTCAATTGCATGTATACTTTTCAAGTTATTCACAAATAGCTATTTCAAAAGTGGACACTTAGTGCAATTTTCACAGTTCCTGGGGGAGGTAAGTTTTTGTTAGTTTTACCAGGTAAGTAAGACACTTACAGGGTTCAGTTCTTGGTCCAAGGTAGCCCACCGTTGGGGGTTCAGAGCAACCCCAAAGTCACCCTACCAGCAGCTTAGGGCCGGTCAGGTGCAGAGTTCAAAGTGGTGCCCAAAACGCATAGGCTATAATGGAGAGAAGGGGGTGCCCCGTTCCGGTCTGTTTGCAGGTAAGTACCCGCGTCTTCGGAGGGCAGACCAGGGGGGTTTTGTAGGGCACCGGGGGGGACACAAGCCCACACAGAAATTTCACCCTCAGCGGCGCGGGGGCGGCCGGGTGCAGTGTTAGAACAAGCGTCGGGTTCGCAATGTAAGTCAATGAGAGATCAAGGGATCTCTTCAGCGCTGCAGGCAGGCAAGGGGGGGCTTCCTCGGGGAAACCTCCACTTGGGCAAGGGAGAGGGACTCCTGGGGGTCACTCCTGCAGTGAAAGTCCGGTCCTTCAGGTCCTGGGGGCTGCGGGTGCAGGGTCTTTTCCAGGCGTCGGGACTTAGGTTTCAGAGAGTCGCGGTCAGGGGAAGCCTCGGGATTCCCTCTGCAGGCGGCGCTGTGGGGGCTCAGGGGGGACAGGTTTTGGTACTCACAGTCGTAGAGTAGTCCGGGGGTCCTCCCTGAGGTGTTGGTTCTCCACCAGCCGAGTCGGGGTCGCCGGGTGCAGTGTTGCAAGTCTCACGCTTCTTGCGGGGAGTTGCAGGGTTCTTTAAAGCTGCTTCTTGAAACAAAGTTGCAGTCTTTTTGGAGCAGGTCCGCTGTCCTCGGGAGTTTCTTGTCGTCGTCGAAGCAGGGCAGTCCTCAGAGGATTCAGAGGTCGCTGGTCCCTTTGGAAGGCGTCGCTGGAGCAGAGTTCTTTGGAAGGCAGGAGACAGGCCGGTGAGTTTCTGGAGCCAAGGCAGTTGTTGTCTTCTGGTCTTCCTCTGCAGGGGTTTTCAGCTAGGCAGTCCTTCTTCTTGTTGTTGCAGGAATCTAATTTTCTAGGGTTCAGGGTAGCCCTTAAATACTAAATTTAAGGGCGTGTTTAGGTCTGGGGGGTTAGTAGCCAATGGCTACTAGCCCTGAGGGTGGGTACACCCTCTTTGTGCCTCCTCCCAAGGGGAGGGGGTCACAATCCTAACCCTATTGGGGGAATCCTCCATCTGCAAGATGGAGGATTTCTAAAAGTTAGAGTCACCTCAGCTCAGGACACCTTAGGGGCTGTCCTGACTGGCCAGTGACTCCTCCTTGTTGCTTTCTTTGTTCCCTCCAGCCTTGCCGCCAAAAGTGGGGGCCGTGGCCGGAGGGGGCGGGCAACTCCACTAAGCTGGAGTGCCCTGCTGGGCTGTGACAAAGGGGTGAGCCTTTGAGGCTCACCGCCAGGTGTTACAGCTCCTGCCTGGGGGAGGTGTTAGCATCTCCACCCAGTGCAGGCTTTGTTACTGGCCTCAGAGTGACAAAGGCACTCTCCCCATGGGGCCAGCAACATGTCTCTAGTGTGGCAGGCTGCTGGAACTAGTCAGCCTACACAGACAGTCGGTTAAGTTTCAGGGGGCACCTCTAAGGTGCCCTCTGGGGTGTATTTTGCAATAAAATGTACACTGGCATCAGTGTGCATTTATTGTGCTGAGAAGTTTGATACCAAACTTCCCAGTTTTCAGTGTAGCCATTATGGTGCTGTGGAGTTCGTGTTTGACAAACTCCCAGACCATATACTCTTATGGCTACCCTGCACTTACAATGTCTAAGGTTTTGTTTAGACACTGTAGGGGTACCATGCTCATGCACTGGTACCCTCACCTATGGTATAGTGCACCCTGCCTTAGGGCTGTAAGGCCTGCTAGAGGGGTGACTGACCTATACTTGCATAGGCAGTGAGAGGCTGGCATGGCACCCTGAGGGGAGTGCCATGTCGACTTACTCGTTTTGTTCTCACTAGCACACACAAGCTGGCAAGCAGGGTGTCTGTGCTGAGTGAGAGGTCTCCAGGGTGGCATAAGACATGCTGCAGCCCTTAGAGACCTTCCTTGGCATCAGGGCCCTTGGTACTAGAAGTACCAGTTACAAGGGACTTATCTGGATGCCAGGGTCTGCCAATTGTGGATACAAAAGTACAGGTTAGGGAAAGAACACTGGTGCTGGGGCCTGGTTAGCAGGCCTCAGCACACTTTCAATTGTAAACATAGCATCAGCAAAGGCAAAAAGTCAGGGGGCAATCATGCCAAGGAGGCATTTCCTTACAGGCACAATACTATTTACCAGTGGCTCAATCTTGAGCATTGGTGCCGTCTTGTAAATATGTTCCAGTGTTTCCATAGTTCTTGGTTTGTTTCTGTCTAGGTATTTTTTGTGCCTGTGGTTCTGTGCATATGTGTGCATGAATTATTGCGGAATTTAGTGTGCTTGCTTATATTCACTTGTTTTGCTGTGCAGCTGCCTGCCAGTATGGATATATGGTGTGTGAGTGTTTGTCTGTCTCTGGATGTATGCATGTTATGTCTTTGGGTGCATGCAGTATGCCATGGCTAGGCATGCTGGTGGGCGAATGCTTGTTAATAGTGAATTTCTCTATGGTGCACCTTTTCTCACTTATCTTTAAGTTGTTCTGTTAAGACCAATACATGTCCAAATTACTCCTTACTAAATTCCAGTTACTGCATACTAGCATTAATGTTTCTGTCTCTCCTCACTGTATCCCTTAGTGGCATCGAATGGCAACAACCCAGGAGACAGATGGTTTTCAGGTGAAGAGGCCAGGAGACGTTAATGTAAAATGCACTCTTCTTCTAATGCTGGATCATCAGGTAAGAAAAGATATCTGCATTTTCACAACAACGAATTGCAAAATAGAATATGAAGGAATAAATATCCTGACAGTTATTTCCAAAATCTAAGAACTCTTTTATTTAGGTACTGATGTGAATAGGCTCCTGCAGAGACAAGGCTGGAGACTGTACATGTAAGGCTCATGCAAGGAAATTGCAGTAGATTGTAGCGGTGACCTTTGAAGAGAGAGCTTCTTGAATTTTAGGCCCCTAGTGGTCAGTGATACAGTTTTCATGTGCAGTCATGGAAGCTGGAGGGTAAGCCTTTTCTGCTTAGGGAATCTTAAGACAGGGTTGGCAAAGCTGTGATGTTACATAGCTCATGAGAAGGTTCATCCTCATGGTAAAAAAACAAACCATTACAGAAGTTGTAACAGCGGTATTTATAAGAGGAGATAGAATGCAGTTTGGAGGCAATTACGTTTAAGCCGTCTCTAGCAAATGTAGTACCCAAACTATCTCTAAAGAGTGCCAACCGTACATTCAACTTTCTTGAGGAAGCTATAAAAATTGGCGGCGGAAGGAAAGCGAATGCAAATTATTAATTTCTGAAACAAAGCGGAGACCCACAAAAAGAATACGATTCCCTTATCTGTATATTATTTTCTTATATTCATCCTTAAAAAATGGCCTTCAAGATCAGCAGCTTCAGTGTAATTTGCCAGGTTTTTACAAATATATTTTGAAGTAGAACAAGCTGGTAAAGTCGTGCAACATTCAGGATGCACCGAAGCAGTATAGGTCATAACTCTTGTTAGAAACACAAAGCTGGCAGTGTGTGTGTGGGCATCTAGAGTGTGGGCAAACGCTGTCAGTTCAAGAGAAATACCATCCTTGTGAGGACTGGTGCGTTATGAGGGTCGGTCCCCGTAGTGTTTTTTAAGTAGTTTTGAGCGAGTGTATCAAAGACTAAAAGTGCAGTTATATTTAATTTGGTGCGCCTTATAACCTTCCCTTCTATCAAAGCGCACTTCATTAGGGCAATGGCCCGTCCTCATAATTATATGTATGTCATGGGGGGCGGGGGGAGTTTGTGTGTGTGGCTTCAAAAGCAGCAGAGGGATTTATCT
This sequence comes from Pleurodeles waltl, assembly GCF_031143425.1. Lineage (NCBI taxonomy): Eukaryota > Metazoa > Chordata > Amphibia > Caudata > Salamandridae > Pleurodeles > Pleurodeles waltl. The sequence continues at coordinate 278,499,216 of NC_090445.1, forward strand.
GTGAACAAAGTTCTGTTGAATACTTCAACTTCAAATATTTAAATCTTCTCTCCAAGTCAAGGCTCGATTTGGATTTTTCGATTGCAGTTGTTCCTCTATGGCAGTTTCATATGCAATAACGAAAACCATGGTTGTTTCATGGTGCCACCCACACCAACATTGATGTTTCCTTTTTAGGGTTGAGTGCTCAAGCGCACTGCCCTTTTTTAACCATGCTCACTCTTGCTATTCATTCTTTGTGGTGCTGGTCTTAAATGCTTCATTTTTATTGGTGCATTTTTTTGAAATGTACCTCCTTTGTGTGCTGAGTTCCCTCCCAGATGATTTCACTAAGTGAACATTTTTATTGGACATCACTCTACATCACGCTTCCTCCTGTTACAGCGTTTCATGACCCCTTCTCTAGTTTTGATTTGCCTTTCATCACAGCCGCAGTTCTTTCTAGACATTCACGCAGGGAGCCAATAACTTTCACGCTCACACTCATTGCGGCCCTGGCGCTTTGAATTGACTTGCTTATGTCAACTGATTTACTTTTCATTTTGAATTTATGTGGCAAGAAAAGTCCAGTTAGGAATTTACAATGCTAATAGCTCTCACTTGAGAAAACGTGAGACCCGTTGCACACATTGCTCTCGCGAGCTGATCTGTAGCACCCACTACTTCTCAACATTTATATCACGCACTACTTCTCAACATTTTTGGAATAGTTTACTTCATAAACGCAGAGAGCGATATGTACCCTGAACATTTCGAAGTAGCTCTGTTCAAAATGCCAATGTATAGATGTCAGTGTCCAATCCCATTGTCAACTGCTTGATGGTACTTTGAAGTGGCACCCAGCTCTGCATTCTACAGAGTGCACGAATGCCACGGGAAAGAATGCTAAAACCTTTACTAGTGTAAGAGTTTTATGCATTTATTTCATTTTGCATTATTAGCAGAATGAAAAATGTGGTTCTGCACTCAAAGTTACTTGTGTACACTTATTTGTTATTATTGCCTTTGGAACTAATTTGCTTTGACTTGTTATGCGTTGGAAAATGCCACTTCTAGAAAGTAGGCATTTTCGTGCTTAAACCATTCTGTGACTCTGCCTGTTTGTGGATTGTCTTTCTGAGTCAGTTTGACAGTTGGGCTGTCTGCACCTCTCTGTAGACAGTGACACAAAGGGGGCTGGGGTATTGCCTGATTATCCTGATGAGCCATCTATGCTGGAGGGGAAGGGGGAGTAGTCACTCACACCTAGCTGGGCTGTGCCTGCCCTCTTACAATGCAGTCTCCAACCTTCTGGTGTGTGGCTGGGGCCTGGCCTGGACACGAAAGGATCTCACAGACACTTGAGAATTTATTTTGAAGTAGGCCTACTTCAAAGGCAAAAAGGGGTATAATAAGAGCACCCAAGCTCCTAAAGATTAGATTACTTCAAGGATTCAAGAGGAACCTGTGCCTGGAGAGGAGCTGAGGACAAGTGCTGCCCTGGTCTGTGACTGTTCTAGGCTATCCTGCAGATGCTGTTTCTGCCTGTGCAAGGGGACAGAGACTGGACTTTGTTGCATTCCTGCTTGAGAAGTGACTCCAAGGGCTTGGAGTAGAGCTTGCCTCCTGTTTTGAAGCCTCAGGGACAGCAAAGGCTTCACCATCCAGATCTGAGTCTACTTGCTGTAGACTCTAGCTTGTCAGAGGGTGCCATTCTAGCTCCTGGACCCCTGAAAGTGAATTCCTTGAGAAAAAACTGTCTACCGACGACAGACAATGCTGTGTGACTTTGCAAAGGACACCTCTGCCCAGAACCATGACGCTGCTTGCCCCGAGGCAATGGACCTCACTGAGTGCGAATCAGACGAACCTGTGAGGAGAGCCGCTATCCGGGAACCGCAACGCCACCTGCCCCGAGGCCATGGACCTCGAAGAAGTTCAACGACCCTGTAGACTTCGCGTCACTGCAACAGGTGATCCTCCCTGACTTCGCTGACACTGGAGTGTCGTAAGTCCACCGTCTGTGACGGTCCAATGCCATTGTAGCACCTGCAGCCCTGTGACGTCATCGCGACCCTGTGAGGTCGCCCAAAGCATCGTAACTGCGCCAGACTTCGCATCGGCGGGAAACAGGGGACGGACTTTGCATCCGATGCCTCCTCACCTCCACCGACCTGTAGAGAGAACCCGCTGCGCAACCCCGCAGTCCTTCTGCCAGGTGTCACCGGAACCGATGAAGTATTGGACCCAGGGCGGCCGCTCTCCCTGACTCCGTGCACCGGCCTGTTTCCTACTTGTTCTGAAGGTACAGTACCTGGGGGTCGACCGACTCTGTGAACGGCGCCATTGGCTTCACATTGTAGGGAACGACTCCATTACGACGCTGTACTTTAACAACTTGCAGTGTTTTCACCTCAAATCACTGTTTTCTTGCTTTTAAGAGCTAAATTCGTATTTTAACTGTATCTTGTGGATATTTATCGTATTTGGTCTTGTTTATTTAGATAAAATAATAACTATTTTTCTAAACCTGTGTTGTCATTTTATAGTGGTTCACTGTATTACTGTGTGTGTTTGTACAAATATGTAACACATTGTCTCCGAGTTAAGCCTGCCTGCTCATGCCAGGCTACCAAGGGGGTGAGCGGGGGTTAACTGAGTGTGATTCTGCTTTAGCCTTACTAGAGTGAGGGTCCTTGCTTGAACAGGGGGTAACCTGACTGACAACCAAAGACCCCATTTGTAACAGGCTGGTGTAGAAAGAATACGTGACTTTTCTTGTGTTAGAGACATCACACATTTGTAAACGCTATAGAGCATGGTCAGGAGATTTGTTCTGTCTGTCATAATCAATATTATTTACTTCAAAGTCACAGGAATCAGTCAAATGTACACAATTAAGTTTTAAGAAGTATTTGTAGTTGCTCCTGTAGGACGGAGATTATTGCACTGGTCATGGGCTACGATTATAATAATAATGCTGGTTTGCCCAATGAAGACTATGGTTGATCCTCTTGTATTCACCTTCTGTTTTAGCCCCTCTAGTTTACATGCATGTTGGTTCTGATTGATGCTTCTAGCAATAGGTTATTCACCTTTAGTACATCTCAAGGATAGGACTGACCTATAGGGCAATCAGGCAGTGTCCTATGGGCTGGTCTGACAGGTGAATGTGTGAGCCGTTTCTTTGACTGTTTTTGGGCCTCTTATGGCCTGCTAGGCTAGTTTTTACTGTTGAGATTCATGTAATATAACAAACATTGCCTATGGAAAGATCAAATCCATGCAGTTTTCCATCCCTTGCAAAACACCTGCACATCTGTGTCTTTCCAAACTGTCATAATTTGCAAACATCGGCTATTTTGTTATATATTTAATTCATTAATGGGGGCCACTTTTATTATGGTGCCTTGGCTTATTTTCTTTCCCAGTTTGACACTGTCTATCTCCGGGCACCAGAATGAATCTAGAGAGTTTTTCAGCAATGCTCCCATGTACCGTTGGGTGATGCTTTGTGGCTTCTACCTTGGCACCTGTTTATGATCAGGAGTCCACTCCCCATAACTGAGAGGTGTGACACCAGGGAAGAATCTGCGATTAGAGTGTTGACCAGAAGGAGCATCGCCATTACATTGTAGCCACATTTACAACATTTCTGCAGAAAAGTGGAAAGTTTCCCTTCTCTGTCCTGTTAATTTGATTGGTATCAGAAAAAACATGTTTTTTTTAACCCTAAAACATGGCAACCAAGCACTCCTCTCTTAGCATTACCTTGTAAACATAGGTCTGCTTTCTAGGCCCTATTACAAACATTCTGTAATTAGAAATTCAGTTATGTTTACATACACTCAGGCCTGTCTTGTTTGTAACATGTATTAATATTATACAAAAATCGTGCCAACACAACTACCTCGTCCATATTTCCGCCTGTATCTTCACGGTGCTTACCTTTGTTGTTCTCCCAGCCACTGTCTCTTCCGCTACCACATGCCTAGAATTCCTTCAGTTTTATCCACCAGTCCTAATTGATCAATGTCTACACCAGCCTGTCAATTCCTTGTCTTGCTTCTACCTTTCTCCCTTGCACCGGTACTGCCGACCACGCCAAATCATGCTTTACCTGTCCGATTTCCCCACCATTATATGTGCACCCTGTTTGTATCTGCCTTCTCCTGTCTGCTCAGTTTCTTACTTCCCAGCACCCTCGGGTAATCTCATCAGCTTTAGCTCTTTGTCATTGTTCCCCTACTCACAGCTTCTGCTGTCCCTTCATTTCACGCTAAGCTGCTCTTAGACCCTTAGCGGCATCCTCCTACACTTTTTAGGGTCGAGCTTGCAAGTGCTCCGGCCCCTGTTGCAATCTCTCTTTGGGCTTTTAACCACGCCCATGTCACGCCCATCAGTGTGGTTTGTTTGTGGGCTTGATTTAATTACTGAAAACCATGCATACCTCATGCCTTATCCGGTGTTTAGTCCTCCTCGAGAGCACCAGTAAACTACTGAAAAACATACAAGGCTCTGTGTTTTCCGCATGGCTTCTGGACTACTTCTTTTTTTTAATTTCCTATGCAGCGCGATCTCACTGGGCAGTAGTCAATCGCTTTGCATGACATCGACCCTGTTACATGGCTAATTGGATGTTTGCCGGTTACATGGATAATTGCACTTTTTCCTTTTGTGTGTCTCCTTCACGCTCATGGTGGCTGTCGGCACGCTTATATGAAACTGTTTTACTTTTCATCATCAGTTTATGTGGCAAGAAAAGTCAGGTTAGGAGTTGACAGTATTAATAGCTCTAACTCGAGCAAATGCGAGACCCATTGCACTGCAAATGCTTGTTTCCTTTCTGCACCCTCTATTGCTCCCCTTCCAGCCTGCGGTGTGCACCCCTGCATTATGCACTGCTCCAGTTTTGCTTTCTGCACTATTCCTTTTGGTACCCTGTGCTGCTTGCTGTCTCATCTTTCTCCTGCTCACTCATGCACCCCTTGCTCACTGCACTGCTCCCTCATGCACTCCGTGCAGCCCCACTTGAACTTGCGCTGAGTCTGTCTTGTACAATGAGTAGCTCTCCGTCCATCTTGTATTGACGTCCTTAAACCCCGACCTGCTCTCCTTGTCTCCTTTGCTGCTCCCCATGTGCTTCTCCTCTTATAAGCGCACCGCTGCCGCAGCTTGCACCCTTCACTGCTCTTGTAACACTATATGCTGCTCCTCCCATACACTCAGAACAGCTGCTTCCCCTGCACTTGGTGCAGCGTTGTATTGCCCCCTAAGTTGGTTTCCACTTCCTCTTCTTTGCCCTAATATGCTCTCCTTGTATCCTGCACTGTTTTCCTCTTTTGCAAGTTGCATCCTCTCATGCACTGCACAGCTTCCCATTTGTACCTTAAGTTGCTCCTTCCCTGCACCCTACACTGTTCACCGTTTCCCCCCTCCACTGTACTTGCACCCTGCCCTGCTTCTACGTCGTACTCAGCCTTGCTCCCCCTTATAATTACATGTTGCTCCACTCGGTTATGCTGCACTGCCCCCCTTGCACCCTCTGCCGATCCTCCCTTGCAGCAAGCTCAGCACTTCACTTTTGATAATGCCAGTGTTTGGACCTTGTGTAGTTAATGTAGTGTAGTGGTCTATCCTATCTGCGTACACCTTAAGCTTTCAATCATATTTTCAGTATTCAAAAGCCAAACAGTTTGGCATTGCCAATGCGTGTTTTCTTAGCCATGCTTCACTGTGTACCAGATCACTTACCTCTCCACCACATTTTTAGGTTCGGTCTACGTTCAGGTTTAGCTGTTTTGCCGCGCTCATGGTTTTCAAAAATTCATAATGAAGTTGCATACCAATATCCAAACACTCAGGGGCTGTCGGTCTGCCATCTTCATCCCTTGGTCTGTTTTAATGCCATTCATATTTTGCTTCTGTCCATCGCGACATACCGCATGAGGCAGTGATACAGTCCCATTCATCCAGTGCCAGCTTTGCTCTCTGAGTGACAGTATGTGGCCTGATAATATGTGCACAACCGTTCGAAAAGGAGTATACTTCAGTGTCACTCCTTTATTTTATTTATTTTTGCCCAATACTTTTGCACATTCCATATGTTTGTTAACAATAATACATTTTAAAACCATTGCATGCTGCCAAGGCCAGATCCATTGTCTCTGCCAATGCTCAGTGCTGTCAGGAGTGTTAACCCCTTCAACAGCTGATACTGTCATTTGGCTAAAAACAATTTAGGAGTAGGTAATGATCCCAACCAAAACTCGCACGATATTCACTGCAGTTAAGACATTTACTGGATCCATTGATTAATCCATCAATATTAGGTATGTTCTTTGAAATACTAGATGGGGATCAGTACATTTAAGGTTTAAGAGAGGCTTACACGTCAATATGTATATCGTTTTTTGGAGTAGCAGAGTCAAGGTACACAAAATGTGAGATTTTCTTTAGTCGTAGTTTTCACTTTTCATGCCTACCGTAATGTAAGCTTTAGAAAACGCTCATGATAACGCGTCCCGTCTTAGATAATTTAATTAGTCTGGGACTCGTTTTAGGCCAATGAATCTTTTGACCCTGATTGAAGACACCTTAGGACGAGACAATTAGTCAACATGCCCTATTAATTACACTCTACTAGCAAGTTTATTAGTCTCAAAACCATAAAACACATTAGCAATGTCACAATATGGCAACTCGAATAAGATATCAGAGCAAAGATCATAAACATTAGAATATAGTACGATGTCAACATGGATTAACTTTAGCAGAGTAACATTAACATTAAGACGGTAATAAGCATTAAGTCCACATATGTAATAGATCCCTGGGATCGCTGGATCCTGTCCATTTAACATGAACGTCCACCTACTCTGAAACAAAAATACATGTCTGCACGTTCCCACAAATAAAGTGTCATGGTCAGATTTTGGCCTATATATACAAAGCTTTCCTACGTGTAGTGCATCTATAGCTAATTTGCCTTGTGTCTTTATTGCACTAAAAGCATAATCATTTGCAAACGTCAATTTCTCTAGTCCCTTTTCTATTAACGCTTTTCTTCTATCACCAGTGTGATCTAAAAAGCTCTTCTCTACAGGCGTTAGTAAGTAGGTTAGATTATTGCGATGCGCATAAGCTGTACCAAATGTCAGTGTGGGCTCAAAGAAACCCCTAACTATTTTTATACTATGATCTCTAGCTATTTTACTCAAATATTCATTTATGGGCACAAAAGAAAACACTACATCTAGATTAGAATAGAAGTACTGCATATATTCTTGATCATAAAGCCTTGTTAATAACAGACTACAACTTATCCCGTAGGTTAACGGCAAACTATGATAAGTAACCCCCTCTTGTACTGACGAAGGAATTTTCGTGCACACATAACAATTCTTCGCATCCATTGTTTCAACATACTCATTCAACAAGCAATAGAAAACATTAGTAGATAGTTCCCCCTTTGTGTTAGTTCCCTCATGCAAATATTTTGTATCCTGCTCAAATCTCTCCCATGCTGTTAGTGTAGCAGTCTCAGGAATTGTAGCATTGTTAGTCTCACTCTTATCCACTAATGGCATTCCCACAATCACAGCTATTATTACTATCGCACACACCACACCCAAAATAATATCCAACCTTCTACAAATCCTACTCCCTTTATTATTCTCTCTACAGGGAGTGCAGAATTATTAGGCAAGTTGTATTTTTGAGGATTAATTTTATTATTGAACAACAACCATGTTCTCAATGAACCCAAAAAACTCATTAATATCAAAGCTGAATATTTTTGGAAGTAGTTTTTAGTTTGTTTTTAGTTTTAGCTATGTTAGGGGGATATCTGTGTGTGCAGGTGACTATTACTGTGCATAATTATTAGGCAACTTAACAAAAAACAAATATATACCCATTTCAATTATTTATTATTACCAGTGAAACCAATATAACATCTCAACATTCACAAATATACATTTCTGACATTCAAAAACAAAACAAAAACAAATCAGTGACCAATATAGCCACCTTTCTTTGCAAGGACACTCAAAAGCCTGCCATCCATGGATTCTGTCAGTGTTTTGATCTGTTCACCATCAACATTGCGTGCAGCAGCAACCACAGCCTCCCAGACATTGTTCAGAGAGGTGTACTGTTTTCCCTCCTTGTAAATCTCACATTTGATGATGGACCACAGGTTCTCAATGGGGTTCAGATCAGGTGAACAAGGAGCCCATGTCATTAGATTTCCTTCTTTTATACCCTTTCTTGCCAGCCACGCTGTGGAGTACTTGGACGCGTGTGATGGAGCATTGTCCTGCATGAAAATCATGTTTTTCTTGAAGGATGCAGACTTCTTCCTGTACCACTGCTTGAAGAAGGTGTCTACCAGGAACTGGCAGTAGGACTGGGAGTTGAGCTTGACTCCATCCTCAACCCGAAAAGGCCCCACAAGCTCATCTTTGATGATACCAGCCCAAACCAGTACTCCACCTCCACCTTGCTGGCGTCTGAGTCGGACTGGAGCTCTCTGCCCTTTACCAATCCAGCCACGGGCCCATCCATCTGGCCCATCAAGACTCACTCTCATTTCATCAGTCCATAAAACCTTAGAAAATCAGTCTTGAGATATTTCTTGGCCCAGTCTTGACGTTTCAGCTTGTGTGTCTTGTTCAGTGGTGGTCGTCTTTCAGCCTTTCTTACCTTGGCCATGTCTCTGAGTATTGCACACCTTGTGCTTTTGGGCACTCCAGTGATGTTGCAGCTCTGAAATATGGCCAAACTGGTGGCAAGTGGCATCGTGGCAGCTGCACGCTTGACTTTTCTCAGTTCATGGGCAGTTATTTTGCGCCTTGGTTTTTCCACACGCTTCTTGCGACCCTGTTGACTATTTTGAATGAAACGCTTGATTGTTCGATGATCACGCTTCAGAAGCTTTGCAATTTTAAGAGTGCTGCATCCCTCTGCAAGATATCTCACTATTTTTGACTTTTCTGAGCCTGTCAAGTCCTTCTTTTGACCCATTTTGCCAAAGGAAAGGAAGTTGCCTAATAATTATGCACACCTGATATAGGGTGTTGATGTCATTAGACCACACCCCTTCTCATTACAGAGATGCACATCACCTAATATGCTTAATTGGTAGTAGGCTTTCGAGCCTATACAGCTTGGAGTAAGACAACATGCATAAAGAGGATGATGTGGTCAAAATACTAATTTGCCTAATAATTCTGCACTCCCTGTAGTGTTAGTCATGATCTGTAAAGAATCAGAAAGCAGAACAATATAAAGGCAAACAATCAACTGAGGAAGTTCTAAAGCAATTTTTTTTTTCTTTTTCTCAAGCAAAGTCTTTCTTTAGCAAGTATTTACAGGGTTTCTCTCACTCCCAGGATCCTTGTCAAATCAGGTAAGCAGCTTGTCAAAATCGTTTTTCAAAAGTCAATTCAGGTTAACAGTGTCACATCCGATCACCCTGCACCTCTCCCTCACTGATATCTTCTTTACTCGTAGTATCAACTTCTGCCTCTATTGTTTCATCTATGACCACTTTCTCTTTCGCAGCTTGTGGCTCTGGCCATTTATCTCCTTTAAGTGGTTTCATTCTGCTCGACTTTTCAGGATGCTGGTCAGTGTCCTCCTCTTGTGCTATGGTGTTTTCTCTTGATGGATCTTCAAGCGGCTCAGGAGGAGTCAGAATACTTTGACTTACCTCTGTTTCACCTCCTTCGCCTTCCGGGTCTGTCAGGGGTTCAACTTCAAACCTGTATCCGTCTGCTTCTGGGAGAACCTCTCTTTGTGTCGGTTCTCCTGGTGCCTCGGTTGAGATAGGCTCACCGTCACCCCTCTGGATCTTGTTTGCTAGTTGAGTGACCAAGCCGTCCTCAACGGGCTCTCTTTCAGTCTCAGTTCCCCTTTGATTACTCTCCGGCCCTGAGACTTCCTTCCCTGTAGCTCTTATTTTTGACAACTCAAGTTCCTCATCAGTTGGACACGTCACCTTCTTTGTGTGACTGGCATGTATCCAGTTTGGAACTCCTGCACATTTCACAGCAGTAGTTGTCAGTATCACTTGATACAGCCCCTTCCAACGTGGCTCCAAACACGACTTCCTCACATGTTTCTTGACAACAACCCAGTCACCGGCTTTCAGGTTGTGACCTGGATCATTTATCGGTGGCAGTGTGGTTGCTTCTACCTGGTAAGAGAAAGAGCGGACCACGTCAGCCAGACCCTTGCAGTAGTCCAACACCATATCATCCGTGATATTCACAAGAGCATTTGCAGGCACTGCGGGCAATCTCATGGCTTGGCCCATGAGAATTTCATGAGGAGGCAGTCCTGTTTTCTTGTTGGGTGTATTTCTCATTGACATTAGCACTAAGGGCAATGCGTCTGGCCATTTAAAATTTGTAGCTGCGCACATTTTTGCCATTCTCGACTTCAAGTTACCATTCATCTGCTCCACTAGTCCTGAGGCTTCAGGATGGTAGCTACAATGCAGCTTCTGTTCAATGTTCAGTGCGGCACACAAGAGCTTAACCACCTCGTTGTTGAAGTGACTTCCCCTATCTGATTCTAAAGAGATCGGAAATCCAAAACGTGGTATCAACTCCCTAAGCAGAAACTTCGCTACTGTGAGACTGTCATTCCTACATGTAGGGTAAGCTTCAATCCAGTGGCTAAAAATGCACACAATCACCAACACGTACCTCAGACCTCCACACACAGGCATCTCAATCAAATCCATCTGCATTCTGCTAAATGGACCTCCTGCTCTCCCAAGGTGGCTCAAATTCACCACGGTCCCTTTCCCCGCATTCATCTGCTGACAGATGATGCACCTGTGACAGATCACTTCTGCGGCTTGTCTGAATTTCAGATTGAACCAATCGACTTCGAACAACCTGATCATGGCGTCTCTCCCAATATGTGCTTGAACATGGTAAAACCTCGAGACTGTTTGGCAAAACCATTTTCTCCTCATCTGAAACCCACAAATCATCAGGTCTTTGTACACATTTCATTTTAAACCAGGAACGTTTCTCATCTTTGCTGGCACGTCCCTGCAACAATTTTAACTCTTCCGTTGTGTCAACCACCCTCAATGCATAACCTGTTCATGTCTCATTTTCAGTTTCAGGTAACAATTCTCACTGATCCTTGAAAGATATACAATTCAATGCACAAAACCTTGCGACTTGATCTGCGTATCCTTTTCCCATTGACACAAAGTCTTGTGAGTTAACATGAGCGCTGCATTTCACCACGGCAATTTCAAGAGGTAACTGAATTGCGTGCAACAACTCCTTAATTCTTTCACCATTTTTCACTGGAGAACCAGAAGAGGTCATGAAACCCCTCTGTGACCATAACTGCCAAAATCATGAACAATTCCAAATCCGTATCTGCTGTCAGTATAGATAGTCACTTTCAATTTGTCAGCGGCATGGCATGCCCTAGTAAGAGCAACCAGTTCGGCCACTTGAACAGAATGCACTCTTTCGAGCCAAGATGCTTCAAGGATACCGGTGATTGTACACACAGAGTATCCGGCTCTTAGTACTCCCACTGAGTCCCTCAGGCATGAACCATCAACAAAGATAATGTAATCATTTTCTTCCAATTGAGTATCTTTAATGTCAGGTCTCGGTTTGGTGCACAGTTCTGTTACCTCAAGACATTCATGTTCTACCTCCTCAGCATCATCAATATCTGTACTCTCATTAGGAAGCAAAGTTGCCGGGTTTAACACAGTATATCTTTTCAAAGACACATTAGGTGACCCAAGTATAATTGTCTCATACTTGGTCAGGCGGGTATTTGTCATATGCTGCGTCTTTGTTTGGGTAAGTAGTATTTCGACTGAGTGTGGGACCATTACCGTTAAGGGATGTCCCATCACTATACCTTCACATTGAGTAAGGCTTTGACCAACTGCTGCAACTGCTCGCAAACAACCCAGTAAGGCTGCTGCGACTGGGTCCAAAGTAGCTGAAAAATATGCTACTGGGCGGTTTGCACCTCCATGGACCTGTGTCAGGACAGACAAAGAACAAGCATTGCGTTCATGACAAAACAATACAAAAGGCTTTGTGTAGTCAGGCATACCCAAAGCTGGAGCCCTGCACATGCACTCTCTCAGTTCAATGAATGCCCTCATTTCTTTCTCGGACATAGTTAGGGTACCCGGGCCATCCTTAATCTCCTTGACAGTCAACCTTACCAAAGGCTTAGAGATAATCGACAAGTTGGGAATCCACTGACGACAGTAGCCCACCATTCCCAAAAACATCCTCACATCTCTCTTGGATGTTGGGGGATTCATCTGCAATATGGCGGTTACTCTTTCTTTGGATATTCTCCTTGACACCTTCTCAATTAGGTGGCCTAAGTACTTCACCTCTTTCTGACAGTACTGTAGCTTCTTTGGGGACACTTTATGTCCGTTCTTTCCCAAATGATTCAGTAGGGCAATAGTATCATACCTGCAGTCATCTTTTGTTTTGGATGCAATCAGCAAGTCATCAATGTAATGAACTAGAGTCGAATTAAAAGGCAATTCTAATGATTCCAAGTCCTTCTTCAATATCTGATTGAAGATGGAAGGTGATTCTGAAAACCCTTGAGGAATTCGACACCAACTGTAAACCTTGTCCAAGGATTTGAAACTGAAGAGAAATTGGCTGTCCTCATGAAGAGGCACCGAAAAGAACGCTTGAGACAAGTCCACGACTGTGAACCACTCTGCATCACATGGAACCTGGAACATAATCACGGCTGGGTTTGGCACTATGGGGCAACATTTTACCACTATCTCATTAATTTTTCTCAGGTCTTGGACGATTTGAACTTTCCCACAAGGCTTTCTCAGACCCATTATTGGTGAATTACATGGGCTGCTCATCACTTCTTTCAGGACCCCTTGCTTCACAAAGTCCGCAATTATCTGCGTCACTTGTATAAGGACATCTTGTGCCATGTGGTACTGCAGTGCCTGGGGAAACACGGCATTTTGCTTCTCATCTACTTTGACTGGTTCTACTCCTTTGATCAGTCCCACTTCCTTTCCTGTCAAGTCCCACACCTTCTCTGTCACGGTTCCCTGTAATTCTGTGGGCAAATCGGTCATTGTAAACATCGGTAAGAAGCTTATCAAAGGGTACTCCTCATCTGTAGTCTCTGTCTCTGAGATCTGACCATCATCCCCTTCGTCATCACTGTTTGTCTGCACCTCAATCCCTTCATTGGAACAGGTGATCGAACACCTTTTCTTACACAGTAAGTCTCTTTCCAGTAGGGATACGGGACTTGAATCAAAGACTACAAACCTGTGCAATCCCTGAAAGGTACCAATCTCAACTTGGACCGGCTCTGTAATCAGATTTGTCAAGAGCTGATTTGCTACTCCTATCACCTTTATAGTACGCCCTGAAAGCGGCAATTTTGGAACCTCTGCACTTCTGACTGTAGAGCGTGTAGCTCCTGTGTCAACCAGGAACGAAACCTTGTGACCCATCACCTTCCCTTGCACATAAGGTCCCCTCTGATCTACTTCAAGGGACGCTGCAAGCCTGCACTCTTCACTATCTGAACAATCATTCGACCATTCATCGTTTATTCCATTCTTACCACGCAATGGGAACTGTTGTACTGTATTATTTTGACGCATTGTTTGACCTGTGACCTGTTGAGGAAGCATCACCTGTTGCTGTCCCATCGAAGCTAAAGGCAACTGCATTTGCTGTCTAGGTACCATGGGAACCTGCTGTTGCACTTGCTGCACCTGCATTGGTTGTACACGTGGCATTTGCATCTGTTGCATGGTCTGGGGACCCTGCATCTGTACCATGTTATTCTGGAAGTTCGGATTTGGACCCCTCATTCTTGGACCCCTCACATTTTGAAATGTACCGACATCATTGCTTTGTTGAACACCACCATCCTGCACCATCATTGGGCACTCCCGCTTCCAGTGTCCCACGCCCCCGCACACATGGCATGGTAACATCTTTTTCATCCCTTGCAAGTCATTTTGAACCACAACAGTATTCAAGTCTGGACCACGGTTTACAAAACCTCCCCGACCTCTACCTCTTGGTTGCGCCTGAAACATTCCGTTTCCTTGAGGTTGCTGTTGTACCATCTGCTGTACTCCATTTCCCTGCATCCTTGCCTGAGCTGCCTTAATTTGCATCACCATCACCTTCTCTTTTAGAATGACAAAATATCACCTCTAGACCACGGTACATGAACTAGAACCCCTCCAGCTGTCTCCCTCATCGGTAACATCTTTATTGTTCCCGTGTCTGGCGCGACTTTCGCCTGCTGCTGTTCCATGCAGTCACTTTTCCTCTTATTTCTCTTCTTTGCCCATCTGCCTTCCCACTTCTCTAATGCTCCCCAAACATGCGTACTCTGTAGTATCTCTTTAAGGTGTGCCTACATTCCAGTAGACCTCATATGATCAAAATCTTTAGACTCAAAGTCTAACCTGTAACTCCTCTTCAGATGCTTAGTATTATCTAAGTCTATACCGTATTTATCTGCCAAGTTCGCTAACCTCTGGTGCACCTTACTCACTTCTTTGGTTATTTTCGGACACAGATATCTCAGTTCCGCCTCAGTGTATGATTCTAATCTGTTCACTCCCATAGTCCCTTCAACTAGCTCAGCTGCTTCCACACCCAACCTCACAAAATTCAGGTATTCCTCTCTATCTGATCGCTCTGCTGTTGCAGGAGTAGTCTGTGCAGTGTTAAGCTTGTCCAACCACCCATTCAACTGTTGCGCTGTTAGTCCTTGCAACAAGATATTTCCAGCCTGTACCATCGGGGTTTGCGACGTGTTTGCACTCATTACCTGTGAAGTCAGCATACCCAAGCCTGCTTGTCTCATGTTTTCTAAAGGAACCCAAATCGGACTGAAGCCCAACAAGGACCTAGATCCCTTGACTGTCTGTTCTCCCGGTGTCGTCCCTTGGGAATGTCCTGTGAACCCTCCTCTTATCACCTCTTGAGTCATTACTCCTTGGTCACATGCACTAGACTTTGCCTGCGCATACAATGTTACTGGCGGACCAACGGTAATCTGCAATGATATAGCGGCTGGTGCCTGTCCGTTTCCCAATCCTGGTGGAGCATTAACTCCCATAGCTTGCTGTAGGAAGTTGGCTCTGTATGCACTATTTCAAAGTAAGGAATAGTATACACAGAGTCCAAGGGTTCCCCTTAGAGGTAAGATAGTGGCAAAAAGAGATAATACTAATGCTCTATTTTGTGGTAGTATGGTCGAGCAGTAGGCTTATCAAAGGAGTAGTGTTAAGCATTTGTTGTACACACACAGGCAATAAATGAGGAACACAATTCCAGGCCAATAGGTTTTTGTATAGAAAAATATATTTTCTTAGTTTATTTTAAGAACCACAGGTTCAAATTTTACATGTAATACTTCAAATGAAAGGTATTGCAGGTAAGTACTTTAGGAACTTTGAATAATCACAATAGCATATATACTTTTCAAATAAATCACATCTATTTTAAAACTAGACACTTAGTGCAATTTTCACAGTTCCTAGGGGGAGTAAGAGTTTTAGTTCTTGCAGGTAAGTAAACCACCTACGGGGTTCACGGTTGGGTCCATAGTAGCCCACCGTTGGGGGTTCAGAGCAACCCCAAAGTTACCACACCAGCAGCTCAGGGCCGGTCAGGTGCAGAGTTCAAAGTGGTGCCCAAAACACATAGGCTTCAATGGAGAAGGGGGTGCCCCGGTTCCAGTCTGCCAGCAGGTAAGTACCCGCGTCTTCGGAGGTCAGACCAGGGGGGGTTTGTAGGGCACCGGGGGGGACACAAGTTAGCACAGAAAGTATACCCTCAGCAGCATGGGGGCAGCCGGGTGCAGTGTGCAACCACGCGTCGGGTTTCCAGTGTAAATCAATGGGAGACCAAGGGGTCTCTTCAGCGATGCAGGCAGGCAAGGGTGGCTCCTCGGGGTAGCCACCACCTGGACAAGGGAGAGGGCCTCCTGGGGGTCACTCCTGCACTGGAGTTCCGATCTTTCAGGTCCTGGGGGCTGCCAGTGCAGAGTCTTTACCAGGCGTCGGGATCTAGGGGTCAGGCAGTCGCGGTCAGGGGGAGCCTCGGGATTCCCTCTGCAGGCGTCGCTGTGGGGGCTCAGGGGGGGCAACTCTGGCTACTCACGGTCTCACAGTCGCCGGGGAGTCCTCCCTGAAGTGTTGTTTCTCCACAAGTCGAGCCGGGGGCGTTGGGTGCAGAGTAGCAAGTCTCACGCTTCCGGCGGGAAACGCAGTTGTTTTAAAGTTGCTCCTTTGAAACAAAGTTGCAGTCTTGGGTGAACAGAGCCGCTGTCCTCTGGAGTTCTTGGTCCTTCTAGATGCAGGGCAGTCCTCTGAGGCTTCAGAGGTCGCTGGTCCCTGGGGAGAGTGTCGCTGGAGCAGTGTCTTTAGAAGTGGGGAGACAGGCCGGTAGAGCTGGGGCTAAAGCAGTTGGTGTCTCCGTCTTCTCTGCAGGGTTTTTCAGCTTAGCAGTCCTCTTCTTCTTAGGTTGCAGGAATCTAGTTTCCTAGGTTCTGGGGAGCCCCATAATACTGAATTTAGGGGTGTGTTTAGGTCTGGGAGGGCAGTAGCCAATGGCTACTGTCCTTTAGGGTGGCTACACCCTCTTTGTGCCTCCTCCCTGAGGGGAGGGGGGCATATCCCTATTCCTATTCGGGGAATCCTCCATCTGCAAGATGGAGGATTTCTAAAAGTCAGAGTCACCTCAGCTCAGGACACCTTAGGGTCTGTCCTGACTGGCCAGTGACTTCTCCTTGTTTTTCTCATTATCTCTCCTGGACTTGCCACCAAAAGTGGGGGATGTGTCCAGGGGGGGGGGCATCTCCACTAGCTGGAGTGCCCTGGGGCAATGTAACACGAAGCCTGAGCCTTTGAGGCTCACTGCTAGGTGTTACAGTTCCTGCAGGGGGGAGGTGTGAAGCACCACCACCCAGAGCAGGCTTTTGTTTCTGTCCTCAGAGAGCACAAAGGCCCTCACCACATGGGGTCAGAAACTCGTCTCTCAGCAGCAGGCTGGCACAGACCAGTCAGTCCTGCACTGAACAATTGGGTAAAATACAGGGGGCATCTCTAAGATGCACTCGTGTGCATTTTTTAATAAATCCAACACTGGCATCAGTGTGGGTTTATTATTCTGAGAAGTTTGATACTAAACTTCCCAGTATTCAGTGTAGCCATTATGAAGCTGTGGAGTTCTTTTTTGACAGACTCCCAGACCATATACTCTTATGGCTACCCTGCACTTACAATGTCTAAGGTTTTGCTTAGACACTGTAGGGGCATAGTGCTCCTGCACCTATGCCCTCACCTGTGGTATAGTGCACCCTGCCTTAGGGCTGTAAGGCCTGCTAGAGGGGTGACTTACCTATGCCACAGGCAGTGTGAGGTTGGCATGGCACCCTGAGGGGAGTGCCATGTCAACTTAGTCATTTTCTCCCCACCAGCACACACAAGCTGGCAAGCAGTGTGTCTGTGCTGTGTGATGGGTCCCTAGGGTGGCATAAGACATGCTGCAGCCCTTAGAGACCTTCCCTGGCATCAGGGCCCTTGGTACCAGGGGTACCAGTTACAAGGGACTTACCTGGATGCCAGGGTTGTGCCAATTGTGGAGACAATGGTACATTTTAGGTGAAAGAACACTGGTGATGGGGCCTGGTTAGCAGGGTCCCAGCACACTTCTCAGTCAAGTCAGCATCAGTATCAGGCAAAATGTGGGGGGTAACTGCAACAGGGAGCCATTTCTTTACACTTGCTTCATCATGGGTGCTGTAACTGCCTGCAGTCCTGCGACCGAAGTGTAATTCGGGACCCCCTGTTGCTGCGGCTGGGGCAGCAATTGTGCAGTTGGCTCAATCTGCACTAATTTTGATCTCGTGTACACTGGATCAGGCGGCACCATCAAACTCGTAGTCGTCTCTAATACTGGGACATCAGGGTAAAGCCTCTGAATTGGGGGTGGCTACAACCTTATCTGCGTCTCTGGTGCAGTGGATACACTAGCACCATTCTGTATCGGAGCTGATGTGATAACATTATTTGCCTGTGCTGTGCTTGTGGTTCCCTGGTTTGGTGTCGTATTTACAGGACCTGCACTAGTACTCGGTCTATTGTCATTTATGGCGTATGGTGGCGGTCGATCATGTAACAACTGATTAAGAAACTCATCATCATCTGAATCATCTGCATCTGCCCAAGACTTCTGAGTCTCCTTTTGCTTACTAGAGCCCTTGTCTGTTTTACAAGTTGCCTTTCTCCCCTGTGTTTCGGCTTCTTGAGTTATTGCCGGAAACATCCTAACTCCGTCTATTATTTCCCTTCTCCACATCCTGGTCTCACTATCCCATCTAGTTTCCGCTAGAGTATTTTCTGCTTTCCTCATTCTCCTCTGAAATTTCTGACGCGGTTTCTGAATTGCCGCCAGTTCCCAAATTGCTAACGCCTCAAACTGAGCTGGTCTCTGAGGCGGCTTCTGCTCATTTAACACCCTCCGCAAATTTTCCAGAATCCTTATATTGAACGTTCCGTGCTCCGGAAACACCAAACATCCTTCCTTTTCTGTCATTTTGCACCATTGCTTTAGCCAAAGACATGGCGCTACTCCCTTCTCCTCCATTACGGGATAAGCCAGAGTATCCTGTGGCGGTGTAGGCTCCCCCACACTTGCAGTAATGTATGCATCTCCCCTCAAAGCACTCTTTAAAGCCTTGAAAACTTCATTTTTGCGTCTTATTTTGTTTAGAATCTAATCAGGAAGTGACTTTAATTCCCAGAACACTCTTCGCCTACCTTCTCAACCAATTGCCTCTCACGGACGGCTGCCAATCCGTGCGCGACCCCTCTCGGCAACTGACCTATCCAAGCGCGGCTCCAATGATGTCACACTCACATACACTGTGGCTGACAAAGTCTTGCGGCTTGTCTTCCTCACTCTCTATTCACACAAAACGAATGCAATATATTGCGAGCACCTTAACAATAAACTCAAATTTGCCGGTTTACTACAGGAAGGGTAACACGATCGCTTCAGAACTTTACAGAGATTTCACGTGAAGCCTTGGCCGCTACTCTCTCCTTCTCAGATCCCGCACTCGCAAGCAAATCCTACTCTCGTCAATGTTTCATCCTAGTGCACTTTAGAACTTACCAAATCTCCATCGAAGGTTTCACTCACACACTTTGACTCAAACTCGACTCGTCATCCACGCCCAATTGACCTATTAAACCGCACAAATTACAACATAAACCAAGTGTCTCATACACTTATCAATATACTGCGGAGTCTTAGACCATGCCAGGTCCGTACATCACCAACAACCACATGGCCAATTTTTTAGCACAAAGCGCCACACTCACATGAAGTTCGCCGACTTCCCTACTCTCATACTGCGGAGTACGCCCACTCCTACTAAAACTACCTGGCCTAAATTCTCACAGACCTCACAATTCACCTGCGATATGCATAAGCTGAGCAAGCGCAAATTCTACACCACACATACTATCACTAGAACACCGAGAACATACCCAACTCACTTCGGCAAGCTCCGAAATTCCAGGAAAGTCATTTGGGACTTAGGGGCACATCATACCTCCAATTTGCATTATCTCAAAAACAATTCCAAAACAACGGTCCCTCGTCCTAGGGCCCCAAAGGGACTGAACCGTCCTCTGCTACAAGAACTGATAACGCGTCCCGTCTTAGATAATTTAATTAGTCTGGGACTCGTTTTAAGCCAATTAATCTTTTGACCCTGATTGAAGACACCTTAGGACAAGACAATTAGTCAACATGCCAATCAGTAGATCAATAACCTCATCAATAATCACAATAACAAATCAATCAAGGTTAATCAATGACATTAGGAAGAATTGAAGCACACCATGACCTGTCAGTCATGAATAACCACACCAAATTTAGTAAGATTTATGATATTTATTCCCTATTGATTACACTCTACTAGCAAGTTTTCGTCTCAAAATCATAAAACACATTAGCAATGTCACAATATGGCAACTCAAATAAGATTTAATCAAAGCAAAGATCATAAACATTAGAACATAGTACGACGTCAACATGGATTAACTTTAGCAGAGTAACATTAACACATTATTCAACAAAGCATAGATTCTGTCATTTGTCTATTTGCGTCAGTTTAGTGAATTCCTTAACTAACTCGAATTAGCATTAGCATTTTGGGCTTCATGCAAAACAATTTAGCAACACAAATTTAGAAAACATCTCTCTATGGTCTCTGTCAAAAGAAACAGTTGGTACCTAGAAAGGAAAGGCAAACAAACAATTACAATTTCATCATCATATAGTTACCCTCCGTAATGGGTCAGCATACAGAGTCAGTCTTCGTCTTCAGGATATCAGTTGATTCGCCATCAGCCAGGAAACTCGGCAACGTTCAGCAAGACGGGCAATAAGAATACCTCCCTCATAAGGGGGAAAAGTATGAATCAGGCAAGGTAAAGGTGAGGATGGTTTGAAGAATTAAACAGCAAAGTCTTTAAGCAGAGTAACAGAGTGGCTGGGTCATAGCAAAAAGGCACACAAAATGGCTGATTTCTTCTTGTGTCCAAGAGTTATATTGAACTTGTTGTACAGTCCCCTAATTTCCAATTGGGCAAGGTTTGGCGCACCACTATCTCCATCCAATAGTCTACTTGTCGTCTCATTAAGATTGTCACCCCTTAACAGTTCTCACGTAGTTGATTGGCTTCTGTAATTGACGTCTCCAACGGGTAGAATGTCAGGTACAAACCGTTAGTTTCTCAGGCTCAGTCAGTAGTTCCATTGTCCATACCAGTTTAGGCGAAATTGTACCTGTTGCAAGTTTACACTGTTGCATTGGGCAAGAATGTCTCCTTGAGCAAGTCGAGTCTCATGAGAACGAATATACTACAATTACATTCATCTTCTAGCTTCTGGAAAAGTACAACTACATGTCCTTCAGCAAGTCAGCACATTGCACGTTAGAAAAACACATTTAATATGAAACCGGGCAGCTAGCCCCCGACTCATGCTAACTAAGGCCTAGTGATTAATTAGCAAAATCTTAGCATATAACTCTTAATGCTAATGCAGAATCATACATTAGTACATTAATATTTCATTATTAGTCAATTTCATTAGTCATCGTATACATTGGTGGCCACTCCCCGTGGGCACATTTCAAACACACGTTTAGTAAAAGCACAGCAATACATTTTCTATGCGGCATCATTATGCATTAATTTGTAAACATTTGATGTTAATTTTGATTATAAAACTACACTCCAACACTCACTGTTATCTGTCAGCACTGCTTACTGGTTACCGCATTCTAAAGCACTCCATGTTATCTTTGTTTATGTTTTTCTCTAGCCCCCACAATACAAACTGGACCCCCGACTGGCCCGGCTGCTTGGTGTCCATACCCAGACTCGTGCCAACATCATGCAGGCCCTGTGGCTCTACATCAAAAATAATAAACTTCAGGACAGCCATGAGAAGGAATTCATCAACTGCAACCGCTACTTCAAACAGGTGAGCAGCTCCAGCCAGGGCTCAATGTTTTTGTTTGTATATAGTTTTTCATATAGCTTGTTTATTTTTTATTGCCTTTAAATAAATACCAGCCACACAAATTGTTAAAGTACATAGAGAGAAACGGCTGACAGCAGCACATATTTTTTGCGCTAAATGGAAAAAAGCCATTAAGTATATATAGCTTCTTGATAGAATAGGAACATTTATTTTGGAGCTCTAGTAATGGGGTTTTGCCCTTAAAGAATCTTCAGCGTCTGGGCACTATACCATGAATAGAGCAAAGTACTCCAATCGGCCACTGATTTAAAAAATGGATTATCTCTTGGCCAGGGGCGCAACTAGACCTGAACTTTGTCGGGGCTAACACTCCCAGCCAGGCCCGGCTCTAGCAGTGGTGGCACCCGTGCAACATTGTTTTTTGCACCCCCTTCCCATGACCTCCTTCTCCATGAATTCCCTCACTACCACTCCCCAACAGTGTACCTCAACTCTCTATAGCCTCTCTCTGGCGCACATTTATTTTTTTATAGCGCTACTCATAGTTCACTCACACTCAGTTCGGTGATATCCATGTATATGGTCTTTGCAGCAGACACATTAACCCTCCACAATGCTTTACAATGAATCTATACTGCCACTAGACAAAATTCTGATCACTCACAAGTAGGAACATTAATCATCTGAGTTATCTTGACATTTTTATTGTTGCCTGAAAACTGCTGTATGCAAAAGGAAGTTCATGTGTTTTTAATCCTAAAGTTATTTTTAATCACAGTGCCTCTCACCAAAGTCAGCGGAAGGTGCACCATCCTAAAGCCAACCCTGCTTCCAGCAGTGGGGCTGGTCAAGCATTTCCAGAAAAGGGTTTGGAGCTAACCTCATAGCCACTATAGGAGGAAATCGAAGTGACAAATGGTGCAGATTAAACAAATTGGACAAACCTCATAGTATAACAAATATACTTTTTGTAGATTTGACACTGTTCCTAGACTTCAACTCACTGCAGTTTTAGAAAAATGCTTCTGACCCATTGTTGGCTGAAGGTGCAGTTTAAGTTTACCCAATGAGATGTTGTAAAATACTCATGGGTAAGGCTGTCCTTATGTATGGTATCAAATATTAGGCTTAGTAGCAGGTCTCAATTTGAGCCGATAGATGAAGGTGGAGCCCCTGGCACTTATTTTCAGGGTCCCACATATACTTTTCCTCATCAGACTTTGTTACAGAATAAGGGAGAGTTAAACCCAAAAGTGAAAAAGGAGAAAGAGAAAGATGACAAAATTGTGACCGAGGAAGAAAGCAAAGATGAAAAATAACCTGCAAGAGTGAGAAAAAGTGCAGGAAGTGCCAGTGGTGGGAGAAAGTGGCACACAGTAGAATTACGTGTAGGCGGTCTTGGTATTCAGTTTTCACTGCATTTTAAATTGCCGGGTACGGGCTCCTGAGCAAAATTTCAGCGTTCCCTGTCCAGATCTACTGCCTCTTGTCAAAGTCTCTTGACCACTGTCTTATCTTCAGGCTGCAGGTCAGCTTTTCAAGACATATGGCAGGTTACTCTGAAGAAAGGAAGGCATCAGGTCTCATGGTGTTCCTGGCTCCAGTCTGGTTTTCCTACTACCTACTCCTTGATTGTTCTTCAGAAGAAAAGAAGATTGAACATCCATTATGCTTACCATATAAAGGTTGAGCAGTGGCTGTTCCTGTAGGCATGTGCTGTAGAGACATGGGAAATTAGTGGAAACAATATATATTTAGTTCAATGATTACTCACTCAGGCAAACATATGTATCAGTTTAGAATCCATGCAATGACACATTTAATGAAGTCCACTAAAAATGCACGAGGTGAACAAACTATAAGTGAGCCAATATTAATTTAGGAAAAACGCAGGGATGCACTGTATTTACTGCGCTGGTGCTAAAATAGCTGCTTAGCACCAACGAAGTCACCCTTGCACCATGGTGCAAGGATAGCTGCGTTGCGGGGGAGATTGTTTTTGTGCAGGAAGGGACACCTTCCTGCACAAAAACAATCTTCAAGGATGATTTGCTCTTTCTATGTGTGCTGCAAATGCACCACACAAAGAAAGAGCAAACAATGAGGAGGAATGAAAGCATTTCTCCTTGTTGCGCTATGCTAACGCCACCCTGGGGTGGCATTAGATTTTGGCGCTGCTGTAGATTTACGATTTCTTCTAAATCTGGGACAGCGTCAAAATGCAGTTTGCACACCCCTTCCAAGCAAAGTGCTGCGTGTGAAGGTGTAGTATTTACAAGGTGGCGTTAAGCCACAAAAAGTGGCTGAACGCCACCTTGTAAATACGGCGCAGTGCACAGCGCCACCAGAGAGTCACAAATAGTGACTCTCCGGTGGCGCCAGGGGCTTGTAAATATGCCCCTCAGTTTCACACACACACTCATTCTCACTATGGCGGTCATTTTAACATTGGCGGTAATAGCCGCTGTGACGGCCTCCACCATACCACCGTGGCGGCGACCATCCGTCAGCCAGATTATGAGCACTGCCTGACTTCTGCCACAATAAGGGCAGATATCTGGCAGTGTTTAT
This sequence comes from Pleurodeles waltl, assembly GCF_031143425.1. Lineage (NCBI taxonomy): Eukaryota > Metazoa > Chordata > Amphibia > Caudata > Salamandridae > Pleurodeles > Pleurodeles waltl. The sequence continues at coordinate 278,523,371 of NC_090445.1, forward strand.
AGTGGCAGACGGTGGTGACCTGATGGTGCTAACACCAGCACCGCCCCCCCCCCCCGCCAGTAGAACGCCACTAGTTGTATTTTCAGATGCAATACGGCCTGGCGGTGTTCTGCTGGTGGGGCGCTGCTGGTGGTAGCAGTGCCCCTTCCCATTCCCTTCTAGATGACCCCCTTGCCCAAGGTAAGTAGGGCGTCTGACAGGGGAGGGGGTTGAGAGGGTGGGGAGTGTTGTGTGCGTGTGTGAATGCATCTGTGTGTTGTGTTGTATGCGTGTGAGTGAATGCGGGGGAGGGGGTGATGTGTGTGTTTGGAGGGTGAATACGTGTATCAGAAGGGGTGGGTGTATCCGAATCGGGGAGGGGGCCGAGGGGAGCTTGGATGGAGGGGGGTGGACGGTGTCAGGAGAGTGTTGGAGGGTGGGGGAGCCACCTACCAGTGACAGGTAAGGAAATCCCTGTCACCGGTAGGGCTTACCACCAGGGTTTTCATGGTGTTGCTAACGCCACGGAAACCATGGCGATAGGCCGACTCATAATGCCACCGGCAGCACTCTGTGGGCCGTCGGGTCGGAGATTGACATCTTCGGCCTGGCGGGTCATACCACCATGGCGGTTTGAGTGGTAAAGTGGCCACACTCATAATGTGGCAGTATGTACCACCAGCCTTTTGGCGGTGATACCGACACATTAACCTTGTCGGTCAAAAGACCGCCAGGGTTAAAATTAGGGTCTATGTCTCCTGCATTCTTTCGTACATTTTTACACTCACACAGACACACTCACTGCCACTCCCACTCCCATTAGCCAATCTGCTTCTGTTGTGTTAGAAAAGCTAACCCTGCTGCTTCTGCTATTCCTATCTTACCTTTTAGTGTTGGTTAATAAACACATATTCTCTATATGCTATTCAAAAATAATTATATATTGCCTTGTCAATGTTTGTTACAAGTATGATATTTTTTTTTTAACCACATTTTATTGATTTTATACATGATTCAAAACAGTTTACATTGTATTTTCTTCTTCTCCATCTTTTTGTATATCACATTAGTTTCATTTATTCGTTCACTTAAACTGGTATAGATTCAATTTTAATAAATATTATTTATTTGGTATCATCGAAATCCAACTCCCTTCCTCCCTCCCTCTTCCCACCCTAACCCCTCAGTCCGAATGCTTATTCAATGCTGGTACTTCTGCAATAGGAAATTTGGAGACTTTCAATTACTTTAATTGTGTCTCTGGGGGTAGTTTGCATGCGTAGGGGTCTGCTGAATTTGTCTGTCTGATAGCTATGTTTAGTTTTTGATGGCTGACTGCTCTGGTATGTTTGTATATGCAATTAGGGTGCTATTGTGGAGTGTTGGGGGGATGTTGTATGGTTAGTTCGGTTTTTAGTGAATCCATTATTAGTTCCCAGTTAGCTGATACTTCAGGAGGTCTGATCCCGGTTCTGGCTTCTTTTTGTAGTAGAGTGCCTTCCGCCGCAGCCCACCTGAGTAGTTCATTTTTCCAGCTTGTCAGTTTAGGGCCCCCCGGGTTTTTCCAGTTGCTGGCTATTTCTCTTTTCACCAGGGTTAGAGCTAGGTCTAGGAATCTGTCCAAGGCTTTATGTTTAGTAGAATGTGTAAATATGTGCAAGGCAGGTGTCAATTGAGCATGACACAGTTCTACCTAGTATGTGGGATAATTTTTGGCAAATCTCAGACCAATAAGGTGTCAGCATCTGGCATTCCCAAAACATGTGGTTGAATTCTGCATCTATTGTCCTACATCTTGGACAGCACTCTGTGGTTTTGTTGAAGTATTTGTTAACACAGGCGGGTGTAAGGTAGGCTTGATGCAAGACATAGAAATTAATCAGTTTAAATCTGGCATTCCGCGATGCTTTAGGTAAGTTCTGTAGTGCACGTTCCCATTCTGTTTCAGAGATATCCCTGTTAACAATTTTTTCCCATTGTTGTTTCAGGTATGTAAGGGGGCTATATTGTCCGCTCTAATCAGAGTATATAAATTGGAAATAACCCTAGTCTTGGGATTTGGGGATGCCAGATACGTGCACACATCTTGCGCTGATGGTTCAGAATTTTTTGTTCGCCAGTGGTTGCCTATGCTAGCCCTTATAGTCCCGTAAGTTAAAAAGTGTTTCGCCGGTATGTCATATTGTGCTCTAAGGGTCTCAAACGATTTCAACTTATTGTTCTCGAATAATGTGCCTAACGTATTAACCCCGGCCACCAGCCAGTCTCTAAGTTCAAGTTCAGCCCTTTTCTGAGTTATTGCTTGCAGTGCGCTGAGAGGAAGTTCTGCTGAGTAGGGAGTTTTATTTTTATTTTTGTGCAAGTATGATTTCCAGCATTTAGCTATTATTTTCACTTCTGAGCTGTCCTGCTTTTCTTCTTTTGTGGGGTTCAGCAGTATTTCAAACAGTCTCGTTTTCTGTGGCACTGAGGACTCTGCACTAGGTTGTAGCACCAGATTGTTAGAAATCCAAAGTGCCAGCCACTGTAGTTGATCCGCAATATAATATGACTCAAAGTCAGGAGTTAGACCCCCATTTGACAGCTGTCTCTGGAGCTTTATTAAAGACACCCTTTTCCTACCGCTACCCCATATAAATGAGCTTGCTACTGAGTTCATATCCCTGAAGAAGGACTTAGGAATCCATATCGGAAGGGCCGCAAAATGGTATAACAGTCTAGGTAGTACTATCATCTTAAGAATCGCGATGCGACCCATCACCGAAAGAGGGAGTGTTTGCCAGAATGCAATGCAGGATTTTATGGAGCGGAATGCTCCGCCCAGATTTCCCTCAAAAATGTCTCTAGTTTCATGGTATATTTTTACTCCTAGGTATGGAAGCCCTTCAGGTATCCATCTAACCGTTCCCAAGGTCAGTGGGGGTTGATGATGTTTCACTAGGGGGGATAGACTTGTTTTGTCCCAATTTACTTTTAGGCCTGAATGTTTTTCAAAGTTGGACAGCATTAGTTGAGCTACTGGGAGATCCCTCTGCATGTCGCCCAGAAATATCAGGAGGTCGTCTGCATATAAGGCTATGAAGTGTCTCACATTTCCGATCAGTATTCCAGGTCCTCCCTGTCCCGCCCTGGCCGCCGTAGCCAGAGGTTCATTGGCTAGAGCAAACAATAGGGGGGAGAGGGGACAACCCTGTCTCGTCCCGCGTTCCACTGCATACCTGGATGATATAATACGTCCCGTACGGACTCTAGCTGCCGGGTTAGTGTAAAGCAGTTTCACCCATGCAATATAATCAGGGCCAATTCCCATTTGGGCCATAACTTTATAAAGGAAGTCCCACTCTAGGCTGTCAAAGGCTTTTTCAATGTCTACTGCCAATATGCCCGGAGATTCAGTCGAGGAGGTTATTCCGTTCATGACTGAGAGGTGCCTGCGTACATTTCCTGCTGTGTTACGGCCTGGAATGAAGCCTGCTTGGTCTGGGTGAATGAAAGAAGGCATCAGAGGAAGGAGTCTGGTTGCTAAGGCTTTGCTGAATATCTTCTAATCGAGGTTCAACATGGAGAGGGTCCTGTATGCCCCCATCCCAGATGGATCTTTTCCGGGCTTGAGCAGCGGGACTATAATGGCTTCCCTAGTAGTTTCAGGTTAGAGGCCCTGATCCTTGGCGCATTTAAACATTTTTTTCAAGCTAGGTGCGAGTATCTCCGCAAAAGTTTTGTAAAATTCGGCAGGCAGGCCGTCAGTTCCAGGTGTTTTTCCCCTTGCCAAGTCTTTCACAGCTCCTTTGATCTCATCTGGTGTGATGTTTCCTTCTAGTGTATCAGTGGCTATTGGTTCCCAGGGTTTTAAGTTTAATGTTAATAGGTATTGCTCAGTTAGGTCTCTACTTAGGTTAGATCTTTTTTGGTATAGTGAGTCATAAAAGGCCAGAAACTGGGCATTAATCTGTTTCGGGTCGTATATTTGGGTCCCATTTCCCGTGGTTAGGCTCATTATAGGGGGGGATTTTTCTGACTGCGATATTACCCAGGCGAGCAGTTTACTCGCTTTATCTCTTTCACCATGCACTCTTGCGAGATACTGCTTATGGTCGAAGCATCTGAGACGTTCTACACAGTGTGTTACTTTTGATCTGTCTTCCTGTAGTTGGGATTGTAAATGAGGGTTTCCAGGTCTATTTTTCTCTGCTTCTCTTAATACATCTTCGGCTTTCTCAGTCTCTCCTAGTAAGGTCCTACGTATCCCTACTGTTTCAGCAATGCATCTCCCTCTTATTACTACTTTAAAGGCGTCCCATTCTATCAGTCCGCTAGTCGTGGAGTTGCTATTTTCTTCGAAATAATGTTCTATGGCTTGTCGGATATCGTCTCGGAAAGGGGGGTCTTCTAGTAATTTGGGTTTAAGTCTCCATGTTGGTATGCATGGGGTGAAAGACCCCCATCCTAATGACAGCAACTGGGGGTTTTGGTCGGATATTGTGCGAGACAAGTATTCTGTGTTTAGTACAAGTAAGTGTATGTCTGGCGAGCACAAGACGGAGTCTAGTCTAACATGGAGCTCGTGGAGGGCAGAGAAAAAGGAGTAGTCCTTGGCGCTAGGATGTAATTTACGCCAGGTGTCAATGAGGCCCCAATTTGCCTGCCATGTGGTGAACTGTTGAGCTATCTTCACTAATGGAGAGTGTGGTAGGGGAGGATGTGATCTATCTGCACTTATGTCACTTACACAGTTAAAATCACCACCCACTATTACCGGTCCTTGCAGGAATGTTGCTAGTGTACTGGATAGTCGAGTGAAGAAGTCACCCTGTCCAGTGTTAGGGGGCGTATACATTGATTAGTGTTATGTCCTTCCCCTCCAGTCTGCCCTTGATCGCTACGAATCTCCCTTCTGGGTCCACCTGGCTATCTGTCATATGAAATGGGACCCCTGCTCGAATCCAAATCAGAGTGCCCCTCGAGTATGCTGAATAAGTAGTATAAAATGCCTGACCTCTCCATCGTTTTTGTAAGGCTTTGCCCTCCTTCGATGTTAAGTGAGTTTCCTGTAACATAGCTATTTGGATACCCCTTCTCTGCAAATAAGAAGATATCTTATATCTCTTGACTAAAGAGTTCATACCCCTGATGTTCCAGGTAAGGACCTTATACGATTTTGGTGTAGCCATAGTAGGGTTTTGTGGTTCTACTGGGGGGTGATTCCTGGCAACCTAGTAGTGTGATAGGTTCCCTGGTAACTTCTTGTTCCCTGCTCCATTTTGCACTTTCTGTGGTAATTCTCGGACCGACTTTAAACCCTAGTAAATTCCCCAACATAAAAACTCCCCAACTCCCCATCCCTAGGACAAAAGTTGAACCTCTCTCGCCCAAACTTGTGTGAAATAAAGAAAAAGTCAACTGTCCAACCACGTGGGGGGTGCCTCAGTTAGCAAACCGAAGCTCAGCAAGGCGATCTCTCCTCAGCCTCCGGGTGGAAGAAGGACTGAAATTCTGCGGCTCCAGGGTTTCGATTATCGGGCGTCAGCAAGTTAGTTTCTTCTTGCATATTTTTAATTCGGTTTTAGAATCTATGAGTGTACGCCTAGTTGTCCCAGAGGTTTACATATATCATATTTCCCAGGAGTTCTGTTTGTGCTTCAAGGCTGTACTTCATATTATGGTGTCTGACGTCCCTGGGGTTACATCCGGGCCCTTTTGGTTAGGCGTGAGTGACAAATCTGATTCATGTTCCGAGTCTGATTGATTTACGTCACTATGCGTTTGCTTAGGTGAGCTCTGTTCATAACAGCTGAGGGACACAGCTGCCTCCACTGCTTTTTGACGGTCGTTTAAAATCTCCAGAGGGGATGGACTAGTGCGCCTTGTAGTGTTTCTGCTGTTAGTTTTTCCTTTAAGGTTTAGTTGGTGTTTTTCAAGGTTAATTCGTTTCTCGTTGGGATGTTGCTTGTCCATCCAGTTCCAAACCTCCTCCGCCGAGTTAAAAAACTGTGCCTGTTGTGGTTATTATTCGGAGTTTGGCCGGGAATAGCATCCCGTATTGGACCCCTAAATTTCTGAGTCTCTGTTTAGCCTCCCTGAAAGAAGCCCTCTGCCTTAACACTTCTCGCGAAAAGTCGGGGAAGATCCGAATCACTTTGGTGTCCAATAAGCAGTCTCCCTTTTTCCTACTTTGGGTGAGTAAATGGTCTCTGTCTTTATAGTGCAATAGTTTGGCCACCACCGGTCTAGCAGGAGCGCCCAGCGGAGGAGGACGTGCTGGGATTCTATGTGCTCTTTCCACTGCAAAAAATTGGGACAGTCCCTCTTTCGCTATATTTTCCTTCAGCCATTTTTCAAGGAAGTCAATCATGTTGTTTCCTTCGATTTTCTCCGGTAGTCCCGTGATTCTGATGTTATTTCTTCTCGATCTGTTTTCTACATCCTCCGCCCTCAGTTCCAAGTCTTTTATCCGTTTCTCCATTTGTCCTATTGTTTTGGAAGTGCCTTGGAGCTCTGGTCCCAGTTCATTCAGCAGTTTTTCTGTCGAGGTCACTCTGCTAGGCGCCGGTGATCGTCTCTGAGTACTGTAAGGTCCGACGCGAGGGAGTCTATTTTCATCTCAAGAGCGTTTCTGGAGGCCGCGATGGCCTCTATTACATCTTGTAGAGTAGGTTCTTTTGTGGGTTCCCCCTCTGCCGAGGAAGATCTCCCCATAACCTCCTGTTCTGGGGGTGCATTGTCTGCTATATCCCTAGTATTATCGGTTTCTCGCCTTCTATTTGGTTTGCCCATCTCTGGTGTAGTGCGGCGTTTTTGCTGGTGATCACTTGATAGTGTAAAGGTAGTATGGAGCCGATGATAGTGTTTACCTGTTTTTCCAAAATTTGCTGGATGGGCCCACCTGGGTCCGGCGCCTGGGGGGGTGGAGGCCTGTCTTTTATTGAGCCAAATGTCTTAGATTATTAAGCTGGCGAATAATCTGTGTTACTTGTCTGAATTTTGGGGTAATGCGTGTGGCCCGGCTGTATTTTTAAGTTACCCCTGTCGTCCCTTTCTTTATTCGACCGCTAGTCGATTTATCTGTTAGAAATGTCTGATTTGGATATTGTTAGGTCGGTGTCTTCTTAGTGGCCGTTTCTCACTGTTCTGGCTCGGGGAGGCATCTCTCTGCTCCGGTTCCCCGTATCACTGGTCCGGCCGATTTCCCACCCCTTCTTAAGCAGCCTCGCTAGGTTTCTGCCTCGTTACGTCAGGCCCCTTCTCACCTTTGGTTGCTTTCTCGCTATTCGGGTCTCCAGTTTACAGCGCCCCGGGCCATCTCCCCCTGGTGAGCCTATCACGGTTTACTGTGTCGGATTGCTGCGCTCTCGATCCCCTCTTGGCGCCAGGCCTCCTCACCTCCTCTTATAACGACACCGCTGTGCCGGGCCGTCTCCTCCAGCGTTGTCCATCGGTCGATTTCTTCCTTCTTTCTACTCATTCTGGCTCAGTATGGTTTGGTCTAGGTCTCCGTGTTTCTCTCAGTCAGCCGAGGTGCTGCCCCAGGGTGTTTTCCCGGCCGCCCAGGTTCCGGAGTGCATGGCCGCCGCCATCTTGTCCCCTCGAGTTTTTTTCCGATTTGCATCTAGTCCATTCGTATCGGAGCCCAATCGCCAGTTTCTGGGGGACAGAAGCCGATCATCAGTAGTCCGGGGGGCCACCACGCACTCCGCTCCTTCTGTGCGGAATCTGGAGCCGAATTGATTATTATAGCCCCGGAGGCGAGGAGAGAAAGGCGGGAGCCTCAAAAAGAAGCTGCTACCGCCATGGCGCCAAGCCACGCCCCCCGTTTGTTACAAGTATGATGTGAATGAAAAGTGCACTTTCTTAAATTAAAATAGTGGCATAGGGCTTATATTTGTTTTCACATGTGGATCAAGCAGTTACAGTATTGGAAATGAAAAAATCCACTTTCTAACACGTAATTCACAGCATCCAACTGATCTTATGAAATGCTTGGATTCTTCGGCAACCATGGATTTTATCCAGCAACACTTTGCATTTTGGGATTTTTTTTTAGACTCAACTTACAATTTTAAAAAAAAATCTGCATGTCCTGGAGTGCAGTATTGTGATGAATGGAAAGCCAGGGCTGGCTGAAGGTGTCACACGATCCTCAATCAAACACTATACCCTAAAGCTTAGGCCCTATTCTTCCCCCTCGTGCCATCCTGCATTCTCAGTCCAATCTCTCCTTTTGTACCAGCCCCATTGTTGCAGATGGAATTAAGTAGGCCTCTAATACTTCGGAAAGAGCAGGTATTCGCTGGGTGCCTTTGTAAAAATGTGTATATTCATGAGAGTTGTGTTGTTTTTATATGTGCAGAATAAAAGGTGTCCTCATGTAAGTGCTGGGTGGTGGTGAATAGTGTGAGCGAGTTCAGCATGAGAGGTGCAATTGTAGGGTGAAAAATGAAGGGTGAGTGGTGTGCCTTTGCGTGGTACAGGTCGAGGGGCGAGAGTGAAGGGTGATCTGTGATAGTGACTGGTGAGTGGAGCTAGTGCTGGGTGGTGGTGTGTCCCTATGAGTTCCAACAGACTTTTACCCCTGTGTTCAGGCAGGGAGCCTATGTGAGTGCAGGCTGAGAGGTTTGTTCGTGTGAGTGCTGGGTGAGAGGAGGGAGCGCAGGGTTAAAGGTGTGACTGCAGGCTGAGTGATGTGCTTGTTTGAGTGAGATTTCAGAGTGAGCAGTGAGAGTGACAGGAGTGCCTATGTGAGTGCACGGCGAGTGATGTGACAGTGTGAGAGTAGGGTGAGCGGAGTGACTGCAGGGTGAGTATTGAGAACTTATGAGTTTAGGTGCGGACGAAAGTGCAGAGTGGGACGAATGAATGCATGATTAGTGATGGGTTTGTTTGAGTGAGATTGCAGAGTGAGCAGTGAGTGAAGGGTGAGTGGTGTGCTCATGTGACTGCAGGATAAGTGGAGGGAGAAGGGAATGCGTGCAGTGTGGTGGCTGTGAATGCAGGGTGAGTGCTGTGCTTTTGTGAGTGCAGGGTAAGAGGAGGATGAACGGTGTGAGTGCAGGGTAACAACATGTGTGAGCTGTGAGAGCTGTGAATGTAGGGTGAGTGGTGAAAGTGGAAGGTGATTGGAATGCCATGTGCTTGCATGTTTAGCGGTGTGCTTGTCTGAGTGCAGGGTATGAGAAGGGTGAATGGCCTGAGTGAGTGTATTGTGAGCATTGTGACTGCAGTGTGATCGCTCTGAGTGCGGGGTGAGTGTGAAAGTGAAGGATGAGCGGTGAGAATGCGGAGTGAGGTGTCTGAATGGAGGATGTATTCTCAGATGCTTGGAGTAACTTAGCATGTTATTGACGGCTGGCGTAGGCTTTCATATATAAGTTAAACTATTGCTATTATGGCATCAATCAGGGATGGAGGGCGTGGAAATAATGTGCTGAACCTGCAACAAACTTTCAGTCTTGTGATTAGGGTTGCCAGCTCAGTATTTTGATGTCTCGCCCAGTACAAAAATATGCAAAATCACCTAAAGCGGGTATTTTTAGCACTTAACTGTGCATACTTCGAACACCAAATAAAAATATAAATAGAAAGCACTTTCAAATGTGTTCTAGGGATGCATTAGTGCCCCAAGACTAATAATTAAAGGAAACAAAACAGAAAGGTCATATTATAAATAAATACATACCATTTTATTTACTGTCCTATTTGGTGTCAAGGAGAGGTCTTTGCAGGGTCTTTAAACAACAAGTAGCCAGTATTTACCTTTTGGAAAGGTGGCAACTCTACTGGTGATATGCCTTTTCATGAAGTGCATTCTCCCACTGTGGCAGTAAGAGTATAATTTAAAAGAAAAGAATAGGCAGAGTGAGGACCCAGGGAATACTGAAACAAGTGAAAAAACACAAGCAAAGCCTCCTTAACCAGTTCCCAAAGGCATGTAAATGGTCTTTTAAAGACCTGTGAAAAACTCGGCTTAGCGTAGACCAGCCTCCAAAGACTGCTAATCAATGCAAAGCAGCTCAAACTACAGCAGCATGGGTTGAGGCACACGACGGGGAGGGTCAAAGCCCTTTTAGCCCTATGGGCGTTGTGCGCCTGCTCTTGGCGCCATGGAATGCAGATGGGCGTGAGAGAAAATGAATTGTTTCCTCTGTCTCACCACAGGATCCGGTTTACATTACACCTTTCTAATATATTTGAGGCTGCTTATATTCAACTCATCAATGTTAATTATAACAAGGTTAAATCATTAACCCCTTAGCTGCTGGGCCTTTTCCCCCCCAGTGCTGAGCCCTTTTTTGGCTATTTGGGGTAGTTCGCGCTTAGGGCTTCATAACTTTTTGTCCACATAAGCTAACCACGCCAAATTTGCGTCCTTTTTTTCCAACATCCTAGGGATTCTAATGGTACCCAGAGTTTGTGGTTTCCCCTGGAGGAGACCAAGAAAATAGCCAAAATACAGTGAAAATTTTGTTTTTTCCAAAAAAATGGGAAAAAAGGGCTGCCGAAGAGGCTTGTGGTTTTTTTTCTCCTGAAAATGCCATCAACAAAGGGTTTCTGGTGCTGAAATCACTATCTTCCCACCTTTCAGGAACGGGCAGACTTGAATCAGAAAACCAAATTTTTCAACACAAATTTGGCATTTTACTGGGACATACCCCATTTTTACTATATTTGGTGCTTTCAGCCTCCTTCCAGTTAGTGACAGGAATGGGTGTGAAACCAATGCTGGATCCCGGAATGCTAAACATTTCTGAAAACTAGACAAAATTCTGAATTCAGCAAGGGGTCATTTGTGTAGATCCTACAAGGTTTTCCTACAGAAAATAACAGCTGAAATAAAAAAATATTGAAATTGAGCTGAAAACAACAGCCATTTTTCTTTATGTTTTACTCTGTAACTTTTTCCTGCGATGTCAGATTTCTGAAAGCAATATACCGTTTTGTCTGCTGGACTCTTCTGGTTGCGGGATATAAAGGGCTTGTAGGTTCATCAAGAACCCTAGGTACCCAGAGCCAATAAATGAGCTGCACCCTGCAGTTGGTTTTCATTCTATACTGGGTATACAGCAATTCTTTTGCTGAAATATGAAGAGTGAAAAAGAGGTATCAAGAAAACCTTTGCATTTCCAAAATGGGATCAAGATAAGGTTTTGAGGAGCAGTGGTTATTTGCACATCGCTGAATTCCGAGGTGCCCATACTAGCATGTGAATTGCAGGGCATTTCTCAAATAGACGTCTTTTTTACACACTCTCTTATATTTGGAAGGAAAAAATGTAGAGAAAGATAAGGGGCAATAACACTTGTTTTACTATTCTATGTTCCCCCAAGTCTCCCGATAGAAATGATACCTCACTTGTGTGGGTAGGCCTAGTGCCCGCGACAGGAAATGCCCCAAAACACAACATGGACACATCCTATTTTTTTTATAGAAAACACAGCTGTTTTTTCCAAAGTGCCTACCTGTAGATTTTGGCCTCTAGCTCAGCCGGCACCTAAGGAAACCTACCAAACCTGTGCATTTCTGAAGACTAGAGACCTAGGGGAATCCAAGGAGGGGTGACTTGCGGGGCTCGGACCAGGTTCTGTTACCCAGAATCCTTTGCAAACCTCAAAATTTGGCTAAAAAAACACATGTTCCTCACATTTCTGTGGCAGAAAGTTCTGGAATCTGAGAGAAGCCACAAATTTCCTTCCACCCAGCGTTCCCCCAAGTCTCCCGATAAAAATGATACCTCACTTGTGTGGTTAGGCCTAGCGCCTGCGACAGGAAACGCCCCAAAGCGCAACGTGGACACATCCACATTTTTGGAAGAAAACAGAGGTGTTTTTTGCAAAGTGCCTACCTGTAGATTTTGGCCTCTAGCTCAGCCGGCACCTAGGGAAACCTACCAAACCTGTGCATTTCTGAAAACTAGAGACCTAGGGGAATCCAAGGAGGGGTGACTTGCGGGGCTCGGACCAGGTTCTGTTACCCAGAATCCTTTGCAAACCTCAAAAAGTGGCTAAAAAAACAAGTTTTCCTCACATTTCGGTGACAGAAAGTTCTGGAATCTGAGAGGAGCCACGAATTTCCTTCCACCCAGCGTTCCCCCAAGTCTCCCGATAAAAATGATACCTCACTTGTGTGGGTAGGCCTAGCGCCCGCGACAGGAAACGCCCCAAAGCGCAACGTGGACACATACACATTTTTGGAAGAAAACAGAGGTGTTTTTTGCAAAGTGCCTACCTGTAGATTTTGGCCTCTAGCTCAGCCGGCACCTAGGGAAACCTACCAAACCTGTGCATTTCTGAAAACTAGAGACCTAGGGGAATCCAAGGAGGGGTGACCTGCGGGGCTCGGACCAGGTTCTGTTTCCCACAATCCTTTGCAAACCTCAAAAAGTGGCTAAAAAAACAAGTTTTCCTCACATTTCGGTGACAGAAAGTTCTGGAATCTGAGAGGAGCCACAAATTTCCTTCCACCCAGCGTTCCCCCAAGTCTCCCGATAAAAATGATACCTCACTTGTGTGGGTAGGCCTAGCGCCCGCGACAGGAAACGCCCCAAAGCGCAACGTGGACACATACAAATTTTTGGAAGAAAACAGAGGTGTTTTTTGCAAAGTGCCTACCTGTAGATTTTGGCCTCTAGCTCAGCCGGCACCTAGGGAAACCTACCAAACCTGTGCATTTCTGAAAACTAGAGACCTAGGGGAATCCAAGGAGGGGTGACTTGCAGGGCTCGGACCAGGTTCTGTTACCCAGAATCTTTTGCAAACCTCAAACAGTGGCTAAAAAAACAAGTTTTCCTCACATTTCGGTGACAGAAAGTTCTGGAATCTGAGAGGAGCCACAAATTTCCTTCCACCCAGCGTTCCCCCCAAGTCTCCCGATAAAAATGATACCTCACTTGTGTGGGTAGGCCTAGCGCCCGCGACAGGAAACGCCCCAAAGCGCAACGTGGACACATACAAATTTTTGGAAGAAAACAGAGGTGTTTTTTGCAAAGTGCCTTCCTGTAGATTTTGGCCTCTAGCTCAGCCGGCACCTAGGGAAACCTACCAAACCTGTGCATTTCTGAAAACAAGAGACCTAGGGGAATCCAAGGAGGGGTGACTTGCGGGGCTCGGACCAGGTTCTGTTACCCAGAATCCTTTGCAAACCTCAAAAAGTGGCTAAAAAAACAAGTTTTCCTCACATTTCGGTGACACCAAGTTCTGGAATCTGAGAGGAGCCACAAATTTCCTTCCACCCAGCGTTCCCTCAAGTCTCCCGATAAAAATGATACCTCACTTGTGTGGGTAGGCCTAGCGCCCGCGAGAGGAACCGCCCCAAAGCGCAACGTGGACACATACACATTTTTGGAAGAAAACAGAGGTGTTTTTTGCGAAGTGCCTACCTGTAGATTTTGGCCTCTAGCTCAGCCGGCACCTAGGGAAACCTACCAAATCTGTGCATTTCTGAAAACTAGAGACCTAGGGGAATCCAAGGAGGGGTGACTTGCGGGGCTCCGACCAGGTTCTGTTACCCAGAATCCTTTGCAAACCTCAAACAGTGGCTAAAAAAACAAGTTTTCCTCACATTTCGGTGACAGAAAGTTCTGGAATCTGAGAGGAGCCACAAATTTCCTTCCACCCAGCGTTCCCCCAAGTCTCCCGATAAAAATTATACCTCACTTGTGTGGGTTGGCCTAGCGCCCGCAACAGGAATGGATCACACAAGGGTCAATGGTAGTCATTGCTTGAGGTCTACTGTTAACCCTGGAGTGATTCATTCCTGAAGCATGCACTAGGCGCAGGCACACAAGCGGGGTTGTGTTTTTATCAGGACAAGTGGGGAAACACTGGGTGGTAGGAATTTTGAGGATCCCTGCAGATCCCTGGACTTCTGCTCATTGAAATGCAAGGAAAATGTGTTTTTTAAGCACATAATGTAATTTCAAGGGGATTCTGGGTGAAGGAAAACTGGTGAGAGCCATGCAAGTCCTGCACCCTTGGACTCCCCTGGTACTAGTTTGTTAAAGTTAACCCACCACTCACACTGGTTGGTTTTAGCACCTCCAGAAATTATGGTTTCAAAGCATGATTACTTATCAAAGTATCTGAATATTGAAACCAAGCCTTCTGAAGGTGGGCCATAAAGCCGCGTCCAGGCACCAACCTCTTTATGGTCCATTCACACGCCATTCACGCACAACAAACAACCCTTTCATATCGCCAGCCTCGGGCCCAATCCAATGAATCACTCCACTCACATTAACTTACCGCTGCCAGACAAGGGCCCATCACATTCACACGCCACAGAACGGAATAAGTTTGACTACATTTTACCACCTGTCAAGTAACTGCCTCCTTCTTCCTTAACATAAAAAAAAATGCATGCGTAACAAACCTTTACTAATGACTCCTGTGACAGCCACCTGAGGCTCAGGAAGACATGTTTTTCATGCGCCTTTAACACACTCTCTGTGCTAAATCCAACTCCTTCCAGTTTGTGGATGCAATTTGGGGGTGTCCGAGTATGCCGTACAAAGCGATTCCTCGAACTGAGTGTGCATATCTACCTTTGAAACTAAGGGAGACATGCTGGGGATTTCTCATGCTGTTACCTAAAGAGAAGGTCATAGGCTACCTGCCTCCTTCTTCCTTAACATTACCAAATGCATGCGTAACAAACCTTTACTAATGACTCCTGTGACAGCCACCTGAGGCTCAGGAAGACATGTTTTTCATGCGCCTTTAACGCACTCTCTGTGCTAAATCCAACTCCTTCCAGTTTGTGGATGCAAGTTGGGGGTGTCCGAGTATGCCGTACAAAGCGATTCCTCGAACTGAGTGAGCATATCTACCTTTGAAACTAAGGGAGACATGCTGGGGATTTCTCATGATGTTCCCTAAAGAGAAGGTCATAGGCTATGGAAAAGGGTAGTGTTTGGTACATAGGGGAGTCCATGAGAACGTAGCATATGTCCCAGCCAACATTATGTGCAGTGATGTGACTATAATGCACTTATACAGCAAACTGAACATCTACTAAGTTCTGATGGAGGATGAACATGAAAAGCAGGTCAAACACTGACCTATACAAGTCATTCTCCTTCAGTGCTGGGATGGCACCAATGGGTTTGAATCCATAGGTGTAGATGATGTATATCTGTACTACCTTTACTATCTGCCTTCTACCTGTGCAATAACCCTGTGAAGGCACTCCTACCATAAGCTTTCCTTACCCATCCATGTCTCTGTCCTCATCAGAGTCCTGGCTAATCCTGTATAATAGCCAAGTGAACCTATACTAGTTTGTGGAAGCAAGTTGGGGGCTTCCAAGTATGCCCTACAAAGTGATTCCTCGAACTGAGAGAGCATATCTACCGTTGAAAGTAAGGTAGACATGCAGGTGAAGAAAGGGTACTCCGTGGCAATGTGGCATATGTTCTGTCCACTAGTATATGCAGTAGGGGGAAGACAATGCATGTGAATTGAACAGAACACCGACCACGCCAAAAGGAAGTCCATGATGAAGTAAAATTCTGTGGCTCCTTGTCTAACGAAGCAGTGGCCCATGGACGTTCGGTATCCATGCACTGCCACTGAAAGGATTACCCAACAGCAGCTCAACCTCAGTCGATTTCCCAGAACTTTGCTTTAGTATGATACAACGTAAAGCAAGTAGGGATACAGAGGCCTGGTTGTGATGGACACTGGGGACAGTAATACCGACTCTCCTGCCGCTTTCCATGCTTTGAGCACACTTTACAGCGACGACATGGAAGATCCTTTTTGGGTGTTTTAGGTATGCGATCAGCAAAGTGTCGCTCCTGCAGCCTTGCCACATCCTCCAGAACATATGAGGTGGAGGCTGCAGCTTCTTCTGTAACAGCAGTGAGGCTTTCAATTACAGACAACTGGAAGTCAAGGAAAGTCATGAGTCTTCCTGTTGTTGTCTGACGGTAAACAACATACGCATTATATGTTGCCATCTGAATCAGGTGGGTAAACAGTTTCTTGTACCAAGTGTGAGTTTTACGACACGCATTGTATGGTTGAAGAACCTGGTCGTTCTTGTCCACTCCACCCATGTACTTATTGTAATCGAGTATACAGATGGGCTTGTGGACTTCGGCCATCTGACCCCAAACCGTGATGGGAGAAGTGCTCTCATCATGAATTGTAGTGAGCACGTATACATCACGTCTATCTAGGCACTTGACTGCGAGCAGTTCGTTAGAACGCAATGCAGTACTCTGTGATTTCTGGAGCTTCTTGCAAACAAGCTCCCGCGGGAATCCTTTGCGGTTAAAACGAACTGTACCGCAGGCCACAGTGCCAGCTTTGTAGAGCTCACTGAACAGCTCTACTCCTGTATAGAAATTGTCCACATAAAGGTTATAACCTTTGTGAAGAAGTGGCTGGACAAGTTCCCATACAATCTTACCTGTGACCCCTAACACGGGAGGGCAACCTACAGGGTTTAGGGTAGAATCCTTCCCTGTCTACACTCTCAGGCTGTACACATAGCCAGTAGAGCTCTCACACAGCATGTACAGCTTTATGCCATAGCGAGCTCTTTTGCTCGCAATGTACTGTCTGAAAAGCAGCCGTCCTTTGTACAGGATCAAGGACTCATCGACTGCTATATTCTTTCCAGGAGTATATATCTCTGGAAACCTGGCAGACAAATGTTCCACGACAGGCCGAATTTTGAACAACCTGTCATGATCTGGATGGTCCCGGGGCAATGCAGCAGAATTGTCATTGAAATGCAGCATGCGCTGCAGTAGCAAAAAACGATCTCTGCTCATGTATGGTGCGAAGATGGGAGTTACCCAAACCGTGCGAGTCGTCCAGTAGGACTGCAAGGTGGGTTTCTGTACTAACCCCATTTTGAGCGTAAGGCCCAAAAATATCTTCAACTCCGCCAGCGAAGTGGGAGTCCACTGGCGTGCCCTAGAACGGGGCCCTAGAGTGCCTCCGCGCTCCCTCAGAAATTGGTCTGCACGCAAATGTGTTTGCTGCACAACTTTCTGAAGAAAGTCAACATCCAAAAACAGATAGATGTAGTCGACTGGCAAAAAGTTAGCTGTATCGACTTTACATCCAGCGTCACCAGTAAAAGGTGGATTTGGGGCTGAACCAAACAGGAGGGCTGCCAAGAGAGCTCTCTCTCTGTGCTTGCGGCAGCAAGCACGTGCTCTCTGGGTTCGGCTAACTCAATGTGGTCCCGCTGCCCAGAATGTGCTTGCGAAGGGACAGCACGGATGTCGTCATTGTCTCCTTCAGACTCACTGGAAGAGGTGTCGTCAGATGGGACTCCGCCGACTGAAAAATCACTCCCAGAATCTGCCCCATTGTCCTCTCCCTCAGATGCTGTCTCAGTGTCTGCTGTCTCAGTCTCTGAGCCTACATCAGAACTGTCCTCCATAACCCGAGCTAGGGCTTGATCAGCAGTCATCCAACGAGACGCCATCTCTGCAACTGGCTAAACTGTCCCTCTAAATTACTAGCCTACGTAGAAGGCAGATAGTCACAAAATTGCGTGTGGGTATGTTTGTTGTGTACAACAGGAAATGTCGTCACCTTACCTTCGCTTCTTCTCCAATTCTGCAGATTTTCTGAAAACACTGAAAAAAACAAAAAAAGAATGTATTACTTCACCTTACCACACACCCTGTGCAACAGTCATTTTTGGTGCTCTGCCTCCCATTACCTCCTCTTCTAATTCCCTCAGTACTACCCAGCAAAAGTGCCACTCATATCTCCATAGTCCCCCTGGCATTACATTTGTTTTAAAGCGCAGGTAACGCTTGCCTTTACTAATCCACTCAGCTACTTTATGGCAACTGCCACTACAGAAAAGACATGCATGCATGCATATATATATAGTGTGAACAAGATTCTCACCCCAATCCACGAGGTTCAAATTGACATCTTTTATTGCAAGCAACAGCCACGTACGCGTTTCGACTCTCAAGGATTCTTGATCACAGTAAATGAGTCCCTCTTTTCTTTCATTGTTTATACTTGCGATAAAACATGTCAATTTGAACCTCGTGGACTGCGGTGAGATTCTTGTTCACAAAATATTTTCGAGGTTGCTCTCCTCCATCACTGAGCACCGGCAGTGGAGTGCACTGCGCAACAGTCTTTTTAACCAATTTGTGTTGCATATATATATATATATATGTTTAGAAACAAAGTGGTTGAAGGGTTGCTGGGCGGCACACTCCACTGCCGGTGCCCAGTGACAGAGAAGAGCAATCTAGAAATTATCTAATGCCGAAAAATTTCACCGCACTCCACGAAGTACAAATAAAAGTGTATTTTATTGCAGTCAATAACCACCAACGTGTTTCAACTCACCAAGGAGTCTTGATCACGGTCCTCGTGGAGTGCGGTGAAATTGTTCACCATTATAAAACAACACACACAAGAATAACAAGCATTTACAATGTAATGGGTCTCGCATCTGCTCGAGTTAGAGCTATTAGCGTTATAAACTCCTAACCCAACTTTTCTTGCCACATAAATTGATAATTGAAAGTTAAACTCTTTCACATAAGAGAGCCGATTCACATCGTCACGGCCACCATGAGCATCATGTGAAGAGTTACACAAAAGGAAAAGAAGTTCGCTCGCAAACGTAACAGCAAAAGTGCAATTAGCCATGTACCAGGGGCGATGGCCAAGGCGGTAACAAAACCTCCCCAAGGAGGGACAAAGGTAAATCATTTTCCAATGTCATCAAAGGATTTTTGAAGGGCAAGCCCACGAACGAGTGGTAGTGATGGGCGTGAGGTGGGCGTTGTTAGAAGCCCAGATACACACCAACAAGTCAGAAAAGCAGCACATGGACGCTGCAATGCTTGTCCTGAAAAAAAAAAATATATATATATATATATATATATATATATATATATATATATATATATATATATCTATATCTATATATAGATATATATATATATATGTGTGTATACATATATACACATATATATGAGAGAGAGAAAAAACACGACACTCATGTCACAAACCTTTTTTTTTATACATGTGTGCTTGCCCTTGGCAAAGCACACATGTATAAAAAAAAAATTGGCTCCATTGATGGTCACCCTAAGGGCTGACCACCAAAAATGTGTTTGTTTTTTTTGTTTTTTACCCTGGGGGGGCGATCGGCCCCCCCAGGCAAAACTACATATTTTTATTTTTTTCCCCTGGGGTCGGCCCGTGTTCCAAGGGCCGGCCCCGCCATTTTGTTTTTTTGTTGTTGTTTTTTTTCTTTTTTCTTTTTTAATTGTGGGGGGCGCGATCGCCCCCCAAAACTGTGTAAATAATTAAATATTGCCCCCGGGGGGGGGCGGCCCGTTTACGAGGGGGCCGACCCCCCCAAAGAAGATCCCTGGTGCCTAGGGGCGTTTCCTGGCCGTGGATCGCAGCCGCGCTGCGATCCACGGCCAGGAAACGGTGCCAGGGAGGCATCGATGGAAAGGGGAGAGCCTCCCCTTTCCATCGATGCCTCCCTGGCATCTGGGGAGGCCGTTTTGGCCTTTTTTTCCCCACCAGAGAAAGAGAGAACGCTTACCTGCTTCTCTCCTTCTCTGGTGGGGAAAAACTGTGACGTCAGCGCGTCATAAGGGGGCGGGAGGGGGGTGGGATGGAGACGCGGAAGCTCTTCCGCGTCTCCTACGGTAAAAATAAAAAATAAAAAATCCTCCGGTGCGTTGCACCGGAGGATTTTTAACCCCCTCCCTGGTGTCGGCCACTGGTCGTGACCCGCACAAGGGAGGGTGTGTGGGCGTCGGCCAGTGGCCGACGCCCGCACCAAAGGGGTTAAACATTCATCTCCTTTTGTATTTGTTAGTAAAACTAAAAATACTACCACCATTTATTTAGTGTATAGTTATTACGTTTCTATGTCACACATGTTTATTACTAACCATATTTGCTTTATTTTCCAGCATTTGATCTTTCATATATTCACATGCTTGAATCATTGCCAGTCGTCAGGCTGGGAATCCCGGGTAATCTTAGATAGCTGTAAATAGTGTTAAAATGGCCATAGACCTCAACAACAGTGCTCGTTTACTAGCACATCCCCGTCATTTGAAACAATTCGAATTTCAAGCAGTGATGTGGAAGAGCTAGATCTTCTGCTCTCCCTAGAGGCCACCATAGCTCAGGTTTCTACTGCATGTTGTTTGTGAGGAAGTCCCTAAGGAGAGGTCTACTCTAACCTCTTGGTGACCTTATCCTGTTACTATTTCTGGTCTACCCTGGGACTGAACCTGCTCTACCTTCATGATTTCAGAGAACTATAAGTTGTTTTTAGGGAATAACCGCTTCCTGAGCCCAGAATACCTCTCCTTCATCACCAGCTGTCATCATGACAGACAGAAAGAAAACAAACCTATTTTGAAATCATACTCTACCTCGGGCAGAAAACGATCTATTCTAATGAGCCACATGAACAATATATTTATTGCCTTTTTCTGACTCACAAAGCTTCACCCTCTGACATTTGTAAGGCTTCCTTCAAAAACTCTGAAGGACAAGGGGAGGAGGATGGCACTATGGGGGTTATTCTAACTTTGGAGGAGGTGTTAATCCGTCCCAAAAGTGACGGAAAAGTGACGGATTTACCACCAGCCGTATTACGAGTCCATTATATCCTATGGAACTCGTAATACGGCTGGTGGTATATCCGTCACTTTACCGTCACTTTTGGGACGGATTAACACTCCTCCAAAGTTAGAATAACCCCCTATATGTCTTGGAGAGGCAGAAGAAATACCCCTTCCTAAGAGGGGTGATTCTGTGAAAAGTGCTTCACCAAGCACTTCAACAAAGGTAGTGCATAAAAGGAGACATGTATAATTTCCAGAACTGGACATATTGTCTAAAGTGCCTGCAGCTATCTCCTCACTTGAGAAACTTGGGTTTCCTCTGTAAAACTTCCCAGAAAGAAGGAACATGAATATGCACAAAAAATGCATGTAAATCTAACACCAGTGATGTCCTTTCTGGCTCCTCATCATTGGCTGGTCATGCAGAAAAGACCTTTGTCATCAGTGGAATTCTCATTGTTTCAAGTCTCGTACAGATGTGTTTTGCCTTGGCCTGAAGCTTCATCACTGTTTTTAGGGAGGGAACTGCCTGTCCCAATTGCGTGACCAGTATCTCTCCCAAGAACTGATTTATTGTACGTGGTTTCATCGAGGAGTTTGTTCTATTTACAGCAGCCCTAACCTGTAAAAGAGATGCAGGTGGCAGTAAAATCGTTTACCTCTTCCCATGATGAAACTTTGACAAGCTAGTTGTCCAAGTACGGGTACACTCTGTGAACCTTTTGTCTGAGGAAGGAAGCAACTGGTGCTAGTCATTTGGTGAATGTTTGAGGCACAAATCTGAATGGGAGCGCCTTGAATTGGTAGTGCTGCCATAACCATATGCTCTATCCATATGAAAAGGCTGCTTTTTCATGAGCATTTCTCAGAGGTCCAGAATCGGTTTTAATTGGCCTCTTTTCTTATTCATCTAAAATATTCTGGGATAACATTCCTGGTTTCTCTGGGATCTGGAGCCTTCTCTATAGCTTCCTTGAGGAGAAGTATTTCCTCTTGTAACTCCCTCTGGACAAAAAGCTTTAGGCCTCAGCCATCCTTACCTTCTTAAAACAGCTGCACCTGCTAGCTGAGGGAAGCTTGCATTGGAGATATTCATTGGTGCATCAATAATGGTGGCAGAAGATAATGAGCCTTCTTTGACAATTGCCTTTACAGCCTCCTTTTTGTCCTGCAGGATGGTGTCAAGAAGTATCAAGATGTGCCACATCTGCCAATCGCTACAGGCAACTGTTGCTAATACACTAGCAGCCTTAATGGATGTTGTAGTCATCAGACTAATCCTCCAGCCCAAATTACCTATCCATTGGATTTCAGGATTTATATCCAAAGCCCTAATCTTCATACAGTGTCAGAACAATTCAATACTACATGGTACAGCAGAGAATTGTATAGTACATTGACTCACAAAGAGGTCTGTAAACAGATAAACGTAGGGGCATGGTAATGCACTATGGAGATCACAATCTGTGCACAAACATCGGGATTCAGAAGATCAAAGTGCTACAGTGATGTGCAGTTGAATGTGCAGCTCTTAACATGGATATTGGGTTGCAAAGGTATTCAGGGTCAATTTTAAATGTTCTTTTGTGCATAAAGGCCTTACACAGACATCAAAATATCACAAGGTGCAGCAGTGCTGTATTTTCAGGCACACAGGCCAAACGTGGGCATCTAGGTAAAGGAGTGGTTCCCTCCAGGTAACAGCAAGGTGAAGCATATGGGCTGCAATGAATCATGGTGCTGCTTGCAAGGAAGGTGCAGGTTCCAGTGGGTTCTGGTAATAGGCTCCCAGTATCAGCAGGTTCTCTGTCTACCTCGTGACAAACTTTATAACACTGAGCTTTGGCTCTAGCTGATGGCAGGAACTCTGTGTCTCATTAAATAGCGGTTTTTACACAGTCCTGGGGATAAAGTCATTACCCACTAAGGGAGAAAGGAAATAATTCTGCCTCTCGTTCCTGCTTTCCTGTACACCCATGTGCAGAGTTCCTTGGGGTCAAAGAGGTCCACTAGAAATACTGCAAATGCCAGTCTTACAGAGCAGGCCCAGGTCCAGTGATTCAGTGAAACGCAAAGTTAGCCCAAGCCTTTTGTGGGTGGGGGCAGGTATGACACAGTACCTTTTCCTTTCAGTGTGCCATATCTCCACTGCAATAATTTTTGTTGAAATTGTCACTCTAGTTTGCGTATTGAGTTTAAACAACTTCTTTACCATGAAGTGCAGGATCCATGTGGAGGGGATAGGCAGCCCATCGTCTCCAAATAGGATGTGCAACATTTGCACTACCGTTCAGGTGTTTCTCTTGTCAAGCTACAATCTGACCTGCTGGAACTGTGCTTGTCGGGCCCAGTGAGCAATAAAAGACCCTTCTTTCTGTAGGATGATGATTGAAGCCAGGCAGTTTTATTGGTGAAGGAGTGGAGGTTGTCATGTAGATGGAGAGGAGGGAGACAAAAGCAATGCCACCACTCTATAACTTTAGTATATGTTGAGTTCAGGGGGACCAAATTTAAAAGTACCCCACATGGGCAACTGGTGACTTTTGAAAGTAGTGGGGTGTAAAAGTTGGGTATGACTTTTAAGTAGTGAGCGAAGCGAACAAGCTTAATAGACAAACATTGGGTCTGGTGGGGTCGTCCTCTTGGGAAAAAAATTAAAAAAGATTGGCAAATGGTGCATTTTAAAGCAAATGAATTCAGTGAGAAACAAGGCTTACAAAACAGTGGGGATGTAAAGGATTGACATATTAAACACATAAAAAGCTACCCCATATCTTACTGCATTAATATGTTCAACAGTTACAATATGTCAATTGCAACAACTTCAGGCCTTTAAAGTGTGTGCCTGCCCAATTTCTTGCACTGTATGTGGCATTGACTTTAGAAGAAAATGCTTTGGGAAGCACTCACAGCTGCTAGTTGCCATCGGTCATATAGAAATGTGTGCAAACAGGCCTTCACGAGGGATGAAAAAAGTGGGGGCTCTCTAAAAGGGAACATGTAAAATACATTTCTGTGATTAACATAGTGTGCCACCCGAACGCTATTTTGGTTTCTCTCTGAGACAATATTGCATCCAGAAATATAACACAACTGACATACATCTAAAACCTGCCAGTACTATTTGCTTTGTCAATGGTTATTATGTGTTTAACATAAATGAGTAACAACAGTGATTTGTTATAAATAATTAGCATTGGAAATCTTTCAATCCTTGAATTGTGAGACTCAATCAATCAATCAAAAAATGTCTTAAGTGCACTACTCACCCGTTAGGGTCTCAAGGCGCTGGTGGGGGGGGGGTTGCCAGTTACTGCTCAAAAAGCCATGTCTTGAGGTGCTTTCTGAAAGTTAGGCGGTCCTGGGTCTTGCGTAGGTTGGTGGGGAGGGAGTTCCAGGTCTTGGCGGCAAAGTGGGAGAAGGATCTACCGCCGGAGGTGGTGTGTTGGATGTGGGAGACTGTAGCGAGGGCGAGGTCAGCGGAGCGGAGCTGTCGAATTGGTGTGTGAAAGTTTACTTGTTCATTGAGGTAGGCCGGTCCATTGTCGTGGAGGGCTTTGTGAGCGTGGACGAGGACTTTGAAGATGATCCTTTTGCTGATGGGCAGCCAGTGTAGGGATCTGAGGTGGGTGCATATGTGTTCGTGACAAGGGAGGTTGAGTATGAGACGTGCAGCTGTGTTTTGAATTCGCTGGAGTTTTCTTTGAAGTTTGGCTGTGGTCCCAGCGTAGAGGGCGTTGCCGTAGTCCAGTCTGCTGCTGATGAGGGCATGGGTGACTGTTCTTGTTTCTAAAGGAATCCATTTGAAAGTCTTGCGTAGCATGCGAACGGTGTTGAAGCAGGAGGACGATATGGTGTTGATTTGCTGGGCTATGGAGAGAGATGAGTCTAGAACGATGCCATGGTTGCATGCGTGGGTGTTGAGGGTGGTCCGAGGGTGATGGGCCGCCAGGAGTCGTCCCATGCTGTCTTGTTGGGGCCGAAGATGATGATTTCTATTTTGTTTGAGTTAAGTTTGAGGTGGCTTGCTGTCATCCATTTGGCGATGTCGAGGAGTCCGGCGTGCAGGTTTATCTTGGCGGTGGCTGGGTTCCTGGTGAGGGAGACGATGAGCTGGGTGTCGTCTGCGTAAGAGATGATGGTGATTCCGTGGGGGGCGGAGGAACTTGGCGAGGGGGGACATGTAGATGTTGAAGAGGGTGGGGCTGAGGGAGGATCCTTGGGGGACCCCGCAGATGATCTTGGTGGCTGGAGACCGGAAGGGAGGGAGGCCAACTCTTTGGGTTCTTTCGGCGAGGAAGGAGGTGAGCCAGTCCAGGGCCTTCCGGCGTCAAAAAGGCGTGCATGGAGGGTCTTGTGGCATACAGTGTCGAAAGCTGCGGAGAGGTCTAGGAGGATGAGGGCGACGGTCTCGCCCTTGTCCACTCTGGTCCTGATGTTCTGAGACTGTGATATAAATATTATTGATGGCAGTGGAATGCAGTATT
Organism: Pleurodeles waltl; assembly: GCF_031143425.1. NCBI lineage: Eukaryota > Metazoa > Chordata > Amphibia > Caudata > Salamandridae > Pleurodeles > Pleurodeles waltl. The sequence goes on from NC_090445.1 coordinate 278,548,427, forward strand.
GGCCTTCAGTTATGTGCGCTTTATGTTGGATATGTATACTATTTTTCTCTGCACATTTTGTCCATCTGCAAATCTTCAATCTCATCTCTTCCTTCTTCAGCATCTTCATTTTCCACTGAATGCGCTTCCTCGCAACTTCCTCACTTCACCACCCCAATTATACTTTCTTTTACTTTTACCATGTAAATATTTGGACATCTGTGTACCCCCTTCACAAACATTTACACAGAATTTCAATTGCAACTGGATACAAGACCATTATTCTGCAGAGAGGCCAACCCACTGACGTGCACTTTCCTATGCCTTCATCCTGAGCGCAGGAGCTCTCAATCAAAGTCCCTCATAAATACCTGGAAAGACTCAAAGTATGCACTATACAGGAGTAATAAGATGCACACAAAAAATACAGAAATACAACTTGAGGAAATAGCTAACAATCGTGGGGAATGTAAGATTAAGTAAAACGTGAAATAAAAGAAGAACCAAATTGCTGACATGCTTTACCTTAACATTTTTTACATTAATTGTTCGTAAATCAATCTATTTTTTTTTTTGCATTCATGTTAAGGGCGTGAGTATAGAGCCAGTTTTAACACCATATAGCATGTAACTATCTTTACTATAAGCACATATTTCTCCCTTTGTGCTTGACTCGTATATTTGGATCAACTTTGCAGGGGAACAAAAACCCTGCTCCTCTTTTGGATCAATTTTGCAGGTGAACACATGCAGCAGCTCCACTTCTAAAGGGGCCAGCGCCCTGCAGCCATGGTCTGGGGTGTCACAGTGGGAAAGGTGAGCATGACCAGGGGTCTCAACACAATATGCATAACCCAAGATTAGCATTATAACAGTTAACATTACTGAAAACAAGGTGCCAGGTCACACATGCTTGCATCCAGTCCTACCATGTGACGAATGGGGAAGGGTGGAATCTATGCCTGTGAATGGCAGACGCTAGGCCTCACGTAGGGATGCAGACTCCATCGCTCGAAACAATGATGCTGACAGTGTCACTTGCCTACAGTGGGTACCGACATAGACTACAATGACAAAGAAGTGCTTTAGAAAGGTAAGCTCTGTGTTGTGCATCACATTGCAGAAACTATATTTACTGATTGGCTTCCATTTCCTGCTTCAAAGCGAGGTGGGGCACACAACCTGGGACAGACAGCCCAGACTTAAATGGATTGATTTGTTTAGAGATGCGATCCTATCTCCAAATAAATCGATCTATTTAATATTTTTTATACTTTTTGAAGTAAATGTAGAAATTTTAGGGGGTTGCAACCTCAGAGCCCTAATGGAGAAACCACCTCTGCTTTTAGGTTTCTGATTCTGCTATATATTGAAATTCTAAGTACATTTATTTCAGACTGACTTAAAGTATGTTTTTTTTTTTTTATAAATATGTCCAATTTACTCTTTCATATATTTTTAATAAACAGAGCTGTGATGGAGTGGTTAGTTAAATCTTCTATTTTTATGGCAAAGTTGATTTGCTTATGCACCTGGGACCGAAGGGGAAATTACTAGTCTCAGACTTTCCTGTTCAAAAGGGATAATCAGTGGGAATCAGTGGGATGTGTTGTTAAGGGATTATTTGTCTGAAATGTGTTAATCACCTTGCTGTAGCGTGTGGTGAGTGAAACGTGCTTGCGAACTATTGGAACTAAACAGGAGTCTTGTTTTTTTTCACAATAATGTGTTCAATGTCTTTGTTTTTTCTGGAATGATACTTGTTTTTATGTTGGGTTATACTGTTGTATGCTGCGTCCTAAAATAACAGTCTGTATTTGGGCTCCATTCATGGATGCTTAGGCTTCTGACAAATTTTATTTAATGGAACCAGGCAGAAACTGGGATATAATTTGGGATTGGAACACCAACTCAAAAACCACACTCTGGTTAAGTCAAAACACAGTTGAGAGAGAATCTCTGTTCAGACACTGATATCCCTGGCTTAAGTAGCAGGGAGCCCTCAAAGAAATGCATACCATGTTCAGGCAGTACCAACAATTTTAAAGTAAAGAACACAACACAGTAAAATTCCCAAACCAATTCAGAAAAATATATAAAATGTGATGAGATAAAAGACCCAAAGGTCGTCCAAAAAGTTAAATGGACCCTGAAATGTGATTTCTTTAAGGATTTCAGGCAGAAACTGCTTAGAAAAAGGCAAGCACTATGAAAAAAACAGTTTTCACTGAACTGAAACCTATGTGCACTTTCAAGCCGACCACGATGGAGCAGAGGTCAGATACACCAAGGGGTTTGTTCCAGTCAGAAGTTTTGCCTTCAGACATAGTGGGCAAGTGCTGGGAAAGCATCTCCAGGTCAGTCCTGCAGCCCCTAGCTCCTCGTGACAGGCTTCTGGGTACCCTCCAGCCTGGTGTCCTGCAAGGTTGAGTCATCTTTAGTCAACTAGTCTCTCTTGTAGTTAGAAGTCCTTCTGCTTTTTGTGTCTTAGAAGTGGGTGAACAGGATACCAACCACTTCATCCTTGGAAAGCAGTTCCAGTCCTAGGGTGCCAGCAGGATTCCGGAGTCTTCCAGTCTGTGTGTAAATCCTCTTCTTCCAGCAGGAGACAGAATTAAGGATTCTTTCTCCAGCAGGGCCTCCTTCAGGTAGAGACTTTCACAGGTCCATGAATCGTCTGAGGAGGTGCCAGATATGTCCTGTCACTAGCTACTAAGTGGAGAAATTCTACTACCCAATCCTAACTATTTTCTCACAGTCTCCCCACCTCCTTTTGTAGCGCTTCCTCTTTTCTTTACTGTAAAATTACAAAGGAACCCCTATTTCATCATGGCAGGGCCCAGCTGCCACCCAGCAAGCCTTTTTTCACCTTCTTGGCCACTCCTTTACCTGACTGGGTCACAATTGGTTTTCCATCCTACTGCCAGTGGCCACTAGCTGTCTGGGAGGATCCTGGGAATGAATAGGAGAAGACCTCCCTGGCATCTTCTAGTCAAAAGAGGCTAAAGCTGACCTTTGTTCTGCCAACTGCTCCTCTCCCTTCCCTGCTAGCGCATACCTGCTAAATGGTCAGCAATAAATACCCATTAGCCTTTTCTAGGCTCAGATGTAGACCATTGTTCTCAAGTCTCCCAGTCACGTGATGTTTATTCCTTCTCTAAATGTGTGATAAGCGTCAAACTGATTTTAAGACAGTTGGACCATGTGCAGTGTAAATTACATTTTTAGAACTTCACTTTTCTGCTTAAGAGTTATAATAACTAGATTTCTCCACTTAATCTGATATAGGAAGCATTTTTGTAGCCCTTTCCTAAACAGAGGTGGAAAATAATGATGTTAATTTCCACTTGTCCAAATAAGTAAATGTCTAGCTGGGCCCACATTTGAATTGGCTTTTACATTTTATTTCACTGTGTGGACTCTTTAACCGCAATTTGTAATGTGCCCCATTATTATATATTAGCACCCCGCAGTGTTGGCTTACGAGGCAAAATTTAGGATGACTTATAAATATATAAATAAAGGTTTCTCCTGCACAGCAAATACGTTTATCCCTGCTATGTGTTGCTGCAGCATATTTAAATTGTGCTCCATGCAGAAATATATTTTTGTCACATATGTGTGTGGAGTAAATATGCACTGCATCCCACATATGACATTTAACTTTCTAGACCATAGGCACACATTAGGCACCATTAACAGTGGACTAATAGGGAAATTAAGTAGGCCTATAATGACTTTCAGTACAATCCATTATTTAGATGGGGTACGCAGGCACATTACTACTGTTTAGGAGTTGTAAAATGCACGGAACTGCAAGGCCAGCAAAGATAGGGTTAAGAAAAGAGCAAAAGAAAATCAGGGGTAACCTTGCAGAGGAGGCAGATTTGCTATAGGCCCACACATAGGACACTTTCTGTCCTCAAGCCAAGACAGACCCTTCTGTGTTTCTCTTTTTGTTATTTTGTACCAATTTGTGATTCCTGTCATGCGTAAGGCCGTTTCAGACTTAGACTTCATTGGGTGCTCCTGTAACTTTTCTTGTGACTGATGTATCCTTGTATGGTCTGCCTCCTAAGGACAGCTCAGATTATTCAGTATTGGCCAATGAGCCACCTTTGGTTCTTGGTTCCCTTATGTTGCTATAACAATTGGTTCTGCTTGGGAAGCCCTGTTCAGCGTAACTATCACTGCCAACTTGGCACATGTACATTCAAATAGATTACAGTATAGACTATGTTGGCAACCTATGGCTATTTGGATTGCCTCTCAAACTGTTTTAGTTTGGCAACTGTAGGACTGTTCTGATACGTCATATGCTTAGCTTCGTGATAGATTTGTCTAGGACTTTTGTCCTTTGAATCCTTCCTTTGTGAAGGCTCCTTGGAGACTTCTCATACTTATTACTCCTTGCAGCTGAGATGGTGGTGTCTGGTCTGACAGTTGGCTGTTAAGTTTCTCTGGATCTCTAATACCATTCCTCTTGTGGAGTTCATTCAGGTCTTGAAAAAAAATGCCTTTCCAGATTTCCCCAGGGGCCTGACTGAGTTACCTTCTCCAGTGTGGAATCTGTTCGGATAGACTTGTGTCAAGGGTTGGATGCAACGTTCCGTCCTCCATAGCTACATTTGATTGCCTAATATAAGAGCAACCTCTTCTAATAGCCACAGTGACACCATTCATTAAGTACAACACTCTAGAAGCGACGTGTCTCTGTAGAAGAGTCCCACAAGTAGGAGGGAAAAACCCTCGACCTTAGAAACCCTATAGCCAGGAGGCAGAATCTTGGAATAAGTAGATGCAGAAAGACAGAGAGGCGGTGAACCGCCCAAGACTGAGTGGAGCTGAGCCAGACTGAGGTAATCCAATGAGAAACTTAAGCATGAAGCGAACAGTTGAAGAAAAAGAGAAATACAATCAGGGATAAATACTTTACCTGAAGGAGCAATGATTGCAAAAAAAAAATTGGGGCGTGGTCACTCAGCCAATGGAGTGAGACTGGTAGCCCGAGTACTCGGGGCAACCAGCCCCATCCGGCCAAATCCTGTCTGCTTTTGTGCCCCCTGGGGGAACAAAGTGTCACGTAATGACCCCCGAAGTGGCAAGACCCACAGACATGACCCAGAGCCTGAAAGATGTGCTTGGGGCGAACTTGACCGCGAGAGTCCAGGACGGCCATGAATGGCACAACCCCCTGAGTCATGGAGCTGTGGCGGGCGCGCAGTTGAGTCGTGCGGCTCCCGCTGTATGGCGGTCCTCTCCAGTACCGTCAGCACTGGGGACTTGCCGAATAGACAGGAGAGAGTGAGGGAATGCCTAGGAGTGGAGTTGGTGCGGCGGATCGCTGACGAAGAGGCTGACCTTGAGCTTTGGCTGCCGGAGACAGGCCTCCTGCTGCGGGAACTGTGGAGTGCCGGGCGTGGCCACGCAACTGCACGGAGGTGAGCGCGGGGGGGAGGGAGGTGAGGTGAACTGCCAGAACCAGGGAGCCTGCCGCGCCAGAAAACTGTACGGATTTGAACAGCATGATATGTGCTGACCAGTCTGGGGCCTACACTGACGGCTGGATGTGCTGGGGCTGGGCCTACCTGCCTGCTGAGGCCAGACCCAGCAACTGAATGAGCATTGTTTTGAAGGCTGTGGTTCTCCCTTAAAAGTGCTGTGGGTATAGGGCGGCGATCCAAAACCCACCCATTCCACCAAAGGGAGGCCCAGTGGACACCACATACGGCTGCTGACCGATATTGTCCAAGTTGACTCACACTTAAGTTCATTGGTGGCTTTGGATTGCATTCACATCACCAACTGTACGCAGTGACTTGGGCCTCCAGAGGTAGCGGAGGAGGCTGGATGGGAGGAGGCCCCGACACTAAAGGTCAGTCCATAGTTCGCTGACGCCTCTGGCCCCCTCTTCCCCACCCACAGGCAAGGACATCATCGCAGGCAGGGCCCCCCTGAAGAAAGAGAGCCGGGCTGAAGGAAGGGGGTCCCCCTCCTCCTGTTCTTTCTCGCAGCCATCGGTTAGGAGGGATTCATGGAACGTTGCTCTCCCTGGCCAGGTGAATTAACACTGAGGAGCCCCTTCATACGATGGAAGGACAGGTACAGCACAGTGGACGCTGAGTATTGCCGTAACATGCTGTAGTGCCTCACTGGTCTTGTGGTGACTGTGTAACCTGGGGCAGTGCTTGTTGCACCTACCACCTGGACGAGGGAGCCCAGGTGGTGCTAGAGCACTCACATAGTTGCACCGCCTGTCTGCCTTTACCCAGGACTTTGACCCCATATCATGGGCAAGAGCACAAAGAAGCGACAGGAAAATTTAGAGGGTACCCTCCGACCTGGTGCTGCCCCTGATTGCTCGACACGCATGGTGCTGGCTTCTAGTGGACAGTCTCCCTTCACTCCAATGCTGCCAAATGTGTTGCAGGCTATGGCTGCATCACTTGAGGCCCTGGAAACTAAGATAGATATGCTTTGCACCGGCTTCAGACTCCTGTGAGATGACCACTGGTGGTTGGCGGAACAAGTCATAGCAACTGAGAGGGAACTATTTGAAACTACCCCAGTGGTGGCGCACCTATTGAACTTCTGAGATCATGACTTCATCCTTCAGCAGGCCAGGCATAAGGAGCCCATCGTGGTTGAAAATCTGAAAGTATTCATCTTTCCTGACTTTTCTCTGGAGGTGCAATGCCAACGTGCTGCCTTTAACGAAGTGAAGAAGAAGATGAGGCAATTGGGGGTTTTATACTCGATGCAGTTCCCAGCTAGACTCAGGGATCACATTATATGCAGATGATCTCCTTATATTCCTCTGCGACACTGACAGAGACCTCAATGGGGCAAGAGCCCTGCTGGATTTCTTTGCCATTGATCCAAAACAAAACTCTTCCCCTTGGCCTAGGCCAACAGGCCCTGGAATTCCGTAGAGGAGTTGGAACTGGAGCTCTGCTGCCTCTCTTACTTAGGGGGTCAAGGTTTACCACCCCCTTGCAGACACCTTAGAAGGGAACTACGGAGTGCTGATTCGGAGCTTGAAAACATCTATTGCCTCCCGGAAAACGTTCCCCCTATCAGTGGCAGGTTGCATCGGTCTCCTAAAGATGGTGACCCTGCCCCGCCTCTGATACTTGTACAGATCCCTCCCATTGTGGTTGCCTTGTACTTTCTTCTCTGATCTCAACACCGTAGGCATGACCCTTACTTGGGGCACCAGGCATAGGTGGGTGGCACTTATAACATCAGCGTCCGACATTGAGAGGCAGCATGGCGGTTCCAGATGTTGTAACGTACTATTAGGCGGCCCAGCTGCAGTGGCTCGTACGATTGATAGCTAGCTTGAACTCCCCAGATGGCCACGCGGACGATTTTATGCCCTCCCTGAACAAGGTGTTGAAACTTGTTCTAAGGGCTTCCAGGTCACCAGGTTTGCCTCTACAGGTCCACAGGACAATGCTGAAATGTTGGGCAAGATGCAAGAGAAAGCCCAAAACTAAGATGCTGTACTCTCCTGCACTTTCTCTCACAGTGATCTCGCTGCTCCACCCCAGCATTGGAAAGGCCAAATTAGGGGCATCGTTCCACTAGGTCATCTCTAATGAGACTCCGCCATAATCCCCTTCGAGCACTTACAGGCAGAAATTGACCTGCCGAGAGGCCACTTCCTGACTTATGGCTTGATAATGGCTGTCTGACAGCGACACTAGGGAATGGGTCACACAACCCAAAAGCCACCTCTGCTGCACTTATGTGGTGCATGTGGCTGGCACAGTCCATGTGGTTACTTGCCTGTACTGTTATTTGCAGACCGAATCATTGCAACCCCTAGATGGCCTCCGTGCCAAATCCCTCAAAAAATATGGAGGCCATAATGGAGAGAACCCCGAGAGTCTCTAGAAATGCGAGGTTCCGCTAATTAATTATTATATACTACACAGAGCATACCTCTCTCCTGATAGGATAAATAGATACTTTGGCACCACAGACGCGGCTTGCCCTCGATGTGCAGTGGTTGACGCCCCCTTTTTGCACATGATCTGGTCATGCCCCAGTTTGTCCTCCTATTGGACCGAGGTCTTGAAACTCTTAGCGAGTGTCACGGAAAAAAAACGATTCTGACGACCCCAGCCCACGGCATACTACACTTGTTCTCTCATACCTCTAAAAATAAGGTGACTAGGAAGTTTCAGGACTTCGGTCTTATTCTAGCAAAAAGGGAGATTACCATGCGTTGGAAGGATCCTAAGGGACCCGCCTATATCTCCTGGCATAGCGCACTGGAGAAATGCGCACGATGCGAGGGAACCCTTTTACGCAGCGAGGCTCTTAGAGGCATTAGTGAGCCCGAAGTAGCTCAGGCCTGGGAGGGACTCGTGGACGCCCTGGCTGAGACAGGCACCTACTCGGGGATTCCTCGTATGCTAGTTCCCCACATACTTAGTTTTTACCCACACTGGTCACCCTCCAAAATAGTGGGGACATTGCACTAGAACCCCGGACAGAATTGCAAACATTCCCCCGGGTACGTAGGTGTAGCTGATATGCAAATAGTATGTATGAACAATCGCAAGATCTTAGATGCATTGGCTTGCCAACTGAAGGAGGGAGGAGAAGGGAAAGGAGGGTGTTAACCGTTCGTTAATCCAGATAAGCTGTGTAATATTTCAGCCACTAAGAATGTAAATATATGGAGACTATAGCATTAGTTTAAGACGTAATAAAGTCGGCTGTCCTACACTATTGATAGTGATGGGGTTAGTTGTGTATAAAATTAAGAGCTCGGTAAAATCTGTTTACAAAACAAAATAAAAAGAACTTGCAATGCAGTCTCCTTTTGATATGAAAGATGATGAGGCATCTGAGGAAATAGTAGTTATCCATCTTCAAATCGGTATGCATAATCAAATCTACCAATCATGCAGGCCACTTGTATTGGAATAAAATATAAGCATCGCCCTGTCGGTTCCTGCCTGCACTCAGACACTGAAATCCAAAAATGGGTGGTGAAGATCGGAATTCCTGATCAACTTATATATATATAGATGTATATGTATGCAGGTCTGTGAGTCAGACGCTATCTCCTCGACTCGAATTGCATGGCTTTGGTGCTGCCGTTGGGACGCTTCAGTTACACTCCTGATGGGTTGGAGTTCAGTGACAGATGAAACACCACTCTGAACACAACTGCGAGAGAGAGAGCCCACCAGGGAAACTGAGTCTGCAAGGTTCAACAACGTGTTGGTTCGATCCTTGCTTATGTTTTTCCTCTAATTCCTCTGATCACAAACGTAGTGAGGAAAACGAGACACGTTTCAACACGGGCTAGACAAACTTGCTACTTCATTCCTCTGGAGATGTCCCTAGAACCACATGAAGAACTACTGCTGAAGCCATACTTTCTGACTCTGCATCATGGTCAGCTCAGACATCCAGAGCTCAGAATACTGAATCTAGCTATCTGGCATCTGAGGTCTTACAGTTTGATTACCTGAAGCTCCTAGAGCTGTATATTCGGATCCTGCACAAGGCACGCAGGCCTACCCCAAGTGCTCTTTATGGAGCTAGGTGAAGAATATTTATCCACTATTGCATTGGTAAGCATATAGACTCTCGCATAGTCTCTGTGCAGGGCATCTGTTACTTGTTGCATTTGCATAAAGCAGGTTTGGCATATGCTTCTATCTGTCTTCATCTAGTTGCAGTAGGAGCCTATATGCAGAATAGGTAGCATTTGCCCCTTTTCAAGGTTCCTGTTATCAAAAGACTCATCCCTCCTAGGGTGCCTCCAGCACCTGCTTGGAACCTTGATGTAGTTATCACTAGACTTATGGATCCTCCTTTCCAATCTCTACACTCCTTTGGCATTCCGTGGAAGGTAGCTTTACTAAGCGCCACCACATCTCTGTGGAGAATCTGTGACCTGCAGGTTTCGGATATAGAGGAACCATTCATTCAGGGCCACAGAGACGGCCATCTTAAGGACGTAGTTAATATTCCATTCCAAGTTATTTTACTTTTTTCGTGTTAACTAAACTATTGAGTTGTTCATCTTCTTTTCATGCCCAGATTTCGTAGCTGAAAGACCATTACATACTCTGGCTGTCAAGAGGACATTCAGGTATTATATAGACAGAACCAAATATATCAGTAAAACAAAGCAACTTCTTATAACTTTGTAAAGCATCACATGGGTAAACCCTTTTCAAAGCAGACTTTGCTAAATGGATTGTTAAAATGTGTTCCAACATGCTATTTTAAGGCAAAGCGCACACTACTCGTGGCACCTAAGGCACAGCCCATTGCAGAATGGGAACTGTGATAGTTTTCTTGGGTAACATTCCTCTATCAGACGTTTGTGAGGCTACAGGCATGCGGCTGAGGGCAGGTTACCGGTACAACCGAGGAGAGAACGAATAATTCTTCTTTGATTGAGGCTTGCGCGTTCCTAGGAAGCTCATTCTCGACTATGGGATTGGTGACTGATTGACCAACTGACGTTGACGATTTGTCTTCATTTAGTAAGTGACTATCTAGCACTTGTTGTTGCACTTTTGAATAGGAGAAGTAGTAGTTACGGTCCTGATGAAGCGTCATGGGATCATCTGTTGACCATCAAGACGCAAAACATGTTGACCATATTTCGACATGATTAGGTACACTACCTTTTTTCCTCCGTGTAGAGTGTTGTGGGACATCATCCCCGTATTCACTCCCTTTGTTTTTTTTAATCTTGGCCTGAACCTTTCCCTGATTCATTAAAGTGATGTTTAAGGCTCAGAGCAAATTTTAACTCTTTCAGTCTCGTCTCTTCTATATATATATATATCTATATATATCCCTTAATAGTCGTTATTCGTTTCAGACCTAAATTTGGCAAACAATCTTCAGTTCAGTGCCATCCCTATTTTAGGGGTGGTCCGCTAGACATTGCAGCACCGGTCTGACGAGGAGATTGCCCAGCGATGAAGCTTGTCATCCTATTGGGTGCTTGAGGGCTCTCCTGATATCACTGACTGATTTCGCCCCTGTATTCCTATCACTTATTTTTGGAACAGTGTACCTTTCTACTTTACAGCAAGCCTTGGGAGACTGTACACTGGACCATCCCAACCTCCCAGTCCCTCCTCTTGTGTTAATAGCTTGTGACGCTGCCACATGGCCAAGACCACTAATTTTCACCAAATATTACTATGGGGGTTATTCTAACTTTGGAGGAGTGTTAATCCGTCCCAAAAGTGACGGTAAAGTGACGGATATACCACCAGCCGTATTACGAGTTCCATAGGATATAATGGACTCGTAATACGGCTGGTGGTAAATCCGTCACTTTTCCGTCACTTTTGGGACGGATTAACACCTCCTCCAAAGTTAGAATAACCCCCTATGTGTGCATTTAAACCAGACACAGGCTTTAGTGTCTAGGTAGTGCTGATAATATTTTTTCCAAACATTTGCATCATTTGCCAGCTAGTCACACTTATGGGACGAACTTTTTATGGTTAATGCGGAGTATATGTGTCTACAGCAACACATACTATGTAAGGAAATTGATACTATGTAACCATCTGTTTATAGCATGTAGTGTTGTAGATTCACATGTGCCCACAGTCCTTCCTAGAATTAAGTTATGATCATGGATTTCATCATAGATCCAACTACTAGGCCTTTCGACACTAAACAACACTTACACTGCTTAGTGTAAAAAACATATAAAGTGATATTTTTATCCTGGTGTATTTTGGGCTAATGGTGGTGTCACAATAGAACTTGTGGCTCGAAAACAACTTCAAAGAAAAATAATTAGCAACTATCTGCGCCTGTGACCCCATTTCTAACAGCGCCCAACATTGGAAGACCGGGGCTTGCAGAGCATGTGAATCTACAAACAAATGGTCACAGGGTAAGTAACATTTTCCCTTTTCTCAAGATTGGCGTTCTGTGTGCTGCAGTTTATGGAAATTGCTCTGCTTTTTTTTTTGGTGGACAAACATACAAACTGCCAGGATATCGCTAGTTGCTCAGTGCTTTGGTGGCTAGTACATGCCGTGGCATTATGGAAACGGTGGGGGCCTGAGCTGCTGCTCACGGGGAGGGAAGTTGCGCTAGTTGTACGGACTATAACTCTTGTAAAGTATGCAGTATAGCCCCCTTTTAATGCATCTGAATACACATATTAGATTCTTGAATTGTATTATTTTGTATGTCTCCACCACCAACAGACAACAATGCATTTCTGCCACGGTAGAACAATATTTTGTATACTTGTGCTAAAACAAATCGGTAACTCAACCTGGTGCTCCCAGAAATTAAACTGTAGAATGGGAGTATGATGGTTTAAGTACAAGTGTACTAAAGATCATGAAAATGTCTGCAGCAATGTGATCCTGCAAGTCTGCAGGGAGAATGGTCAGAAGGACAGGAAAACGACAGGTGAGGCACACGGATAAATATTCAAAGTGTTACATATTGTTCACAGGCAAAACTTTAATGTTCATTTCTAATTGTTTAATATTCACTGGATAACGTGTAAACATAACCAACTTTTTTTTAAAATCCTTTTTCACTCTCGAGAATCCTTTCTCATTAGTACTAAGTTAACAGAAATTAATGTTCTTAAATTATTTTTTCTGTGCTGGTCCTGATAGCGGATTAGTCGTTGCCTGGTCGAAAATGTGGAATTGCTTCATTGCTGACAGTGTGATTTTTCTCAAATCTTGCTTGGAAATACTAATGCGGATCTTTCTTTCTGTCCATTGATTTAGATATTCAACTGCATACGAATTAAATTCTCTGAGATCCCAATAAAGCTGGCCAGTCTACTGCAGCATCCAGATCCAATCATCATAAACCACACAATCAGGTAGGATGTCGGTTTTAGAAGGGGTGTACACCACCCACTACAACACTTGAATCACTATTTTAGTTAGTTTGAGGTATGTGTGTGTGTATATATATATATATATATATAATTCACTGAAAAAAACAAAGGCTACGGGGACGTTATAGTTAGGAAATAGAAAAAAAAACCTTCAAAATTCACTAAAAAAAACAAAGGTTACAGGGACGTTATAGTTTGGTTCAGATTTTACATGTACCAAACCATAGAAATTCAGCTGTTATAGCTATAGTTATTTCAAGTAACTATAACTCATGCCCTAAGGTAACTATAATTTGCGCCCTCGCCATGCAGTTTTCTCATCAATTTTACTGCAGATGATACAGTGATATTATCAGTGATACCACAGAAGAGGTCATGAGTGATGTAATATCTGGGGTAATTGGCGGTGCATGGTGAGTGTGCACGTAGCAGTTACCTTAAAAAACAGTTACCAGAACAAAAAGAGGGTACTTTCCGGATCAAAAGCTACCTTTCTGCCACACTTGGTGTAATTCCACCCACAGTTCAGGCTGTAGTTGTGTCTAAAAATCCCTATGGAAATTGCATGTGGAAAAGCATTTTGGGATCCCTCCTTTTCCTCGGCCCCCGCTTGATGAATCACCCCGAAACTTTTAACACAGCAGATGAACTGACTCTCGTACTAGTTTTGAAAATTTCATGAAGGTTTGTTACATGGCGCAAATGTTATTGGCAGACCTAAAACGCTTTTCCAATGGAAACTATAGCTGGCAGTAAGATATATATCCATTCCCACTCGTCATCTATAGCGGCACCAAACCAGGGATCAGAAACCCACTCATTGCAAGTACGGGGTCATTTCCAATTGTTTATTCCTGCAAATAAGCATCATATTTAAACAAATAGGTGTGATTACAAAAACGTATGTCTGATACTTTTCAGCATAACACCTTCTACCTGGTTCTTCCAATGCAGCCTCAGTAGGGTTGTAGTCTACCTTGGAAGGTTTTGGACCACTCTCCGATCGCCAGGGTCCACTGGGACCTGGTTCCTCACTTGAGTCTTTGTTGGGGTCAGGGTCTTCTGAATCGTCAGTGTCATCAAGGACTCCCAATTATGAAAGGTCCTCCTCTCTAGTGGGATTCCCAGAGTCAAAATCTTCCCTACATTCCTCTGAGGCATTTACATGTATTTTAGAAAAGATTGCCTGAGTCTCTCAAAGGTGTCAGAAGGAAGTGAGGTTTTCTCTGCAGCCTTATCCTTCCAAGAATGTTTTGGAGCGCTCATGGGCTGATACGGGCCCCAATCATCCAGATTCATGGTGCATTTCTCAGCCAATTAGAGGATCTGGTCAGAGGCTGTGGAGTGGACAAGACAGTTTTTTTTTTTTTTCGTCAGCAGGGAGGAGCAACTGTCCCTCCACTACCTCATTAACTGAGTTCTCCCTGTAAACACCGGCAATGATGATCAGGTGCTGACTGGTTATTATAATTGCCTCACAAGTGGATCTTTCCCTCTTAACACTTGCATCCAGGTAGTGGAAACAATACACTGGATTCGCCCTTGGATAAAGTGGGCTGGACTGAGGGCCTTAAGGCTCCATCGGGTCCGTTGAAGCCTCCTGAGATTACCCAGCATGAGACCGATATAAATATGGTGTGTGTGTCCCAAAGAACATCAAGGAACCAAACTAGGGTCAACTGAACTGTAAAGGATGACCTACATGCATATAAATCGGGGAAAGGTGGCACCAACCGCTTGTGTATGCGTATTTCTTCCTTCCATATCTGTAGTGGAAGAGGAAACCATTGAGATGCACACAACATCCCTTGCAGGCAGTGCAATGCCCTCTAGTAGCACCAACACTTAACCGTGTGGCCTGTGTTTGCCATCCATGCAGCCTGGCTGACCGTGCTGCTCACATAATTTCCCCTGGAGCCACATCTCGGCACTCCTTCCTTTGTGGGACAGACCCACTGTTTCCGTAGGGTCCTGGTGATTTGCTTTATTGAGGCGTCACCCGGTAGGGAAACTGGTAAATGCAATTAAGGTGAAGGAAAAGCTGTACAAATATGAGCAATATGAGCAGTGCTTGAGCAAGGAAAATCTCTGGTGATGTATAGTCTATAAAGGAAACACACATATTTGACTGCTGAGCAGCAAAGAAAGATGATGTGCTTTTCCTTGTAGAGTGTTTGAAATGCAGATTCTCGACTGTGATTGGAGGACTGTTGGCTTGTTTTTGAGACTCATGGCATATGAAGTTCTAATGCTGTTTGAATATTGGTTGCTTTGGCTGCTGAGCAAATACATGAAGATTCAGTGCACAATCTGAGACTCCAGTCTTGACATAGAATTCAGTCACATAAAGCTGCCCTGATTGAGCAGTTGAATGTACTCTGCTCTTGTTAACTGAATAAACATTTGTGAGTTCCGATGGTCTGCCCGCGGAGATGAAAGTTGTTGCTTCACATGAATTTGTCTCAGTTCAGTCAGACAGGTAGTTTAATTCCAGCAATTACTTTTTAAGGATTTCTACACTTCTGGTGCAGCACTCTTCCCATCCACCTTTTGAGTTAGGGTTCTTTTGGTGTTGACAAGGACTTGCTGTTATGCTTATACAAGTGTTAACATTGCTGTCCTTTGTGAACAGAAAAATAATATTTGAATCTAGCCAGCATTGCTTTGTCTTCAATGGCTACAGTTCGGCATACCCGGCTGCAGTTCGGCATTCCGGGGTGGGAGAGATGTTTATTTCACTCACTCAATCTGTTTTAGTATTTAAAGCTAGTCTACCTTTTTTTAAAATTATGGGAAAAACAATATTGCATTACCGTGAACTATACAATGCCAGAGTACAGAAAAACACAGCAAATGAAATTAAAGCGTGGATGTGCTAAAGGTGGTTTCTTGGACTCCCAGAGCACCAAGACGTCAACATCTTTAGAGCATCCGAGATAAAGGACCTCTCTCTTTGATACCTCCTCTGTTTGGTCCTACCCACTCAAGCAGGGTCTTTTGCCAAGGACCCTGCTCCTAGAATAAATGCCCAAGAGCCATCCAGCTTCTGAAGCTGGAGGCACATTCCAGATAAACGACAGTGGAGACATTTTTGCTCTTTCCTTATGTAAGTATATCAAACAAGTGGCTGCAAATCTCCCTGGGGACCTGGGCAAAAGTATACAGCAGTATATACACAGTGGTTCCTCCGAGATAATTTAAATAAACAATTATTATTATTATTTTTTATTAAGAAGGAAGGCAGCACGTAATTTTGCCTCAGTCGGAACTTCTGAACTTCCCGGGAATACTGAAGGTTCAAACACCGAATACTTCAATTATCAAATGTTATATAATTCATATTATTAGTTTCTTTTGAAGTATGTGTACATCAGAAGACCTTGATGGCCCTGAAATGGTAGTGTAGCCAAAGCGTCATCTTAATCAATGCGGGAAATCAGCCAGATTTTGTAGAGATTTCGTAAAAGATAACATCAATGGGATAGGTCTAAGAGTACTGGGAGAGTGTTCCACAGCAAGAGCAAGCCTGCCTGTAAGGAAAAGCTGCGACTTCCCATTCTGAATTTAGGAAATGTAGGGATCACAGGCAAGTTGGCTGTAGATGAACGCAGGAACCGGAAAGGAGCATACAGACAGATGCCTGGGCGTGTCCAAATAGGACAGGATGTACGGTGCAAAGGGCTTTGCACTGGAACCGTTCCTTAAAGGGAAATCAATAAAGAGACAAGTTAAGGGCAGCAATAAGAAAAATGGCCAGCTGAAATTAGAAGTATTTTAATGAGCTTCTGTAAATTGTCCCGCAGGCACACCTTTACAGAATTGGCATAGTACAGACAATAGCCAATAATGGCTGCTACAGCAATTCTTCTACCTTCCCCACTGAGTTAGGGAAATATTTTTCTAAGTCTTCTAAGGAAGAAAGGTGAAGATGAAACCAACAAGGATATTTGATCAGTTTTAATAATATAGCTGCCAAATGTAATGCCTAGGTTACAAACAGAGGTTTCTGACATGAGAAGCACACCATTTGTTTTGCCATGAGTTTTTATGTCTGTTAAAAACCTGCATTTTGTGGGAATTAAGTTTGAGTCATGGACTGCCTGTTGCATATTCTGGTGAAATGAAGAAACTTGCAGCTTGACAGAAGTTCAATGAACACAAAAGTTTATTCTCCAAGAAGAACTTGTGACTGCTCCACAACACAGCAGCATACACACGTCCTGGTCTACATTCTAGATCAGTAACAACATAGATAATTCATGACATAATAACATTCTCTTATCAACAACTATACTATAATAATAACTACAATCCTTATTTAACGGTGCCCATCCAAACTTCATTTGCACTCAATATGCTTTGAAAAGATGCTGCTGATGAACACAGTATGAAACAAATATTCTACCATACTGGGCCTCATTATAAATAAACAAAACAAAAAGTTTTGTCATTGTATTTCATTACAATCATGAACTTTTGAGGGGTGCTACAAACAGGAGTGATAATAGGGAATCCTCAAACATGCAAAAAATGTGGCAGAATAGAGACATTCAGATGGAAATAAAAACTCAGTTGCTTTCATATGTAATGTGAGGCTCATTGCCAAATGTGTTGATTGAATCACAAATAGTAGTTCTGATAGTTTAACTAAAGACAGCAACCTAAAGAGAATAATAGGTCGCATTTTGACCCTCAAGGAGTTAGTTTATGAATTCTTCATCAGGACAAAGTCGAAAACACATTTGGTAAGTAGAAACTCTGGATGAAAAGAGAATTGATAGTAACTATTGCTTCTGGAGAATAGACAGGAACAGAATTTTCAATTTAAAAATGTTTTTGATTATTAAAGGCAGCTAATAGATAGCTATGGCTAGTACACTAACGCTGTAGATTGTAGCCGAGTTGCGCCGGCCCTGCCCCAGATCCTATCACAGTACCTTGCTGAACTGAGGCATATAGGACTGTGAAGTAATTCAGCTAAAGGTAAAATCCTAGATGTGAAATATAGGAGCACTGAGAACTATTCACGTTCCAGATGCCTTTTAAGTGACTACAGATAACCCCTGTTACGTTAACACTTAGGTGATATTCTCACCCATCATAGGCAGTGCTTAATTTGTAAAATATTATTAAGTAGTACTAGGGCCTGCAGATTATTTTTTTCAGTAAGTCGCCACCAGTACTTGTACTGCTGGTGCTACTTGCCACCAGCTACGCCAACCTCATGCATCCATGTTTTTACTTAACATAGTTTGTGGGCCAGCTCTGTTTTAGTGTAAACACTTCATTGATACCCAGCTAACAATGATCTCAAACTAGG
Source organism: Pleurodeles waltl (assembly GCF_031143425.1). Classification (NCBI taxonomy): domain Eukaryota; kingdom Metazoa; phylum Chordata; class Amphibia; order Caudata; family Salamandridae; genus Pleurodeles; species Pleurodeles waltl. The sequence goes on from NC_090445.1 coordinate 278,566,606, forward strand.
TTCTTACAGCACCAGAGAACTGCTCATACATACATTTAATCATGGCAGTTGTTTCAAATTAGCAGCACTCCAAGACCGTTTAACAGCATGTTTGAAGATCTGAGACTAATACCCTGCTTTCATTTAGAAGACACACTGTAGGAAATTGGGTTACTGGTTGAGTAGGGTAACACAAGCAAACTCCAAATTAACCTGTGCTTAGCCCTCTGGTAGCTTGGAAAAAACAGCCAGGCTTAACATTGGGTCATTGTGTAAAGTATTTATTCAGCACACAAACAGTAGTAAAGTGAAAAACACAACAGAAGGAAAATCCCACAGCAACTTAGCAAAATAAAGTCAAATTTAATAAATGATGAGGTGATGCCAAGATGGTGGACATGTCTTGCTGAGCTCCCAAGACCCAGTCCTGAAAATCCAACAACATCCTTGACTCTGGTGGCCATCCAGCCGTAATGACCGGAGCACGGTACCTGAGGCTTCGCCAGCAAAAAAAGGCATGACCTTGAGGGCCCAGCTGGGAGGAGCGACGGTGCCAGATGCTGCGGGGCCTGATCTGGGCTTGACTGGCAGTGAGATCGTCTGCAAGCGAATTTGGAGTGTGCGACGTCCCCACTCCAAATGATAGAGAGCAGAGGTGATATCGAGCAGGACCCCATAGGACATCGTGGCTGTATGCACAGCAACACAGCAGAAGCCAGAAGAAGGGCAGTGCTAGTTGGCAAACAACAGGACAGCCTGGAGGGTATGATGGGGTGCCGAAATCGGCACAGAACATTTGAGGAGGTGGGTGCTCTGAACTCTCCTTGCTTAGGCAGAATCTGAGGAACACTGTTAAAACAGTGACTGACGTTGAGGGCAGAATCACAGAGATGGAAGACTCTCTTCAGGCGTCACAGACCAAGATCACTGCCCTCCAGTGCATAGTGAAGGACCTTGTGGAATGCATGGAAGACGCCGAAGGATGCTCGTGTTGAAATAAAAACAGGATTGTGGGCATACCGAAGGGCAGGGATTGCCCATTGCCTTTGCAATAAATCCAAACTTGGCAACAGTCATGGATCCCAGAGGAGGATGTCTCAATGCTTGTTGGTGGAAAGAGCTCACTGCTTGCTTGTGCCTCGGGGCCACCACCACACCCAGTAATTGCCAGAACTGTTAATTTTGCAGCTAGAGATGCAATCTCATGAACAGCCCATAAGATCATCAAAGTTACATGCAAATCCTCTGCCTTGATGATATTTCCAGACTACACCCTGAAAGTGCAGCAGCAGAGGAAATCCCTTCAGGAGGTCAAACAAAAGCTGCACACTATTGACAGACCTAAAATACATGTTGCTTTTCCCAACACTGCTGAAAGTCTAAGACAAATCCTTTTTATTTGATAACCCAGAAAACGAATGAAACTGGCTGGAAGAAAGACCGATCGGTAGACCAGCCCCGTGTGCATCTATGGAAAATCCTCTGCAGACACAGATCGGAGAAAATGGGGGTGAAACATCCTCAGCAGAGTAGGCACTCCTCAGGAGGCCCAGGTGGTGGTGCAGACCCAGGTAAAGAGTGACAGAGAACCTACACTTACCACAGTGGGTGACACGGAGAACACCAGCAGACATACAACTCAACACCAAACAGGACACAATACTACATGAACAACTAGGCATGACGTACTGCCTACTAAACAGGAAATCCGTCAACTTACACCATTACAGGTTCTGACAGATGACAATGGCAGATATACTGCAATACTGGGGAATCAGGAGGGAACTCCTCTGCTGATGATGTAACAGACACTTTACAGACTGACAGTACTACTAATAGCCATACTGTTAGAAATGGGTTCTTTGGTTGGCAGTCAGGTTACCCCCTGTCCAAGCAAGGACCCTCAATCTAGTCAGGGTAAAAGAGAATCATCCTCAGCTAACCCCTGCTTATCCTCTTGGTAGCTTGGCACAAGCAGTAGGCTTAACTTCAGAGTGCTAGGTGTAAAGTATTTGTACCAACACACGCAGTAACTCAATGAAAACACTACAAAATGACACAACACAGGTTTAGAAAAATAGGAAATATTTATCTAAACAAAACCAGACCAAAACAACAAAAATCCACAGTACACAAGTCAAGTTATCAGTTAAAAAGCAAAAAGAGTCTTCATGTAGTTTTAAACACACACTAACACTGCTAGCGTGAAAATGTACCTTGGGCGTGTCAAAAATAACCCCGCTCGGCCGAGTGTGCGTCAAAAAGGGCTTGCGATGTGTCGGTTTCCCTCACGAGCGAGACCTTGCGTAGTTTCTCCTTTCGTTGGGTCGGGCGCGTCGTTTCTTCTCTGTGCAGGAGAGCGATGCGTCGATCCGTTCAGCACTCTCGGGTCCGGGCAGGCCTTGTGTTGTTTTTACACACCCAGCGGTGTTTGCGCCGGAAATCCAGCTGCACGATGACCCAAAAACCACGCAGTGCGTGTTGCAATCTCACCAGCCTCCGTCAGCGAGGCTGTGCATTGTTTATCCAGCCACGGGCGTCGATCTTCGGGTCGCGCTGCAGGCGAGTGTAGATTTTCAGCCGCGAAGCCGGCGACGCGACGATTTTTCAGCCGCAGATCAGAGTCATGTCAATCTTTTCCCTGCACGATATTCTGTGCAGGGATTTCTTCCTCTTAGGCTGCCAGCTTCTCCTTTCAGGATCCCAGGAACTGGATGGGCACCACTTGGCAGAGTAGGAGTCTCTCCAGAGACTCCAGGTGCTGGCAGAGAGAAGTCTTTGCTGTCCCTGAGACTTCAAACAACAGGAGGCAAGCTCTAAATCAAGCCCTTGGAGATCTTCACAAGATGGAAGGCATACAAAGTCCAGTCTTTGCCCTCTTGCTCTGGCAGAAACAGCAACTGCAGGATAGCTCCACAAAGCACAGTCACAGGCAGGGCAGCTCTTCTTCCTCAGCTCTTCTCCGGGCAGAGGTTCCTCTTGGTTTCTAGAGGTGTTCTAAAGTCTGTGATTTTGGGTGCCCTTCTTATACCCATTTTCCCCTTTGAAGTAGGCCTACTTCAAAGCAAAGTCTCTTCTGAATGTGAAATCCTGCCTTGCCCAGGCCACGCCCCAGACACTTACCAGGGGGTTGGAGACTGCATTGTGTGAGGGCAGGCACAGCCCTTTCAGTTGTGAGTGACCACTCCTCCCCTCCCTCCTAGCACAGATGGCTCATCAGGAAATGCAGACTACACCCCAGCTCCCTTTGTGTCACTGTCTAGTGTGAGGTGCAACCAGCCCATCTGTCAAACTGACCCAGACAGGGAATCCACAAACAGGCAGAGTCACCGAAATGGTGTAAGCAAGAAAATGCTCACTTTCTAAAAGTGGCATTTTCAAACACACAATCTTAAAATCAACTTTACTAAAAGATGTATTTTTAAATTGTGAGCTCAGAGACCCCAAACTTGAAATGTCCATCCGCTCCTAAAGGGAATCTACACTTTAATCAGATTTAAAGGTAGCCCCCATGTTAACCTATGAGAGGGACAAGCCTTCCAACAGTGAAAAACGAAGTTAGCAATATTTCACGGTCAGGACATATAAAACACATTACTATATGTCCTACCTTAACCATACACTGCACCATGCCCTTGGGGCTACCGACGGCCTACCTTAGGGGTGCCTTACATGTAAGAAAACGGAAGGTTTAGGCCTGGCAAGTGGGTACACTTGCAAAGTCAAATTTACAGTTTAAAACTGCACACACAAACACTGCAGTGGCAGGTCTGAGACATGATTACAGAGCTACTTATGTGGGTGGCACAACCAGTGCTGCAGGCGCACTAGTAGCATTTAATTTACAGGCCCTGGGCACCTCTAGTGCACTGTACTAGGGACTTACTAATAAATCAAATATGCCAATCATGGATAAGCCAATTACATACACATTTTGAGAAAACTACACCCTCATGAACTGCGATACTCATATTATTAGGCTGCACACGATTCCCACTTGAGAATCTATCACATCTTTACTCCAGCCTCCCTCCCCACGCTCCCAGGCAGAACCACTATCACAGGCATGTCAACACGAAATGGAAGGTGCAAAATGCTCATCAATAGGCATTGTAAACGGTTGGCATAATTGTGCCAGCAATACATGGAACAGGAAAATGGTCAATGGGAAAATACTGAGATACTTGTTGTGTTTTGAAAATGTTGAAAACTCAATTACATATGTGTGTGGCACGCTGCATTGGTTCAGCCTAGTTTATTTCATCAATATTGTATGTCTATAGCCTGTTTAAATCAATGTTTCCCTGTAGCATGTAACCAAATTCTATTTTTACAATGCCAGTGTTATTAGTTTTACAAGACTGTCCTAACCGGTGGCTCGACTTGAATCTGAGTAACAGATTGGGTATCCCTGCTAGTACTAGGTAATGCTGTCATTGCCATTTCAGTTTGTGCATTTGGCACCACAACCGTAGGAGCTTGCACTGTAGTACCATCACCTCCTGCTCCTATGTGAGGTCTTGAACTGGAACCATTGTTCCCGTTGCCCTAGCTATATACAGAGGTCTAGAATTCAAGAGATCATTAAGAAAATTATCCTCTCAATCAGAATTGTTGCCCTGCTTCCTTACTTCATTTATCTTGTTTTGATCATTTGTTTCTTTAACTATGGCAGGATATGCTCTTACCCTTTCTATCATATCCTCCCTCCAACATTATTTTGCGATCCCACCCTCCAGCCACTGTCTAAATTTAACCTTTTGCTTGCTTATTTCCTTTCTCTCCTTCTCTCTTTCAACTCTATTTATTTAGTGCATCAAACGGTGTAGGTCTGCTAATGTCATTAATGGTTTGTCTTAAAAAATCCAGCTTTCTAATGTTAAAGTAAATTGTAAGGCTTTATCAGATGCATTATATATTGATGCCATTCAGAAATCCAGGTATAAAGACAGAACCCAATGTCTGTCATCATTTCGTATGCAGGCATTCCATCAGCAGGTATTTTCTGACTGTCAGTAGCAAATATAATAGAAGCCTTAGGTTTCATTACATTTCCCATTATTCTTACTTAAAACTGTGAAGACCATAGCTGGACTGACCTCTTTCACCACTTCCAAGGGTCCAGGACTGGAAGGGCACCACTTGCCCTTGTAGTCGCTTTGGTAGTGCTGGGTCCAAGATGCAGGTCCAGTCCTTCTTACGCAGACAGCAGGGCAGCAAAGTAGCAGTCCTTGCAGTAGAGCAGCACAGCAGTCCTTCTGAGTCTTCCACGGTTCCAGATGTGTACTGAAGAGTTGGGTCTATTTTGCCAGATCGAAATGGCAGGTAAAACTGTACACACACGCTGCAATGGCCGGCCGGAGACATATTTAAAAGGCTACTTAAGTGTGTGGCACAATGAGTGCTGAAGACCCACTAGCAGCATTTAAGTTACAGGCCATGGATATATGTAGTAGGGTCTTACAATTACATTAAATGTACCAATTGTTTGTAAATCAATTTTACCATGTACCACTAGGAGGGAGAGCATAAGCAGGTTAGCACTGGTTAGCAGTGGTAAAGTGTGCAGAGTCCTTATGCCTGGTGTTGGACATTGTTGCTTATGCAGGGTCATCCCCAATCTTTTGCCTCCTGCCTCCTATATTTTCTGACCTGTTGCTGTTGGCTTTTGAACTCTGAGCACTTTACCACTGTTAACCAGTGCTAAAGTGCATATGCTCTCTGTGTAAATTGTATGGTTTATTGGTTTATCCATGATTGGCATATTTTATTTACTAGTAAGTCCATAGTAAAGTGCACTAGAGATGCCAGGGCCTGTAAATCAAACGCTACTAGTGGGCCTGCAGCACTGGTTGTGTCACCCACATAAGTAGCTCTGTAATCATGTCTCAGACCTGCCACTGTGTCTGTGTGTGCAGTTTTAACTGTAAATTCGACTTGGCAAGTGTACCCACTTGCCAGGCCTAAACCTTCCCTTTTCTTACATGTAAGGCACTTCTAAGGTAGGCCCTATGTAGCCCCAAGGGCAGGGTGCAGTGTATGGTTAAGGTAGGACATATAGTAATGTGTTTTATATGTCTGACAGTGAAATATTGCTAAATTCGTTTTTCACTGTTGCAAGGCCTGTCCCTCTCATAGGTTAACATAGGGGCTACCTTTAAATCTGATTAAAGTGTAGATTCCCTTTGGGAGCGGATGGACATGTGGAGTTTGGGGCCTCTGAGCTCACAATTTAAAGATATATCTTTCTGATGGATACAACTACCTGTGGATTCCTCACCTTATGAATTCATCCTTGCGTCACCATCCGACGGAAAGTCTTCTTCCTAGCTGTCCATGTCGACGAGGACGTCATAATGGCACAGTTCCACATGACTCCGTCTGACGTCAACGTGCCAATAAGAGGTCCTCGTCGGCGTACTGACGTCAGTTTTCCTTTTTTCCGTGCCTTCGACGCCAACGTTTTTTCTTCCTGGCTCGTTGATAACTGTCGCGCTTTTTGGTGGTTACAATGTCGCCTCCAAAAAAGTCCGGTTTCAAGCCGTGTAGAGAATGCAGAGGTCAGATGTCAGTGACCGACCCCATTCGGATTGTATTTGGTGCCTTAGTTCGGAGCATGATGTAGAAGGATGCTCTTCATGCCAGAGCATGAATCCAAAAGCTCTCAAAGAGCGTGAGGCGAAGCTCTCCTTGGCAAAAGTGAAGAAGAAGGGCCATAAAAAGGATTTCTCCCATGCTTCTCCCAAAAGGCATAAGAAGAGGCATCATCATGACTCTTGGCGCCGTCATGACTCGCGGCGCCGTTCGGAGTGGGTCCGGTCTCGGTCTCGGTCTTCTCGACGCCAGAAGACATGGGAGATGAGCCCTACTGTCATGCCTCAGCCCGAGAGTCCGGAGTTGTCGCCGGCGCCATCTGTATTTGAGGTCGTTCATCGTAGCCCTCAGTTTTCGCCGGCGTCGAGGGAGCCTGATGTGCAGCAGACCTCTGCTCAACAATACCCGGCTTTCCCGGCTCCAGGGACAGATCCGGCTGCATTTTTTAATGCAATGTATGCCGTGTTCCAATCCATGGCCCCTGCTGGTGCACCGGCGGGTCCCACGGGGCCATTGGCGTTTAATTTGGGCTCTCCGGCGCCGTACAAGGCTGTTCCATTCATGCCTTTCTGCCCTTCGGATACTGGTGGCTCGGCGCCGAGGGTATGCCCTGGCAGGAGTCCTCCACTTGTGACGGTGAATCCTCCTTCACGTCAACCGACTCCTTCTCCGCGCCATCCGACGTCGTTGATGTCCCCATCTAGACCGGCTCCATCGCCTTCCTGTCAACCGACTCCAAGAAGGTCATCGTTCGACTCCGTGTCGGCGCCAGCATCGGGTGAGTCTAGGAGTCATCCATCTCTTCCTGGCCCCTTTCGGGATTCGAAGTCGTCGGCGTCGATGGACTCTTTATCGACGCCGGCCCTAGAGACACATCTTCGATCTCGTAGAAAGGCATTGAGACTTTTGGAGGAGGAGGAATATAGACAGCTGGAGAAAGGAGAGATTGAGCCTTCAGGTGAGTTCCAGGGTCTTGCCACCGCAAGTGGTCAGGATACTTCCCCGGAGTGGGACATTGCGTCTCCAGGGGAGTTTACAGAAGAGGCCGCTTCCTTCCATACAGTGGTGAGGAAGGCAGCAGAGTACCTGGACTTTCCTTTGTCTGTGGCAGAGGTGAAAACTAACCTGCTCACAGAGGTACTACATCCCTCTTCATCCAGTGCTGACCCTTTGCTGCCTTTCAATGAGGCTTTAACTGAGCCTATTTTGGACTTATGGAAGAAGCCAGTAACAAATCCTGCTGTGAACAGGGCAGTGGCGAGGAGGCATAGGGGCACACCAGGAGATCCGTTTTTTCTATCACGACATCCAACTCCGGAAAGTAGTCCAGGCGTCATGTTCTGCGAAGTCTGCTCCTGGGACATTCCCTGGAGTCCCAACTGATAGGGAGTCCAAGAGGATGGAGCAGTCTTCAAAGAAGATCTTTTCATCTTGTAGTATGGCGCTTAAGGCTACTAATTCTACCTGCGTGCTGGGCAGACACGTCCACGCCCTTATGGACTCCGCTAAAGAAATGGCAAAAGAACAGCCACAGGAGATGCAGCAATCGTTTGGATCCCTTTTTATGGATGCGCAGGCTGCTGCTCAGCAAATTATACAATCTGGCCTTGATACCTCGGATTCCATAGCCAGGGCCATGGGAACATCGGTGGCTACTAGGAGGCATGCCTGGTTAAGGTCCTCTGGTTTTTCTTCAGATGTTCAATCCACCTTAATGGATCTACCATTTGATGGGGAAAAGTTGTTTGGGGACAGGGCGGACTCTGCCCTTGAACGGTTTAAGGACTGTCAGGTGACAGCTAAGTCCCTGGGCTTACAAACCTCTGCTACAACACCTTATAGACCTTTTCGCAGGTTTCGGGGGTTCACTCGAGGCTCTGCCTTTCGGAGGTCGCAGTCCTACGCCCAGCAACCTGCCAATCCGCCCTATCGTGCCTTTAGAGGGCGGGGTAGAGGTAGAGCTAGAGGTCCAGCCCAGCAGCTGTCATCTTCTTCATCCTCCTCCGGGGGACAACAGCAGAAGCAGCCCTAGTTTACCCCACTTTATCATCCATACTTCTCCTGTTGGGGAAGATTGAGTTCTTTTCTGCAGAAATGGAAGTCTATTACAACAGACTCGTGGGTGCTAAGAATTGTAGAAAAGGGCTATGCTCTTCCCCTTTCAGGAGTTCCCTCCTCCCTTTCCCCCGTCCCTCCTTTTGTTCAGAAGACCATCTTCTGTTGTTGCAACAGGAGGTTGTCACCATGTTGGCAAAGGGCGCTATAGAGTTGGTGCCGTTGCAGGAAAGGGGTCAGGGATGTTATTCAAGATATTTCCTGATTCCCAAAGTGGACGGTCATTTACAGCCGATCCTAGACTTGAGGATTTTGAATTTGTTCCTCAAGCAGGAAAAATTCAAAATGCTGACCCTAGCGCAGGTACTATTAGCGTTGAACAAAGGAGACTGGATGGTGTCTGTCGACTTGCAGGACGCGTACTTTCATGTTCCGATAATCAAGTCGCACAGGAAGTATCTACGGTTTGTGGTCGGAACGCAACACTACCAGTTTGCGGTCCTTCCGTTTGGACTTACTTCAGCACCTCGGGTTTTCACAAAGGTGGTGGCAGTGGTTGCAGCACATCTCAGAAGGAGGGAAGTAGCGGTTTTTCCCTACCTGGACGATTGGTTGATCAAAGCCAAGTCTCCAGAACTTGTGTTGTCTCATCTGCGAATGATAACCCAGTTGTTGTTCGATCTGGGTTTTTCTGTAAATGTGCTCAAATCTCACCTGGAGCCCTCTCAACGCCTCCTGTTCATAGGGGCAGTACTGGACACAACAATGTTTCGGGCCTACCCCCGCCTCAGCGGGTTCGGGACATTCAGGCGCTGATTCCGTTGTTTCAAGTTGGAGCGGCAGTTCAAGTCCTCAAGGTCTTACGCCTGCTAGGTCTGTTTGCTTCTTGCATTCTGTTGGTCACTCACGCTCGCTGGCATATGAGGGCTCTTCAGTGGTGCCTCCGCAGGCAGTGGTTCCAGCACAAAGGAGATCTCCGGGATTCAATAAAGATCTCCAAGGACACTGTAGCGGATCTTCATTGTTGGTCAGAGGACGGCAACCTTTGCCCAGGAAAACCGTTTTCACTGCCAACTCCGGTGGCCACAGTGATATCGGATGCTTCCACTCTAGGGTGGGGAGCTCATCTGAGGGACCTGGAGATCAAGAGTCATTGGTCTCCAGCAGAACAGATGTTGCATATCAATCTGTTGGAATTGCAGGCAGTACGTTTGGCGCTCGAGGCCTTCCTCCCTTCCCTTCGCGGTCAGTCAGTTCAGATCTTAATGGACAACCTTACCGCGATGTGGTATATAAACAAGCAGGGAGGAGTAGGGTCGTACGGCTCATCTGGGGGACCTGGAGATCAAGAGTCATTGGTCTCCAGCGGAACAGATGTTGCATATCAATCTGTTGGAATTGTGGGCAGTACGTTTGGCGCTCAAGGCCTTCCTCCCTTCCCTTCGCGGTCAGTCAGTTCAGATCTTAACGGACAACCTTACCGCGATGTGGTATATAAACAAGCAGGGAGGAGTAGGGTCGTACCTTCTCTGCAGAGAAGCTCTGCGGCTCTGGTCCTGGACTCAGGACCATCAGATTTGCTTAATAGCAAATCATTTGGCTGGAGTTCTGAATGTACGTGCGGACGGTCTCAGTCGTCACTTCTCGATAGATCACGAGTGGCGTCTCCATCCAGACCTGGTCCTCCACATCTTCGGGATGTGGGGTACTCCTCAGGTGGATTTATTTGCCACTCGAGAGAACGCGCATTGCCCGTTGTTCTGCAGCCACCAGTATCTGTTGCAAGGAGCATTGGGGGATGCGTTTCAGATGTCCTGGAGCGGCCTCTCACAGTCGCAGGGGCAGGTTCAACACCCCCACCTCCAGAGCCTGCACCTTCATGCCTGGATATTGAACGGGGCAACCTGAGTTCGTTTTCTCTCCCACCGGATGTAGTGGATGTTTTTCTATCGTCCAGGCGACACTCCACTAAATCCATCTATGCCGGCAGGTGGGCAAAATTTGTGGTTTGGTGTGGGGAGAATCAAAAAGATCACTTGAAGGCCCACCTTTCTGATATTCTTTTGTTTGCTCTTAGTTTAGCAAGGAAAGGCTATACGGTAGCTACGGTTAAGGGTTATTTGACGGCTCTGTCGGCGCTTCTTTGCCTTCCGGACCAGCCTTCTTTGTTTAAGTCTCCAATTGTTAATAGGTTTCTTAAAGGTTTAGTGAATAAGTTTCCTCCCACGCCCTTTCACGTGCCTCAGTGGGACTTGAATCTGGTATTGACGTTCTTGATGGGTTCGCCTTTCGAACCCATGCATTCATGTCCGTTGAGATATTTGGTCTTAAAGACTGTTTTCGTAATTGCGATCACATCTGCTAGGAGAGTTGGGGAGCTTCAAGCCCTTTCTGGTAATCCTCCTTTTACCATGTTTTTCCCTGATAAAGTGGTGCTGAAAGCCAGGGCGGCTTTTCTGCCGAAAGTTGTCACTCCTTTTCATATAGGGCAGTCTATTACCCTACCCTCGTTCTACCCTCCTCCCCACCCTTCTCAAGATGAAGAGAGGGTCCATAGGTTGGACCCTAAGAGGACGCTGAGTTTCTACCTGGAGAGGACTAAAGACTTTCGCCTGGATGATCAGCTGTTCGTAGGGTATGTTGAACAGCGAAAGGGCAGAGCGGTCCAGAAATGAATACTCTCTAGGTGGGTCATCTTGTGTATTAAGATTTGTTACTTTCTGATGGATACACCTACCTGTGGATTCCTCACCTAAAGAATTCTCCCCTCGCGCCAGCCTCGGCGGAAATTTCTTCTAGCTCTGCACGTCGACGATGACGTCACAATCGCCCGACTCCACGCGACGCCGTATGAAGTCATCTAGGCAATAAGAAGCCCTCGTCGACGTGCAGACGTCAGTTCCCTTTTTTCCGTGCCTCCGAGTAACGGTTTTTCTTCGAGGCTCACAGGGAGCTACAGTTGCGTATCGACTGTTACAATGTCGCAACCAAGAAAATCCAGTTTTAAGCCTTGTAACCAGTGCAGGGGTCGAATGTCGGTTACCGATCCCTATGAGAATTGCCTCTGGTGCCCTAGCTCCGACCATGAGGTCGAGTCATGCGGCTCCTGCCAGCGCATGAACCCTAAGGCGCTTAAGGAAAGAGAGGCAAAATTGTTCTTGGCCCGTTCCAAGAAAAAGAAGGAGAGGCGTCATCGGAGAGAGTCCTCTCAAGATCCTCGAGGGCTAATCATCGCCATGGAGACTCTCGGCGCTGTCACGACTCCCGGCGCTGATCGAGTAAAGGACGGTCCAGGTCCAGATCGGCATCTCCGTCAGCTCGGCGCCGTCCGACGTGGGAGATTAGCCCGACCGTCACCCCTCCACCTCCTACGACTCCGACTTCACCTGGGTCGGTTTTCGAGGTAGAGCCTCTTTAGAGGCCAGAGGGTTCTCCTAGCCAGGAGTTGCCTGGCCCATCTTCAGCGTCTATGCCGGCTCCGGTGCAACAGCAATACCCGGCTTTCCCGGCGCCGGGTACAGATCCTGCGGCTTTTTTGAATGCCATGTTTAACATTTTTTCCACCATGGCGCCGGGTGGAGGACAAGGAGGTCCGTCGGGCCCTTTGGCCTTTAATTTGGGTGTTCCGGCGCCTTATAAGTCGATGCCTTTCACGCCATTTTTGTCTGCTGCAGCTGAAGCGGCACCGATGCCCTTAACGTCGCCTAGGAGACCTGCTACACCTGCTACGGCGCCGATGGATTCGCCTCAGATCCAATCCACAGTCAAGGTTCCTGTGGAGCCAGAGGGTCCGGCGTCGGATGGATCCGAGGTTCGGCGCTGACGAAGATCTTCGGCGTCGGCCGACGCCTTATCGGCGGCGGGTCTCGAATCTAGACTTTGATCCAGACGTCTAGCTTTGCGCCTTCTGGAGGAGGAAGAATACAGCAGACAACACCTGGAAGAGAGTGAGATCTTGGAGCCTTCCGGTGACTTTCGAGGACTGGATACTGCAAGTGGCATTGATACTTCCCCTGAGTGGGATCTTGCTTCCCCTGGGGAGTATTCTGAGGAAGCTGCATCTTTTCATGCAGTAATACGGAAGGCTGCAGACTTCTTGGATCTTCCTCTTCCGGCTGCAGAGGTGAAGAGGAACCTTTTGACAGAGGTGTTATATCCAACTTCTGTGACGGCAGTGCCTCTCTTGCCTTTTAATGACGCTCTTCTAGATCCTATCAAAGACATTTTGAAGAAATCTTTGTCTTCTGCAGCTGTCAACAGGGTGGTAGCACGACGCTGTCGGACGGCACCAGGTGACCCTGTCTTCCTCTCCAAGCATCCAACACCAGAGAGCTTGGTAGTTCAGGCCTCCTGTTCTTCCAGGTCCTCTCCTGGCTCGTTTCCCGGAACTCCTGCGGACAGGGAATCGAAGAAAATGGACCATTCTGCCAAAAAGGCCTTTTCTTCATGTAGTATGGCCTTAAAGTCAACCAACGCAACCTGCATTTTGGAACGTTATATTCATGCCCTTATGGAGGAAGCAAAAGGCCATCTGAACTTGTCACAGGAAGTGTTACAATTGCTGATGGACGCTCAGGCGGCGGCGACCCAGGTGATCCAGTCTGGGTTAGACACTTCGGACTCAGTGGCAAGAGCTATGGGCACGTCCATAGTTTCCAGACGACAATCTTGGCTTCGTTCGTCTGGCTTTTCAACGGATGTGCAGGTGACTCTCCTGGATCTGCCCTTTGATGGCAAAAAACTCTTTGGAACAAAGGCAGATTCTGCTCTTGAACTATTTAAAGAGAGCAGAGCCACAGCGAGGTCGTTAGGACTTCAGTCGGCTGCCTCCTCCTCCTTTAGATCTTATAGGAGGTTTAGGGGTCTTGGAAGTGGCTCCTCCTTTCGTGGCAGATTCCAAGGACCCCAACAAACTGCAAGCTCCCTGCCATACAGATCCGTCAGGGGCAGGGGCAGAGTCCGTACAAGAGGAGCCACCCAGCAGCACTCTGCCTCTTCCTCGGGAGGGGTGCAGCAGGAAAAGCAACCTTAGTCCTCCACCACTCCCGGTTCATTTGTCTCCGGTAGGGGGGAGACTTGCCCATTTTCTTCCGATGTGAGAGCTTATAACAACAGACTCTTGGGTCATCGACATTGTGAAGAAGGGGTACGCTCTTCCCTTTCGGGAGTTCCCTCCTCCCTTCCCTCCCCACCCATCCTTCTTTTCGGAAGACCATCTTCTGTTACTACAACAGGAAGTGTTATCCCTATTGGCAAAAGGCGCAGTAGAGTTGGTTCCCGAGCAGGAGAGGGGTCAGGGCTGTTATTCAAGATACTTCCTGATCCCCAAAAAGGATGGTCGGTTAAGACCAATTCTGGACTTGAGGACTTTGAATTGGTTCCTCAGGCAGGAAAAGTTCAAAATGCTGACCCTTTCACTGGTTCTTTTGGCGTTGAACGAAGGAGATTGGATGGTGTCTGTCGATTTGCAGGACGCATATTTCCATATTCCGATCCTCAAATCGCACAGGAAGTATCTCCGGTTTGTGGTGGGATCGCAGCATTATCAGTTTGCGGTCCTCCCATTTGGTCTTACTTCAGCACCTTGAGTCTTCACAAAGGTGATGGCGGTGGTAGCGGCAGAGCTCAAAAGAAGGGGAATAGCGGTGTTTCCCTATCTGGACGATTGGTTGATCAAAGCCAAGACTCTGGATCTCGTACGGCGTCATCTCCAGTCGACAACTCAATTGTTGTACTACCTGGGTTTCTCAATCAGTGTGCCCAAATCTCACCTGGAGCCCTCTCAACGCCTCCTGTTCATAGGGGCAGTATTGGACACGACATTGAATCGAGCTTTTCCTCTGCCCAGCGGGTTCAGAACATCCAGGCGTTGATTCCAATGTTTCGAAATGGAGCAGTAGTTCCAGTCCTCAAGGTCCTTCGTCTGCTTGGTCTGTTTGCTTCTTGCATACTGCTGGTCACTCATGCACGCTGGCACATTATGGCTTTTCAGTGGTGCGTCCGCAGGCAGTGGTTTCAGCACAAAGGAGATCTCAAGGAATCGATAAAGATCTGCAGAGACACTGCTGTGGATCTTCAGTGGTGGGCAGCAGTCAACAACCTGTCACAAGGAATGCCGTTCTCGCTACCGCCACCAGTGGCCACAGTGGTAAGGGATGCTTCCATTCTAGGGTGGGGAGCTCATCTGGGGGACCTGGAGGTCAAAGGCCTTTGGTCTCCAGTGGAACAGAGATTTCACATCAATCTGTTGGAATTGCGGGCAGTACGTCTGGCTCTCAAGGCCTTCCTCCCTTCCATTCGCGGTCAGTCAGTCCAGATCCTAACGGACAATACTACCGCAATGTGGTATATAAACAAGCAGGGAGGAGTGGGATCGTATCTTCTCTGCAGAGAAGCTCTTCGACTCTGGTCCTGGCTTCAGGATCACAAGATCTGCTTGGTAGCACATCATTTGGCCGGGGCTCTGAACGTGCGTGCGGACGTTCTCAGTCGACGCAACTCTGTCGACCACGAGTGGCGTCTTCATCCAGATCTGGTTCTGTATATCTTCCAGATGTGGGGATATCCACAGATAGATCTGTTTGCAACTCAGGAGAATGCACAGTGCCCGTTATTTTGCAGCCTCCAGTATCCTGTGCAAGGACCTTTGGTGGACGCGTTTCAGATGTCCTCGAAGGGTCAGTTGCTTTACGCGTTTCCTCCCATACCCTTGATTCCTCAGGTTCTGAGGAAGATCCGTCAAGACCGAGCCCAGGTCATCTTAATAGCTCTGGATTGGCCAAGAAGGGTGTGGTATTCAGACCTTCTCCAACTCTCTCAGTGCCCACCGCTCTGTCTCCCTTACAGGATGGACCTCCTCTCGCAGTCGCAGGGGCAGATTCTACACCCCCACCTCCAGAGTTTGCACCTTCTTGCCTGGAGATTGAACGGGGCAATCTGAGTTCCTTTTCTCTCCCACCAGAGGTGGTGGATGTTATTTTATCGGCCAGGCGACACTCCACCAAATCGATCTATGCAAGTCATTGGGCTAAATTTGTATGCTGGTGTGGAGAGAACAGAATTGATCCCTTAAAGGCTTGTTTGTCTGACATATTGTCATTTGCTCTTTTCCTGGTGCAGAAAGGCTGTGCGGTTGCCACAGTCAAGGGTCATCTGCACTGTCGGCTTTTCTGTGCCTTCCTGATCAGCCTTCCTTGTTTAAATCTCCTATTGTTTTAAGGTTTGTAAAGGGGCTTACTAACAAATTTCCACCATCACCATTTGTTATGCCTCAGTGGGACCTTAATTTGGTATTAACATTTTTAATGGGGTCCCCATTTGAACCAATGCATTCTTGCTCTTTGCGTTTGCTAGTTCTCAAGACTGTGTTCCTGGTGGCCATAACATTGGCCAGAAGGGTCAGTGAGCTTCAGGCTCTTAGTGTAGAGCCCCCATACCTTTCTTTCTATAGAGACAAAGTGGTGTTAAGGACCAAGGCGGCTTTCCTCCCGAAGGTTGTTACACCCTTTCACTTGGGGCAGTCTATTATTCTCTCTTCCTTTTACCCTCCACCTCATCCATCCAAGGAGGAAGAGAGGCTCCACCGGCTGGATCCACGAAGAGCGCTGAGCTTCTATGTCGACAGGACGAAGGAGTTCAGGCAAGATGATCACCTCTTCGTTGGATACGTGGGGAAGAGGAAAGGTAGAGCTGTCCACAAGAGAACGCTATCCAGGTGGGTCATTCTTTGTATTAAAATTTGTTATTCTTTGGCGAAGAAAGAACCATCTGTGGGGCTTAGAGCCCATTCCACCAGAGCTAAGGCTGCTTCTTCGGCTTTGGCTAGGGGTGTTCCTGTGGCTGACATCGGCAGGGCGGCGACTTGGGCGTCCCTCCATACTTTTGTTAAACATTACTGTTTGGATTCTGAGGTTAGGAGGGATGGCCATTTTGCTCGCTCGGTGCTGCAGGATTTCTTGGTTTGACCATTCGGGCACCCACCTCCGGAGGTAGTACTGCTTTGGGACTCTGTTCTTTAGGTGAGGAATCCACAGGTGGGTGTATCCATCAGAAGAATAAATTACTTACCTTCGGTAACGCTTTTTCTGGTGGATACAGTAAATACCTGTAGATTCCTCACGGTCCCACCCGCCTCCCCGTTGCCTGACTGGTCATACCATGAAATCCATGGGTGAGCATCCTTTGTTTTGTATATATGCATATACCTGAATTATGTATATGGTTGGGGCATGTATATATACATTTCATTCACCAATTTAGATAGTTCAAGGAACACATGTTTGGACTTGTCTGACATATTTTCCTTTCATATAGAGCAATTATTGCTGTTACCTGGTTTTATCTTTATCTTTATTGTAATAAATGTTGTGATTTCATTCCATTTGATGTGGCTATGTTCTCTTTAAGGTCAATGTTCACCTGTTCGCCTCTTTGGCACGTAAAAAATGGTGATAACTGACGTCTGCACGTCGACGAGGGCTTCTTATTGCCTAGATGACGTCATGCGGCGTCGCGTGGAGTCGGGCGATTGTGATGTCATCGTCGACGTGCAGAGCTAGAAGAAATTTCCGTCGAGGCTGGCGCGAGGGGAGAATTCTTTAGGTGAGGAATCCACAGGTAGTTACTGTATCCACCAGAAAAAGCGTTACCGAAGGTAAGTAACTTATTCCTCTGGCGAAAAAAGTCCCTCCTGAAGGTATCAGGGCCCATTCTACTAGGGCTAAGTCTGCATCCTCGGCCCTAGCGAGAGGAGTTCCGTTAGTAGATATATGCAAAGCGGCAACTTGGGCGTCCCTCCATACCTTCGTAAAACATTATTGTCTAGACTCTGAAGTGGGGAGGGACGGTCATTTTGCTCGTTCGGTTTTGCAAGTTTTCCTTGGTGTAATCAGGCGGGCACCCACCACCGAGTCCGGTACTGCTTGGGACTCTATTCATAAGGTGAGGAATCCACAGGTAGTTGTATCCATCAGAAGAACAAGTTACTTACCTTCAGTAACGCTTTTTCTGGTGGATACACTAGCTACCTGTGGATTCCTCACGGTCGCTCCCGCCTCCCTGTTGCCTGCCTGATTTCACAGTTATCTTGCAGTACTTGGAAATATGTTTCTTTATATATATGTATATATTTGTATTTTAAGGTGTCTATGTAAATATATGGGTTCAATGGACAATGTTATTGTGTCTGTATATATATCTTTCTTTACGGTTTTTGATGGGTCGGTTCTCACCTGTTCGCCTCAAAGGCACGTAAAAAATGAGGTGAAACTGACGTCAGTACGCTGACGAGGACCTCTTATTGGCACGCTGACGTCAGACGGAGTCATGTGGAGCCATGCCATTATGACGTCCTCGTCGACGTGGACAGCTAGGAAGAAGACTTTCCTTTGGATGCTGACCCAAGGACGAATTCATAAGGTGAGGAATCAACAGGTAGCTAGTGTATCCACCAGAAAAAGCATTACCGAAGGTAAGTAACTTGTTCTTTAGTAAAGTTGATTTTAAAATTGTGTGTTTGAAAATGCCACTGTTAGAAAGTGAGCATTTTCTTGCTTATACCATTTCTGTGACTCTGCCTGTTTGTGGATTCCCTGTCTGGGTCAGTTTGACAGTTGGGGTGGTTGCACCTCACACTAGACAGTGACACAAAGGGAGCTGGGGTGTAGTCTGCATTTCCTGATGAGCCATCTGTGCTAGGAGGGAGGAGTGGTCACTTACACCTGAAAGGGCTGTGCCTGTCCTCACACAATGCCGTCTCCGATCCCCTGGTGAGTGTCTGGGGCCTGGCCTGGGCAAGGCAGGATTTCACATTCAGAAGAGACTTTACTTTGAAGTAGGCGTACTTCAAAGGAGAAATTGGGTATAAGAAGGGCACCTAAAACCACAGACTTTAGAACACTTCTGGAAACAAGAGGAACCTCTGCCTGGAGAAGAGCTGAGGAGAAGTGCTGCCCTGCCTGTGACTGTGCTTTGTGGAGCTATCCTGCAGTTGCTGCTTCTGCCAGAGTAAGAGGGCAAAGACTGGACTTTGTGTGCCTTCCATCTTGTGAAGAAATCTCCAAGGGCTTGATTTAGAGCTTGCCTCCTGTTGTTTGAAGTCTCAGGGACAGCAAAGACTTCTCTCTGCCAGCACCTGGAGTCTCTGGAGAGACTCCTGCTCTGACAAGTGGTGCCCTATCCAGTCCCTGGGCCTTTGAAAGGAAAGCTGGTGGAAATCCAAGGAAATTGACTTCGGACGACCTCGGACCGCCACCGCTGCTGAATCCGGTGATGCCGCCTGCAACCGACTCCGTGATCTTCCCTGGAACGCGACGACCTTCGCAGGCCAGGTGTCGCTGCAGCCCCGCTGAAGTCCACGACTCCATGGAAGTCACTGCACCACATTGTGACCGCCGCTCGAAGTGCGCAGATTCAACGTTTCGCACAGACGCCGCGATCCCCGACTTCGCGCATCAACTTGTTTTCACTCTTCACCAAAGGTACTGTACTTGGTGGTCTACGCGACTCCGTGTCCGGGCGCCGCTGGTGTCGGCTTGTTGGGAATGACTGCGTCACGACGCTGTGTTAACACCTCATTGAATCATTTTGTGTTTCTAAGTGCTATTTTTGAGTTTAATCTTTAAAAATTCATAACTTGATTTGTGTATGTCGGATTTTCATCATTTTGGTCTTGTTTTGTTTAGATAAATATTTCCTATTGTTCTAAACTGGTGTTTTGTCATTTTGTAGTGTTTTCATTAAGTTACTGTGTGTGTTGGTACAAATACTTTACACCTAGCACTCTGAAGTTAAGCCTACTGCTCTGTCAAGCTACCAAGGGGGTAAGCAGGGGTTAGCTGAGGGTGATTCTCTTTTACCCTGACTAGAGTGAGGGTCCTTGCTTGAACAGGGGATAACCTGACTGTCAACCAAAGACCCCATTACTAACACCAGCAAAAACAAAGTCAGTAAAAACAGGATTGAAGGCAAAACGTTGTGGGAAGCCACACCAAGGATGTCAAGTCTACCTTATGATCCCCCCTTGTAAAAGCAGAGAGAACTACCCACCCTCATGGCGGTTCTCATCGCTAAAGTGGAAGATCCCAGAGAGACCATCATCATTGGCATGTTCAGTTCTAGGGCGATACTCCACTATAATCCACTATAAGCTCATTCCCTGTAGGGAAATGGACCACCTCAACAGTTTGGGATTCTCAGCCCTCATACATTAGCCATCTAAGAGGTCTGTGGTCTGTCTGAACCTGAACATGAGCCCTAAACATTTATGGTCTCAACTTCTCAAGTGCCCAGACATCTGCAAATGCTTCCGTCTCTATTGCTTTTCACCGCTGTCCCCTGGGAATTAACCTCCTGCTGATGAAGCTACAGGTTTATCTAGGCCCTCTTTATTTAGCTGTGCCATTCCATGCTCTGAGGAATCTGGTTGCATGATTAACTCTTGAGAGAACTCAGAGGCCTTGTGCCCGGGTGCCTTTCACGTGGCCTCGTTCAGGGTGTCAAATGCATTTTGGCATGCCTCCTTCCAGATCACCTGTCCGGGCTGCCGCTTCAAATTCAGCTCTGCCAAGGAAGCAAAACGGTGCCATACGGATACAAATCACCTGTAGTACCTGGTAAGGCCCAGGAAGGCCTTCACCTCCGTCTGTGTCTTGGGGGCTCCCAAGCCAGAATGGTTTGAGTTTTGGCCTGGAGGGGCTGTACCTTGCCCCTTCCAATTTTTTGACCTAGCTAGACCACAAAACCTTGTCCATATAGGCACTTAGTAGCCTTGACAGTCAGGCCTCCTCTCTGCAGAGCCTAAAGCACTTAGCTGAAGTGGCACAGGTCTTCCAGTGTGGCAGGGGTGTTCTTCAACCAGAATGACATCACCTGAAACTGGAAGTGGCCTTTTCAAGTAGAGAACTCAGACCTCTCTTTGGTCCTCTAAGTTAAGGTGATCTGCCAGTACCCAGACATTAGGTAAATGTGCCGAGGAACCTGGCAGCCCGACGCGATCAATGAGCTCATCAGCTCAGGGGATGGAGTCAGCATCAGACTTAGTGACTGAATTGAGCCCCTGATAATCCACACAGAGGATGGTACTGGGAAGGGCAGCCTTGGGGACCAACACCACTGGTCTGAACCAAGGGCTTCCTGAGACCTCAATTACTCCTGGCACCAGCATTTTGGAGACCTTCTCCTTTATGCTGACTCTCACCTTGTCAGACAGCCTGTAGATCTTATTCTTTACAGTCATACTGTCCCCAGTGTCAATATAATGGGTACACCATTTAGTGAGCCCTGGGGTTAGGTAGAAGAGGGAAGCAAAGTGCCCCAACAACAGGCAGCAGTCGTGTCACAGTAGGGAGAGGCGAACATCCTCCACTGCTTCATCCTGCTCCTTGGAAGAAAGAATGTCAGGGAGAGGCTCACTCCCCTCCTCCATGCCATCATCCATCACCAACAATATGGTAATTAAGGACCTCTCAAAGTGGTGTTTGAGACAATTGATATGCGGGACCTGTAAAGGGTTCCTGGGGTGTCTTGAGGTCCTCCATGTATGTGCCATCCCCCTTGTGTTCCTTCACCTCATAGGGCCCAGATCATTGGTCCTGGAAAGCCCTGGGCCTCAGGGACTCTGTTACCCTCATTTTTTGGCCAGGGTGAAAAGTGACCATTGTGGCCTTCTGGTCATACATAACCTCCTGTCTTTGGCCTTCTTCCAGAAGTGCGTCGCCTGGGTGCAGATGGCCAGCATGTAGCTGACCACATACTTAGGGGCTCTTTTGGGAGCTTGCTTCCATTCCTCCTTTACTAGGCTGGGAGGCTGCCTGCCACTGTGACTGTGCAGCAGTTCAAAGTGGCTAAATTCAACTACCTTCTGCCATATCTCCCTGTAAACAAACAGCAGGCATGACAAGAGGGCTTCCCACTTCCACATCAAGGGCTTTGACAGCCTCATTATCATGCCTTTCAGGGTCTTGTTGAATCTTTGCACAAGCCAATTAGTCCTGGTATGATAGGGTGTTGAGCGCTTATATGTTACTCTAAGTCAATGTATATCTTTATTTCGGCTAAAAGCCATAAAAGTATCCAATAAAACAACACACAATATTCACACAATAAAATAGAAAAAGGATAAAAAGAGAAGGGTGCCATATAATACATTAAGAGGCCCTGTCACTTTCTTCTAAAATAGTTTGTAAGAGCATACAAATATAAAAACAGTGTAAGACAGGCATTAAATATTAAAGAACTAAAAACCGTTCTAACTTAGTTCCACTTAATTATCTACTTCTGCCAGAAGTGTTTTTGGCTTTGACAATCAGTCAGCAAGATTTTCTCTGGATCTTATAGTCCATGCACTTTGGAGATATCTTGCGACTGCAAATCTACCTTATCACTTATATCACTTGCCATGTATGTTACTCTACATTCGTCCCACATGGACTTCATGTAGATTGACATGAAGTTGGTACCTCGGTCAGATACTACCTCCTTGGAGAGCCCCAGTCAGGTAAGTATTTCCATCATTGTCTTGGCCAATGTGGGTGTAGTCCGTGTCCTCAGGGATATAGCCACTGGGTACCGGATGGCATGGTCCACCAATACCAGGATGAACCTGTTGCCTACGGATGTCTTGGGGTCCAGAGGCCCAACTGTGTTGATGCCCACACTTTCAAACAGGGTGCCAATGACTGGAAGGGGAGCCTTGTGCTTCCTCCTGACTTCCCACTGGCCTGGCATGAGGGTCATGACCTGCAGAATCCATATTAGGTCATCTTCATCTGGGGCCAATAAAAGTTGATGACAAGCCTGTCAAAGGTCTTGTCTTGTCCCAGATGACCTGCCAGGGTAACATCATGAGCCAGCTCCAGTAGGGAAGTCCTGTAGCACTGGGGGACCATCAACACATGGGTTGCCCCAGGCATAGAAACCTTAAGCTCACTGTACACGACACCACTGTCCCAATAAATCAGACGATCACCGTAGGCCCTCTAGAGTAGGGCACTCCTTCTGTGCTCTGTAGAGCTCTTCACTGGTAGGTCCTCTTTCCGTTTGCCAATTGGTCAGCTCAGGTAGGTTCCCAGGGTGGCAGTGTCCTCCCAGGTAAGTTCCAAGGCTTCGCCCTCGGTCTCAGCCTCCACCCAGACCATGAGAGTTTTGGGAGCTGTTATGACACTCCTTGACCTTCCTCTTTTTGGCAGGTACCTGGGCCATTCTTTCATGATCCAGATGTCCTGACTATCCTCTCGGACAGCCGGCACACCCATTCAGGCAACCTCAACATCTCTAGGTGGAATTGGAGCTCCACCTCCTTCCAGATGATATACTCTAAGTCAGCAGACAGTCCATGCCATTAATGAACTCACAGCTACCCGCAAGGAACCTGAGATCCACACTCTTCCCCCCCCCCATTTACATGGACCCAGAGCCACTGGGTGGTGACTTTCATGGTTGTGACTCTCATTGTTGCCAGCTACTACAGCCTGGTGGACTACGTTAGGCATTAACTATGCTGAGGATAACAGATGACGCCTGACGGTAGTCATACTGACTCTTGTGTCTCTCAGCTCCACCCGTTGCCTATTGATGGTGACCCACTGCCTGTACATTTTAGTGTTGCTAGCAATGTGGGCCTTTGGCACCATCTCTTTGTCACCCAGGGATACTAGGATAACCTCTGCACTTCCCCGATAATAATTAGAGCAATCTCCCCCACAAGCGCTACTCTAGCGAGCCTCTGTGGCCTCTTGGGACACTTGGCATCACCCTTGAAGTGCCCAACCTGATGGCACACAGAGCACTTGGGGTTGAGGTTCCCTGAGGACTTATGTTCAGAAAACCCATTCCTCAGCTCAGGTGTGGTGGGGATTGAGAATCCTGCCCTGTGGAACTATTTTGGGGACCTTTATGGAACTTTTTTATTTTTATTCCCCCCTCCCCCTAATTTTTCTGGTAGGGATCCTGTCTATCCTTTTGGTAATCATCTGACCCTACTCCCCCTCAATATACATTCTTGGACACTCTGGTGCTGACCGAAAGGTCGGCCTCATTAGCAAACTCTCTGGGATCCTTGGGCTTGTTGTAGCTCCACAAAACATATACTGAGCATCTGCGCTCTCAAAACAAGAGTTTCTCTAGGACTCTCTGAGCTGCTCTATCCTTCTTCTTGAGTTTGGCCATCTGCAGCCTAAACTCCCTGTCAGCCCTCCTTTCGGCAAGCTCCTTTGAGGGCAGGCCTTGGCAGGAAACACTGCTTTCAGCCCTGGAAGGGAGTTCCAATTCAGGAGACAAATTATCTCTCTTTCATGTATGCTGCACTATAACTGTGCCCAAGGGCAGTAACTGTGCCCAAGTTTTCCACTTACTCCTCCATCAAAATACTCCTCCTCCTGCTCTGGGCTTGCAAAGGGTGGTGGGTGTTGAGTTTCTTGCTGGGAGAAGAGAGATCTGAGTTACAGGAGCCTTGTGCACAAAGCACTGGATTTTGAAAAGAAAACGCTTGTGCTTTGGGAGCCAGTCCTATGTGGGAAGAGACACTGAGAAGGAGCTAAACTGCAGCATTCAGTAGGCATTGTTGTAGGTGATCAACAGTGGTGTCATAAGGGGCATTGCAGCAATCCAGCTGAGATGTGAACATGTCTTTTCTACTGTTTTTCAAACCGCAGGATGCATCCAGAAAAATATTGTTGTTGTGTCAGCCTGAAACAGAGGTAATGAAATTGCTTTTGCACGAGGAAAATAATGAGCTAATCCAATGTAATACCTTTGAACAAATTTCGTTTTGAAAGAGAGAGCTTTAGAAGACTAGTAGGATCAGGGCAGCCAAACAGCCGTGGCCTAGAATAATGTTAGTCATCAGTGGCAGCCAGTGAAAACGAAGATTCATTATGGGGGGAGAGGTCTGAAAACCTGACTGAAGGATAGAGAATTTTGCAGATTTTTAAGTAATTGTGCATCTGTTTATTCACTACCTTTTCTACCAGTTTAATGGGAAAAGGAGGTGTGTTTTCTCTTGTTGGGAACTCTTGGCAGTATTAAGCAATAGGTTGCGCAATAGGTTGCACAAATCAATAGGGACGTGTCCATTTCATCAAGCCCTATGAATAGAATGAAACAAGGACAGGCATCCTTAGGCAAGCCATAGTTATTAGAAGAAAAGATTGCATGAATTTAACCAGAGTAATTTCCGAGACTGGGCTAGGTTGGAGGATTAGCTGGACAGGGTTAATTACAGCTCTCCTCCCACCCATATTGACAATCTGGTCCGAGAAGGTTGCAAAGACTGAGCATACTGCATATAGAAATCGAGTGGTGTTATTGCAGTCTTTGGACAGTAACAAGCTTTTAATGGTGCTAAATGTGCCTCTGCAGGGGTTTTAAGAGAGGCCTTATAAGTATGTGTAATAGATGTGATGCGCTGCTGTGATAGAGTGCTGGTATTCATTAATGGCTGCTCTTTGAATTACTGTTGGGTTTAGCTAATGCTTGTGGGTGCCCTCCTGGTTGTATGTCTGAAGCTTCAAGTAAAACTCCCTTTGTGGATCTTCCTGGCTCCTGTGATCTTTGGAAACTGATCTCTCCAATTGGCGACGACTAGGTGAATCCCTTGTGCTTCAACCAGCAGGGTGGTGGATCGTTTCATGCTTGGTGGTGTGACCTGTTTGGTTTCATCGTTGCTGTACAGTGGATCCTTTTAGTACCAAAGATGTGTTACTGTGGTGAATATTAAGGGCAGTTGCATGTCTGTGAAGTGATTTCAGCTTCCCCAGTGCCATTGCTGCTGCAGACTGTGGACCGAGACTATACGTCCCTGAATTGGAGAGAGTCTCTCGGGGCCACAAAGTGCAGATGGGTGCAGATGGCCAGCATGTAGCTGACCACATACTTAGGGGCTCTTTTGGGAGCTTGCTTCCATTCCTCCTTTACTAGGCTGGGAGGCTGCCTGCCACTGTGACTGTGCAGCAGTTCAAAGTGGCTAAATTCAACTACCTTCTGCCATATCTCCCTGTAAACAAACAGCAGGCATGACAAGAGGGCTTCCCACTTCCACATCAAGGGCTTTGACAGCCTCATTATCATGCCTTTCAGGGTCTTGTTGAATCTTTGCACAAGCCAATTAGTCCTGGTATGATAGGGTGTTGAGCGCTTATATGTTACTCTAAGTCAATGTATATCTTTATTTCGGCTAAAAGCCATAAAAGTATCCAATAAAACAACACACAATATTCACACAATAAAATAGAAAAAGGATAAAAAGAGAAGGGTGCCATATAATACATTAAGAGGCCCTGTCACTTTCTTCTAAAATAGTTTGTAAGAGCATACAAATATAAAAACAGTGTAAGACAGGCATTAAATATTAAAGAACTAAAAACCATTCTAACTTAGTTCCACTTAATTATCTACTTCTGCCAGAAGTGTTTTTGGCTTTGACAATCAGTCAGCAAGATTTTCTCTGGATCTTATAGTCCATGCACTTTGGAGATATCTTGCGACTGCAAATCTACCTTATCACTTATATCACTTGCCATGTATGTTACTCTACATTCGCCACACATGGACTTCATGTAGATTGACATGAAGTTGGTACCTCGGTCAGATACTACCTCCTTGGAGAGCCCCAGTCAGGTAAGTATTTCCATCATTGTCTTGGCCAATGTGGGTGTAGTCAGTGTCCTCAGGGATATAGCCACTGGGTACCGGATGGCATGGTCCACCAATACCAGGATGAACCTGTTGCCTACGGATGTCTTGGGGTCCAGAGGCCCAACTGTGTTGATGCCCACACTTTCAAACAGGGTGCCAATGACTGGAAGGGGAGCCTTGTGCTTCCTCCTGACTTCCCACTGGCCTGGCATGAGGGTCATGACCTGCAGAATCCATATTAGGTCATCTTCATCTGGGGCCAATAAAAGTTGATGACAAGCCTGTCAAAGGTCTTGTCTTGTCCCAGATGACCTGCCAGGGTAACATCATGAGCCAGCTCCAGTAGGGAAGTCCTGTAGCACTGGGGGACCATCAACACATGGGTTGCCCCAGGCATAGAAACCTTAAGCTCACTGTACACGACACCACTGTCCCAATAAATCAGACGATCACCGTAGGCCCTCTAGAGTAGGGCACTCCTTCTGTGCTCTGTAGAGCTCCTCACTGGTAGGTCCTCTTTCCGTTTGCCAATTGGTCAGCTCAGGTAGGTTCCCAGGGTGGCAGTGTCCTCCCAGGTAAGTTCCAAGGCTTCGCCCTCGGTCTCAGCCTCCACCCAGACCATGAGAGTTTTGGGAGCTGTTATGACACTCCTTGACCTTCCTCTTTTTGGCAGGTACCTGGGCCATTCTTTCATGATCCAGATGTCCTGACTATCCTCTCGGACAGCCGGCACACCCATTCAGGCAACCTCAACATCTCTAGGTGGAATTGGAGCTCCACCTCCTTCCAGATGATATACTCTAAGTCAGCAGACAGTCCATGCCATTAATGAACTCACAGCTACCCGCAAGGAACCTGAGATCCACACTCTTCCCCCCCCCCATTTACATGGACCCAGAGCCACTGGGTGGTGACTTTCATGGTTGTGACTCTCATTGTTGCCAGCTACTACAGCCTGGTGGACTACGTTAGGCATTAACTATGCTGAGGATAACAGATGACGCCTGACGGTAGTCATACTGACTCTTGTGTCTCTCAGCTCCACCCGTTGCCTATTGATGGTGACCCACTGCCTGTACATTTTAGTGTTGCTAGCAATGTGGGCCTTTGGCACCATCTCTTTGTCACCCAGGGATACTAGGATAACCTCTGCACTTCCCCGATAATAATTAGAGCAATCTCCCCCACAAGCGCTACTCTAGCGAGCCTCTGTGGCCTCTTGGGACACTTGGCATCACCCTTGAAGTGCCCAACCTGATGGCACACAGAGCACTTGGGGTTGAGG
The DNA here is from genome assembly GCF_031143425.1 of Pleurodeles waltl. NCBI lineage: Eukaryota > Metazoa > Chordata > Amphibia > Caudata > Salamandridae > Pleurodeles > Pleurodeles waltl. The sequence continues at coordinate 278,594,150 of NC_090445.1, forward strand.
TTCCCTGAGGACTTATGTTCAGAAAACCCATTCCTCAGCTCAGGTGTGGTGGGGATTGAGAATCCTGCCCTGTGGAACTATTTTGGGGACCTTTATGGAACTTTTTTATTTTTATTCCCCCCTCCCCCTAATTTTTCTGGTAGGGATCCTGTCTATCCTTTTGGTAATCATCTGACCCTACTCCCCCTCAATATACATTCTTGGACACTCTGGTGCTGACCGAAAGGTCGGCCTCATTAGCAAACTCTCTGGGATCCTTGGGCTTGTTGTAGCTCCACAAAACATATACTGAGCATCTGCGCTCTCAAAACAAGAGTTTCTCTAGGACTCTCTGAGCTGCTCTATCCTTCTTCTTGAGTTTGGCCATCTGCAGCCTAAACTCCCTGTCAGCCCTCCTTTCGGCAAGCTCCTTTGAGGGCAGGCCTTGGCAGGAAACACTGCTTTCAGCCCTGGAAGGGAGTTCCAATTCAGGAGACAAATTATCTCTCTTTCATGTATGCTGCACTATAACTGTGCCCAAGGGCAGTAACTGTGCCCAAGTTTTCCACTTACTCCTCCATCAAAATACTCCTCCTCCTGCTCTGGGCTTGCAAAGGGTGGTGGGTGTTGAGTTTCTTGCTGGGAGAAGAGAGATCTGAGTTACAGGAGCCTTGTGCACAAAGCACTGGATTTTGAAAAGAAAACGCTTGTGCTTTGGGAGCCAGTCCTATGTGGGAAGAGACACTGAGAAGGAGCTAAACTGCAGCATTCAGTAGGCATTGTTGTAGGTGATCAACAGTGGTGTCATAAGGGGCATTGCAGCAATCCAGCTGAGATGTGAACATGTCTTTTCTACTGTTTTTCAAACCGCAGGATGCATCCAGAAAAATATTGTTGTTGTGTCAGCCTGAAACAGAGGTAATGAAATTGCTTTTGCATGAGGAAAATAATGAGCTAATCCAATGTAATACCTTTGAACAAATTTCGTTTTGAAAGAGAGAGCTTTAGAAGACTAGTAGGATCAGGGCAGCCAAACAGCCGTGGCCTAGAATAATGTTAGTCATCAGTGGCAGCCAGTGAAAACGAAGATTCATTATGGGGGGAGAGGTCTGAAAACCTGACTGAAGGATAGAGAATTTTGCAGATTTTTAAGTAATTGTGCATCTGTTTATTCACTACCTTTTCTACCAGTTTAATGGGAAAAGGAGGTGTGTTTTCTCTTGTTGGGAACTCTTGGCAGTATTAAGCAATAGGTTGCGCAATAGGTTGCACAAATCAATAGGGACGTGTCCATTTCATCAAGCCCTATGAATAGAATGAAACAAGGACAGGCATCCTTAGGCAAGCCATAGTTATTAGAAGAAAAGATTGCATGAATTTAACCAGAGTAATTTCCGAGACTGGGCTAGGTTGGAGGATTAGCTGGACAGGGTTAATTACAGCTCTCCTCCCACCCATATTGACAATCTGGTCCGAGAAGGTTGCAAAGACTGAGCATACTGCATATAGAAATCGAGTGGTGTTATTGCAGTCTTTGGACAGTAACAAGCTTTTAATGGTGCTAAATGTGCCTCTGCAGGGGTTTTAAGAGAGGCCTTATAAGTATGTGTAATAGATGTGATGCGCTGCTGTGATAGAGTGCTGGTATTCATTAATGGCTGCTCTTTGAATTACTGTTGGGTTTAGCTAATGCTTGTGGGTGCCCTCCTGGTTGTATGTCTGAAGCTTCAAGTAAAACTCCCTTTGTGGATCTTCCTGGCTCCTGTGATCTTTGGAAACTGATCTCTCCAATTGGCGACGACTAGGTGAATCCCTTGTGCTTCAACCAGCAGGGTGGTGGATCGTTTCATGCTTGGTGGTGTGACCTGTTTGGTTTCATCGTTGCTGTACAGTGGATCCTTTTAGTACCAAAGATGTGTTACTGTGGTGAATATTAAGGGCAGTTGCATGTCTGTGAAGTGATTTCAGCTTCCCCAGTGCCATTGCTGCTGCAGACTGTGGACCGAGACTATACGTCCCTGAATTGGAGAGAGTCTCTCGGGGCCACAAAGAAGTCTTTCATGCAGGAGCCTGTGTCCAGGGCTGTGCAGGATTTGAAGAAGTTTCCCCTGTTACTCTTGAAGACCAGTTTCGAGCACTATCAGGCTATCACTCGCAGTGCAACGGCAGGAGGAGGCACGAGTGTGAGCACTGTGAGCGAGGGCATCAGGAGACGAGCGCAAGCCTGTGAGCATGGGCATCACTGGAAGCCAAGTGTGAAGAAAGCGTACATCATAGGACACAGTCACGTGACTCATACCATGTACTCACGTAACATCAGCGCCATTTTGATTGTGCTCTGTTAGCACAGAAGATGTACGAGATTCTAAGGCATACATACTCTATGATACGCACATCATATATGAGCATAATGAGTTTTGAGGAAATTTACAGCACTTGTCTGTACCAAGGTTGTAACTACTTTGTGAGTTACTGAATTTTGTTGTACTAATCCGGTGATTCGCACACCAGTTTAAGTCCTATACATAGTAAATTTAACCACACAAGGTTCTCCAGTGCATATGTAGTGCAACACTTTTGTGCTAATCCAGTGATTTACACACCAATTTAAGATATATACAGTGATGTTGATCAAACTAGGTCCTACACAGCATATTTAGTGAACATGTTTCTGTGTTGATTCAGAAACACGCATAGCTTTGTATTTAATATTAGTGTGCATCACGCTCAGGAGACTGCAAGGTACAATACAGTAAAAGTACATGTAAAGTCTTGTATTACAAGACACACTCGGCTGATACGTGCAGCACGAGTACTTAACAGTGCCTGAGATCAATTCAAGCATTCCATCTATCACTTTTTGTATTCGTTAGACTGGTGGGCTGGCGGCACGGACACGCAGCAGCACCATATAAGAAGGCCGGTATAGAAGAGACGTGTCCAGACTTTGAGCACAGGTGTGCTGGAAGTGGCGCATTGTGGAAAAAAGGGGAGGGCAAAAGTAAGATTAAAACTGATACCCAGGTGATTCCTGTAACACACAGCAAGCTTTCTTGTCAGAGGTACTGCTGGAAAATAAAGTTAAAATTACATTTCGAAAATCAAATCACAAAAACATTAAAAAGCAGACTCTGCTGTGGCAGAACCCTCAAAGTGGTGGTGGCCCTTGGGACCTATAAATACAAGGTGACACACGGGCTTCAGATCCTGGAATGCTTAACCTATGATGCACCTTGCTGCTAAAGCTTTTTGCAAGGACACACATCAGTGCCGAATAAAGAGAACAAGGAGGACATGTTCATAACTTGAATACTAGCATGCTGAAAGTGTTGCAATTGGAGGCAACAAAGTAGAGGGCAAAGATAAAGTGAAAACTGGAGCTCAGCTGACTCCTGCACTGACTGCGGCTCCCTCTCCGTGGTACTACAGGAAAAGTTTAGTATTTTTTGTCTAGCATTTATAATAAAAAACAAACGTAAAATACCATAGGGCTTATCTACAAGCCTCTTGCCCCGTCGGTGCATCACTTTTCATATGGGAAAAAGTGACACACTGTTGGCGCAAGGGCCATATGTCAAAAACATTACTCAGTAGGTTTTATTACTAACATGGACCAATCAGAGAGCACATACTTGATTTTACGTTGTTTCTAAATCGAAAACTAAATATCACATGCCAGTGGCAGCAGGTCCCTGCATGACTGAATGATTCAGCTAGAAGTACTCAGTAAGGAGAATACTGGCTTAGTGTACTAAGGGGAATATATTTACGAGATAGTGGCGCAGAGCTGTGCTAAATTGGCAGCGCCATGCTGCATCACTTCAAAAAGGCAGGGATGCGCCATATTTACTAAAAGAGGGCAGACTCCTGTGATTCCCCTGGCATTGGCACTAAATTTAGCTGCCTAGCCCCAATTCGGGCACCCTTGCACAATAGTGCACGGGTGCCTGCGTTGCAGGGAATGATTGTTTATGTTTAGGAAGATGCACCTTCCGGCACATAAACAGTAATTAATGGCATTATGCTCTTTCTATGTGTGCTGCATAATGCAGCACACATAATAAAAGCAAAAACAAGAAGAAATAAAAGTATTTCTCTTCGTTGCGCCATGGTAACGTCACCCCTGGGGTGGCGTTAGTTTTTGGCACTGCCTCAGATTTACATTTCCTTGTAAATCTGGGGCAGTGTCAAAAATCAATGGTATGCCCACAGCGACACCCATTGCACTCCCCTCTGCTGCAGAAAACTGCGTCTGACCCTATATTTACTTGGCGAACAGCTCCACAGGAGAGTTTAAGTATGCCCCTGAGGCTCAAATCGGCCGGTGGTATACGGGCCAGTGGTACTGTCTGTAGTGACGAAACTTGAGAGGCGGCAAGGACGCCATTGCCCATATGATGTTGTAACTACCATTCTTACAATAAAAATGTGAGCTTTTAATGCTGTTGCATCAGTTTTTTACTGCAAAACATACACCTGTTTACCATTTTCTCAGTTAAGCCCAGTGCTGTAGAAGCAGCGGCAGCAACTATGTTTATTATCGTTTTCTTGTAACGGGGCGGGTCCACAGGCTCTGACGAGCACTGAGTGGGAGTGCACAGCAATCTCCCTCACTGCGCATGTATGTTCGGCCAGCCTTCTCGGGCCAGCCAAACACACATGCGCAATAGGCTCTCTCCAGCCTGGCACTGTGTTGTCAGGCTGGAGAGAGCTGGCACAGGCTCCCAGTCTGTCTGGGAGCGCCCTCGCTGGGAGCCTGTGCTTGCAGTCTGCCTGCAGGAGAGATGCGGTGGTGACGATGGCGGTGGCGACAATAGAGGTACTTATTTTTATTTTTTTTATTTAATGTTTATTCCCCCTGAAGCCCCCCCACTGCGCGCCGCCACGCCCCTTCAGCGCGCTGCAAGCCGCAACTGTGTATAAGTGAGCTTGGGTGCTGACCTCTGATAAAAGCCACCGAAAAACTAAGCACCAATCATAGAGAACTGCTTTCTCAGGTGTATAGGGATGCTGAAAATTACCTGTGTCATGAGAATACCGATGAAACCAGATATAAGACAAAGGAAAGTCTAAGAATTACTTGGGTCCAAAGACCTAGCTGTGATATCAGACACAGTAACTTGTATTAAGTGATCCCAGAATTGAGAGGCAGACAGGATGCAGATATTCTAGCCACACGACTGTCTCCGCCTACCAATATGGAAAGGGTTCCCTTACAATCATTACCAGAAGATGTCAACCAAGATCTGACACAAGTCAGGAGGGAAGTGTTTCGTTGGGCAAGGAAGTTGTGTGATTAGAGTTGCTGAAATACTAATTACCACAACAAATGTGTGACATTGGTACAGTTCAGCAATTTAATTAACATGGTGTGGTAGTATTAACCATGTCCTAGAATACATCAGTGATATTCATCTATCAATGGAGATTCACAAAGTATTGTGCACTGTAATGCCTCATCTTGAGTAACAAAGACCTATGACTATAATAGTCTCATGATCATGCCTCCCTCCCAGAAAAAGGTATTAACATCGGAGTACGACTGTGCACTTACCCTCCATGATGCTTTAAAATTATTGGAGTCTTGCTCGTACTTAATTAAATGAACATCCCTTGTCGCTTTTTTGGTCGAATTGTTATGACTGATTCAAATTGACCCATCACTCGCTGTGCTTACTGTTGGTTGTGGGGTTGTAACAATCATTTTTATGGGCGAGCGCAAAGCGCTCCGTCCCATTCTGTAATCTCTCTTTGGGCTTCTAACCACACCCATGTCACGTCAGTCACTTTCATTGGTTCGTGGGCTTGCCTTTTAAAATCCGCTTGCTTTCATTTATGAAAGGCATGTATACGTCATGCCTTTTCCGGTGTTTAGCCCACCTACACAGCACCGGTAAATTACTGAAAACATTCGAGGCTCCATGTTTTCAGCATGGTTTCCGGACTACTTTCTCTCTTTATTTTCCACGCAGCGCGATCGCACTGGGGTTTACACAGTGCAGTCATGCTCGGTTTTTACGTTTTCAATTTCAGCGCGAACGCCCTGTGTTTTTTTTTCTTGTAATTTGTGTGGCAAGAAAAGTCCGGTTAGGAGTTTACAATACTAATATCTCTAACTCGAGCAAATGCGAGACCCGTTGCTTTGCAAATGCTTGTTCTATTTTGTCTCATGGTGTGACAAAGCCTTTCTTTACTACCTCTCGGTAGCACAAGGGACCATACCGTCTTTACTGTTTACTCATCGTTTTTTCCCCATGGAAGTTTTATGATCTTCATATATTGGCTTACCATGTTACTAAAAAGACCCTTTGCTCGTGAGTTTGTAACAGAGTTTTGTAAACGGTATAGAATACATACTCCTGGGTCTACTGTCCAGTGTCAGCCAGTTTCACAGATTTTTTAAATCTTTTGCCGCCTACCAAATTCGTTAATGATTGTGCCAGTGTCCGATAGTGTGTTGTACTCTGTGAGATGAGCAGCTATGCATGCTCTCAATAAGAAGCCACAGATGTACTACCTTCAGTACTTCGCCGGCTTGAAAAAAGCATGCACGCTACTAGACAATGATGGCTCTCCTTTGATTGCTTTGTAAGTATCCTGTCGCATACAGGCCAGGCACGGCCCGTCCTTTAGGGTGGTGGGGCCACCCCCCCACCTTTTGCTCCTCATGAAGAGTGTCTGTCAGGCTGAGCAAAAGTCATGCCGACAGACATTCTTCATGTTCAGATCAGGCAACCAGGAGCAGACATGTGCGATTTGTGCAGACTCCTGGCTGCCTGAGCTGAACTTTGCTGGGCTGAATACATCACAGCTCCTATGGGCGTGACCTCCTCGGCCCAGCAAAGGTGCCTCGAGGCCCTCCCCGGGTGACGAGGAGAGCGTCACCCATTGACTTCGACCTGGGCGCTTCAGGTTTAAACCCTGAAGCGCCCTGGGCGAGTGTCAATCAGTGACACTTCGTCACGGAGTGGGGTCAGCAGAATCACTGATCCCATCCCACTCTGTGACGAGGCTGGGACCACCAGTGAGGGAAGGCAGCAGTCCCAACCCTCCTGGGACCTCCGAGGCTGAAGGGTAGGTGTGTGTGTGTGATCTTTTTTAATGAATGTTTGGTGCGTGCGTGTATGTTTGAATGTTGATGAGTGTTGTTAATGGATGTGCGTTATTTTTGGAAATTTATTTTTGGTAACCAATTTCGGAATGACTTCCATTTTCCTTTCTAAAAATAATTTGTACTCAATTTAAGAATTCTTATCTCACCTGACAACAAATTGGTCCTCTGTTTAAGGTACCCTGTCTTTGCACTGTGATTTCGAAGATTAGTCACGTTCCTTGGCTTTTATCACAGATCTGAGATATGGTGACAAGGTACATTCTAGCAATATTTTGATTGTTGCTAGGACCATGTAATCCATGCAGTTGTTACAGTTGACAGTACCACTGAAGCTTGATCCCAGTAAAACGTTAATTACAAGTGTCCAAGTAATTTTCCCACAGTTATGCTCTCCCACAGTTACCATTAAAGGGGGATCCCTGTATTATCAGAGAGGACGAATGACAGAGATTATACGTTTTTGTTCAAAACCATGTAAGAATCTAATGTTTTTGCTGATTCCTGTATGATGTATTTGCTGACTCCTGTATGGCTACCTCATGCTGCCTATTATTGACTGCAAACAGTGATAAGAACACTCAAGTATTCCTCTGAAAAAGGCTTTCTTGTTGCTTTCCCTCTATTTACTTGACCCAAACAGCACTGCTAGATCAAGCCATGAAACGTCTATTACTCTCTATCATTTCATATTGTAGAAGGTACCTGGTTCGCTCCTTCTTCAAATGACCTGGGACCTCAATAAGCTGTTCCACGCTTGAGACACACTTACTCTGCTGTGAAAACCTTCTCCTAAGAAATTTAATTTGGGAATGTGATATGGACATAATGATTAAGAAATGACTTGCTAAAGACTATAGTGGAGTGTATAGGATATTATATCACAGAGGGGAAAATGTGGTGGTGGCTTAGGTGTTATTTCAAAACATCCTTTAAAAGAAGTGAACACAAGTTAGTCAACGTTAATCATTGACAACTATGACAGTTAAAACTGCAGTGTTTCACTCCAAATTTCACATTATCTTATTGGCCTGTCGGCCATCTAAAGCTACCTGTATAGAATTGGAGCTGCTAAATGAGCAGACAAAGAGCTGTTGTCAATTCCTGTTGGAGGCTGGTTATTAGTAGACTTAAGCATGCACCTACCACTAGCAGTAATGCCCCCCAAGAAAAGGTTTGGTCCAGTCAAGGTCTCAAAACATCAGCCCCTGGCTCAACCCCTGGTGGCTTGGCAACTGACAGGCAGGCTTAACTTCCGAGACAGGTATGTAAAGTATTTAAATACACGAATACAGCAAACAAGTAAGACACACCACACAATAAATATCCCACAACAATTTATAAGAATAGCAAATATTTTTATATTTAAAATGGCACCAAAATGACAAAATTCCAACATAGGGAACCGGAGTTACGAATTTTTAAAGATTAAATAAAACAAGCATTTGCAATGGAATGGGTCTTGTTAGCTCGAGTTAGAGCTATTAGCGTTGTAAATTCCTAACTGGACTTTTCTTGCCACATAAATTGAAAATGAAAAGTAAAACAGTTGACATAAGCAACCCGATTCAACGCGCCACGGCCGCCATGAGCACAAAGGAGAGACACAAAAGGAAAAAGAAGTTTGCACACAGTCAGACTTATTGGCAAAAGTGCAATTATCCATGTAACTGGGTCGATGGCCAAGGCGGTAACAAAAACGCCCCAAGGAGGGACAAACGTAAAGTATTTGCAAATGAAAACAAAGGATTTTTGAGAGGCAAACCAATGAACGAGTGATAGTGATGGGCATTTGGAGGGCATGGGCTTGCATGCTTGACCTAAAAACGAACCTGACCCTGTATAATGCAATCTGCTGTTCATGCAAAAGGCTCCAATGTCTTTGAGTTGTGTTTGTTCAATATACAACTGAAAAAATAAAATAAATAAAATCTATATTCAATTTAGATAAGGTTGTAATTATTTTTTGTTTGCATTATAGGCACTTGTATATGAATATGCTATTGAAATAAACAGGCTTGAAATTGTGGGTGTGAAGGTTGCAATGGGTGGTCTTAAAAAATTCACTACTTATAGTCAAATTATAAAATATGTGACCTTTGTGTGAAGCAAGGCATTTACAAAATCTGTCCAATTCATAACGAAACTGTATGAAATACGTTTAGTTTATCATATTTCCTTATACTTTACATGAGAAATCAAAGTAATATAATAATTGCAAAGCACAAGCTTTGAGCAACAGCAAAATAAAAGCAGACTTACTGACAAAAAGTCACAATTCGCTAAATTGAAAAGGAGAAAGTTACTTTGGGTTTGTAATTCTTATCAGTCACAAAGGCCAGTATGACGAGGGCATTCCCCAGGACAACCACTAAGACCATTACGGACATTAAAATTCCCAGTGATATCAGTGTTGCACCTGAGAACAGGTATCCATCAGTGGGAATGTAGGGAGCCAGGCTAGCTTCACCCTGAGGGGTCATGAGGCTCTTAGAGAAGAAGGTCGGGGTGATGGAGAAGCTGAGGAAAGAGAGACCACTGTCCATGGTTTGCATCTGATTATCAGGCCCCAGACATGGTCGATCAGGGAAACTGTTTCGATGATTGCTGCTCGATTTAGAATATTTAAGGAAGAAAATAATTTGCATATGTACGTCAGATAATGTAATTGATCATCACAATTCCTCTGTTTCAACAATATCAGATGGCAGACAGTACTAAAGTGGTCTCAAATGTAGTTACAATGAGTCGTGGCCTCTGCATCATGCAGTCCACTGAAGATTGGTAGCAGCTTTAGCCGGAAGAACACTTTTTATTCAAGAGAAACGTCAAGTAGCCCCCCCTCTGATGCATTTTTCATATAATTGCATGCAGTTTGCTCATTAGCGCATCACCATCTGTGGGTGCAATGCATTGAGTTATAGATGTTTACTTCCGATGCATGCGCTTTGGATCTAGAGCCTATTTTCTGTCCTGTTCACACTCTTACATGTGGTGTGGGACCTTATGCATGTTCGTTCGGTCCCAATAGATCACTACTATCTGGAGATTCACCTGTGAAAAGCAGAACTGCCTGAGTTTAATGCTGCTGCTTGGTGAGACTAAAATGACTTATTACAAGAGTGCACATATGCTTCATGAGGTGTCAACAGTAGACGAGTTCAACTCGTTTTGATGTTTAATTTATCTCATTTAAAAAATGGAAAGTAAATGAAAAGGGCTAGTGTCATTTAAGCAATACCTGCATGCAATTTGACTTTAGAAGAAGGACATAAAATGATGATGACTGTGCAAAGCAGAAGTAAGAAATAATTATTACCCGGAGAAGTGGATGGGGAGTATCAACAAAAGCTGCTGACTTTGGAACATCCTGAGATTCTGGGCAAATCACTTAACCTAGCCATGTCTACAAAAATTAAATAATAAAAGAAACAAGCGCAATTGCAGTGTGTAAAACCTCGAATTTGCCGCAGAGCACCAGGTTAAACAATGGAATTAAACTGGTAGTCATGCAAAGCGCTGGATTACTGCTCAGTGAGATCGTGCTGCATAGGAAATAAAAATAAAAGGTAGTCCAAAAACCATGTGGAAAACATGGAGCCTCTTATGTTTTCAGTAGTTGACCGGTGCACTCGAGGAGGGCTAAACACTGGAAAAGGCATGACCTATGCATGCCTTTCACAAATGAAATCAAGTGAATTTTAAAAGGCAAGCCCACGAACCAACAAAAGTATTGTGCGTGGTTAAATGCCCACAGAGAGATTACAACAGGCCAGAGCGCTTGCACGCTCAACCCTAAACTGCTTTCTAGTGCTTAGAAACCAATAGCGCCATTTGAGGACATCTGGTCACGCTTGACCGGGACACAGTCAAAGTTTGAGGTGGACCTTGATGGAGTCCTGCTCGGATACACTGAGCAGGAGGCCTCGGTCAAAATTTTACATTTGCACTTAGAAACTTTTCTGGAGCTTTTCTCTGCCGACTTTGTAAGGTTCTCCTCAGCAAACCAATTTCAATGCAGTGTCCTCGGACTGCTTTTCCGTGAAGCCCCAGTCAACTCTTAGAAGTCAGGAGCGGCGGATCTTTCAGCAGTACAAACCTGAAATCCTGGCCGGGTTGTGGTTGAAGGTAGACATGTTGGTCCACTTATGGAGCTTTTTTCAAAAGTTGCTCGAAACTTCTGGAACTTCTTCCTGAAATTTCTTTTGAGGGTTAAAAGTGTCCAAAACATAAATCCAAGGGTCTAGAAGCTCTGAGATGGTCCTTGGAAGATAAGGACTTCAGCTTTTACAATGCAGCTGTGTAAGGAAATGCCTCCTTGGCATGGTTACCCCCTGACTTTTTGCCTTTGCTGATGCCAAGTTATGATTCGAAAGTGTGCTGAGGCCTGCTAACCAGGCCCCAGCACCAGTGTTCTTTCCCTAACCTGTACCTTTGTCTCCACAATTGGCACACCCTGGCATCCAGGTAAGTCCCTTGTAACTGGTACCCCTGGTAACAAGGGCCCTGATGCCAGGGAAGGTCTCTAAGGGCTGCAGCATGTCTTATGCCACCCTGGGGACCCCTCACTCAGCACAGACACAGACAGCATGTGTGTGCTGGTGGGGAGAAAATGACTAAGTTGACATGGCACTCCCCTCAGGGTGCCATGCCAACCTCACACTGCCTATGGCATAGATAAGTCACCCCTCTAGCAGGCCTTACAGTCCTAAGGCAGGGTGCACTATACCACAGGTGAGGGCATAGGTGCATGAGCACTATGCCCCTACAGTGTCTAAGCAAAACCTTAGACATTGTAAGTGCAGGGTAGCCATAAGAGTATACGGTCTGGGAGTCTGTCATACACAAACTCCACAGCACCATAATGGCTACACTGAAAACTGGGAAGTTTGGTATCAAACTTCTCAGCACAATAAATGCACACTGATGCCAGTGTACATTCTATTGTGAAATACACCCAGAGTGCATCTTAGAGATGCCCCCTGAAAACATACCCGACTTCCAGTGTGGGCTGACTAGTTTTACCAGCCTGCCAGACACTAGACATGTTGCTGGCCACATGGGGAGAGTGCCTTTGTCACTCTGTGGCCAGGAACAAAACCTTTACTGGGTGGAGGTGCCTCTCACCTCCCCCTGCAAGAACTGTAACACCTGGCGGGGAGCCTCAAAGGCTCCCCCCCTTTGTTACAGCACCACATGGCATTCCAGCTAGTGGAGATGCCCGCCCCTCCGGCCACAGCCCCCACTTTTGGCGGCAAGGCCGGAGGAGATAATGAGAAAAACAAGGAGGAGTCACTGGCCAGTCAGGACAACCTCTAAGGTGTCCTGAGCTGAGGTAACTCTGACTTTTAGAAATCCTCCATCTTGCAGATGGAGGATTCCCCCAATAGGATTAGGGATGTGACCCCCTCCCCACCGGGAGGAGGTACAAAGAGGGTGTAGCCCCCCTCAGGGCTAGTAGCCATTTGCTACTACCTCCCAGACCTAAACACACCCCTAAATCGAGTATTTAGGGGCCCCCAGAACCTAGGAAGATAGATTCCTGCAACCTGAAGACGAAGAAGGACTGCTGACCTGAAGCTCTGCAGAGAAGACGGAGACACCAACTGCTTTGGCCCCAGCCCTACCGGCCTGTCTCCCCACTTCGAGAAAAACTGCAACAGCGATGCGTCCCCCAGGGTCCAGCGACCTCTGAAGCCTCAGAGGACTACCCTGCATCTAAAAGTACAAAGAACTCCAGAGGACAGGGGCCCTGTTCCACAGAAACTGCAACTTTGCAACAAAGAAGCAACTTTTAAAGACCACACGTTTCCCGCCGGAAGCGTGAGACTTTCCACTCTGCACCCGATGCCCCTGGCTCGACCTGCGGAAAACCTGCACTATAGGGAGGGCTCCCCGGCGACTGCGAGCCCGTGAGTAGCTAGAGTTGAACCCCTGAGCCCCCACAGCGACGCCTGCAGAGGGAATCCAGAGGCTCCCCCTGACCGCGACTGCCTGCTTCAAAGAACCCGACGCCTGGGAAACACACTGCACCCGCAGCCCCCAGGACCTGAAGGATCCAACCTCCAGTGCAGGAGCGACCCCCAGGTAGCCCTCTCCCTAGCCCAGGTGGTGGCTACCCCGAGGAGCCCCCCCCTTGCCTGCCTGCATTGCAGAAGAGACCCCTGGGTCTCCCATTGAAACCTATTGCAAACCCGACGCCTGTTTGCACTCTGCACCCGGCCGCCCCTGTGCCACTGAGGGTGTACTTTCTGTGCTGACTTGTGTCCCCCCAGTGCCCTACAAAACCCCCATGGTCTGCCCTCCGAAGTCACGGGTACCTACCTGCTGGCAGACTAGAATCAGAGCACCCTTATTTCCATTGAAGCCTATGCGTTTTGGGCACCACTTTGACCTCTGCACCTGACCAGCCCTGAGCTGCTGGTGTTGTAACTTTGGGGTTGACCTGAACCCCCAACGGTGGGCTACTTTGGACCCAACTTTGAACGCTGTAAGTGCTTTACTTACCTGCGAAACTAACCAATACTTACCTCCCCCAGGAACGGTTGAATTTTGCACTGTGTCCAATTTTTAAATAGCTTATTGCCATTTTTGCCAAAACTGTACATGCTATTGTGATGATTCAAAGTTCATAATATATTTTTCTGTATAAAAACCTATTGGCCTGGAATTGTCTTTGAGTGTGTGTTCCTCATGTATTGCCTGTGTGTGTACAACAAATGCTTAACACTACCCTCTGCTAAGCCTACTGCTCGACCACACTACCACAAAATAGAGCATTAGAATGATCTCTTTTTGCCACTATCTTACCTCTAAGGGGAACCCTTGGACTCTGTGCATGCTATTTCTTACTTTGAAATAGGACATACAGAGCCAACTTCCTACAAGCTGGACAATTCTTAAAAGTCCCTTGGACACACTCCGGGCTGGGGACGTTTGTGATAGTTGGTGCAGGCAAACTCTATTAACCTGTTGCTTTCAGGGAATCCACTCCTGAGTCCTTTTTGAAGGAAGGCAAAGTCCATAGGGCTATTGTTCCAGTGTGCAGCACGAGTAGTAATTCAGAGTGCAGTCCTCTGGGTTGCAGACCAGGGTTGCAGCAGGGCAGTCCATCTTCTTGCGGTTTCAGGCAGCACATCTGTGTTGCAGTGCAGCTCAGCCACTTTTATTCAGTCATCTTGGGGGACAAGCGGGGGCGCAGTGTCTGATGAGTTGCAGAGTGCCACCCAAAGGTATGACTGCTTCCTCCAAAGTGTGACGTTTTCTTGTCCCGTAATGCACTGCACTTTAAAATTCCCAGATGGAAGATATTCCTCCAGAGGAGCAAGATCTGGTTAAACCAACCTACAGGTTTGGCTCATTTCCATTAACACCCCTCCTCTAGACATCCACATATTTCTTTCCTGGGCCTGCTATCAATCTGTGGGGTACAGGATGAGAGGGCAGGCCTGGCTGGCATTCCTTTCTGTCCTGCTTCATTTGAAGCCCATTTTGACTTACTCAGCCCCTTTCCTGGCCTCTGCAGCTGCAGACCTCCCTCATCAGATAACCTCTGCTCAGTGCAGCCCACTTATCACCTTATCAAAGCAGCCTGGCTAATCTTGTTAAGGCTGACCAATCAAGAGAGGCCACTAGTAGGGTGGAATTTGGCAGTACAGAGAAGAAAGTTGTATAACTTATTTTCTGGAATAGTTATGTTAGATTCAACCGTGGCAAGCTGTTGAATTTATCATTACCAATCTTTTGAGTTCTTTAATGACACATTTAGCGCTTTCCTAGCAATACTTATGATTATGGAAAATATTCCCATGTTAGCCTATGGAGCCAAGGGGCATATTTAAGAGCCTCTAGCACCATTTCTACGTCACCTTAGCATAATTTTTTTTATGCTAATACTGCGTTAGAAGGACAAAAACGTTGCTCCATATTTACAAAGTGACGCAATGCTGGGATTGTGCCACTTTATAACTCTTTCTGCTAATTTATGCCTACGCCAAGCGTAATGTATGCAAAGGGGGGAAAATGAGGAAAAATGAAAGGTGCATTTTGTCCCTCACTAGGGCATATAAAACATCTTATGTCATAATGTCCCTGCTTATAGTAACATGGTACCCTGCCCATGGGTCACCTGGCGGAGACCTAAGGGGTGATCTCTATGCAACAATAAGGTAGATTATCACTTTGGAAGTACCCTTAATTCCAAAGTCGAATTTGCACACATTTTCCTTTCTAAAGACAGTCTGCAAGGCAGGGCTACATTTAAAAATGACAGCAGGCAACACAATAGTGCACACTCCAGTGCAGGAAATCTAATTGGCCTCTAAATCTCCCTGCCCTATTATATACTAGGAAAATATAGGTAGTTTGAATCCCTCTTGCCTGATTATCTAGTAGGGATTGTCATTGTAATTGTACTATTATACCATATACTTTTATTCGGAGAACTGGCCCTTGGCCTAGTTAGCAGAGCCCAGGGCACAATAAGGGTCAGTTACCACTAGTATCTGTCAGGTACATTGGGTTGAAGATGCTAAAAGGATGACTTTTTCACAGTTCCTTACAGTGATCATGGGGGATTTAATTATGCATTGTTATAAACACTCTGGGGTTCATTATGACTTTGGCGGATTGAAAAGCCCATCCGCCAAAGTCCCGATGGGTAGGTTGCCACCAGTGTGGCCGCCTCCCCGCCGGCCCCATAATGAGTTTGCTGGCCCAGCGGGAAACCACTTATAGCATTGTTGCCGGCTCGTACTAGAGCTGGCGGCAATGCTGTAGTGCATAGAGTCCACCAGCACCCATGGCAAACTTCACTGGGAGCCCCTGCCCTTCCCATGCCAAGTGCATGGACAGTGCAGGGGCCCCCCCGGAACCCCCTGCACCCCGTCTTTGCCAGTCCTTACATGGCAGGGTTACCGCCATGTAGCCGCTGGTGGGGAGGCGGATCATAATCCCCAAGGCGGCGCTGCTTGCAACATTGCCCTGGTGGATTAGGACCACCAGACCCTCCTGTGGAGGAAAACTGGTGATGCTGGCAGTCTGACCGCGGCGCTACCGCCGCCGCGTAATGTGTCGGTCGGACCAGAACCACGACTGTGTCGTTCAGTAGACCTCCAGGGTCGTAATGAGGGCGTCTTTCCCTAGCACTTAGTTTTCCAGAAAGTTTTGCTATTCGCAACAATAAACAGTTTACTTACCCATTACAAAGGCCACGTTTTAGATATAATTGTTTCAATACAATTTGTGTTCTTCAGAAAAGCCTATTGCACTTCCTTGCTCATATAATCTTGGTGTTCTGTTCAAGTGGCTAACTGATGTGACAAATGTGCAGTTTGAAACTGTTAAATTTTAGATTCTGATGGACACTTGGGGCCTGATTCTAACTTTGGAGGACGGTGTTAAACCGTCCCAAAAGTGGCGGATATACCACCTACCGTATTACGAGTTCCATAGGATATAATGGACTCGTAATACGGTAGGTGGTATATCCGCCACTTTTGGGACGGTTTAACACCGTCCTCCAAAGTTAGAATCAGGCCCTTGTACCTGCTCATTCCTCACTTGTTGAATAATTCCAGGTGTCCAACTGAATCCTGAAACTTCAGAGCTCTTGGTGGGGGGAGCAGGGGCTGTCTTTGTATAGACACTAGAGGTGACATCAAATTACATCACTGAAGCCATATAGCACCTACTGTGGTGCAATGCTGTTGGCACATTTTGTCACTTTTTCCCATACGTTTGACAAGGATCTGGAACTTTCTCACACATGTTGAGTTGTGAGGTTTTCCTCACTCACAGTTCTTCAAGTGCTGTATGAAAACTCCTCCTAAACCTTCCGGATTCAAGCCCTGTAGGGACTGTGAGGGAAAGATGCCCATAACGTACCCCCTCTGCCTTTGGTGTTTGGGGTCAGACCATGGCTCTAGATCCTGTGATTCATGCCTTAGTATGCATCCTAAGGACATCAAGGAATGAGAAGCTAAGTTGTTAATGGCCTGGGCCCTTTATGACAAGTGGAGCAGTTGTAGTTTGAGACCATGTTCCAGGTCCCCCACATTACACTCACATTAGATAAGTGGATGATGGCACTTGACCTGCAGAACACATTTCCACATTCTGGTCATATGGTCCCATTGGAAGTATTGATGTTTTGTGGTGGGTTGTCTGTTGTACCAGTTTGCGGTACTCCCATTTGATTTGATATGTGCACCTTGAGTGTTCACCAAGTTAATGGCAGTGATTGTGACCCATATCTAAAGGTCGGGCATCCAAATTTTCCCTTACCTAGACGACTAGGTGATCAAAGCCGGATCACCAGAAAGGATGACGCGCCAGCTGCAGATGGCGGTATCGCTACTGTTCTCATCTGGAGCCCTGTCAGTGCCTCCAGTTCATAGGGTCAGTTCTGGGCACTACCCTCCTCTTCACCTTTCCTTCACCTCAGAAAATTGCGCACATAGAGGAGATGATCACATTTTTTTATGAGGGTGCACAAGTTCCAGTGTGGGTTTGATGGCTTTGTAGCCATCCAGGGCAATCTGATCAATGTGGTTCATCTTTGCAAAGTTGCTGACCTTCCATTGATGAACTCTCCCACAAAGCCTACTTTTCTTCCTCTCTGCCCATCCCACTACTCTGTTTGCATGAATATGTATTTAAATTTCATAAACCTAGCTGAAAGCTACAGAGAGGTTTAGATGGAGGCATCAGTGCATGTATGCATGTAAGAACTCAGGAGTAGGATAATTCAAGATTGTGTGCAGAGCTGAGGAGAGATAGAAGTCCTCTTTCCTAAAGAGGAAGCTGTGTGCGAGGGGATTTTGACCGATATTGTCAACACTTACATAAGAAAGGCATAGTTTTTTTTTTGCCTCTCAGTTCTTCAGCTAAAATCTTTGTCCTTGCACCAACCCTAGGGTAATGTTCAATTTTTCTGCTAGGTTGAGGGAGAGTGCTGAGGGTAGTTGGGTCATGAAGTGGGTATGGCTGCTGGGATGCCTAGCCCCCCTCTTCATGATGCCATCCCTCACTCCTTTAGCTGCCCCTACCACCAGCCACCCTAATTTGCTTTCCCTCTCTACCCTGAGAAAGCAATTTCAGACCCTCCACCCCCTCATCTTTGCATTCACTTGTCCTGCGCACTCAATGTATGTTATGATATATCATAAAACATCTAACTTGCAGAACCCTCACATGACTACTATACAAAGGCTTAAACCATCACAAGTTCAGATGATCTGGAAAAACAGCACACAAACACCTGCTCAAGAAGCAAACATTAGCAAATCCCATAGGTCTGTCATTGCCCGCCAGCCTTTTGGCAACTCATTGTTTTGTCATAGTTAATGCAAAATGTTGTTCGTGAAGCCTCTGGGCCCTCATTAAATATAAAGAAAAACATTGGATAGCGGCAAAAGTATTCTTCTGTTCTCATAGAAGTACACATTACCATGGTACATCTGGCGCTGAATGAAACTACCTTGCTTGTGCTCTTTGTGAAAGGGCAAAAAGAACAGATAACAGATGGAATGCTGAACAAATCAAACATTCACCTCCAGTCACAAATCTGGTTTTAATCCATTGTCTTTTTTGCTCATCCCGCCACCTCAGGTTGGACCCAGCCATATGCAAATCAGTCTTGACCCTGCTCCCAATGGGAACAGTCCAGCCCAAACTGCCAGACCAGGTCCTGCTGGAACGTAAACAAGCATCCTGGGACTGGTTTCGCGGTATCACTCCTCATCGGCCAGGATAGCTTAAATCCAGTGTCACAGTGAGTACGGAACTCACATCTGGGCATACCATTCCCTCTTAGGACATCAAAGCAAAAAGAACAGATGATGGTGGGAACGCTGAAAAAAATCAAACATTCACCCCAGTCACAGATCTGGGTTTAATCCATCGTTTTTTTGCTCACCACACCATGCAGTTTACACAGCAATATGCAAATCAGCCTTGACCCTGCTCCCCATGGGAATAGTCCAGCCTGAACTGCCAGGCCAGGTCCTCCCTGGTCCGGAAACAAACATCCTTGGGTAGCATAGAGGGCAAAAAAATGATGGATTGGGATACAGCCCGAGCGATTGCCAGCAGCTGAGATTAATTCAGGCATTCTGTCTTATCGCCTTGTTGTTTTTGGCGTTCTGAAAGGGCAGTGTGCTGTAACTCATAGTAAAGTCAGTCAGTGGCTGAAGTGGGCTAACATTGCCCCTTGATGCATGCTGAAGTGATTGGAAAAAAAATCTGAATGACAAAATTGCTGACTAATGGATGAAAAAAAAAAACTATAAGTAATGATGATATACGTTCTTTTAGTAAGATCAAAAAGTGTTGGCTAACAAAGACTTTTAAAAATATGCTATTGTCCTGGCATTGACTGCCAGCCTCACATGAAATGCTTCCTACTATCACATCAGCCAACATTAAAACTAAAGGGAACTAAACTATCTTAACCATCAACCAGAGGTTTAAATAGGCTGATACGTTGTCCCATGTTGTATGCTCTACTGGCGAAAGCAAAATTGGAATGACACTACAGGCCTGTGGGTGAAGAGCGGTGGCTGAAAGCCCTTTTAACCTTCTGGGTGGTTGGGGCGAGCTGGTCTCGTCCTCGGCCACGGTTCCCCTGCGTTCCCCCCGTAGGCCTCCCACACACACCTCACTGTCACGGAAGGAAAGGGAATCACTTTCCCTTCCACCTCCGCCCCCCCCAGTGATGTCTGATGACGTCAGCGTGCATCACGCGCTGACCTCATCAGAGGTCAACTACCATTGTGCTGGAAGCTGGGCTTACAGCGCGACCCGGAAGAGAAATGTTAAGCACTTCTCTTCCGACTGGATGTTGGGGGCAGGCAGAAGCATGAAAGGAAGGGAAAAGCCTTCCCTTTTCTTTCTCTGTAAGCATTTCTGCAGCCCAATCGTAAAGCGATCGGCCTGCAGACATGCCCACTAGACACCAGGGAGTTTTTCTTTTTTATGTTTATAATGAAGGGGAGCGACCCCTTGGGCAAGAGTCGCTCCCCTGGGGGGCATTTAATTATTAGGCCTTTTCTGCCCCCCTGGGGGCAGAATGGCCTGTTTACATTAGGCCGATCTGCCCCTGCGTGGGGAGGGGGCCAATCTGCCTCCAAGGGGGACAGAAACCTCTAGGCATCAGGGATTTTTTTTTTAAAAATTATTTTACAGATGGGGAGCGACCGCTTAGGCAATGGGAGTGCCCCACTTGGGGCCAGATCGGCCTATTTTTGTAAGGCCCGTCTGCCCCCAAAGGGGGCAGAAAGCCCACCAGAGACCAGGGAAGATTTAAAAAAAAAAAAAAGAGGGTGGGGGTATGGCCATACCCCCCTCCCAAATAAATGGGGACAAAGTTGTTTTGCCCACTGTTGGGCAGATGGGGCAATTACCCCCGATCCACTCCGCAGGGGGGCAGAAAGCTTACTAGATGCCAGGGAATAAAAAAAAAATAGTGGGCTGGTGGCTACCAACCAGTATGGGCATGGTTATGCCCCCACCCCAAATGAAGGGGGTAACAGTCTTTCAGATCTCCCCCTGCACACTAAAACATCTTATCCCACATCAAGCAAGAGGACAATCGATTATTTTGGGTTTTGGTTTTACATTTTGGCCATGAGAGCTTGCCTAACTCTCAGAAGCGTCCCACTTGGAATGGTGAGGGCTGCACTTTTTGGACTTTGTGACGCTGCCATGTTGAAAAATCTACGAGTCCTAGACACATCTGAAAGGTAAACATCTGGATAAGTCAACGGTGGTGTGCTTCACATGCACCCCACCCTATTTTCTTACCCACAATGCTCTGCAAACCTCCAACTATGCTTGAAATCACACATTTTTCCCACATTTTTGTGCTGGAACCTCCCGGAATCTGCAAGAATCAACAAAATTCCTACCACCCAGCATTGTTGCATCTATATCGATAAAAATTCTGCCCCACTTGTCAGCCTAAAAATGTTTTTTTTCAAACTGCCCTTGTGGACCCATTTTGGTTCCCCCTTATTTTCAACATGGTTTTGGCTCTTTCCTGTCACAGGCACTTGGCCCACCTACACAAGAGAGGTATAATTTTTACCGGGAGACTGAGGCACTTTGCAAAAAACACGTCAGATTTCAATGTTAAAATGTCATGTGTCCATGTTGCGTTTTCTGTCGCGGGCACTAGGCCTACCCACACAAGTGAGGTACCATTTTTATCGGAAGACTTGGGGGAACACAGAATAGAAGAACAAGTGTTATTGCCTCTTGTCTTTCTCTAAATTTTTTCCTTACAAATGTAAGACAGTGTGAAACAAGCATTTACAATGCAATGGGTCTCGCGTTTGCTCATGTTAGAGCTATTAGTGTTGTAAACTCCTAACTGGACTTTTCTTACCAAATAAACTGAAAATGAAAAGTAATACCATTTCACATAAGAGAGCCGATTTAAAGCTCCACACCATGAGAAAAAAAAACAATTGCAATTGCGCTGAGTAAAACCCTGAATTCGCAAAGGAATGCTAAGATAAACAATAGAATTAGACTGGTAGTCCTGAAAAGCACCTGATTACAGCCCAGCAAGATCACGCTGTCTATGAAATAAAAAGAAAAAGTAGTCCAGAAACCACACGAAAACATGGAGACTTGTATGTTTTCAGTAGTTGGTTGGTCCTGTAGAGGAGGGCTAAGTACCAGAAAAGGCATCACGCATGCATGCCTTTCACTAATGAAATCAAGCAAATTTTAAAAGGCAAGCCCACGAACCAACAAAGGTGATGGGTGTGACATGGGCGTGGTTAAAAGCCCATCATAAAGAGATTACACCAGGGGCCAGAGAGCTTGTGTGCTCAACCCTAATGATGGGGACACCCTGCAAAATGTGATGAAGGGCCCCTGAGTCCCTCATATGTCACAGATATTAAGTGAACTAGTAGTGATTGGCTCGACTGAGGCTCAACTCTCCTTGTTAATTTGCTGGCTCACCCACTTTACTGTACGTATGGGATGCTCCTGATTTGTAGTGTGAAAGGCTCTCTGTTATAACAAGTAGCTCTGACCAGAGCATGCATTTTGAAGTCCATAAATGAAGTACACTTCAAAAACCAGGACCATTTGGAATTTAAGTATGGGTAAATAAATGTGCATCTCTGTTTGAAAAAGAAGACACTTTCAATACATAATACAAATTACATGTTATTACTTATAAAAGTGCCGCCTTTTTCATGCAGAAGCACAACATCCCTTTGTTTTTAGTGCTCTGGACCCCGCAAATTTGTAGCCATGTGGATTTATGCAGAGGCAATAACCAACTTGTGAAGGGGCAATGGAGACCCATGTAGAGGAGTCCGGCTCTGCAGACAATTACAGTATCAAGATACCTCTTGTGATTAATGTTCCTGCTAGGGAGAGAGATAGGAGTTTTGTCTAGGGGCAGCTTTGACTCACCATAAAGTAGCGTAGAGGGTTGATATGCCTGCTGAAAAGAACAGAAATATATTTTATGTGAATAGCTGAGTGGGTTAGTACTAGCACTTTAAAACAAATGAATGTAAGTGAAAGGGGGGCTATGGAGAGATGAGGGGCACATTTGCCAGGTGGTTGTGAGTGAATCCGAGGAGGTGGGGTGAGGGAGCCAGAAAAGAGTATCGCACAGTGCGCCACCAGGGCTAAAGTCAGCCCTGATCAGAAGTCCAAAACTGCATGGGTTGGCCTCAGAGGGGAAACGGATAAGAGTATCTGGAAGAGTGGCAGCATACACACAGATTTTAAGGGTTCAGTCAGGCAGAATAATAGCACCTGCTGGGTGTCTAGTCAGTATGGTTCTGCTGCAATGAAGGAGAGCTTTGGGTTGACGGCTGCACACTGACAGTGATTGTGGCTGTAGCGCGGCTCTCTTGCGCCATCTCTTATGTTTGCCAGACCAGGCGCCCAGGACACAGGCCCCTCCCCATCAAAACTCAACACCACAACCTCAGACACCACCCACCCATATATAAAGCTAGGTTTGGAAGTCCGTCTTAAACAGCACATGCAAAGAAATGCCGATGGCTTTGCGGACCCATTTTGGTAGGAGCAGGTAATATTATAAGGTGGACTGGTCTTTGCATCCCCGCCACTCTGCCTAAGCCGCATTTACAGGAGCACAAGAAGAGGTGACCCAGGCGCAACTCTGCACAAAGTTCAAAATACACGTCTCCAAAGTGCGAGGCTGTAAGACTCACCCCTTCCATTCACTTGACTAAATAATCACTGTTTAATTACTTTTCTATTTATCGTTCCTATTAAGGAATGAACAATTGACAATTTACGAGGACAAGAGCAGGACAGACACTGGGGCTGTGCAGGCAGCCTGTGGCAACGAGACTCCAGGAGAAAATGTTTATTTTAATCGAAGACCGGAAAAAAAGCAAGTTCTAAAATTCACATAAAAGGTTGTGCTTCCCAGAGCACCTGAAGCAGAACTCTGAATGCATCACTTATGATCTCACAGGGTCTGCAATGTGACGTCAGGAGGCCACAGTACATGCAGAGGAGAGGCTCCACTGCAAAACAGAAAAAAGCAAAAAACAGCGCGATCGCGCTGCTACAGTTTAAACATAACAAATATCTATCAGCAAAAAATGCAATTATGAACATAAAGAAGTGAAATTAATCGTGTAACAAGATCGATGGGATGCGAATCGCTGGACTTCTGCTAGCGAGATCGCACTGCGAAAATAGAGGAAAAAGTAGTCCACAAACCTGAAGATAACAGCGAGCCTCGCATGTTTTCTGTACTTGGTCGCTGCGCTCGAGGAGGGCTTGCCACCGGAAAAGGCATGCCATATGCGTGCCTTCGACTAATGAAAGCAAGCAGATTTAATTAGGGAAGCCCACGAACCAATAAAAAGCACTGACGTGAAGTTGACAGGGCTCCGAGCCCTTTTATAAATACAAAAGTCTCCCTGCTATACGCATGCGCGAGCGCATGCAAAGCAGGCTCGACCCTAAAAAAGACGTCTATTTGAGAAATGCCCTGTAATTCACTTGCTAGTATGGGGACCCTGAGATTCAGATATGTGCAAATAACCAATGCTTCTCAACACCTTGTCTTGTGCCCATTTTGGAGATTCAAAGGTTTCCTTGATACCTGTTTTTCACTCTTTATATTTCACCAAATGAATTGCTGTATACCCAGCATACAATGAAAACCCATTGCATGGTGCAGCTCCTTTATTGACTCTGGGTACCTAGGGTTCTAGATGAACATACAAGTCCAGCAGACGTAACAGTATATTGCTTTCAAAAATCTGACATCAAAGGAAAAAGTTACAGAGTAAACATGGCTGTTTTCTTCACCTCAATTTCAATAGTTTTTTATTTCAGCTGTTTTTTCTGTAGGAACGCCTTGTAGGATCTACACAAATGACTCCTTGCTGAATTCAGAATTTTGCCTATTTTAAAGAAATGTTTAGCTTTTCGGGATCCAGCAATGGTTTCACACCCATTTCTGTCACTAACTGGAAGGAGGCTAAAAGCACAACAAACTAGTAAAAATGGGGTATGTCCCAGCAAAATGCCAAAATTGTGTTGAAAATGTGTTTTACTGATTCAAGTCTGCCTGTTCCTGAAAGCTGGGAAGATGGTGATTTTAGCACTGCAAACCCTTCGTTAAATGCCATTTTCAGGGGAAAAAAACACAAGACTTCTTCTGCAGCCCTTTTTTCCAATTTTTTTTCCTTCAGGGGAACCCACAAACTCTGGGTACCTCTAGAATCCCTAGCTTGTTGGAAAAAAAGGACGCAAAT
Organism: Pleurodeles waltl; assembly: GCF_031143425.1. Classification (NCBI taxonomy): domain Eukaryota; kingdom Metazoa; phylum Chordata; class Amphibia; order Caudata; family Salamandridae; genus Pleurodeles; species Pleurodeles waltl. Next base: position 278,619,017 of record NC_090445.1, read on the forward strand.
TTGGCGTGGTTAGCTTATGTGGACAAAACGTTATGAGGGCCTAAACTCAACCTGCCCCAAATAGCCAAAAAAAGGCCTGGCCCCTGAGGGGGAAAAGGCCTGGCAGCAAAGGGGTTAAATAAGTATATTATTATATGTATTATGTTGGTAAAGAAAAGGTTTTGGCTATTGCGAGACCTAAAGAGAATGTTATTGTCCAGGCTCTCAAGAATATGTTATCAGATGCGAAGGTCAAAACTGTAAGTTTTCACAAGTCTATTAAAACTTAAGAGATCTTATGTAGACAGGATTAATTCGTGTAGATGGATAGCATCAAACCTATAGAAATTCTCTATCTGTTGAACTTTTGGAACAGTATGCAGCCTTTGCCACTAGAATTTTGGGATCGAAAGTATGTTTAAGGGGGATGGTAGGTAAACCTGAAGGTTCCCAAACCCCTGCTTATAGTGAGGACAGCGTGGTAGTAGACAAGTCCTACCTCTACTTACAAAGGTTTGGTTCCACTAAGCACTATTTCATTACCCACTGTACAGAAAGAAAATGACACGTCTGAGTTTATCAAAAAACAAATCTGAACCTACCTGGTGATATACAGCTGTTCGTTGCTTAGTTACTTTAAATATTTCACCATGTGCAATAAGACGACCTAGTTTGAACCTTTCTCGTTCTTCCAATTTGGGTAATTGTAGGAAGTTGGCTCTGTATATACTATTTCAAAGTAAGAAAAAATAGTGTGCACAGAGTCCGAAAGTTCCTCTTAGAGGTAAGATAGTGGCAAAAAGAGATAATTCTAATGCTCTATTTTGTGGTAGTGTGGTCGAGCAGTAGGCTTATCAGAGAGTAGTTTTAGGCATTTGTTGTACACACACAGGTAATAAATGAGGAACACACACTCAAAGACTTACTCCAGGCCAATAGGTTTTTATATAGAAAAATATATTTTCTTAGTTTATTTTAAGAACCACAGGTTCAAGATTTACAAGTAATACTTCAAATGAAAGGTATTTCACCTAGGTACTCTAGGAACTTTGAATAATCACAATAGCATGCACAGTCTTTGTAAAAATGGCAATAAGCCATTTCAAAAGTGGACACTGAAAAAATCAACAGTTCATGGGGGAGGTAAGTAAAGGTTAAGTTTGCAAGTAAGTAAAACACTTATAAGTCTCAAAGTTGGGTCCAAGGTAGCCCACCGTTGGGGGTTCAAGGCAACCCCAAAGTTACCACACCAGCAGCTCAGGGCCGGTCAGGTGCAGAGGTCAAAGAGGTGCCCAAAACACATAGGCTGACCTCACTGTCAGGTGTTAAAGTTCCTGCAGGGGGAGGTGTGAAGCACCTCCACCCAGTACAGGCTTTGTTCCTGGCCACAGAATGACAAAGGCACTCTCCCCATGTGGCCAGCAACATGTCTGGTGTGTGGCAGGCTGGCAGAAACTAGTCAACCTACACTGGAAGTCGGGTATGTTTTTAGGGGGCATTTCTAAGATGCCCCCTGGGTGTATTTTACAATAAATTGCACACTGGCATCAGTGTGCATTTATTGTACTGAGACATTTGATACCAAACTTCCCAGTTTTCAGTGTAGCCATTATGGAACTGTAGAGTTTGTGTTTGACAAATTCCCAGACCATATACTCTTATGGCTACCCTGCACTTACAATGTCTAAGGTTTTGCTTAGACACTGTAGGGGCATAGTGCTCATGCACATATGCCCTCGTATAGTACACCCTGCCTTAGGGCTGTAAGGCCTGCTAGAGGGGTGACTTACCTATGCCACATGCAGTGTGAGGTTGGCATGGCACTCTGAGGGGAGTGCCATGTCGACTTAGTCATTTTCTCCCCACCAGCACACACAAGCTGTGAAGCAGTGTGCATGTGCTGAGTGTGGGGTCCCCAGGGTGGCATAAACCATGCTCCAGCCCTTAGAGACCTTCCCTGGCATCAGGGCCCTTGGTACCCGGGGTACCAGTTACAAGGGACTTACCTGAGTGCCAGGGTTGTGCCAATTGTGGAGACAAAGGTACAGTTTAGGGAAAGAACACTGGTGCTGGAGCCTGGTTAGCAGGGTCCCAGCACACTTTCAAGTCATAACTTAGCATCAGCAAAGGCAAAAAGTCAGGGGATAACCATGTCAAGAAGGCATTTCCGTACAGTTATATTATACAAAAACAATGTCAGTATCGTCCAACTCTTATTCTGCTGTATATGTAATAAAGACAATTTAATATATATATCAGTCCTCTTATGCCTTCTTTAATTAATTTTCTTTACTTTCTTCAGTAACCTGTAAGTCTGAAACGTCCAAACTATTTTCCTATAACTCATGTCTTCAAAATAAAAAATAAGCTGTACTACTCGATAATGACTGCAAGTGGACTTTTGTGCCTGCAAGAGCATGTGCATCCTCCCAGAACAATGTGCGTGCGAAATTCTCCATTGCTTTTCACTAGCTATTTTCTGATTTCAGCTCCTCCGACAGAGTTCTATTTTTTCAATTTTTGAAAAATCATTTATACATTTTCGTTACAATCACAAAAGTAAACATGATAACAGGTGGGTAATGTTCACCTCGTTCAGAAAATAGTGCTGGAAAATAGGATGGAAAATATCATATCTGATTTGCAGATGCATGTCTTTCCCTTACAACCCATCATAACGTGATATTGCGACTATCCTGTTGAGTAAGCCATAGCTGAACCTATAGAAGGGCAGACAGCAGTATCACGTGAACGGTGTGCATCCGATAATGCTGAAGGATAATTAGACGTCCTACCTGGTTAGCACATTTCAGATCACTTTTGGAAGGCATGTAGGTGGAACCTGCTCATGCTTCGCTTCCCCCATCTCACTGCAGTGGTATGTCACAGGGCCAGATGCCTCCAGCTGCTGGCTACTTTTTGTCAGTCAAGGGAGCTTTTCTTTGTTTGCTTGCATTAATGTAAGATCCCTCTACCGTACTGTGTTCACCACACTGTAAAATGTGACTTAATTTGCAAAACACTTTATTTTTTTGTTACAGGTCCGTTCTGGCGTCAGCAATTGCCTGTAATGAAAAAAGGTACCAATGCTTGTTATTACAAGCGAGTAGCAACATAGTGCAGTTTGAGGGGGTCTCCTTACCCCAACCACACTTCTGTAAGAAGGGGAGCTGGGTCACGCCTACCAACAGCAGTGACACTTCTACCTCACAAGCTGCAACACTGGTGCCAATAAGGGCATGGCAGCCTACCCATATTTCCATCTTATCTGATGCCATTGGATGGTGCAGTCAAGGATGTGGTCGCCCGCTGATGCCTGCTCAGGTGTTGATGAAGGTACTGCCAAGAGCAAGGTGGTTCACACGTACCATCTCCTGCATCTAACAAACTGCCTCTTACACCCATGGCAAAAAGCTCTGACCAGCTGAGCTGGGAGAGTTAACAATTGCATTTTGCGTTTTTGAGTGGTGGCTTCTAACTGTAGTCGCCAGAACCCCATCCAATCGCTAGAGCTCAGCAGCTCCGAGAAGGAAGTCCTTTTTTAAGAGGATAAGCATAATGTAGCTTTGCAAAGTGCAACGTGGCAATTCAAATCTGGTATTAATTTGCAGTCTGGGACCTGTAGTTTTGTATTATTTCTTGCCACAGACAGTTGTAGTTGTTATGACTGTATGCTATAAATTCTTGAGAAAAGAACAGAGAGGAAGTGTGCTTTGGTTAAGTCCCTATTAGGCGTTTACCTTGGTGTTCTGTTATTTATATGGGCTGCCCATCAAAGCCATTTGGTACTGGGGCATAAGGTAATCCATTTATTAGACTGCAGCAGCAACATGACATGTAGCTTGCAATTGAGATCCATTGTGCGTTCATTGATACATTTACTTTGCTAACAAGAAGATATTTCAGTTGCTTGTCTGTGGCGACTGTGTTTACCAAGTGTGTGACGTTTAGTTGCTCTGACCTCAAATAAAGACTCAGGGCCTGATTTAGATTTTGGCAGAGGAGTTATTCCGTCACAACGGGGATGGAAATCCCGTCCGCCGAAATCTAAATCCCACTATATCGTAGGGGATTTAGATTTCCGCGGCCAGGATATCCATCACCATTGTGATGGAGTAACCCCTCCGCCAAACTATAAATCAGGCCCTTAATCTAATTCAATCTCCCTTTCGAGTTCATTTGTTTTGCTGCACTGACATGGTAAACTGTTGTTGGATTTAGAGCATTTTTGTTTACAAAAGAAAGACGTGGGCACTTAGTTCCAGATTTGCAACAAACTAGCGCAGTGCGGTGCTGCACGAAAATCAGCAGCGCTGTGTCAGTTTTGAAAAGCAGGGATGCGCTGTATTTGCAAGAATACAGCACACCCCTGTGTTTCCCCCTGTGTCTGCACTAATTTTAGGTACCAGTGCCAAAACAGGCATCCTTGCACCATAGTGCAAGAGTGTCTGCGCTGAGGGATTGATTGTTTATGTGCAGGAAGGTAAGGTGTCCCTCCCTGCAAATAAAGAATCTACAAAGGATGTTTGGCATTTCTATGTGTGCTGTATAATGTAGCACACATAGAAGTACCAAACGTAATTTTTGAATATTGTTTATGTGCAGGAAGGGACAACTTCCTGCACATAAACAATATTCATGGTGGTGTTGCTCTTTCTATATGTGCTGCAGAATACAGCACACATAGAAAAAGCAAAAATGAGAAATGAAAGCATTTCTCCTTGTTGCGCCATGCTAATGCCACCCCTAGGGTGGCATCAGTTTTTGGCACTGCCACAGATTTACAGATTCTTGTAAATCTGGGGAAGCGTCAAAAGGAATGGGTGTTGCGGTGGAACGCCCACAACAACACCCATTATACACCCCTCTGCTGCAGAAAACTGCATTGGGACATATATACATGGTGGTGTAAAGCCACAAAAAGTGGCTTAGCGCCGCCTTGTAAATATGCGTAATGCACAGCGCCACTGGAGCGTCACAAACATGACCCATAGCTTTTTCAGAGATGCGATAAAAGACTGGCATTTTGTCAAAATGGTCTATTCTGTAACATTTTGTAGTCAGGCCTTTTTATGCTGGCCTCTTACAACTCAAACCTTATCTTCAGACTTCTTTTCAGAACACTCTTTTTGAGGTTGAGCTTACCTCTGCTAATGCAACCTATTCAACAGGTTCACTATTTTTGTAACCCATGGTGTTCATTATGGATTTTTTGGGGGACAGCAGGGGGACATGCACAGAGTCACTCAACTGCTATAACGTACCCCTGTCAAAAGCCAGATATGTTGGATTTATCAGTGTTTATTTTGTTTTAGAGATAAACCACAAGTTCTAGAATTGAAAGAATAAAGCAGCTCTGTATACACTCCTCACACCCACTTGCAACAATAGTGATGTGCCTGGAGGGAAAGAGTTGGGTGAACACTTCTAACTATAAGTAATGCCATACCTCCAAGTGTGCATTAAAAAGGATGTAAAAAGTAATCTCAAAGTTCTGTGACCTACTCAGGGCACTCTTCCTGCAGCGTGCGTCTGTATGGTAGTAGCTGAACTCCTCAATGACTTGCAGTTTTCTTCAGTTTTACAGTTGAGGGTACATCAACAGTCACACTTTCAATTGAAAACAAGCATTTGAAATGCAATCGGTCTTGCGTTTGCTCTAGTTAAAGCTATTACTGTTGTAAACTCGTAACCAGACTTTTCTTTCCACATAAACTGAACGGCCACCATGAGCGCAAAGCAGACCCACAAAAGGAAACAGAAGTTCGCTCGCAGTGAAACGTATCGGCAAAAGTGCAATTATCCAGTAACTGGCAAAAGTTGGTCAATTATCCATGTAACCGGCAAAAGTGCAATTATCCATGTAACAGGGTAGATGTCATGCAAAACGCTCGATTACTGCCCAGCGAGATTGCGCTGCCTACGAAATAAAGAGAAAAAGTAGTCCAGAAACCATGCTGAAAACATGGAGCCTTGTATGTTTTCAGTAGTTGGCTGGTGCGCACGAGGAGGGGTAAACACTGGAAAAGGCATGACGTATGCATGCCTTTCACTCATTAAATCAAGCAAATTTTAAAAGGCAAGCCCACAAACGAACTAAACTGATGGGCATGACATGGGCATGGTGAAAAGCCCACAGAGATATTACACCAGGGACAAAGTGCTTTGCACGCTCGACCCTAAAAAGGATTGTTTTGATTTACCTAAAGTGTATGAACACGTGTGGGTACATTGGCAAAAAATTTGGCAGTCGCTTGGTGTGGGCAAGTTTTTAATCTGTAAGCCAATAATAATGCAGAACCACGCAGGGGAAAAAGTTAAGTGTGGGTAGGGGGACTTAAAAAAAGTTGTTTCCAATTGTAGCTTCCCTAGGGAATTTTGCTTACACATATTGCCAAAACTGCTGAACATGTTGTTGGAAAGTAGCCTCTTTCTAGCATGGTTACCCCCATTTTTGGCCTGTTTGTGAGTGTGTGTCAGTGTGTTTTTACTGTGTCACTGGGGTCCTGCTAGCCAGGACTCCAGTGCTCATAGATAAAAACCTATATGTCAGTGTGTTTTGCCTGTCTCACTGGGATCCTGCTAGCCAGGACCGCAGTGCTCATAGTTTGTGGCCTAATGTGTATGCCTGTGTAGTGCCTAACTCTGTCACTGAGGCTCTGCTAACCAGAACCTCAGTGCGTATGCTCTCTCTGCTTTTAAATGTGTCACTGCAGGCCAGTGACTACATTTACCAATTTCAATTAGCATACTGGACCCCCTTATAAGTCCCTAGTATACAGTACCTAGGTGCCTAGGGCATTGGGGTTCCAGGAAATCCATATGGGCTGCAGCATTTCTTTTGCCACCCAAACGGAGCTCAGACAAACCCTTGCACAGGCCTGCCATTGCAGCCTGCGTGAAATAACGCACACATTATTTCACAGCCATTTTCACTGCACTTAAGTAACTTATAAGTCACCAATATGTCTAACCTTCACTTGCTGAAGATTAGGTGCAAAGTTACTAAGTGTGAGGGCACCCTTGCACTATCAAAGGTGCCCCCACATAGTTCAGGGCCATTTCCCAGGACTTTGTGAGTGCGGGGACACCATTACACGTGTGCACTACATATAGGTCAATACCTATATGTAGCTTCACAATGGTAACTCCGTATATGGCCATATAACATGTCTAGTATCATGGAATTGTCCCCCCATTACACATCTGGTATTGGGGAGCCAATTCCATGCATCCTGGGGGCTCCACCATGGATCCCAATCCTCCTCACAGACAGGGTTCTTCCCTCCTGGCGTCTGGGCAGCCCAGTCCCAGAAAGGCAGAACAAAGCATTTCCTCTGAGAGCAGGGTGTTACACTCTCTCCCTTTGGAAATAGGTGTTACAGGCTGGGGACGGGTAGCCTCCCCAGCCTCTGGAAATGCTTTGAAGGGCACAGATGGTGCCCTCCTTGCATAAACCAGTCTACACCAGTTCAGGGACCCCTTCTCCCCTTCTCTGGCGGGAAACTGGACAAAGGAAAGGGGAGTGACCACTCCCCTGTCCATCACCACCCCAAGGGTGGAGCCCAGAGCTCCTCCAGTGTGTCCCAGACCTCAGCCATCTTGCTTTGCAAGGTGTGGGGGCATTCAGTGGCCAGTGCCAGCAGGTAACGTCAGAGACCCCTCCTGATAGGTCCTTAGCTGATAAAGTAGCCAATGCCCCTCTCAGGGCTATTTAGTTTCTCTCCTCTGGGTTCTCTTCAGATTCTGCTTGCAAGTTTCCTTCAGGAATCCTCTGCAATAACTTCAGACTCTTCTGACCTCGGATCAGCCGCAGCCTGCTCCAAGAAACACTGCAACACAGTGTCTACTAGAGACACTTTTCTTCAGTAACCTCAGCTCAAAGTCAGTAACTGCAACCGTTTCCACGGTGTGCATGCTCTGAGGACTCCCTGTCTTCATCCTGCACCAGACGGACTGAAGAAATCTCCCTTGGAGTGACAGAGTCACTCCCCTGCTCCAAGCAGGCACCTTTCAAGGCGACAACCGGTACCCAGGGACTCCTCTCACAGCGACGAGTGTGCTCCTAAGGACACAGAGGGTGGACATCATCGCCATAGACTGTCCTGAGGTCCTGCTAGCGCAATTTGGAGGAGGTAAGACCTTGCCTTCCCCGAGAACGACGGTACCCCTGTGTATTGTGTCTTCTTCGCCACCTGAGGCCTCTGTGAACTCTTTACAAAATCCCTTCGTGCACAGCCTGGTCCAGGTCACCAGTACTCCACACTGCGACACTCAACTCGCTGAGTTGTTCTCCTGCAGCGTGGGACATTTTTTTGTTGTGCTGCATCAACCGCGATTTGCACCTCCTTTGAACCCGGATCCTGTGTCTTCTGGGGGTGCTGGCTGGCATCCTTAGGGCTTTCTTCATCCTCACACAGAGTTGAGGCCCCCAGGTCCCTCCTGGGTCCATCCAGCGCCATTTTGATGAAAAACCCACTTTTGTCGTAGCCAAGGCTTGTTGGCGCCTTCCAACACGAAATCTCGTCTGCGACGATCTTTACGCCGTGGGACATCTTTTGCATCACGCAGGAACCCACTGGCATCTTCCTAGGGTGCATTTCTACAGTCTTGGACCAGCTGGGGACTCTTCTTATGCACCCTATTCTAGGTTGGCAGGGGCTCCTGTCCTTCCTGGAACTTCTTTTGACTTCTGGACTTGGTACCCTTCCTTTGCAAGTCTTCAGGTCCAGTAATCCAGCAGTTGTTCTTTGAAGACTTGGTTGGCTGCTGCAAAATCCAAAAAACGAGGTGTAGTGTGTCCTAAGGAAACTTGCAGTGCATTACTCCTACTTTTCTGGACTCTGGAGTGGGGTAATTTACTTACCTTTACTGTATTCTTACTCTCCCAGCGATTTTACACACACTACACTTGTCTAGGGGGGGAATTCGTGATTCACATTTCACTTTTTTAGTATATGGTTTGTGTTGCCCCAGACCTTTTTTCTCCCATTGCGTTCCATGGGGTTTCCTTCTGTTTGCATTGTTCTGTGACTATTTACTTGTCTAATTTTGGTGTCTAGTGTATATATTGTGTATAATACGTACCACCAGAAGGAGCATTGTCTCTAAGATATTTTTGGTACTGTGTCACCTAAATAAATACCTTTATTTTTTATAACACTGAGTATTGTCTTTTCATGTGTACAAGTACTGTCTAACATTAAGTTGTATTGCATGAGCTTTGCATGTCTCCTAGTTCAGCCTAAGCTGCTCTGCTGTAGCTACCTCTATCAGCATAAGCTGTTAGAACACCACTACTTCACTAATAAGGGATACCTGGACATGGTATAAGGTGTAAGTACTCAAGGTACCCACTACAAACCAGGCCAGCCTCCTACACGTTTACATCAGACTTGTCATGAAAGTAGAACTTCATTCACCATGCTTTTATTGGTCTGGAGTAAATGCTATGAGCTTTGAACTCCAGCCTCCTTGCTTTCTGCTCAGGTGTCATTACACCAATAGTGTATATTTGTATACTATTTATTACTAGCTGAATATACAGTGGAATACCAGGAACCCAAATGGGACCTTCACTAGCAAGATTAGGTAAATAAACGTGCATGCTTTCAAACGTTTGTTGTGTGCGTGCATGCGGGCGAGAGTGGTTGTTGAGTGGGTGCATATATGCCTGTTTTTGTGAGCAGTGTGTGTGAAAGAAAGAGTGTGTGACAGGTAGTGAGTGCCAGTGAGTGATATTTAATGTCAGGAAGTAAGTATGAGTATGAATGAGTGAGTTAGATAAAGAGTGGCCCGCTGAGATTGAATAATGAGCGTGGGCAGTGAGTGAGAAAGAGAATTAGAGGGAGTGAATAAAACAGAATGAGAGTCAATGATAATGAGTGAGACCGAGTCAGTGTGAGTATATGTAAGAGTGAGAGTGAATGAGAGAAAGTGAATGAGAGTAAGAATGAATGTGAGTGAGAATATGTTGTTATGCTTGCAAGTTATCCATTGGGCCTGGCATACTCAAGGTAATTCTTTTTATGTGGGGCACCTGAGGATAAATGCTTGCACTGGCGTGCCACACCCTGAAAGGAATGGCATATTTAATGAGTGTCTTTTCAGGGCCCATTGTCTCCAGCAAGTGTATGTGAAAATTGTGATTTAAAATGCAATGTTAAGATACAATTCTTCCAAAATCATCTCAGTGGAAAGGACTCTTCGTCCCCCCCCCCCCACATTCTCTAGGAGAATTTGGAACTTACTCCGGCCACTCATTAAAATAATGAATAAATCATTTGGCATAACATGTTGGCATCCTAATATCGGAGATATAAAAATGGACATATGTCTGTGTTATATTATTCATGCAGTTTATCTGTGTTAATTATTCAGATGTCATCAGTCTTATGCTCATGTGATATCACTTTCTGGGAAGACTGAGGGTCGAATGATGTCACCTCCTATGATGACATTAAGTTCAAAAGGTGTATGACGTTACCGCCACTACCGCTGGCATTTTGACAAAACGTCATCAGTGCAATTTTAGCAGTCCGATCTCAAGACATATTATTTATGAATTGTAGTAATACAAATTATGGACGTAATTCACCATGAACACAAAAACTGGACTTCTGCATAGGAGTGAATAAGCCTGATGCACGCAATCAGTAGTTTTATACGAAAATCGGTTTACACAAGAAGATGTTCCCCTATTATGTGCACTATTATAAGTGAATAACGTTACGAATAGGGAGAGAAAAATACAAATAATAGTGTAGGATGGGAGGTGACAAAACCAATGGCAGCCTGTGATCAAACAGGGAGAAGGGGAAAGACTGGCAAACCTCACACACATACGCCTATCTACATGCAAATTACTCACGCCCATGCATTCATAATCATGAACCTATACACCCACAATTCACAAGCACATAAACACACACATATACACACACACACATTCATAGCACATACGCAGAAATGCAGATACATTCATACATACAAGCATGCACACATACACACCAAACATTAAAGAAAACAACTTACTACTAGCTGCAGGAGTTATCTCAGGAGTCAGGAGGGAAGACTTCTGGAGGGTTGGGACTGCTGCCTCCTCTCATTGGCTGATCTCATAGAGTGGGATGGAAATCAGTGATAATTGCTGACCCCACCCCATCTGTAACAAGGTGTCACTGATTGACACTCAGGCTGGGAACGTAGGGCTTAAAACTAAAGTGGCCAGATAGGCTAAGTTCAGCTCAGGCAGCCAAGCGCCTGCGCATTTAGCACATGCATAGCACCTGACTGACTGACCTGAATATAGAAAGTGTGGGGGCGGGAGTGTTGGAGGGGGAGGTGTCCGCCTTTAAAGATAGACTGATGCTGCACAATACAGGCATTTTTTCACATCCACAGGTCTTATTTTGCACTGCTTGTAGCACAAGTAGAACAGTTGTTTATTTCTGGAAGTACTGGTGGCAGTAAAGTATAGAGCAAAATAAATATGTTTTAACCTTTTAAGCTGTTATATTTTTGAGGCTAGAGGAAACATACTAACATATCATGTTCTGCGGGGTTAGACACCACATGAATTAGCTGAATTTGAAGTTTTAGCATGACTGATCGAAAGCATAACTTTGCCTTCCCTTACTGTAAAGTTCTACCTTGAATTCAAGGTTAATTTTGGTTAGGCATGCTTTTATTTCACGTTTATTTCACGAATGTTAATTTCTGTGATTGTTTGCAAGTTATGTTATTTATTCTTTCTTTGCTTTCCAAAGTGTGGATCCAAATGACCAGAAAAAAACTGCATGTTATGACATTGATGTAGAAGTTGATGACCCATTAAAAGCCCAGATGAGTAGTTTCCTTGCCTCAACAACGAATCAACAGGAAATAGCTTCTCTGGATGTGAAGGTTTGATTTATTTGTAAATTTTTTGCATAATTTTAAATGCTTCGGTTAATCATTTTGGAATTGAGTAGTTGCATAGTAAGCAATTTATGCAATTTATAGTGAGGCTTCATATTGGTTTACTATAGGCAAATAACCACTAACATTTGTGAATCCAAATAAGAAATATATTATAGCCCTCGTCTGTCCTTATTAAGTTCTGACGTTATTATTTCCAACTTCACCGTTTTCATTTCTCCTGCCACAGCATATCAGCAGTCTCTTCCTCCACGTTGGTTCATATTTGCAGCATGAAGTTCGGAGAAATAATTCACAACAGTTAGTTCCTGAAAGCTTTGTTTTAGCAGCAGTATTTATTTTTTTAATTCACATTTATACCTAGATTCTCTCATAACCTTTGTGGCCACTGCATTAGGGATCCCAAAGATCATTTATAAAGATGGATATTCCCAATAGCTGTGTTGGAAATGGCCCTTTTTGCAGTCGCCCCCATACATTTTTGCCTTCCTCCTCCTTGTCTTCTGACCTAGTTGCTGTTGGCTTTAAGACTGTGTGCACTTTACCACTGCTAACCAGTGCTAATGTGCTTGTGCTCTCTCCTTAAAATGCAGTAACATTGGTTATCCACAATTGGCATATTTAATTTACTTATAAGTCCCTAGTAAAGTGCACTATGTGTGTCCAGGGCCTGTACATTAAATGCCACCAGTGGGCCTGCAGCACTGATTGGGCCATCCACGACAGAAGCCCTGTAACCATGTCTTAGGCCTGCCACTGTAGAGCCTGCGTGTGCAGTTCTAAACTGCCATTTCGACCTGGCAAGTGTACCCACTAGCCAGGCCTAAACCTTCCTTCTTATGACATATATCATCCCTAACGTAGGCCCCAGTTAGCCCCAAGTGCAGTGTATTTAAAAGGTAGGACATATACTTTTAAGTTTAACATGTACTTGTAGTGAAAAACTATTATATTTGTTTTCAGTACTGCAAGGCCCTTCACTCCCATAGGTTAACAATGGGGTTACCTTTAAGAAGTCTTTAACCCCTTTGCTGCCAGGTCTTTTCCCCCTCAGGTGCCAGGCCTTTTTTTTGGCCATTTAGGGCAGTTCGCACTTAAGCCCTCATAATGTTTTGTCCACATAAGCTACCCATGCCAAATGTGCGTCCTTTTTTTCCAACACCCTAGGGATTCTAGAGGTACCCAGAGTTTGTGGGTTCCCCTGGAAAAGACCAAGAAAGTATTAAAAATACAGCGACATTTTCGTTTTTTTTAAAATGAGAAGAAGAAAGGGCTACAGAAGAAGGCTTCAGTTTTTTTTCCCTGAAAATGGCATCAACAAAGGGTTTGCGGTGCTAAATTCACCATCTTCCCAGCTTTCTGGAACAGGCAGACTTGATTCAGAAAACCACATTTTTCAACACAATTTTGGCATTTTACTGGGACATACCCCATTTTTACTATTTTTTGTGCTTTTAGGCTCCTTTCAGTTAGTGACAGAAATGGGTGTGAAATCAATACTGGATCCTGGAAAGCTAAACATTTCTGTAAAGTAGACAAAAGTCTGGATTCAGCACGGGGTCATTTGTGTAGATCCTACAAGATTTCCCTACAGAAAATAACAGCTGAAATAAAAATATATTGAAATTGAGGTGAAAAAAAACAGGCATTTTTCTCCACGTTTTACTTTGTAACTTTTTCCTGTTATGTCAGATTTTCAAAAGCAATATACCGTTATGTCTGCTGGACTCCTCTGGTTGCGGGGATATATAGGGGTTGTAGGTTCATCAAGAACCCTAGGTACCCAGAGCCAATAAATGAGCTGCACCTTGTAATGGGTTTTCATTGTATACCGGGTATACAGCAATTCATTTGGTCACATATAAAGAATGAAAAATAGGTATCAAGGAAACCTTTGTATTTCCAAAATGGGCACAAGATAAGGTGTTGAGAAGCAGTAGTTATTTGCACATCTCTGAATTCTGGGGTCCCCATTCTAGCATGTGAATTGCAGGGCATTTCTCAAATAGTCGTCTTTTTTACACACTGTCTTACATTTGGAAGGCAAAAATGTAGAGAAAGACAACGGACAATAACACTTGCTCTTCTATCCTGTGTTCCCCCAAGTTTCCCGATAAAAAGGCCTAGTGCCTGTGGCAGGAAACACAACATGGACACATCACATTTTTACATTGAAATCTGACTTGTTTTTTGGAAAGTGCCTAGCTGTGGTTTTTGGCCTTTTAGCTCAGCCGGCACCTAGGGAAGCCTAGCAAACCTATACATTTTTTAATACTAGACACCTAGAGAAATTCAGAATGGGGTGACTTGCGGGGCTCTCACCAGGTTCTGTTACCTAGAATCCTTTGCAAACGTCAGAATTTGGAAAAAAACACTTTTTCCTCACATGTTGGTGCTGCAAAGTTTTAGAATCTGAAGGGGGCCACAAACTTCATTCTACCCAGCGTTCCCCCAGGTCTCCCGATAAAAATGGTACCTCACTTGTGTGGGTAGGCCTAGTGTCCGCTAGAGGAAATGCCCCAAAACACTATGTGGACACATCAAAATGAGCAAATACAAAACTACCTGGTTTTGGGGCGGGGGCATCTGTGTTTTTGGTCCTGGGCTCAGCAGCCATCGAGGGAAACCTACCAAACCCAAACATTTCTGAAAACTAGACACCAAAGGGAGTCCGGGGAGGTGTGACTTGCATGGATTCCCCAGTGTTTTCTTACCCAGAATCCTCAGCAAACCTCAAATGTAGCTAAAAAATCACATTGTTCCCACATTTCTGTGTGGGATCTCCTCACCAGGACAAATGTCCTACCACCCAACATTCCCCTTTGTCTCCTGGTAAAAATTATACTTCAATTGTGTAGGTGGGCCAAGTGCCTGTGACAGGAAAGAGACAAAAACATGTCCAAAATGAGGGGGAACTAAAGCAGGTCCAAAAGGGCAGTTTGAAAAAAAACGTTTTTAGGCTGACAAGTGGGGCAGAATTTTTATCAGTGTAGATGTGACAATGCTGGGTGGTAGGAATTTTGTGGATTCCTGCAGATTCTGGAAGATTAAATCACAAAAATGTGGGAAAAGTGTGTGATTTCCAGCAACGTTGGAGGTTTGCAGGGCATTGTGGGTAAGAAAATAGTGCAGGGTGCATGTGAAGCACACCACCCTGGACTCACCCAAATGTTTACTTTTCATATGTTTCTAGGTCTCGTAGATTTTTTCTAGATGACAGCGTCACAAAGTCCAAAAAGTGCAGCCCTCACCATTCCAAGTGGGACGATTTTGAGAGTTAGACAAGCTCTCATGGTCCAAATGTAAAACCATAACACAAAATAATCAAATGTCCTCTTGCTTGCCATGGGATAAGATGTTTTAGTGTGCGAGGGAAGAGCTGAAAGACTGTTACCCCCTTCAGTTGGGGTGGAGGCATAACCATTCCCATACTAGTTGATAGCCACCAGCCCACAATCTTTTTTTTTTTAAATTCTCTGGCATCTGGTAGGTTTTCTGTAAATCCCATAAGTAGCGACCCCTGCCCAAGGGGCTGCTCCCCCAAACAAAACACACACACACATACCAATCCTTGGTGACTAAGTGGTTTCTGCCGCCCCACCCGGGGGCAAATCAGCCTAATAGAAATAGGCCTAAAATAAATTTGCCCCCCAGGGGAGCGACCCTTGCCTAAGGTGTCACTCCCCATCTGTAAAAAAATAAAAATCCCTGGTGCCTAGTGGTTTCTGCCTCCCTTGGGGGCAGATCAGCCTAATTTAAATAAGTTGATCTGCCCTCAAGGGGAGCAGAAATGGCCTAAAATAAATTTGTCCCCCCAGGGGAGCGGCCCTTGCCTAAGGGGTCGCACTCCTTGTGTGAAATTGACTAAAAAAAAAAAACTGGTGTCTAGTGGCTCCTGCCCTTCTGGGGGCAGATCGGCCTAATTAAAATAAGCCAAGGCCTAGTAGAATATTGCCCCCCCAGGGGAGCGGCCCTTGCCAAAGGGGCCGCTCCCCTTATACACACACAAAAAAAAAAAAGAAACTCCCTGGACGTTTGGGCTACAGAAATGCTCATAGAGGCAGGAAAGGCCTTTTGTTTCCTTTCTTGTCTCTGCCTACCCCCACCTCCCGGTCGGATTCTCTTCCAGTCGTGCTGGAAGCTGAGTTTACAGCACAATGGGAAGTGACTTCTGATGAGGTTGCTGACTTCATCAGACATCACTGGGGGGTGGAGGAGGCCGATGTGGAAGTGATTCCCCTTCCATCCCTGATGGGGGGGGTGTGGGTGAGAGGTAGCGCTCCCTGTGGGCCGCGTGCAGGACGAGCTGGTATCGTGCTCTGCACACAGCAACAGTGGCCGAGGGCGAGACCAGTTCATCCAGGGCATCTTAGTGGTTAAGTGGAACTTCCAATTGGGGAAAGCTAGAAATGTGGAATTTGGTGTCTCTGGACAATTTAAAATGACAACTCATGGTGAAGTTGGATTTTAAATTGTAAGTCTGAAAATGGCACTTTTGGAATGTTGGCATTTTCTCACTTTAGCCATTCTGTGCCTCTGCCTGTCTCTGAATACACACCTGGGGTTGGTGTCAGCTGGGCTTGCTGCATTCTCTCTAGACACACAGACACAATGGGAGCTTGGGTGTGACTTATTGGGCCTTAATGGGCCATTAACTGGCTTGATGGGGGGCAGAGCTTAGCATTGCCTCGCTTACACCTGAATAGGGCTGAGCCTCTCCCCACACAAAGGGCTGCATAACCCCCTGTAGAGTGTCTGGAGCCAGGGAAGGAAGGGACTTTGTGACCTTTAAAGGCCTCTTTGAAGTCTCCCCCACTTCAAAGGTACGTTTTGGTATAAGTACTGGACCCCCATGCCCACCAAATCAGAACTCTACTAGAACCAACACTCTGCCAAGAAGAGGGACTGGTGTATGGCGAGGAGGGACTGCCACTCTGCAACTGCTTTACTGTGTTGGCCTGCTGTGTGCTGCCTCTTGCCTGCAGGAAAAAGGACTGGATCTGTTCTCTACATCCTGGAACCCAAGATCCTCTGAGGGCTGGTTGGCTTGCCCCCTGTTCTCTGCAGTCTCATGGACACCAAAGACTGTCTGCAACTCTCCAATTGCTGCTGGACTCTGCCATCTGTGAGTCCTATCCTTGCCTAAGGTGCCCCCTCCAGTCTTCGACCTCAGAAGTGGGTTCTGAAGCTGAGTTCTGCAAAAAAAAACAATGCATCATGCCCTCGATGTTGATGCTTTGCTTCATCAAAGGTATTGTTTTGGTGGACCTGGTGTGGGTTCTGTAGCTGGCCTACCCTCCAACCTTAAATAACCTTTAGACTGCTAGTGACTTCTAATCACTGTTTTCACATTTAATCTTTACAAATTCATATCTTAACTTCTACTTATTGGATTTATGTTGTTTGGTCTTGTTTTGCTCAGATAAATATTCTCTATTTTTCTAAACTGGTGTAAAGTCCTTTTTGTTGTGTTTTCACGTTGTTACTGTAATTTAAGTGTGGCAAAAATACTTTACACAGTGCCTCTTAAGTTAAGCCTGACTACTCTGAGCCCAGCTACCAGAGGGTGAGCACAGGTTAATTTAGGTTGGTTATCTGACTTACCCTGACTAAGAGTGGTCCCTACGTGGACAGGGTGCAAACCCCTGACAACTAAAGACCCAATTCTAACACTGTGTAATTAGTATGGTTACATTAGTTGACAACAGGAGTGACACTTTATTTGTTAACCACTTCGAACATGTTGACCAAAGAAACCACAATTGTTTGTCAAAAAAGGCAGATTACCAGCTTCTCTAGCAATGAATTGAGTTGCTAAGGCCTGAACACTACTTAAAACATGTTCCTATGCGCTTCTGTCAGTTGTGTTATATATGGAAAAAAATGGAAGCCTCTGACCAAATATAGACTTTAGTTGATTTGCTTTATTAATCTCCCTTCAAAGATTTCAGGTATTGGAATGTGACGTAACTTCTTTCACAAGAATTCTCCTCATATTTTATTCACTTTGGATCAGAGAGGTAACAGTGCACTCAAAAGATTCTAAAGTGATGGAGTCAGTATTGATGTACAAGATACTTTCATCTTGGGGCAACCATCATGTAACACCCAATCCTCTGCAACATTAGTCAACAGAAATCCATTTAGTTCACTAGAAATTCATAACTTCAATTGTGTCACAAATACATACACCAATTCAATGAGACACTAAGTTGTGTGAGCCTGGTGGTTCTTCCTGCACTATCTGCCCTTCTATGCCATGGATGTCAGGCTGATGTGCGGTGGGCTTTATTCCCCTAATTAACTTATATATTCAATATTTAATGTGTGGTAAAGCAATACACAACTAGTGTTCTTTTCATCAGCTTTTGGAGTGTGCATATTGTTGAGCCATGGCCAGTGGAGATTTGCATTGTGACAGTGCTGCGATAGGGGAGGGGTATTTTTGTGGAATCATTTATTTCCTTACATAGCATCCACGTGTATATGCCTATACATTTCTTTTTGCTCTTTATAGTTTGTTGTCTTTTGATACTTGTCGCCCCCACAGCTAAATTACAGTGAGTCCAAAGGAATGTGTAAATAAAGAAGAAATATATAACACCTGAAAAAACTCCATGAGACACTTGTGTAAGTACCTCAAAGTATAAAGCATCAGGTGAACACAAATCACCTGAAAAACGAAAGAACCAACGCCATCACATCCTCAGAATGCCACCACAGGAGGAATGACATACAGAATTAGCATCTCCTTATTGAAGATTATACATCAAATTTGAGAAACGATCCTCAACTAGGCTTGACCTTTTCCATGTAGTATCACATCACACCACATATACCCTGTTGAAAATGGCCCTTTTTGTAGGGTTATCCACAAACATTTTGGCTTCTGATCTTCTGTTTTTGATCCTGTGCTGAATTTTGTTTTTGCTGGCTTTAGGACTCTGGGTACCTTACCACTGCTGACGGTGCTAAAGTGCAAGTGCTGTCTGTCTAAATTGTATTGGTAATTGATTTATATATGATTATCACATTTGATTTATTAGTACATCTCTAGTATAGTGCACCCGGTGTGCCCAGGGCCTGTAAATCAAATGCTACCAGTGGGCCTGAAGCACTGATTGTGCCACCCATAATGGTAACCCTTCAAACATGTCTCAGGCCTGCCATTGCAGCGTCTTTGTGTGCAGTTTTAAGCTGCCATTTTGGCCTGGCAAGTCCACTCACTTGCCAAGTTCCTACCTTCCCTTTTTCTCTATGTAGATCACCCCAAGGTAGGCCTAAGGCAGCTCAATGAGTAGTGTGCAGTGTATCTACAAGGTAGGACATGTACTGGTGTGTTTTACATGTCCTGATAGTGAAACACTGCTAAATTCATTT
The DNA here is from genome assembly GCF_031143425.1 of Pleurodeles waltl. Lineage (NCBI taxonomy): Eukaryota > Metazoa > Chordata > Amphibia > Caudata > Salamandridae > Pleurodeles > Pleurodeles waltl. The sequence goes on from NC_090445.1 coordinate 278,638,295, forward strand.
TTCACTATTGCAAAGGCTATCTCTCATATAGGGTAAATTGGGGATTGCATTTAAATATCTTTGAGGTGTAATTTCACATTGGGGAAAAAATACATCGTTTGGTGATGTTGGTTTTTGAATTGTAGGATTGAAAATGCCACTTGTAGAGAATGGACATTTTCTTGCTTAACTATTCTGTGCCTCTCCCTGTCTGCTGAATGCACGTCTGGGTCACAATAACAGTTCGGCTGTTTGTGTATTCGCTCTAAACAGTCACACAAAGGGAGCTGAGGTGTGGTCTGCATATCCTGATGGGTCTTCCTGGGCTAGAGTGGTAGGGGAGGTGACACTTACACCTGAATACGGCTGTGTCTGTCCTCACATCAAACAGTCTCCAACCCCTTGGAGTGTGTCTGGGACCAGGGCAGGTAAGGCAGGGTTTTGTCCACTACAAAGACTTTTATTTGAACTTTGCCTACTCCAAAGACAGAAATGGGTATAAGTACTGGACCTCTTACTCCAGAAAGGTAGAATCCTTCTGGACTGAGGACATTCTGCCACAAAGAAGAGCTGGATGCTGTAGGAGGGACTGCCACTCTGCTTGTTGCTTTGTTGTGCTGGTCTTACTGCTTCTGTCCTGGGATGAAAGGACTGGACTTTGCTTTCTATATACTGCTTCCCAAGGTTCTCTAAGGGCTTGAACTGAGCTTGCCTCCTGTTAAGAAGTCTCAGGGACATCAAAGACTTCATCTGCCAGTGCCTGGGCTCTTCTGCTGAGAGCCCTGACTTCTGACTTGTCAATGGTGCCAACTCCAGTCCCATGGAAACGTAAGCTGCTGACCAGAAGGAGAAAATCCATGCAATGATGCAGCGTCTGTCCCATGGCCGGAGAATTGATGCAGCACCTGTCTTGTGGCTGCAGAATCGACATAGTGCCTGTTTCACCACGGCTCCATCAACACAGTGCAACTGGATTTTTTATGCATCGTCCCTGATGCATCCATTTCTCATTGACCCAGTGCTGGTGCGAGGAAAGAATCAACGCTGCACCTCCCCTGCCAGTAAGGAACTGACGCATTGCCTCTCCTGCATGGGAAGTATCGACGCATCACCTACCCTGCGCAGTAAGGAACCAATGCACTGCTTTGCTTTTTGGCACTTGACCTCCCCTGTGGCCCGCATCGTCTTTGTTTTTGACGCAACTTAGGTAATTTGTGCTAAAAAGATACACACATTGATTCTTATGGATTAAGACTCTTTTAAAACTTTAAAAAGTGATATCTCTACTTGTGTATGTTGGATGTTTGTCGTTTTGGTCTTATTTTACTCAGATAAATATTGGCTATTTTTCCGAGCTGGTGTGGAGTACTTTTGTGGTGTTTTCACAGTGTCATTGTGTGGGTGTACAAATGCTTTACACATTGCCTCTGAAATAAGCCTGACTGCTTGAGTCAAGCAACCAAGGGGGTGAGCAGGGGTTATCTTAGCTGTGTGATTCCCTTATCCTGACTAGACTGAGGGTTCCTACTTGGACAGGGTGCAAACCACTGCCACCTAAAGAACCTATTCCTAACATACCCCATATCAATATCTCTCACTCTCCAAACTGTCCTGGTGTCAACTTAATATAATCACCCCGGCTTCCAGTGGACTAGTCCTGTGTACTTGGATACTAGCCTCACGTGGGCACGTAAAAGGAGCTTAGCCTTGTTCACTTTGTGTCATTCAACTGCAGCAACACAAATGTGTATATGATATACAGAATTTTCTATCCATCAGACAGTGCTCAAAATAACTAATAAACACCTCTACTGAAACCATCGTACCTATCCCAGGTGTCCATATTGATATAGAGCTGGGCCAAAAGTGCTCCAATATGTCTGTTCTATACCTGTGACATCCTTCCCTCTAAATCTCGCATGTGAAAATACCTGCAACAAAGGAAAATTTCTATTGAAAAAGGGCTTTATTTGCACACTACATACATGCTGTATTTCCATAATACCTCCTTTGTAATTACTTTAAATTAGTCTAAGCACACGTTCAAAGTAAAAAAAAAAGTCTTTGTCAATCTTTGTTGTGTTGACATAGACTTATTTTTAACTTTGAATGTGTGCCTTGGACTATTATAAAGTTGTTGTACCCTTAGGGTTGTTGGGGGGAGTTGGGTGGATCTTCCCCACCAGGAGCACCATCATATAGATCTTTATGCAACAGATTTGGTGTGATTCTGTGAGCGCCATCACCTTCAAAACACCTGTATATTTACAACTTTGTAATTACTTAAATCCAAGTCGCCTCGCCATGAACAGACATGTGCAACTCTTTCACCTCAGAGTCAATTATTCCTGTGGTTTTCTCTCGCAACAGTATGATGAATGAAAAACTTCATATCTAGCATAAAGGAAAGTTTCAATTCAACATAGATGCGAGGATTATGCATTTCTTTCATCACTTTTTATTGTTTCACAGCAAGTTTAATGTTCATACAAAAAAAACATTGCAAACACTACAAATCCCATTAGTCCAAAACATCTCCATGGCCACCATAAACCAATAGCTACACCGTCTGAATGTCCATATAAATGCGTGTTACGGTCAGTCCTTCCTCTTTCTTCACGCTCACCCGTCAGTTAAGTCCCCTGCTTCCTTAATGATATCTGTTCACGTTACTGGGGGGTTCTGCCTTATGATATTGACTGCAATTATTAGTACTATCAGCTTGTTTCCAAAGATTGCTAACAGCTCCTTTCCTTTACAAAGTGCGGTAGGTTTTAACCCAAGCATGTACTTTTAGGACCGCTCGGGTCCTCTAGGTGGAGTGGTTTCGCATCATTCACTGGATCCGTTAGGTGCAGCGTGACCAGTTGTTAGAGCACTTTCCCAGCACTATTCGGGTACATGGCATGCTAGGGATAAGGCGTGTTTGGGCCCTGAAGTCCTTGTCTGGCCTTTAAGACCACCTGTGCCTCCCTACCAACACTCGCTGCCACCGCGCTGCAGAAAGGTTAGTAGGGCCTCTTTTTTGTTTCTTCCAATACATTTGATCTTTTCAGTTTTTCTTCTAACTCTTCTATTTCTTTTTTTTTAAGATGATAACCACCTGCCTTGCGGTTTCCACTAGCAAGATCATCCAGTCCCTTGAGCATCTGTTTGAATTGAGGGACCATTTTTCAAGAATTTTTGCATCTCAACAAACAAACCTGGGACGTTCCTAATTCTTAGACCCATAGGGATAATACCTGCTTTTAGATATTCAAGGATAATGTTAGTATAGAATTCAGTCCATTTCACTTTTTTCTTGAGATTAATTATTCTGGTCCATTCATCATCCTTTACTTTTGAAACTACTATGGGTTTATCCCCAGATATTCCTTAGCCTATTAGCTTGGTGAACTGATCATCCGTCTGCCAGATTATGACCACAGCTGGACTTCCGCCACAAGAAGGGCGGAAATCCAGCTGTAGCCATATTGGCGAATGGTGGTAAGGCGGCGCTGCTACCACCCGCACTGCCACGCCAGTAGACCGCCACCAGTCGTATCATGACATATGGACATATGATACGGCCTGGTGGTGTTCTGCTGGCGGGCGCTGATCGCAGTAGCAGCCCCCCATCCTGTTGCCTGATGGAAGACCAGCTGGATGAAGGTAAGTTGGGCTTCCAACAGGGGAGGGAGGTGGGTGTGTTGTGTGTTTGTGTGTGTGGGATTGTGTGCATGAATGTGTGAGTGTGTGTGTGAATGCGTCTGTGTGTAGTGTTGTTTGCATGGGTGTATGAATGTGTGTGAATGCGTGTAAGAATGGAAATGTGAATGCATTTCTGTATGAATGTGTGTACGGATGTGTGTGAGCATGACTGGATGTATGCGTGTATGAATGCGTGTATGCCAGTGTGAGTGAGTGAGTGGGTGTATGCATGGTTCGTATCTGCGGGTGTGTGTGTGTATAGGAGGGGTGGGGGATCGGAAGGTGGGGAGCGTGGATGGAGGGATGTGGGGGGTGTCTGAGGAGTGTTTGGGGGGTGGATGAACCTCCAACCAGTGACAGGGAAGGAATTCCCTGTCACTGGTAGGGCCTACCCCAACACCACGAAAACCATGGCGGTAGGCATGGCTCAAAATGCCACCAGCAGTATTATAGCGGTTGCCGGGCTGGAGATTGATATGTCCGGCCCGCGGCTGCTACCGCTATGGTGGTATGAATGGTAAATTGGCATTGTCATAATGTGGCAGTATGTACCGCCCGCCTGTTGGCATTACTACCGCAACATTAACACCTACTGCCAGGGTCATAATGACCCCCTTAGATCTTTATGCGTAGATGGATCAAAGATGTATTGAGTAAAGGTAAACAATTAGTTTGATAAAAACAAAAAGAATGAAAATATGAGTCAACAGAAATCACACACCATCAAACACCACATTTGCAATCAAGGATCATCAACCTCTCTACATGTAATTTATGTTCAAAGAGGTAAATAAACAAGTGTAAGGAGAAACCCCTACAGCAAATGCTGTGGTATACTAAATTACAAAATACATGGGGCCCTTGATTAAATAACGAGGAGTGGGGCAGGGGAATACCAAAAAGAACGAAAAAACACCCACCTCCTCAAAAGCTCAAAAGTCACTACATCATCAATCAAAAGACCTCTTTAATATCTGAAGATAATTTTCATTTAAGATAAGTCATCTTTTTCAACATACAATAATTTATCATTCTTTTAATTATATACGAGCAGTTGTGGGGCCGAGGCATATATGGCTGCACCTTTCCCTTTAGTCATATAAGCAACATGAATCCATTTCTCTGGACAAGTTGTGCACGAATCTAGACGACCAGCCCCCTAGTCCTCAATCATCAAAACATAGGTGCTATGATAATGAAACAAGACTCAGCACAAACTTAATTCAAAGTGTAGACGAAGGAAGACCTCCTTAGGTATCTTCTGTAGGAGGCTGGCCTGGCTTGTAGTGGGTACCAAAGGTACTTAGACCTTGTGCCAGGTCCAGTTAGCCCTTATTAGTAGAAGAGAGGAGTTTCTAGCAGCTTAGGCTGATAGAAGGTAGCTATGGCAAAGCAGCTTAGGCTGAACTAGGAGACATGCAAAGCTCCTACTATACCACTTATATCATATGCACAATATCATAAGAAAACACAATACACAGAGTTACTAAAAATAAAGGTACTTTATTTTTATGACAATATGCCACAAGTATCTCAGTGAGCACCCTCAGTAAGAAGGTAAGTAATATACACAAGTTATATGTACACAAACCCAAAACAGGTAAGTAAGAGTCAGAAAAGGTATGCAAACAGTGCAGAATTACAATAGGTTGCAATAGGCAGACATAGGTCTAGGGGCAACACAAACCATATACTCCAAAAGTGGAATGCGAATCACGAATGGACCCCAGACCTATGAGAACTCGTAGAGGGTCGCTGGGACTGTAAGAAAACAGTCAGGGTGTCCAAGATACCCCACCCCAAGACCCTGAAAAGTAGGAGTAAAATGCCCCTACTACCCCAAAAGAGCACAATAGTCGTGATAGGGGGATTCTGTAAGAACAACAAACACCAGCAGTGCACTGACAACGGATTTCCGGACCTGCAAGGCAAGGGGACCAAGTCCAATAGTCGCGACAGTGTCCGGGGGGGCAGGAGCCCAGGAAACCCCGAATGAAGGTGCAAGGAAGCTGCCTCCGGATGGAAGGAGCTTGGAGTTCTGCAAGAAAGAAGAGGACTAGGAACTTCTCCTTTGGAAGACAGATGTCCCACGTCGCAATGAAGCTTGCAGAGGTGTTCCCACGCAGAAATACTGCAAACAAGCCTTGCTAGCTGGGTGCTGCTGAGGACCAGGAAGGAACAGGATGTCGCCCCTTGGAAGAGGAGACAGAGGGGGCGCTCAGCAACTCAGAGAGCCCTCACAGAAGCAGGCAGCACCCGCAGAAGTACCCAAACAGGCACTTAGAAGAAGAGTGAACCGGAGTCCACGCGAAGTTACAAAAGAGGGTCCAACAACGTCGAGGCCAACTCAGAAGGTTGTGCACTGCAGGACAGAGTGCTGGGGACCCAGGCTAGGCTGTGCACGAAGGAAATCCTGGAATAGTGCACAGGAGCCGGAGCAGCTGCAAATCATGCAGTACACAGCTTTGCAGTCTAGCGTGGGGAGGCAAGGACTTACCTCCACCAAACTTGGACTGAAGAGCCACTGGACTGTGGGAGTCACTTGTACAGAGTTGCTGTGTTCTAGGGACCACCCTCGTCAGGATGAGAGGGGACCCAGAGGACTGTTGATACAGTCTTTTGGTGCCTGCGTTAGCAGGGGGAAGATTCCGTCGACCCATGGGAGATTTCTTCGGAGCTTCTGGTGCAGGTTGAAGGCAGGCTACCCCCAGAGCATGCACCACCTGGAAACAGTCGAGAAAGCCGGCAGGATTGGGCGCTACAATGTTGCTGGTAGTCATCTTGCTACTTTGTTGCGGTTTTGCAGGCGTCCTGGAGCAGTCAGCGCTCGATCCTTGGTAAAAGGGGAAGAGGGAGATGCAGAGGAACTCTGGTGAGCTCTTGCATTCGCTATCTGAAGAATTCCCCAAAGCAGAGACCCTAAATAGCCAGAAAAGGAGATTTGGCTACCAAGAAAGGAGGATTGCCTACCAAGAAAGGTAAGAGCCTATCAGAGGGGGTCTCTGACGTCACCTGCTGGCACTGGGCACTCAGAGCAGTCCAGTGTGCCCCCAACACCTCTGTTTCCAAGATGGCAGAGGTCTGGGACACACTGGAGGAGCTCTGGGCACCTCCCCTGGGAGGTACTGGCCAGGGGAGTGGTCACTCTCCTTTCCTTTGTCCAGTTTCACACCAGAGCAGGGCTGGGGGATCCCTGAACCGGTGTAGACTGGCTTATGCAGAGATGGGCACCATCTGTGCCCATCAAAGCATTTCCAGAGGCTGGGGGAGGCTACTCCTCCCCAGCCCTTCATACCTATTTCCAAAGGGAGAGGGTGTTACACCCTCTCTCAGAGGAAATCCTTTGTTCTGCCTTCCTGGGCCAGGGCTGCCTGGACCCCAGGAGGGCAGAAACCTGTCTGAGGGGTTGGCAGCAGCAGCAGCTGCAGTGGAAACCCCGGAAAGGCAGTTTGGCAGTACCCGGGTTCTGTGCTAGAGACCCGGGGGATCATGGAATTGTCTTCCAATACCACAATGGTATTGGGTGACAATTCCATGATCTTAGACATGTTACATGGCCATGTTTGGAGTTACCATTGTGACGCTATACATAGGTAGTGACCTATGTATAGTGCACGCGTGTAATGGTGTCCCCGCACTCACAAAGTCAGGAGAATTTGCCCTGAACGATGTGGGGGCACCTTGGCTAGTGCCAGGGTGCCCACACACTAAGTAACTTTGCACCCAACCTTCACTAGGTGAAGGTTAGACATAGAGGTGACTTATAATTTACTTATGTGCAGTGAAAAATGGCTGTGAAATAACCTGGACGTTATTTCACGCAGGCTGTAGTGGCAGGCCTGTGTAAGAATTGTCTGAGCTCCCTATGGGTGGCAAAAGAAATGCTGCAGCCCATAGGGATCTCCTGGAACCCCAGTACCCTGGGTACCTCAGTACCATATACAAGGGAATTATATGGGTGTACCAGTGTGCCAATGAGAATTGGTACATTTAGTCACTAGCTTGCAGTGACAAATTTAGAAAGCAGAGAGAGCATAAACTCTGAGGTTCTGGTTTGCAGAGCCTCAGTGATACAGTTAGGCACCACATAGGGAACACATATAGGCCACAAACCTATGAGCACTGGGGTCCTGGCTAGCAGGATCCCAGTGACACATAACAAACACACTGGCAACATAGGGTTTTCACTATGAGCACTGGGCCCTGGCTAGCAGGATCCCAGTGAGACAGTGAAAACACCCTGACATATACTCAAAAACAGGCCAAAAGTGGGGGTAACAAGGCTAGAAAGAGGCTACCTTCCTACATCTTCACATACTTGGGAAATACTGTATATATATTTCAGCAATCACATCTTCTTTGAACATAAATAATTTTATTGGTTCACTTGTGAATGTCTATTTATAGCTTCATGTGCGATAAAAACAATGCCATAGCCAACGCGTTTCGTCCCTCAGGACGTTTTCAGGGCTAAAAAACATACAAATATAAATACCCATAAATTAATGAAAAAGAAAACAGACTACACAACTAAAAAAAATGAATAAACATTAAAATTATTAAATCTATACTCCTACAATTATTTCGATGTTCAACAAATTTCTGCCGCCTACATGTTGGTTCACGTATAATTATTCACATTTTATATTTAAATTTAAACCCAAGTAAAAAAACAACAACCTACAATAAATAGATCTTCCATCAAAGTACAGTCCAAACCATAATATTCTTAAAAAACATTTGTACATCCATTACCCATACCATTATATGTTTTTATATATTTGTCTATATACATGAAATATACATGAAATGCAAAAAAACTATATTCATTCATACCACACACAGTAACTTATACCATTCCGATTGTGGCCATGAGGGGGCACTCCACTAGTATGCATATCTAATATTGTTTGGGGACTGTTCGAGTGGTTTGTGTCAGCAAAATCATTGACTGGTCAGTTCGCACTGGTCAGAATGGACTGATGCAAGTGTCTGCTGACGGATAACCTGGGGGCTGAGATCACTATCGGATGACCCGTGATATTGTCAGATTATATTGCAGATGATTACGGAGGATCATTTGCCAGGGGGTCATATTTCCTAGCTGGATGGATGAGAAATGTTCCACCTTAGCATTACTTAGGATGGAATTTTGGTGAATCCGGTTATTTTTTTAATCCTACGTGGAAACATTGCGGAATGATTTACTGGATGTAGGTTTACACGCGTGTGGGATGTGAGGCACCCAATTTGAGATAATGGGGTGATTTTAGCTTGTCAGAAGATTAGGAACAGTTTAAGAGGCAGGTTTGACTGAAGGAAAATGGTGGTCTGAGCCCTGGGCAGAGAGTTAAAGACAACCACCAGGCCTGCTGGAATAGCCAGTTTTTTCTTATTTATCTTGAGCCTTTTCTTTTGCCTCCCATTCAGAGGAATGATGGACAATTCAGCTACCTCCAAGGAACTCAAAATAGTAGCAGGGCCCTTTGCCGGCATGTTGCTGTTTGTGGCGTCCACCAGCAATGTTACGGTATTGATACAGCCAGCAGGATCCAGTTAAGATCTAGGGCCTTCTGGGGTTTTGCCCTTCTCTACTGAAGCTGACCCACTTGCGTGGTCTGATGCTTTAGGCTTTCCCTTTGTAGGGTTGATTTTTAGGTTGTCAACTAGCATAGTGAGTAACTTAGGGCCTGTGCAAAGCTTGTCCACTGTGGGGGTGCAGGAGCACGCCATGGGTCGGTCTGCTTGACGATATGCACTGACCTTGGTTTCCAGGTTTCATATTTTTGAGTCCATTCTAGTTATTGCATTTGCAAGAGTTTGCATTAGATCAACCTGGAGTTCTAATTTGTGGGACTGCCAGGATGGGGCATTTGTGGCCGCAGGAAGGGTGGAGTTAATGGATAACTGGTTGGCATCGATGGGTGGATGCCCAATTGCTCCTGATTTCTTCCCTGATTAGTTTGTGAGTTGTTCAAGGTAAAGCTTGCAGAGAGTTATGAAAACACATCCGGCTCATTGGTTTGTGGTCTAAGTGCATGGTTCATGTTGCTCATATGGTTCATTGGAACACATATAGCTGGGTCCGAAGCATGGCTCAGCCTAGTCGGCTTAGGAGCTTGATGGACCTGTGCTGTCACTACTATTGAATGAGCTGCTAAAGTCAGCGGAAACTTATTAGCTTTTGCTGGCTCTGGTAAAATAGGGGCGATTGAGACAGAGCTTGACAAAAGTTTGATAGTACAGATGTTATAAATTTCCTGTCTGAAATGCTGGCCCCCTCCTCTGCGTAACGTGGATAGAGATGCGGGTCTCGCTTTTAGTGTGGAGGAGCTTTCTGCAGGACGGATTGAAGCAGACGGTAAAAGATTATTACTATGAAGAAAGTAATGCTTGATTGAAAATAATCTTTTATTAGCCTTTGCTTTGATGGTAGGTGAAGAGGCCAGCTGTTGCGCTGTCTCCTGTACACCCCTCTTGCCTTTATTTGTTTTGCTCTGTGTCTGTCGCTTACTGGTGTTTGCTATAATACCACCTTTGCATGCTACCTTTTTGTGCCTCATACTAAAATTGCTGGTTGAAAGTATATATGGCAGCTTGCACTCTTGTAAAAGTTTGTGAAAGAGCTTATAAGAGCACTTCTGGTGCCAATTGGCTCAAACATATCTTGTGTGCCTTGTCTACTTTAGTGCCTAGCTGGCTGTGGTCCACATTGATAAAAAGTGAGACGTTTAAGCGATGTGCCAATAGCTAGTCTCTGTTTTAGAGTAGCTGCCACCTTCCCCAAACTCGGAGTCTCAATCCTTCCTACGATTCTGAGAGCGCTCTGTGCTCTGCACTCTTGGTTGTTTTGGGAAGGTGAGGGGCACGAGCAAAGTACGAATATGACAATTACTCCAATAATAGTAGCAGTCAGTTTTTGACGGAGGCCAATGGTTATACAGGCACGGGCCAAGCAGATGAGAGCAGTGTGGTGCGGTGATGGTCCCATGAAGGGTGCGGTGTGGAGAATCAAAATTTAGCATACGCGCAAGCCTGCTGGCGGCCCGGAGCTGGGTGCAAACTACACCAGCGCCTAGCAGTGGCGGCTCCTTCTCAATAGGGGTGTCGGGGGTATAAAGAAAACAATTAAACTAAAAAAAAACACTGACCTTTTATGTCAGGAGAGACGTTTCCATCTCTTCTTCGTCCTCTTCTCTTCCCCGAGTCCCGGAAGCACACATTCTTCCAGACTCCTCTCAAATTACGATGCTCCTGTCACCAGCATGATAGCAGCTTTATGATTGGTCTGAGGGGCCGGCTTCGGCACTCAGACAGGAAGTGGGACCCTATGTACTTTCTCCTCCCGGCTGTTCAATACAGAAATGCTAAGTGCGCATGGCTGTTTTACTGCATACTTATGGTGCACTCACTATTCTTCCTCCAGCCCTACCCAGCCCCAACCCGCCCTAACCTAGCTCCCAGAGGAAAAATAAAATGCTAATAACGTTGCGTTGTTATCATTTAATTTTTTCATTTTTCTTCACTGCACAAAGCAGTGGGCCGACGCTCCTCCGCTGCTTGCCATGGCCAGTATGCCGAGTGCTTAATTTGAGCTGGTGTTTCCCAGTGCTCGGCACTGGCACATAATTGCTGACACCTGCACTTGACAGCTGCCAGATGGTGGCACTGTTTTTTGTAATTTGAGGATGAGCAGAGCAACAGTTTTTTACTAATGCAATATACATTGTAAACAACTAATACCTGATACCTGAACCATTCTTATAGCTCTGGGGGCTTCAATCAGTATGAATTGTCACACTTGCAGCAGTGTTATGGGTAGGAGTTATGCAGGTACTGCCACTGGCAGCGCTGACAGTGACAGTATGTGGTGCAAGCCGCGGTGGCCTCCTGAAGAGCGCCCGTCACTTTTTTTTTTTTCTTTTTTACAAGTTAAGACACTGGGCGTTTCTGGCCTTGTTAACCTCTTTCCTGTCTCAGGCTTCTCCTCATCGACTTCTACTAAGAATGAGAGGGCTGCGTTTTTCTCAAATTATTATAAAATAACTTATCATTGCACACCAATTATTTACAAAGTTATGAAATGCTAAAAGTGAAATAGAAGGTTTATAAAACGATTTATTATTAAACAATGTGCTGTCAATTTTGTTGGATTCACGTCAGATTTAACTTTGGTACAGGACCTGCTGTGAAGTGTTCTGAAGTTCGGAACAGATCAGAAAGACTTTTTGTTCATTGAGTAGATTTATGTTTGACTTCAAAAATCTGTGTTTTTTTTAATGGTTAGTGCACAACAGTACATGTCCTACTCTTTAAATACACTGCACCCTGCCCATGGGGCTCCCTACGGCCTACCTTAGGGGTAACTTACAGGAAGTAAAAGGGAAGGTTTGGGCCTTGCAAGTGGGCCAATCAATCAATCAATTTTTATAAAGTGAAACTACTCACCCGTGAGGGTCTCAAGGTGCTGGTTGGTGGGTCTGGGCCTCATTCGAAGAGCCATGTTTTGAGGTTCTTCCTGAAAATAGTGAGAGATGGGCTTTGTCTGAGGTGCGGTGGCAGGTTGTTCCAGCTCTTAGCTACGAGGTATGCAAAAGATCTTCTCCCGGCGGTGGTTTTCCAGATGCGTGGGATGGTAGCTAGCGCCAGCTGGGCATAGCAGACGGGTCTGGTGGGGTTATGGAAAGAGACGCAATGGTTCAGGTAGGCCAGTCCGATGCTGTGAAGGGCCTTGTAGGTGTGGGTGAGTAGTTTGAAGTTGCTTTGCTTTTCTACTGGCAGCCAGTGGAGGGTCCTTAGGTTTTTCGGAAATATGTTCTTGGAGGTTCAGGAAGAGTCTGGCGGTGGCATTTTGGATGAGTTGTAGTTTCCCGATATTCTATGTTATGGTGCCGGCGTAGGGTGCGTTGCCCTAGTCGATCTTGCTTTTGACTAGGGCATGGGTGATTATTTTGCAGCAGTTGACCGGAATCGATTTGAAGATTTCACAGTGTTGGCGCAGGGTGTGCCAGCAGGAAGAGGTGACTAATTTTACCTGTTGGGTCATTGGTAGGGAAGAGTCCAGGATGAATCCTAGTTTGTGGGCATGGTCTGTCGGAGTAGGTGGTGCGCTGAGCGGTGTGGGCCACCAGGAGTCGTCCCAGGCTCAGGTGGAGCTTCCGAATATGATGAGCTCGGTCTTGTACAAGTTGAGCTTGAGGCAGCTCTCCCTCATCCAGGCGGTGACGGCTTTCATCCTGGTGTGAAAGTTCCTCTTAGCTTTGTCTGGGTCTTCAGTGAGGGATATGATGAGTTGTGTGTCATTGGCGTAGGACACGATGTTCATTTCGTAGTCTCTGACGATGGCTGCAGGCGGGGCCATGTATATGTTGAAGAGGGCTGGGCTCAGGGAGAATCCCTGAGGGACTCCGCAGCTGACTTCTGTTGGTTTGGATATGAAGGGTGGGAGCCTGACTATCTGTGTTCTTCCGGTGATGAAGGAGTGGTTCCATTACAAAGCTTTTCCGCGTATTCCTGCGCCAGGGAGTCTGGTGCATAAGGTGCTGTGAGAGACTGTGTCGAAGGCCGATGAGAGGTCGAGGAGTGCTGCAATGTGTCTGCGGTAGAGGAGTGTGCGTATGTCATCGCTGGCTGCAAGAAGAGCTGTCTCCATGCTGTGGTTGCTGCAGACATACTGGGAGGTATCCAGAGAGTTGTTGTCCTCGGGGAATTGTCGCAGCTGCAAATTTATACCTTTTTCCAGGACTTTTGCTGGGTAGTGTAGCAGCGAGATGGGTCGGAAAGTCTTGAGCTCTGATAGGTCGGCTGTGAATTTCTGTGAATTTCTTCAGGAGGGGGCGGACTTTGGCATGCTTCCAACCTTGCGGGAAGGTGGCTGTTGGGATGGAGCAGTTCAGCGTCCTGCTGAATTTGGGGGTGATAGATGCACTGGCTCTGTTGTAGATGTGGTGAGGACAGGGGTCTGTTGGAGCTCTGGAGTGAATGCTGTTCATGATGATTTCAGTCCTTCTCTGGTGAAAGTGGACCAGCTGTGGACGGTTTGGGTGGATTCTGGGGAGCTGGGTCGGTCGTAGGTTGTGACGCTGGGCGGGTTCTGCAGGAGAAAGCTGTCATAGCTGTCCTTAATCTTGCAGTGGATGAAAGTGGCCAGTTTGTCGCAGAGGCTTTGCGATGGGGGGATGTTGGTGGCCTCGGGGGGAGGATTGGTGAATTTGTTGATTATCGTGAAGAGTTCTCTTGTGTTGTCCAGGGAGGTGTTGATGCGTTCACGGAGTGCAGCTTTTATTGCGTTCTTGATGCGTTGGTGATGGGTGGCAATGGTGACTCTGAAGGAGGCGAGGTCTTCTCTAGTTGTGCTGTTTCTCCATTTCTTCTCTAGGTGTCTGCAGGTGGGTTTGGATTCTAGGAGTTCGGCGGTGAACCAGCTGGCTTTTTTGGGACGTGCTTGACCGAAGTTGATCAAAGGGGGGCTGAGGAGTTGGTGCATTCGGTGATCCAGGAGTTGAGGTTGCGTACTGCGGAGTTAGCGTCGTCGGTGGGGGTGATTTGGGGAGGGCCGTGGTGAGTTGCTCGTCGGTGTTTCTGTTTAATTTCCTGTGGGATGCCCTGGGGCACGGAGGTGGCTGTTGGGTGCGGAGATGGTGAAGTGTATGTAGTGATGGTCGGACGAGTACTGGATGGTGGTATTCTTGATGGTGATCCGATTGCCTGAAGTAAAAATGGGCTCCTGCTGCGTGCATTGGTGCAGTGATCAGTTGCCTGAAGCCGAGGGTGGTGAGATTGTTGAGTAGGGAAGTGGTGTTTCAGTCGTTGCAGTCCTCGTGGTGGAAATTCAAATCGCCCAGGAGGAGGTAGTTGGTGGACGCCAGGGCATGGGGGCTGGCGATGTCTACAATGGCGTCGATGAAGGCTGGGCGGGGGACAGGCGGTTTGTGAACCAGGGTGCTGTGGAGGGAGGAGTTGTGAGTGGCTTGGATCAGGAAGTTTAGGTGTTCCATTGTGGTGTAGTGTTCCTCCGTGTTAACTGTGATGCAGCGTGAGGACGATGGCCAGTCCTCCGCCTGGACGGGAGAGTTGGTCCGTCCTTAGGAAGTTGTAGCTATCTGGGATTGCGATGGCGATGTCTTGTCCAGAGGTAGGGTTGGTCCAGGTCTCAGTTATGAAGGCGATGTCTGGACGGGTGGAGTTGATCAGGTACCAGAGTTCGGTGGTGTGCTTATGGAGGGAGCGTATATACTCAGAAGGAGGAAGTTGATGATGTTGTGGCGGGCGTTGGTGGTTTCAGGTTTGGGGTGTTCCGGTTGTCTGTTGTGGCTGAAACTGAGGTTGCAGTTCCGGAAGGAAAAAGGTCCGTGGGTGTCCTTAGGAGATGTAGTGCAGCAGGCGCTGAGATGTCTGGTGTTAAGGCGGTGGAGGGTCTTGGCTCGTAATGGAGGGTGGCCAGAGAATGGCTGGTTGGAGATTCAGGCTTCCTGGCACTGGGTGCGGTCCGGGCTGCGGCCTCCATTAGGAAGGGGAGGGGGTCCAGTCAGCTGGGAGGGTGGGAAAAGCGCTTCGCAGGTGGGAGGGGCAACCACAGGGGCAGCAGCGACGCGGGAGGGAGAGGGGAAAAACAAGGGCATAAACAAAAGGGAACAAGAGAAAAGGAAAAACGAAGTGAAAACAGATGTAAAGGCAGAAGTATGAAGGCAGGAGTAAGGAGATGCAGAGGGACAGAAGATACTTACTTGTGGGTGAACACCAGGGATGAGGTGCAGGCAGGAGCCTGCGGGTGGAGGAGGGCCTCGAACTGAGAGTCAGGCAGACTTTCAGCTCGTTCCCTAAGGCAGAGCCAGAGGCAGCAGCAGCAGGAGAAGCTGGAGAGGGCAACAGACGCTGGCCAGGAGGTCAGTGGAGTCACTCGTACACTTGCCAGGCTGTACACTTGCCAGGTACACTTGCCTGGTCGAATTGGCAGTGCAAAACACAGACACTGCAGTGGCTGGTCTGAGACATGTTTAGAGGGCTACTCATGTTGGTGGTACAATCAGTGCTTCAGGCAAGCATTTAAGTTACAGGCCCTGGGCACAGCTGGTGCACTATAATAGAAAATTACTAGTAAATCATATGCCAGTCATTGAAAACCAATTACCAATATCATTTAGACAGAGAGCACTTGCAGCTTAGAACTAGTTAGCAGCGTAAAATGGCCAGATTATCAAAGCCAGCAAAAACGAATTACAGCACAGGATCTAAAAACAGGAGGTCAGAAGATAAAAAGAAAGTACAGGAAAACCACGCCAAGAGCTGCCAGGTCTAACACTAAGCAAAATCTAAAATGA
This sequence comes from Pleurodeles waltl, assembly GCF_031143425.1. Lineage (NCBI taxonomy): Eukaryota > Metazoa > Chordata > Amphibia > Caudata > Salamandridae > Pleurodeles > Pleurodeles waltl. Next base: position 278,654,284 of record NC_090445.1, read on the forward strand.
GCAGCAATGTTGTCCACTATTCAGAGAATTTTAAAAGAAGGTGCACAGTGTCAAGTACAACAGTAACTGCTTAGCAAGAGAGGATTTCCTGCCAAATTACAATAGTTGCTTTAAACGTCAAGAGCCAGCTGATGTTCCTGTTAATATCCCAGTTCCTGATGCATCACTCTGCATCTAAGATTAAACCCCTGAATTCATGAAGTTTACAAAGCCTGGTATACCCCTATCCATTATCATAGAAATACTACAGAACAAGTAAATGGGAATGTTCTTTTTAAATTTCTTCATAGTTTGGCGACATTTAATTTCCCAGAAATATTACTGTCTGAACGGGGTGAACTATTGTTTTGAAGAAAGTTGTAAACTATTGTCTTGAAGAAAGTGGGGAGCATATTCCTTTAAAAACACACTATTGCAGAATTGAAATGATTTGATGTTATGCTTGCAAAGTGTATTAGTTAAAGGAAGATCACGAGGAACACATTTCCGGCAATTAATTACAATGAAATGTGGTCCAGAATTAGTAGTAGTTCTGTACCCTCCTGCCCCTCTTCTTTTCTCTGCTCACTACAATTTGAACAATCTGTTTTAGAGGAGCATCAGTTGCCCTACACTAACAACATTTGTTTTAGTCCCTCATTTGAGGCCAACTTATACTGTCCCCTCAAAGCCTGATCCTCTGCTGCTTCAACTTAGTGCTACCCTGTGACCGCACTGCTGAGGCAAAGCCTATTGGCGGTAAGCTAGAAAAGGGCATTCAGCACATTGCTAGGCATCCTACACAACCTTTTGCTATTCATGCCTGAACTGGCTCTCATGACCATAGAGATACACTGACAGAGAGGAGCAAATGTATCTGCTGTTGCCTAAGTTGCTCATACCCCCACCTCCTAAGATCACTTGATTTCTGCTGACAACTCCACCTCCCAGTCAGGCACTCACACCCACTTTTCCTCCTATTCCCATTACCCCCGTTTTGCATTTCCTGCTGTCCCTGAAACAATGGTGGTTATTCTTGGCAAAATGATGGCCCTCTCATAATGGTGGTAATTTCTGTTTAAATGTTAGCTCTGAAGATGATGGATGGGTGAGACACTCAATCCTGTCTCTCCATCCCTACCATTCAACAGCTTCTTACAGAGCCCTAGCTGCATCCAGAAATATGGCTGCACCTGTGTAGGAAGGTGCGGGGAGGGTGCCTTACACCGGGTGCCGGTGAGGGTGTGACGGATCTGCCCTAGCCATCCTTGACATTGCATTGGATAGCTGCGCCTGGGCCCGTGGCGCACAGGGGGCTCCGGTGTATCGTGTCTGATTCTCACCGAAGAGACGCTCCCACTCTTGGTGACTCAGTTTGCAGGGACTGAGCCAGCGGTTGGGCGTGGCCCTGCCAGAAGAATCGAGCCAGCAGCATGGTGTCTTAGGGTTTCCACGTGGCCTGTGGAAGCTTGCTGGGGCCTTGCTTGGCGCTCCTGGCTTTACCCACTTTTGCTCCCTGCCACGCCAGAGCTGGGGCTCGGGGCCACGTGTACGGAGGCGTGGCCCACTGGCAGTGGCTTACATCGCTAGAATCACAGGTGGGTAGGTCTCCGCCCGTGAGGCGCCTTAGCAGCCATGAGGGCCGTTTGGACAAGCCCCCAACAGTAGAGATTTCCAGCAGACCCTGTAATTTATCGTCAGCAGCAGAAAAACGGGGGCAGTGAGAAGGCTAGATACTCGCTAGCAAAGTCCTTGAGGCCCGTCCTGGGTCTTGAGGTCATCGTGGAGACCAACCGGAGCCTGACAGCATCACTGCATCCTGAAAGTTTTGACTCCAGCTTGCCTAATGCTGGGACACCGAGGGGCCCCACTACCCCACCGTTTGTGTGAATAATCTTTGACCCTAGAGAACTTTTCCTTTTGCCCCCGTGAGGGGCCCACACTGGTAGAGAATCAAGAGGTGACAGCGTGAAGGCTGTAAGCCCGTTTGTGACCTGGGCGAGGGGCCTTGGCCTGTCCCCTGCGCTTCCCTGACGGTGCGGGATCAACTACTTCAGGGGACATCAGCCTGCTGTGACTGTTGTTACCTGAACCATTGCAGCTCAGAGCAAAAAAGACTGGTTGCTCAGTGAGATGCCCCAGGGGCAGAAGGGATGGTGAAACAATTGCTACGGAGGGCGAGAGTGCTGATGGCCCGGTGACACACACCTTTCTTGAAATCTTATGTGACATCCTGTTCATCTTTATACTGGGGGACGCAGCGTCCCCGTCCATGCAGCTGGACTGCTACCATGCAGTTGGCCTCCCTCGCCCAGCTCAGAAATCCACCACGGATATCTTGGCCTGCATGCATTACTTAGGTATGAAAGAGAATATCCTACGGAAGGTGCAAAAACGCCATCCCCTTCAGTTCAGGGATCACGCACTGGTGCTTTACCAAGACCTGGCAACTATCACATTCCAGAAAAGGAGCGACTTCCGGCCTGTCACAGCACCCCTACGAAACGCCAGAATCCCTTATTCCTGGGGCATCCTTTCCGAATCATTATCCGCCACGGGGGTAAACTCCATCAGCTGCGGTCCATGCAGGAAGCCTGCGATATACTTGGCATCTCAAAGCCTGATATGGTGGTGCATCTAACGCAACTTCACCCACAAGGCTCCCTGAAGCTGCACCACAGATGGCCACCACAGAAAGCTCAAGCCACACACAAACCGGATCCAGCTTGCAGTGGCTATGGAGAGATAAGTTGTAATAGTAACGCTGACTGGTAACCTGGGCTGACTTCTTCTTTGTGAGCTAAGCCCATTGAAAATGGTACTTCTAAGTTTGGGCAGGATGAATGGGAGCGGGGACGGGGAGCAGGAGACTGGAGCCCCAAGTCGAACTCACTCCACAGATGGGCGACGCTGTCCCTCGGAGGACAGGCAGCATTGGCCTCCCGGTCCAGAGAGACAGCATCTCTTCGACCATATTTTGACATATGACCTGCACAAAAGACTTTTAGGCCCTCATTACAACCCTGATGGTTGGTGATAAAGCAGCAATAATACTGCCAACAGGCCGCCGGTAAAAACAAATGCCTGTCGCAAACAGTGGGAGGACCTGCGCCGCTGGGCAAGGAATAAGGTGGAGGCCCAGCTGGGGATGGCCTCCCAACGAGGAAGGAGTGTCCATCGTACCCTGACCCCTCTGATGTTCTGCATCCTGGTGGTGGCCTATCTGGAGTTGGATGGGCGCTTGAAGGCATCACAGCAGCCACAAGGGGGTGAGTACAGTTTCAGAATCATCAGAAATTGCACGTGTTGAGGTGTTATCTGGGTGGGGGATGTGGGTCTGTGGGTGCCCCTATGCCAGGACGAACATGGCAGGGTAGATTTCATAATGGGCAGGCTCGGATGCACTCCAACCCCAAAAATGCTAGTGAGCATCTATCACTGGGCAGGGTCCTGTGGCTTTCAGATGTGCTGCTATTGGCGTTAGGCATTGTACCCCATGGCCTGTTGACGAGCATTGTAACTGGTAGTGCATGGCATAGTTGCTGGCATTGACCAAGTGTATCCTCTGTCTCCCTCCCCTTTTTGTTTTGTCACCCTGTACTTGTGTGCATTAGCATCATCTGGCAGAGGAGTAGAGGAACCGGCGACGGAGGGAGCTGCATCCCACATGGCCCATGATGCTGAATCCATCGACGGTGAGGGCACCAGTGGGATGAAGGGTGAGGGGAGCACCACAGCCGAGACTGGAGGTGACAGTTCTGATAGCGACACCTACTCCGATGGAAGCTCCCTGGCGGTGGCGGACACCTCTGTGCCCACCCCAACTACAGGTACAGCCGCCACCCCCGTACCAGCACCGCCCTCCCAGCTGCCCCTCAGCGTGTTTCCCGTGACCGCTCACCCAGGAGGGTGGGCATCTCCTTCCCCCCAGGCACCACGGGCCCTGCCCCAGTCTGCCCTGCTGCCCTCAGTGAGGAGGCTATTGACCTCCTGAGATCCAACTCTGTTGGGCAGTCAACCATACTGAATGCCATCCAGGGGTTGGCAGGGCATTTGCAACAAACAAAGGCATTCCTGGAGGGCATTCACTCTGGCGTGTCGGCCCAACTCAGATCATTCCTGGCTCTGGCCAACTCACTGATAGCAGCCATTGTCCCTGTCTCTAGCCTTCCCCCTCCAACTTCCTCTATCCAGTCCCAATCCCCTCAACCCCAGCCTATCCCAAGCACACCTTCAGACCAGCATGCACCCAAATCAACACACAGAAGTGGCTCAGGCAAACACAAGCACCACACTTCATCCCACAGGCACTCACACAAGCACCCTCCAGATGAAGACACACCAACATCCACTGCCTCCACTGTATCCCCCTCCTCCTCGTTGTCCACCTCCCTCCCAGTAGCGTCTCCACTCACACCTACATGCACTACATCCTCATCCACTAACTCCATCACCATCACGCCTATCACTACATGCACCTCATTGGCAGTCACCACCCCCGCATCCATGCACACGTCCCCTGTGTCCTCTCCCACTGTGTCTGTGCCCCCTCCTCCCAAAGTATACAAATGCAAGCACACAGACACCCAACAGCCATCCACCTCACAACAGCATCCAGCCCATGCACCTGTACCCAAACACAGCAGGCAGACACCTCCTAAAACCACTCCCTCTTCCTCCACTCCCAAACCTTTGTCCTCTTCCAGCCCCAGTTTCCCTAAAAGGCTTTTCCTCTCCACCCTTGACCTATTCCATATTCCCCCCACCCCCCCTGTCCTTCACTTCGGGCCAGGGTGGGCAGAACCCAGGCCGGCACCTCAGCCACCCAGTCCACGGCCACTGTAGTTACTGCAGTTACTGCAGGTGTGAGAGGCTCCAAGGAGACACCCGTCAGCACTGCCAGTGAGCCTGCGCCAAGGGCAAGAAGGGTCCACCAGCTAGCAAGGGCAAGGAGGCACCACCAGCTAGCAAGGGCAAGGAGGCACCACCAGCTAGCAAGGGCAAGAAGGGAACACCAGCTGGCACAAGCAATGGCAATGAAAAAGGCACAGATGCCGCAGTTAGGATGGATCTGGTGCCTGGTGCTGGAGCAGCATCTAGGCAAACAACTCCAGCCATGGCACTTCAGCCGTCCTTGACTGCGGTGGAAGGGCTGGAGCCTCCCCCCACCACTGGCAGCACCGCCACCTGCACCACTGCCAGTGGCAGCAGCCCCAGTGTGCAGCCATCCGAGGCTGCAGGGGAAGGGCTGGAGCCTCCCCCCACCACTGGCAGCACCGCCACCTGTACTGCCACCTGCAGCACTGCCAGCAGCAGCAGCCCCAGTGGGCAGCCGTCCGAGGCTGAAGTCTTCCCCCCACTACTGGCAGCACCGCCGCCAGCCCCACCGCCAGCACCGCCACCTGCACCACTGCCAGCAGCAGCAGCCCCAGTGGGCAGCCATCCGAGGCTGCAGGGGAAGGGCTGGAGCCTCCCCCCACCACTGGCAGCACCGCCACCTGCACTACTGCCAGCAGCCCCAGTGGGCAGCCGTCCGAGGCTCCAGGGGAAAGGCTGGAGCCTCCCCCCACCACTGGCAGCAACGCCGCCAGCCCCGCAACTGCCACCACTGAGTAGCCGCCACCGCCGGCGGGCAGTGTGTAGTCGTGCCTACATGGGCTGTAGTTCGTCCTGACCCCAGGTGAGATACTGTGCCCTTGCACCATCCACGATTTGCATCGCTGGGCACAAGGCTCCCTCCAGAACCAGTGGAAGAAGGCATCCACTCACCCCCTCCTTGCCAGGACGAAGCACACTGGGCACAAGACCCCCTCCAGAACCAGTGGAAGAAGGCATCCACTCACCCCTTCCTTGCCAGGACGAAGCACACTGGGCACAAGGCCCCCTCCAGAACCAGTGGAAGAAGGCATCCACTCACCCCTACCTTGCCAGGGTGAAGCACACTGGGCACAAGGCCCCCTCCAGAACCAGTGGAAGAAGGCATCCACTAGAGAGACTGTGGCTTTGCACTCCCCAGGACCAAGCAGTTGGCAAACCACCCACTAGAGAGACTGTGGCTTTGCACTCCCTAGGACCAAGCAGTGGGCAAACCTCCCACTAGAGAGACTGTGGCCTTGCACTCCCCAGGACCAAGCAGTGGGCAAACAACCCACTAGAGAGACTGTGGCTTTGCACCCCCCAGGACCAAGCAGTGGGCAAACCACCCACTAGAGAGACTGTGGCTTTACACTCCCCAGGACCAAGCAGTGGGCAAACCACCCACTAGAGAGACTGTGGCTTTGTACTCCCCAGGACATGGCAGAGGGTATGTAGCCCCCACCAGGAGCAGTGGCGTTTTACCATCTTCCGGCTGAGGTGCCCCCCATACCCCTTCGCCCTGAGGTGCCTGTGTATCTTCGACCTGATGCCCCAGCAGTGTTCTCTCCGTATTGAGGCAGGAGTCAAGTGTGGCCTTTGCCTATGTGTTATGGCCCTGTGGGCCACAGACATTTTGGATTGGGCACTGTATCTCCATTTGTATATATTGTAGATACAATACAGTATCTACTGGGGGGCTCTGCCTGTCAAAGACCCCCAGGGTCCGCACCTCCTTGGCGATGGCACGCCAAATACCCTATTTCTGATGGGCGCTGACCTGTAGAAAAAGATACATAAGATAAGGCATTAGTCATACTGACCGGCCAGTTACACTCATGGCCCACCATATCCCTCCCATCCCCTTACACATAGACATTGCCCACCATACATGCAGCACTCTGCCCGGCACCCCTCAGCCACCCCACCCCTACACGAGGCTTACACACACACACAGCACTCCATACATTCATGCCCTATGCATCGTGCTCACAGTGTACTCACCTGTTGGTCTGGAGGACCATAAAGTAAATGGTACTGGGGTAGGACCCCATCCACTAGTCTCTCCAATTCCTCCGAAGTGAAAGCAGGGGCCCTTTCCCCAGACACTTGAGCCGTGGTTGCTTCCAGACACAGGTCACAGCAGCACTTGCAGTGTAAGTCCTCTCCTGGTGAAGGTCAGGTAGCAAGTGAGTGAACCGATAGAAAATGGAAGTCACGTCCGCTGCAGTGCGTACCGTCACCACCAGCATACATCAGCATTGGTCCCTGGAACCCGTAGGCCCAATGATAACCAATGAGGTGTTGCACGGCGGTCATCGACCACCTCCTGCAATGGCGCACAACGTCAGCAGAATTACCTAATTTCCACTTGTCCTTCCTCACAGGTCAGACGGCCACCATTTCAGGGGGAACAGGCTTTGGCACCTAACTGCGTCACAGCAGACATAGGCACATCAACGGACATACTCGTTCACATACTGTTTCTGTAACAACATGCAAGGCATTTTACTCTGAGGATATCTTTGAATATGACCATCTGCTCACCGTTTTTCACCCTAGAGTTCAACTGCTGAGGATGAATAAGAGATGGAGACATAACCCCTTGTACAGACCCCTGGTGGACCTTGCGACAGTGGAGGACAGGCACATTATCCTAACCTACAGACTTGATAGGGCGACAATCCAAGAACTGTGTGCCCAATTGGAGCCAGACCTGATCTCAGCTAACCGCTACCCCACTGGTATCCCCTCTCTCGTGTAGGTCCTGTCAGTGCTCCATTTCTTGGCAAGTGGGTCCTTCCAAGTGACAGTGGCCATGGCAGCAGGGATGTCACAGCCTATGTTCTCAAATGTGCTGACCAGAGTGTTGTCAGCCCTGATGAAACACATGTGCAGCTACATCGTATTCCCCTCAGGTGGAGGATTTGGCCACAGTGAAGGCTGACTTCTATGCACTGGGACATATCCCCAACATCATTGGTGCTATTGATGGTACACATATTGCCTTTGCCCCCCCCCCCCCAAGAGAAATAAACAGGTGTTCAGAAATTGAAAGAGCTATCACTCTGTGAATGTGCAGATAGTGTGCCTGGTTGACCAGTACATCTCCCATGTCAATGCAAAGTATCTTGGGTCTGTGCATGATGCCTTTATCTTGGTGAATAGCGGCATTCCGGATGTGATGTCTCAACTCCAGAGGCACAGGGTGTGGCTAGTAGGCAAGCCCATGGTCCCCACCTAGTGTCTGTTGGTATATGGGTGTGGGGTTGGCCCTAAGGGGGAGTGCCTGGCTAACAGGTATCCCTTGATATTTACAGGTGACTCTGGTTACCCCAACCTCTCATGGATACTGACCCCAGTGAGGAATGCCAGGACAAGGGCAGAGGAACGTTACAATGAGGCACATGGGCAAACAAGGAGGATCATTGAGCACACCTTTGGCCTCCTGGAGGCCAGATTCTGGTGCCTCCATTTGACAGGTGGATCCCTGTGCTACTCACCCAAGAAGGTGTGACAGATCATCGTTGCATGTTGCACAACCTGGCCTTGAGACGCCAGGTGCCTTTTCTGCAGGAGGATGAGGCTGGAGATGGTCGTGTGGCAACAACAGTGACGAAGAGGAGGCAGAGGAAGAGGATGTGGACAACTGAACAACCATAATTCAACAGTACTTCCAGTGACACACAGGTAAGACACTGTAACTTCACCTTCCATTTCAGTTTTGTGTTGGACATTGTACATGGTAGCCTGATTTTCCAAATTCAAAGGCCACTTACTGTACCCTTTGGCATCTCTATTTTCAGATATCTGTGCCCCACTCTGGCTCCTGGTGTGTTTGCTGCTGCCCATTACAGGTCATATCTATGTATACATAACTGTACAGTTGAATTGCAATGTTTACAGCTTGTTAAATGAATACATATTTCAATCAATTGACAGACTCCATACTTGTATTTCTTCCTAGGGTTTTTATCTATATGCTAATAAGGGGAGGGGGTATTTCAATGGGCTGGGTTGCTGATGGAGGAAAGTCCAGGATAGAGTCCAGTCTATTGGTATCACAGGTACATTGTCCAAGGGGGCATAGGAAGTGGAGCAATGGCAGTTCAAGGTGGACAAGGTGACAGAGTGGGACACAAGGGTGAGATTCAGGGGAGTCTTATTTCCTGGCGGGGTCTTGACAATGTTCTCTGGCTTCTGCCTGGATAGCAGGTACCTTTTGCATGGTGGTTCTCCTCCTGCAGGGGGAGGGGTGCTGGTGGCCTGTTGTTCACTCCTCCTGTCCACTAGCGTCAGTGGAGGTGGACGGCTGTTCGTCTGTGTGGCTAGTGTCAGGGGCCCGTTGGTGTGCCACTGCCTCCCTCATGGAGTTGGCCATGTCTGCCAGTACCCCTGCAGTGGTGACCAGGGTGTTGTGGATGTCCCTCAGGTCCTCCCTTATCCCCAGGTAGTGTCCCTCCTGCAGCCACTGGGTCTCCTGCAACTTGGCCAGCATCTGGCCCATGGTCTCCTGGGAATGGTGGTAGGCTCCCAGGATGTTGGTGAGTGCCTCGTGGAGAGTCAGTTCCCTGGGCCTGTCCTCCCCCTGTCGCACAGCAGTCCTCCCAGCTTCCCTGTTGTCCTGTGCCTCTGTCCCCTGAACCTTGTGCCCACTGCCACTGACCCAAGGTCCCTGATCCTTCTGTGTTTGTGGGGTTGACTGGGGTCACTGTAGTGGTGGACACACTGCTGATTGACGTGTCCTGGGGACATCGGGGTGGGCCCGCTGGGTGGGTGCTGTGGTGGTGTTTCCTGAGGGGGGAGGCTCTGTGGTGGTATGGGACTGTGCCTGGGTCACCGACTGTCCAGAGGCCCCTGATGGGATAGGTTGGTCATCCTGATCCAGGCGTGCAGAGCTGCTGTCATCACTGTGGGCCTCTTCGGGGGGGACTGGATGTTGCTGGCACCTCCTCTCCGGTGACGTTGTGTGAGGGTCCTGTGGGTATGTGAAAGCAGTGTTATTGTTACTGCGTGTGACATCTTGTGCATGGGTGTGTTTCCCCCTATGGTTGTTCTTACCAAGGCAGCTTTGGCTTGTGTGAGTTGTGATTTGGTTGGCTAAGTGATTGTCACTAGTGTGCATGCTGTGGTGATGGGTGTCCATGAGTGCTGTGATTGGTGTCCATGCATTGGTGGTGCATGCAGTGCTGGTTACTTGGATGGGTGGGTTGTGATGGTGGGGAATATGTGAGGTGGTGGGGTGATGGGGGTGAGGGTAGGGGTGAGGCTATGTGATGGCATGCAGGTAGGGGGAGGGTGAAAGTAATAAAGATTTGACTTACCAGAGTCCAGTCCTCCTGCTACTCCTGCCAGGCCCTCAGGATGCATGATTGCCAAGACTTGGTCCTCCCATGTTGTTAGTTGTTGGGGAGGAGGTGGGGGTCCACCGCCAGTCCTCTGTACAGCTATCTGGTGTCTTGCAACCACGGAACGCACCTTCCCCCATAGGTCGTTCCACCTATTCCTGGTGTCATCCCTTGTTCTGGGGTGCTGCCCCATGGCATTGACCCTGTCCACAACTCTCCGCCATAGCTCCATCTGTCTAGCAATGGACGTCTGCTGCACCTGTGATCCAAATAGCTGTGGCTCTACCCAGAAGATTTCCTCCAGCATGACCCTTAGCTCCTTCTCTGAGAACCTGGGGTGTCTTTGTGGTGCCAAGGGTGTAGTGTGAGTGGTGTGTGTGAGGGAGTGTGGGGTGATGGGTTTGTGTGTGTGCTGTGAGGTGCGTGGATGGTGTGGCTCTGGTTCTGTGGGTGCTCCTGGTGTGTCTCTTTCTCAGTTGTAAATTGTTTGTAGTGGTAAAGGGTAAAGGGTAATGTGGGTGGGTGTTTTATAGTGGTTTGTGGGTGTGGGTGTGGTGTGTGTATGTGTGTCAGGTGTGTGTATTTTGAATTGTCCGATGTGGTGGTGTTTTGTTAGGTTGTGTGTATTTTGAGTGCAGCTGTATGTACCGCCAATGGTTTACCGCGGTTGAATGTCCGCTGCGGTGATTCGTGGGTCATAATGCTGTGGGTGTATTTCTGTTGGCGTAACGGTGTGGGTTTTGGTACCACCAGTTTATCACTGACCTTTGGGCTGGTGGACTTGTGTGTGTGTCTATATAGTGTCGGATTTGTATGTGTGGGTCATAATACACGTAGCGGTATACCCCCGCAGTCGCGGTATGTTGGTGGCAGTCAGCATGGCAGTAATCGGCACTTACTGCCAATGTCATAATGAGGGCCTTAGTGTTGTTTTTGTTTGTTTGATGGGGGAGGGTTGTTTTTCTTATCCTATGCTACATTGCTCACGGCAATGATATACATCCTTAACTAAATATTATTAAGCCTGTTTACAGGTGAGCTCCTGGAGATACTCTGAGCTTCACCAAACGTCCCTATCTGGACTAGTAATAGATATGAAGGTAATTAACCTCAATGTGAGAGGTCTGAACAACCCTTCAAAGAGACAGGCTGTCTTATCCCTACTAGAGAAATCGGAGGCTGACATCTTGAATGCGGTCAAGAAAGTTCCCTAAACAATTCTGGTCATCTGGCCCTTCCAAAAAAGGGAGGGGGTAGCAATTCTTTTCTCACAGAGGTTTAATTTGAGGACCATATGATTTTACATGAGGTTAAAGGCCGCCTGCTTGCCGTACGCATACAGCTAGAAATGTTTCAGATGACATTAGTGAATATTTACACGCCTAATGAACACCAGGAGACCTTCCTACTCTCAGCCCTCACACCAGTGCTACAAATGCCGTATACATCCATCTTAGTCGGTGGGGACTTTAACATAGTTATAGATTCGATATTAGATAGGTCAGGTCAACGCTTGCGTCAAACTGGGGCTCTCTCTGCGGAGGGACACCAATGACTGGATGACTGTGGGCTGTTAGATGTATGGCGGTGCCTCTATCCCACGACGCGTGACTATACTTTTACTCGGATACACATAAAACGTATGGGCGCATCGACCACTTTCTTGCCACGCCATCCCTCAGTGGCCTGATAACAGAGGTGTCAGTCAAGCCAAGTACTCTATCTAACCATGCCCCTCTATACTTGATGCTCCGACTCCCTGTGAGTCGTGCGAAGGTTCCTCCCTGGAGGCTACGGGATAAACTCTTGTGCTCACAAGCCAATGTCCCCCACCTTAAGAAAAGGCTGGTGTCATATTTACAGACCAATGACATGGGAGCTGCCTCATTGCCGTTGGTGTGGGAAGCCCTGAAACTAGTAATCAGAGGGGAGCATAAACTTACAGTTGCCCATACACTGTAGGGAATTAGAAAAGGCGCAACTCCACCTCAAAAGACTAGGTCAGTACAAGGCAGAATATGTGGTGCTGCGCCTCAAACACAAATTCTATCTGAGCGGTAACCATGGTGGGCATGTGGTCACACATCACCTTCTCTCAAGCGCACCTGCAGGTGAGTCTCTCTGGATCCCACACCGAGGCGGAGACAGTGACCGATATGGCACAAGCATTCAAAGCCTTTTATAGCACTACATCACATTGGGGATGGAGAAACTCTCCTTAGCTACAGACAATGACCCCACTAGATATACTGACACTTGGGCCCCGCTTATTACAATACTGTCCTGGGAATTCAGAGAATTTACTTTTCAGGCTTACCTTAGAGTCCTCCGTTTGCTGCCAGATGCCACGTATCCTCACATTGTAGGTGGGATGGTGATGCATACTGTTTAAGATCAGGCTTACATCCTCACACTGCTGTATAAGGGGGTTGCTGGGACAGCACAGGAAGGGGAGGGGAGTTTGTTGAGTGTTGTATTTTGTCTTTCTTTAGTTTGTGTGATTGACCAATGCTTTAGAAGAATGTCTCCGTAGCGGCCCCAGGGTTGTTGGCATTCGGCTGTGTAACAGATTCGTTCTGAGTTCCAAACTGTTTTGCAGCTGGCCCACTGAGTTGTAGGCGTAATGCTGTGTATCATCTTGTGAGGAAGTTACACACTCACAATGCAACCTCAGTGAATAACAATAATTGTTCCTTAAATGTTAACTCCATGGCTACAGACTCTCCCTGCCACAGTGATGGTAATTCCTGGCAAAATGCTCACTTTGGCACAATGATGGTAATCACTGGTTAAAATAATGTCTGCCATAATGGTGGTAAACTCTGGAAACATGGTGACTATGGTACACTGGTGGAATTTTCTGACAATATGCTGTTCCTGGTGCCATGGTGATAGTCTTGGCAACATGCAGCTCTTGCACTGTGGTGGTATTTTCTAGCAACAGGCTGGCCCCGGCGCAGTGATGGGAATTCCTTGTAAAAAACTGGATCTGGTAGAATGGTGCCACTCTCTGGCAACATGCTGGCTCTGTCACATTGGTGGTAATTGCTAGCAGAATGCTGCACCTGGCACAATGTAGATAATCCTAGGAAACATCCTTACCCTGGCAGAATGGCGATAATCCTTTGCAAAACGCTGCCCCTGGCACAATGGTGGTAATTTCTGGCAACAAGCTGGCCCTGGCAATTGGCAGTGATAAAATGCTGGCCCTGGCACAAAGATGGGAATTCCAAGCTATTTGCACAGACTAACCCTTGCACAAAGGTTATCAAAAGGAGGTGAGGGTCATGGTCAGTCCATATCCCTGCGAGGGCGACTCGAAAGCTGTAATGAACATATTCATGTGTTAGAGGCCTGAAAAATCACCCCACTTATGGCAAACCATAGCTCTCAGCCGCTCTATGCCACAAACTGTGGCTCCGAGTGTAAACGGGCTACAGAATCCATTAGCTCAATAATGTCATCACCTGTTTAGGCATCTACTGGTGGTCATGGACATTCCCTGCCACTAGTGCACTCACCTTGCTGACTTATCCAACAGTTGTGTGTGGCCCATTTTACCAATGGTAAGCCCTCTCAGTCAACTTCACCCGTTGCATTTCCCAATTCATAGCTCCAGTCTGACACAGGACCAGCGATGGACCAGATATTGTTTCCAGTAGTGATCAGATTAGTACTTAGTAGAGGCTTGCACCAATTTAGCAAAGTGTCTTGCTAGGAAAATACAATTTTCGTGACAAAACCTGGGCTTCCCCTTAGTGGTGATGGCACAAAGCATCAGGATTTTTTCTCAGAGAAATGCAATTTTAGAATTCAAGCAGCACCAAACCAACCTTGAAGGTAGGAATCCTATTCAGAAAATAGCAAATTAGTAAAAATAAAAGAATCAATAAAATATTTAAACCAAGAGAATAAAATATCAGATCCTGGTCACAGCAATGCCGCCAAGGGTCATTCTGCTTGGGTGATAACTTACCCCAGCCACCGGGAAAGGCCTTGAAATGACAGGCTCCATAAGTCTTTGCTTGGACTCCAACTTATTGGTAGCTATGGTGCTGACATATTGGAGGCATTTCATCCTCATCCAAAATGGCTGAAAGGAACTTCTTGTTCCTTTCTGTCATCACGTATGGCCTGGGAACTAACTAGTCAAGATCATGAAGGGCAATGATTCTATAAAGCATCAGTTTCTTGATCTTTTGGTGCATGGTAGCTGAAAGCTCTTCTGGAGTGTTTGCCAGCGATTTTAGTATGTTTCTACCTGAGTGTACCCTTATTTTCTTGAATTAACAGTTGTTCTCTGTGTTTAGGACCTGTGCTTATTGTACATGTTATTCATGCCCTTCAGATTGAATTTACATTTATGTACGTGCATGTAATGTTTTTTAAAATTATGACTAGCACGTGTAGTATGGTTGACTTGCTGCCTCACTGAACCACACCCTCGCATTCTACTCAACATGCACTACAAAGGACTTGGATACATTGTAAAGACTACTGCTGCGTTGGCTGATATAGTGAAAGGATACTTTAGGTGCTAACATAGCACATAAGTCATCTGCATGCGCCGATCAGTCCTCAGCTCCAACTGTCGAGGCTGGACCTCCGGGCCAGTGACGTTAGGGGATACCACACTCCACATCCCAACATTCAACGAGTCTATAAAGTAACAGCGACAACAGAGAACTAAACACAATGTACAGAAAAAAATAGCAGTCACATAGGTTATTGTTAGAACATACACCACGATTCCATTCCAGTTAGAATCGTAAATACAGTGTCTGAAGATTTTTCCACTTTGCTCCTGGACGGCACCCGTATACACTATTATCACGTACCTTCTGTCACTCTCCAAGGCACTACAGGCATATTGCTCTTAAGTCATACACTTCCAATATCCTACCCTACCACTATTCATAGACTTTACCCCCATGCATTGGGGCAAACAACTGCTCTCACCTATACCACGATAACCACTGCGCTAAAATATCACCCAGCCCTGGCCTTCACGAAACATGCTTCCACAAGCTGCATCTATGCTCTACTTGCACTTTCCTTCTAGCAGAAAACACACCTTATTTCCCTTCATCCAACACCTTCCCTTCCATCCACTTTTAGTTGAGTAAACTAACCGCCACTGTTTCACTCAGTACACAATGGGACTAAAATCTTTAATAGGTTGCAGAGCAGTGTGCATTATCCAAAAACATCTTTATAAGGCACTCATTCCTCTTCTATAGGTTTCTTTGGAAACAACACTGTCACTTGGGATTTGTTGCTTACAGCACACTTTACACACTCAGACAGTGTTCAAGGGTCTGTCAAGCTAGGGTCACCAAAAGTCTTTACAAATTTTCTTTTTCACTGTCGTAATACATCCATGACCTTCATTTGCTAACTTCAACACTCTTCTCAAACCCTCAGGCACAACCAGTAAATCTTGCTGCCTGACAATTCCCTTCATCTCTGTCATTTCTGAAGCTACATGATGCTAAGTATTCACCTCCACAATCATTTCCAACCTTGTAGACCATGTTTTTGCAATATATTTCTTGACCAGGATGAACTCAGGGTCACAATTCACTTCCTTGAGCTTGAAAACTGACTCTTGCGGAAGACCAAAAACATTATTGACTACATATTATTCATCTACATCTTCCTAATTTTCACGCCCAACCTCAGGCAATATTAACAAGACATAAAATCTGCACTATAGCTCTTACACCTAGGCACATACTGCATTTGATACATGTACTCTGGTAAGTGATAACCTGGTGTGGCCTGAGAAGCTCCTTTGGAGCTAAAACGATCCACTAGTGCTTGTGATCTGTACAGAGAACAAACTCAGTTCCCCCACACATACATTCTGACGTGGTACCCCCCCTCCAACCAACATGCCAAGCCTTTCTTTCAGGGGTGGTAATATTGCGCTCAATCTGCAAACCCTTCAGTCGGTCATAATTACATGATTGTGCTCTTACATGTAGGAGGCTGGCCTGGTTTATAGTGGGTACCTTGGGTACTTACACCTTATACCAGGTCCAGTTATCCCTTATTAGTGAAGTAGTAGTGTTCTAGCAGCTTAGACTGATAGAGGTAGCTATAGCAGAGCAGCTTAGGCTGAACTAGGAGACATGCAAAGCTCATGCAATACCACTTATAGTTACATAGTACTTATACACAAGTAAAGACAATCCTCAGTGTTACCAAAAATAAAGGTATTTATTTGGGTGACACAGTACCAAAAACATCTTAGAGACAATACTCCTTCTGGAGGTAAGTACTATACACAATATATACACTAGACACCACAATTAGACAAGTAAATAGTCATAGAACAATGCAAACAGTAGGAACTCCTGTAGAATGCAATGGGAGAAAATGGGTCTAGGGGCAACACAAACCATATACTAAGAAAGTGGAATGCGAATCACGAATACCCCCTAGACAAGTGTAGTGTGTGCAGAATCGCTGGGAGAGTAAGAATACAGTAAAGGTAAGTAAATTACCCCACCCCAGAGCCCAGAAAAGAAGGAGTAAAGTACTGCAAGTTTCCTCAGGACACACTACACCTCGTTTTTAGGATTTTGCAGCAGCCAACCAAGTCTGCAAAGAACAACTGCTGGATTATTGCAACTGAAGACCTGCAAAGGAAGGGGGCCAAGTCCAGAAGTCGAAAGAAGTTCCAGGAAGGACAGGAGCCCCTGCCAACCCAGAAGAGGGTGCAAAAAAAGAGTCCCTGGTTAGCCGAAGACTGCAGAAATGCACCCTAAGAAGATGCCAGCAGGTTCCTGCATGATGCAAAAGATGTCCCCCGGCGTGAAGATCGTTGCAGACGAGATTTCATGTTGGAAGGCGCCAACAAGCCTTGGCTACGACAAAAGTGCGTTTTGCGTCAAAATGGCACTGGATGGACCCAGGAGAGACCTGGGGCCTCAACTCTGTGTGAGAAAGAAGAGGGGGCTCTCAGCGTTTAAGAGAGCCCTCAGGATGCCAGCCAGCACCCCCAGGAGCCGCAGGACTCGGGTTCAAAGGAGGTGTAAATCGCAGTTGATGCAGCACAAAAAAAGAATTTCCCACGCCGCCGGAGAACAACTCAGCGAGTTGAGCGTCGCAGGATGGAGTGCTGGGGACCTGGGCTAGGCTGTGCACAAAGGAATTTTGCATAAAGTGCACAGAGGCCTCAGGAAGCGAAGAAGACGCAGTACACAGGGGTACCATCGCTCTCAGGGAAGGCAAAGTCTTACCTCCTCCAAATTGTGTCAGGAGGACCTCAGGACAGTCTGTCGATGATGTCCACCCTCTGTGTCCTTAGGAGCACGCTCGTCGCTGTGAGAGGAGTCCCAGGGTCCCAGCCGTTGCCTTGGAAGGTGCCTGCTTGAAACAGGGGAGTGACTCCATCACTCTACGGGAGATTTCTTCAGTCCTTCTTGTGCAGGATGCAGATAGGGAGCCCCCAGAGCATGCACACCGTGGAAACTGTTGCAGTTGCTGACTTGGAGCTGAGGTTGCTGAAGAAAAGTGTCTCTTGTAGACACTTTGTTGCAGTTACAGCGTTTCTTGGAGCAGGCTGCGGTTAATCCGAGGTCAGAAGAGTCTGAAGTTGTTGCAGAGGATTCCTGAAGGAAACATGCAAGCAGAATCTGAAGAAAACCCACAGGAGAGACCCTAAATAGCCCTGAGAGGGCGATTGGCTACCTTATCAGGTATGGACCTATCAGGAGGGGTCTCTGACGTCACCTGCTGGCACTAGCCACTCAGAGCCCTCCACAGTGCCCCCACACCTGGGACACACTGGTGGAGCTCTGGGCACCACCCCTGGGGTGGTGATGGACAGGGGAGTGGTCACTCCCCTTTCCTTTGTCCAGTTTCCCGCCAGAGCAGGGGATAAGGGGTCCCTGAACCTGTGTAGATTGGTTTATGCAAGGAGGGCACCATCTGTGCCCTTCAAAGCATTTCCAGAGGCTGGGGGAGGCTGCACCTCCCCAACCTGTAACACCTATTTCCGAAGGGAGAGGGTGTAACACCCTGCTCTCAGAGGAAATGCTTTGTTCTGCCTTCCTGGGACTGGGCTGCCCAGACCCCAGGAGGGCAGAACCCTGTCTGTGAGGTGGCAGCAGCTGTAGCTGCAGTGCAAGCCTCAGAGAGCTGGTTTGGCAGTACTGGGGGTCCATGGTGGAACCCCCAGCATGCATGGAATTGGCTCCCCAATACCAGATTTGGAATGGGGGGACAATTTCATGATCTTAGACATGTTACATAGCCATAGCCATATTCGGAGTTACCATTGTGAAGCTACATATAGGAATTGACCTATATGTAGTGCACAGGTGTAATGGCGTCCCCGCACTCACAAAGTCCGGGGAAATGGCTCTGAACTATGTGGGGGCACCTTTGATATTGCAAGGGTGACATATAGGTGACTTATAAGTTAGTTAAGTGCAGTGAAAATTGCTGTGAAATAACGTCTGCGTTATTTCACGCAGGCTGCAATAGCAGTCCTGTGTAAAGGTTTGTCTGAGCTCCCTATTGGTGGCAAAAGAAATGCTGCAGCCGATATGGATCTCCTGGAACCCCAATGCCCTGGGTACCTAGGTACCATATACTAGGGTCTTATAAGGTGGGTCCAGTATGCCAGTTGAAATTGGTAAATGAAGTCACTGGCCTACAGTGACAAATTTAAAAGCAGAGAGAGCATAAGCACGGAAGTTCTGGTAGCAGAGCCTCAGTGACACAGTTAGGCACTACACAGGCATACACATTAGGCCACAAACTATGAGCACTGGGGTCCTGGCTAGCAGGATCCCAGTGAGACAGGCACAACACACTGACATGTAGGCTTTTATCTATGAGCCCTAGGGTCCTGGCTAGCAGGATCCCAGTGACACAGTAAAAACACATTGATATACACTCACAAACAGGCCAAAAGTAGGGGCAACCATGCTAGAAAGAGGCTACTTTCCTACATTTCATGCAGGTGCATTTGCAGTGGCTTCGAAACTCTCCTTTGGCTCAACTCCTGCACCAGACACATGATGACCCACATAATCTACACACTCTACAACAGACTTGTATTTTTATCTTCTCAAAATCATGCCTTTATCTTTCAGGACACTGATGACACTTTCATGTCATTATCTTTCACTCCCTTACCTAAAGCCAAGGTATCATACTGGAAATACGTGACCCCCCCTATCTCCTTTACCATTCTTTTTATCAGTAGATGCGTTGTCTTTTGAAATAGAGCTGTTGCCAGCTCAAATGACATCCTATTGAAAGAAAACACACCTTCCAGGGTTGCTGGTACGCCAGTGCCACAGCCAACTTAGAGAAAAACGTTGACCCCTTTAAGTAATGATGACATCTGTTATATTAGGTAAAGGATGTCCATATACCCACATGTTTTGGTTAAGGACTTGCAAGCCCATACACATCTTCAATTCCCCACACAACTTGACTGCCAAAACAACAGAAGCTACGCTCTTGAGGCTTTCATTTTTCTCAGTAAGATCTAAATATGTCAACCTATTCAGCTTCTTCCTCAAACTCTCCCTCAACGAATGGACCTTTCCTTACCTTTTGAACGCATGGAGATTTAGTGTGAGTCTTATTTCATGCACACACACCTTCAGTTCGCTCAATTGCTCTGAAACAAAAACTGAGGATAACGATCTTCCCGTTGTTCCACCTGAACATACTTTCTCTCGTTAGTGCAGATCATTTGCTGACAATGGTTTGGGTCCAAAATTATGTGCAAATCATTTAGTTCAACCCATTCCAGAAAACAGGATATATCCTTTGCCTCATATTTAGTAGCATTATCAGCAACATTTCTCGCTAAACCACTCATTGAATTCACCAATGACTTAAATTAGTTTCCTTCCGTGTGTAAATTTTTTTACTTTTGAGTTACTCAAGATCACATCATGGAATTCCGCAAACATTGATGCCTATGGTAACAGTCTGCCATCACGCGAACTTTATGATCTCCAATCATAGCATTGCAATGTTGGTCCTTCCTCCTCTTATCTTCAATCATTGAGATGTTTCCCAGGCATCCGTCACAGTCATCAGTCTCTTCCACAACCTTGCTACTGCATTCACACACTTTCATGCCATATCCAGTAGCCTTACACATTTGGGCATAATGTCCATTCTTGAATTTGAAACATATTACCCTGTTCAACCCATACGCCCCCAGCCTAGACAACCCTTCAAGTTGCTTTACTGCCACAATAGACACACCTGGCAATAAAAAATGGTATAATATTCTCACAGGAGTCTGTAGTCCAAAATGCACAGACGGAACCAATTCCATTTCTCATGATTTTTGTGAAAACTGGAAAATCATTACACATCTAAAGTAAACATGTTGGATTCTTATATAGCCAATGAAAAAATCAATAGACCCAATCCATTTGCAACAATCCCCGCCATGGAAAGGCTCGCACAGTCTCACCACTCCTTCAAAGAACTATCACCAGCTGAATATCTGGATCTTGTCAAGGCAAGCAAGCCAGCTGACTGCCCTTCTGAGTCTTGTTCTCCTGACATCTTCATATACATTCTTTTAACAACTTTAGCAGCCATCCTATTCAGAAAACTAATCAACACCTTAACCACAGAAGTTTTCCTAGAAGACTTAAGGGCTGATTATGACCTTGGCGAAAGGGGTACTCCATCACAAACGTGACTGATATCCCGTCCGCCGTATTACAAGTTACATTCTATCCTATGGAACTTGTAAAACGGCGGGCGGGATATCCATCACGTTTGTGACGGAGTATCCCAGCTGCCGAGGTCGTAATCAGGCCCTTAATGGCATATATATAACTATCTAATAAAGAAAATTAACCTGGACACTCAAGATCCTGGTAGCTACAGACCTATAGCCAACGGACCATTCCTGAGCAAACGTATAGAAAGAACAGTCTTTACCAAATGTCACAATTCACTGAAAACAATTCCCTACTTTCCAGCTTACTGGACAGAATCCAAGAGGCACTGACTCAGCCCTATGGTTGCTGCTCTCCTTCATTTGTACCTTTTAGCATCCTTGAACACAGTTGATTAAGGCACACTAATCCAAAGCCTCAAGGATGCCAGAATAGATGAGCACAGCTCTTGCTTGGATCACGTCTTGGGATCACATCCTACCTACACAATAAAACAAATATCATCAATACCCCTCCGTCCTCTTCAGAACCATACAGCATAAATACAGTAGCCCCTTAGGGCTCAATCATCTCACCTGTGCTTTTCAACATCTACTTGAAATCGTTACCAGAACTGATCACTGATTTTCTCTTCACCTGCCATAACTACGCAGACAACACACTGTTACTTCTGAGATAGGAAGATCCAAGGACATAGGTAAATTCAAAATCTTCAGTTGCCCCCAGGGCAGTGACAAGTGAATAACATGGAACCACCTCAAATTGAATGCATTCAAAATTAAAATACTTACTTGTTGTGACTGGAAAACATGACTTTCTCTGTGACTGCCTGGACAATCCAGGGGTAAGAATATCTAAGGACGTAAGAAACCTCAGAATTACCAAGGAAACCAAACTGTCAATGAATGCCCAAGTGGATAGATAGCCAAACCAAGCTTTCGTACAATGAAAACACTGCATCACATCTTCTTGCAACTAAGATTCCCCCACAGAGTCCAAGAGACAATCACTCTTGTCCTATTATAACTTGATTACACTAATGATTTGTATCATGGATCACCTTTATCAACTATGAGAAGATTATTGACAATTTGGACTCTGCTGCTAGACTCCTTGTACATGTAAAGACACAAACGCACCTCTCCTGTTCATTAAGTGCCCTTCACTGGTTAACAGTTGCCAGAAGGCCATCCTTCAAGTTGTTGTGTATCACTCACAAAGCTATACATGACAAAGGACCACTGTTCATCAGGAAGACAAATCACCAAATACATAAAACAAAGGAACCTACACTCTAGAATGGCTCCTCGCCTCAAGCATACAACAAAAAATACATGGAAGGAACATCTTACTCTGTTTAACCAGCAAATCTATAGAATTCGTTACCCAAAAACATAAGATTCACTGACAACCATCTCAGCTTCAGAAGATTAGTCAGGAGCTCGGTATTCCCTCCAGGACCACTGTACTCACAACATAAAAGTGTACCACAACAGTACGTACAAGACATTAAAACCTCTGCTGTGTGTGTGTGTGTGTGTGAATGTATAATGTGCATACATGTTTACGATGGATATGCAAATATATTGAGATATATGAGTCTATACTTTGTATAGAAGTGGCACTAGTATCTGTACGTATATGTGAGTACATGCATATATATGTATGTTTTCTATTTCCATGTTTACCTGTATTTATTGAAAAAAATATATATTAAAAAAGAACTATTCCATATGTAACCAGACATTTATGTTGATACATTACATCCATCAGTATGTCATTGTATGTAGATAATAATATGTTATGGGGCTTCCAAGCGCTAAGCCTAACGGGAGGTAAACCGCAACTGCTGAAAGTTAGAGCAGAAAATCCTTCAAAATGCTAAGGGGAAAAGAGCCATGTCTTTAGAGTTTTTCTGAAATGAAGGTGATTCTCAGTGTTCCTGATGGAAATAGGTAATGAGTTCAACACACCAGGGGCCTTAGCTTGAAAGGAGCGGCGTCCAGCTCTTGCTTGCCTAACTTGGGGAACAACGGCCAAGTTAAGCTCCATTGAACCTGATGGTCGATAAGGAAGAACAAGATTAGACAAGATAGGGACCCCTGGAATACAGGGTTTTATGAACCACGCATAGGGTCCTAATGTAGATGTGCTTCTCCGCTGAGAGGCAGTGTAATTTATGCAGATGTCTGGAAACAGAGCAAAATTTTAGGAGCGTAAATAGCAGCCTGGCTGCAGCATTTTGGGCCAGCTTAAGTCTGCTGATGATTGACTTGTTAGGCCCTAGATACAAAATGTTGCAATAATACGACTGGGATAGAACTAATACCTGGTTGATAATTTGTCAGATATTGGAGTGAAAAAAAACAAGAATAGGTTTGAGACTCCTCCGATCTGTATTGGGTTTCAAAGGCCAAGGTGTTATCCATGATAATGCCTACCTTTTTAATGGAAGGTTTAGATGTAGGAGGGGACCCGACGAAGGTAGGTCACCAGTGGTAACCCCAAAAATGGGTATCTTTACCCAATAAGAGTACTTCTGTTTTATTTGCATTCAGGCGAAGCCAGTTGGCATTCATCCACTCTGCAACAGCTAGCACTCATTTTTGGAAATCAGCCTGGTCGAGCAAGGGATTATCTGTAAAAGAGAGCATAAGCTGAGTATCATCATCTTATGATATCAACGTAATTCCAGTAGATTTGATAACCTGTGCCAACAGTTGATTGTACACTTTGAAAAGGGTACGGATTAATGTAGAGCCCTGCGGAACACCGTGCTATGGGATGTTTGTGGGAATTAAAAGTGGGGAGATGACTTGGAAGTAGCGTTCAGATAGAAAAGACGCTATCCAGGACAGTGCTGCCCTACCTATGCTGATGTCCTGTAAACGCTGCACTAAACTTTTGTGAGGTACCATTTCAAATGGAGCGCTAAAATCAAGGCTAATTACGGCCTTCATCTAGGGCTCTGCGAAGTTGCTCGGTAACCGCTAATAGTGCGGATTTTTTGCTGTGCCTTGGCCTGATACCATTTTGAGAAATATCCACGATGTGATTGTCATCCAGTTACTTTGTCAAAATGCCATTAACATGCCTCTCTGCTATCTTAGTTAGAAAAGGCAAAAGCAAGATAGGGTGGAAATTTTCTGGTTTAGAGGCATCCAAAGATGGCTTCCTCTGGAGGGGGATAACCTTGACATGTTTCCAAGGATCACATATCTTGGCTGAGGACAAAGATAGATTTATTACTTCTAAACAGAGTGTGAAGAGGAGCTCAGATTTTATTGGATCTGCGGGTGAACCAGCTTTAACTTGACTATAGAGGGTAAGCAGCTCAGGCAGACCCAGCAGGGAAAATAAGTTGAGTGCTGGCGTAGAACTTCTAGCATCAAACGGTGTTGAACCATATAACCTTGTGGCAGAGACATCTTAAGAAAAATTTGAGTAAATATCCTCTATCTTGCCGACAAAGTAGTGTGCTAACTTCTCGTATTGTGCGCTAGAGGTAAAATACAAGTTACTTACCTTGGGTAATGAAATATCTGGTAGATACATATTCGAGTTGCAGATTCCTTACCTTAGAATTTTCCCCCAGGCGTCAGACTGGATCTGGAGATTTTTTCTTCGAGCAATACCCTTGCGCGTCAGTCGACTCTGCGGGCGTCGTAGTCGCCGTGATGACGCCGGGAGTAGTACATAGACACTGCCTCAAAGCAGTGATGTCAGTTTCTTTTAACGACTTTCAACGCCAAAGCGAAGAGCGGCTAAGAACACTGAGATTGGTGCCCCAGAGCTAAGGACCTGAAGGGGGAATCCCTGTCCCTAGAAATCAGTTCACAAGCGGGGAGGATGGGTGCGTTGGTACAGAATCTGCAACTAGAATATGTCTCTACCAGATATTTTGTTACCGAAGGCAAGTAACTTGTACATCTGCTAGAGACTTCTAGTTGCAGATTCCTTACCTTAGAACAGATACCTATGCAATGCTATCCTCGGAGGTGGGCTGCGAACCAAGATCATACTAGAAAGTCCTGCAGGACCGAACGACCAAAGTAGCCGTCCGACAGACCTGACGGTCCAGGCAGTAATGTTTAGTAAATGTGTGCAGGGATGCCCACGTAGCTGCCTGGCAGATATCCAGGACAGGAACTCCGCGTGCTAACACAGTGGAAGCAGCAGTTGCTCTGGCGTAATGAGTGTGCAAGCCCTAAGGGGGTTGCTTCATGGCCAAAGTGTAGCACATCTTGATGCAAAGAAGTACCCATCAAGAGATGGTACGTTTTTGCACCGCCCTCCCTTTCTTCGCACCCACATACCCGACAAAGAGTTGATCATCCACCCGGAAATCTTTAGTACAATTAAGATAGAATGCCAATGCTCTTTTTGAGTCCAGACGGTGCAGTCTGTCCTCCTCATGGGAAGGATGTGGGGGCGCATAAAAATTAGGCACGTGATGGACTGGCCTACATGAAAAGGCGTAACAAACTTGGAAGGAAGGAAGCCGTAGTGCGCAACACCACTTTGTCAGGGTGCACCGACAAGAATGGAGGCTTGGAAGAAAGAGCTTGAAGCTCACTACCTCTGCAAGCAGAAGTGATGGCAACAAGAAAGACAGTCTTGAAAGTGAGGAGCCGTAAACGGCAATTGTGCATTGGCTCAAAGGGAGTACACATTAAGTAAGTAAGGAAAAGATTAAGGTCCCACTGAGGCATGATAAATGGAGTGAGAGGAAATAAATGGGTGAGACCTTTAAGAAATCTGTTCACAGTAGTAGATTTGAAGAGTGAGGGCTGATCAGGTAGCCTAAGAAAGGCCGAAATGGCAGATAAATACTCTTAAAGGGTGCCCAAAGCAGAGCCCTGCTGGGCCAAAGAAAGAATGAACAAAAGAACCTCAGATTGCGGAGCAGAGAGGGGATCAACGGATTTGTTGGTACACTATGCCACAAATTTATGCCAACAACAGGGATATACCATTTTGGTGGAAGGACGCCTGGCTGCCAAGATAACATCGCAGACTTCGGGCGGAAGATCAAAAGTCTTCAACTGCCGCCGCTCAATCTCCATGCATGAAGACGGAGATTGGACAGGTTCGGGTGGAGAACTGTCCCCTGTTGCTGCAACAGAAGATCCTCCCGAAGAGGTAATCTGAGTGGAGGATCGCTGGCCATGCTCAATATCTCTGAATTCCATACTCTCCATGTCCAGTCCGGAGCCACCAAGATGACTTGGGCCAGGTCGTTCCTGATCTTCTTGAGAACTCTGGGCAGAAGTGGTATAGGCTGAAAGGAGGCCGGAGTTCCACTCGAGACAAAAAGCGTCTCCGAGTGAGTGCCGCCTTGGAAACTCCAACACGCAAAACAGCTAACATTGCGCGTTCACATCTAACCAAGGCTCTCCCCACTGCTGAAAGAGACCTTGCGCCACCTCCAGATGGAGACGCCATTCGTGATGGGCTGTGCATTGACGGCTGAGTTAATCTGCTCTGGTGTCGAGAGAACCCGCCAGAATGTTGAACCACCAGGGTAATGCCCTGATGTTCCAGTCATGTCCAGAGGTGTAGTGCCAAAGCTCAAGAAGATTGATATGGAGCCCAGATTCTGCCAAAGACCAGAGGTCTCTGATTTCTGCCTCTCCCATGTGGCCACCCCCAACCCACAAGCAACGCATCTGTCACTATGGATAGATCTAACTGGGGAAGGGGGAGGTATCAGCCGTGGACCCAATGCAGATTTGAAAGCCTCCACTACAGGTCTTTCGCAGTCCCCTCTGAGATCTGGACCAGGTCAGAAAGATTCCCCTGATGCTGCGCCCACTGAAACTTCAAGTTCCACCGCAGAGCCCGCGCATGCCATCTGGCATGTGTCACTAGCAGGATGCAGGCGGCCATGAGGCCCAGCAGCATCAGAGTCAGTCTCACCAAAACCCAAGACAGAGGCTGAAAGATCGAAATCATAGCCTGGATATCTTGGACTCGCTTTTCAGGAGGATAAGCCCGAAATGGCACTGTGTCTAGAACAGCTCAGATGAAAGGGAGTGTCTTAGAGGGAATCAGGTGTGACTTCGGCACATTGATAGTGAACCCCAGCGCATGCAGGAGGCTCGCCGTAGTCTGAAAGTGGGAGACAACGTTCTGGGGTGAGTCTGCCTTCAACAGCCAGTCATCGAGGTAGTGGAAGACTGAGACCCCTAACCTGCGCAGATGAGCTACAACCACTGCCATCACTTTTGTGAACACCGAGGGGTGCTGGTAAGGCCAAAGGGGAGCATGGTAAACTGATAGTGCTCGTGACCTACCACAAATCGCAGATAACGTCTGTGGGCAGGCAGGATGGGAATATGGAAAGAAGCCATAACAGGACCCGAGCCAGGGTGAGCATTTTGAATTTCTCCTTCTTGAGGAAGTAGTTGAGATCCCGAAGGTCTAGCATAGGACGCAAGCCCTTGTCCTTTTTCAGCACCAGAAAGTAGCAGGAATAACAACCATGACCTACTTCTGGCACAGGGACCTTCTCTATGGCTCCCTTGGCCAAGAGAGCCGCGACTTCCTGGCGGAGAAGTGCCAAATGATCCTCCAGAAGTTGGCTGACTGATGGAGGCATGGCTGGTGGGGCAGTTTAGAAGGGGAGGGAATAGCCCTTTCAAACTATCTGCAAAACCCACCTGTCCGTAGTGATGGATTCCCAGTGGGGCAGTTGATGGCGAATCCTGCTGCCAACTGGATCGGAGTGAGGGGACGGACTAGGAGGGTTTGGAGGCTGCAGCGGGGGCAGGGGTGGACTGGGCAGACCTCTGATTCCCGGTCCCTGGTCACACAGCGGCTGGACAGCATGAGTAGCATGGTGGCTGGGTGGGGGACGCAGCAGGGCCCACAAAAGGGGCGAAAGGCGGACTGTTGGCGGCGAGGGGCAGCGGAAGGGCCAAGGGACCGAGCCGTGGCCCGGGAGTCCTTGAATCGCTCCAAGGCAGAGTCCGCCTTGTCTCCAATGAGACAGGAGCCATCAAAGGGCATGTCCATAAGAGACTGTTGGACATCCCCCGAAAAACCAGAAGTGTGCAACCAGGCGTAGCGTCTCGGCCAGTGTCGTAGCAACTGATCTGCCCAGAGAGTTGGTTGTGTCCAGCCCATATCGGATTGTGAACTTCGCTGCATCTCTCCCATCGTTGACAGCTTGGGAGACGATAGCACGGGCCTCCTCCAGTATCTGTAGCAGAACTTGCACCAGAAAGTAGCTGGAATAACATCCATGACCTACTTCTGGCACAGGGACCTTCTCTATGGCTCACTTGGCCAAGAGAGCCGCGACTTCCTGGCGGAGAAGTGCCAAATGATCCTCCGGAAGTTGGCTGACTGATGGAGGCATGGCTGGTGGGGCAGTTTCGAAGGGGAGGGAATAGCCCTTTCAAACTATCTGCAAAACCCACTTGTCCGTAGTGATGGATTCCCAGTGGGGCAGTTGATAACGAATCCTGCTGCCAAATGGTTCAGAGTGAGGGGACGGACTAGGAGGGTTTGGAGGCTGCAGCGGGGGCAGGGGTGGACTGGGCAGACCTCTGGTTCCCTGTCCCATGCCCACGTGGGATTCCCCGTCCCCGGTCACACAGCGGCTGGACAGCATGAGTAGCATGGTGGCTGGGTGGGGGACACAGCAGGGGCCCCAAAAGGGGCAAAAGGCGGACTGCTGGGGGCAAGGGGCAGAGGAAGGGCCAAGGGACCGAGCCGTAGCCTGGGGGGCCTTGAATCTCTCCAAGGCCGAGTCCGCCTTGTCTCCAAAGAGACAGGAGCCATCAAAGGGCATGTCCATAAGAGACTGTTGGACATCCCCCGAAAGACCAGAAGTGTGCAACCAGGCGTGGCATCTCGGCCCAGTGTCGTAGCAACTGATCTGCCCAGAGAGTTGGTTGTGTCCAGCCCATACCGGATTGTGAACTTCGCTGCATCTCTCCCATCGTTGACAGCTTGGGAGATGATAGCACGGACCTCCTCCGGTATCTGTGGCAGAACTTGCATGACTGTATCCCACAGAGAGTGGGTATAGCAGCCCAAAAGGCATGCGGTGTTCACGGACCGCAGCGCAAGACTGGAAGAAGAAAACATCTTCTTCCCAATTTATTCCACCCTTTTTGATTCCCTATCCGGGGGTGCGGAAGGAAATGCGCCTGAGGAAGAGGAAGCCTGGATGACAAGACTCCCAAGTGTGGAATGTTGAGACAGGAGTTTAGGGTCGTTCGGGCGGGCCGATGGCGGCATGTGATAGTCCTGTTTACAGGAGCCCCTGTGTTGGGTTTGGACCAAGTACCCAAAAGGACATCGGTGAGGGCTTCATTGAATGGCAAAAAGAGCTCAGATGTGGAAGCCCCTGGCTGAAACACCTGCGTCAGGAGATTGGATCTGACCTGTACAATAGGTAGCTCAAGGACCTCAGTCGCCCTACTAACCACCATAGCGTAAGTCGCTCCCTCCCCCATAACCACGGTAGGAGGGGACAGCATGTCAGCATCTGGAGAAGTGTCCAGAAGTGCCTCGCCCAGTTCCTTTGCCTACTCCAAGGATGGGTCAACCTGGTATTCATAAGGGTCCAGGGAACCTTCCAATCATTCCCTGAATTCGTGCCCATAAGGAAAAGGGTTGAATTCTGACCTGGGGTGAGCAGGCCCCATCGAAGACAGAGGCAGCATCGGCCAACCCCATTCCAACTCCGAGTCGCTGGGGATAAGGATTGGATCGACGTCGATTGTGGGCACCACTGACGTCAGAAGCGGCGACAATTGAACCGGTGCCGGGGAAGGTCTCAGTGATACGACCGTCGTCGGTGCAGATCTGCAAGCGGATTCGGAGGGGATCTTGGTGGCCGAAGCCACCAGCACGGAACCTGAAGGCCCCTCATCCGAATCCCTTGGGCCCGATGGCTCATGGCCTCATAAAACTTCTTTGATTGGGCAGGGGTCACTCCGGCTCCTGGAAATTCGGGGAAGTGTGGAGCGGACCAGAAGCAGGCTCTGAAGACAGAGTCCTCGAGCGGCGACGCTCCTCCTGCGTCACATCAGCCGAGCGACAGGGTAAAGTCAAAGGGTGACAGGACCGCTTCGACTTCTTCTTCTTACTTGTGCCCTTGGACTTGGAGAAAAAAGAATGGTGGTGGCTCCGCAAACGGTCTTGAGACCTTCCTCTCAAGCGAGACCGGGACCTACGCGGAGTCGAGCACTGGGCCACCATGAGCCTGAGGGACCACTCCCTCAAGGCTTTCGGGTGCATGGCCTGGCACTCGGAGCATGACTTCGGGTCATGGACGCCTCCAAGCACCACAAACAGGCCCAATGCGGATCCGTCACCGACATCATGCAGTGCCAGTCCTGGCACGACTTGAAACCAGTCTTCGGGGACATCTCAACGCACAAAAAACTCACCAAAAAACTTGCCAAAACAGTCGAACTCAGTCAAAAAGAGACCAGGGTAGCTCTCTTCGGATCAGCACGTGGCACGGAAAGAAAATAACTGACGTCACTGCGCTGAGGCGCCGTCTATGTACTACTCCCAACGTCATCATGATGACTACCAGGTGCAAGGGTATTGCTCTGAGAAAAAAATCTCCGGATCCAGTCTGATGTCTGGTGGAAAATTCTAAGGTAAGGAATCTGCAACTAGATAGTAGGATCGGCTGAAAGCACTGGTTTGAAAAGGCTATTCATTAGATTGAACATTTCTTTGGTACAGTTAGTACTATTCCTGATTTTGTCTACAAAATATTCAGCCTTTATTTTAGAAATTAGTTTATGGTAGGATTTGATGGCTACTCTGTATTTGATTTGTAAAAGGGGATCGTAAGCTTTCCTCCAGAAGCATTCTAAAACCTTACAATGCTTCTTTGCTGCAATGAGGGTCTCATTAAACCAGGAAACAGCATGCTCCTTCCTGCTGGAGGCCTGTCTAGTAGGAATAAAAACATCTAAGGCAGAGATAAGCCAGAATTGCAGATTATTATAGGCCATCTCTGTGTTAGGGGGAAGAGGTGGAGGATTGACTGGATAAAATCCCCGAATATTTGGATATCAAGCTTGTGCCAGGGGTGATTCCTAATCGGAGACTGGAGTTTGACACGGCAGATGAATAGTCAGGGGAATCATAGAATGATAGGTCCATGACATGGGTTGTGGAGTAGTCATTTGTATAGAACTAAGGTTGGAAAGATGGTGTCTTGAAGTTGACCGGCTGAGTGCGTGGCTCCCGATACCAGTTGAACTAATAGCAGAGCTGCAAGATCCTTTAAATAAAGATTGAGATATCCCAAGATATTAAAATTAGCTGACTTAAAAGAAATAAAATAAAATTAGCCAGAGGCACCCTAAACAATTTAGAAGGGCCAGGGGGACGATACATACAGAGCCCTGATAAGGTGAAATTACTATTTAAAGACATTTTAAAAAGAGCGCATTCACAGTCTGAGGTAGTACATTGAGACAGGCTGCAAATATATCTGTCTCTGTAGATCCCAGCAATGCCCCGTCTGCCACTTGTTCTCTTAATGTTCTTTAAATGGTAGTCAGGAGGAAGCTCTGAAGCAGGTTCTGCTACTATGACCTGGCTTAGCCAGTTCTCAGTAAGAAACAGGACATCTGGGGTGTTGTAATGGATGAAATCAAAGACACTGGCATGCTGTTTAGCCAGGGAGCGACAGTTGATGCTATACAGCTTGTACTATATCATTTGAGGAGAGCCCTAAGGTGGTAATGTGATGTTAGGTACTGATTTAGTAGCAAAACTGCATGCCTTGCAACGTTGAGGCAGCTCATCTGGGACCCACCTATGCTTATTACAAAGCAGCGCAGGGTTCCTGGGGGCACGGAGTGTCGCAGGGGAATAAGCTATTTTATGGGAGTTAAAAGAAGCACGGTACATGGCCCCTGGCATCAATCAAGCGCAGGCGATGCATACGGGCTTACCTTTGGCACAACATTGGAGCACCCATTGCATGCATCCACACTACTGAAACCATTAATTAGCGGGGAACCTCTAACAGGCTCCTCTTCGGCCCATCAGTGATTGTTTGCCATTCATCCAGTCACAGAAGGGCTGCTGCAGTATGAACCCTGGACACGGAAGTGCAAACAGTAAAATCAATAAAAACGGCGAACTAGTGCAGAAATAGTTGTTTGATAAAATCGAATCTCAAATATGCAGCCAGAAAAAGAGTATTACCCTCGAGGTACATATATATGTAGTCGAGTGTCTGCATACAGGTTTTGCTCCTAGCATAATACAGGTGTGACACAGTATGTATATGTAATTTAAGGGAAAAGTAACTATAATACAAGTGTATAACTATATTTTGATGTAAAAAACAACCTATATTTACAGTCGGTGGATACACACAACATGCATGGCTATGTCTGAACATGTAACAATTATTACTTGCATGTGCATATGGATGCAGATATATTAATTTATTCCTTGAACATCAATATTAACAAGTATAATGCTTCTATGTGGGTGTTCCATATATATTTGTATACACAGTTATATCGAAATCTGCTAAAGACTCTGCTTCTTGCCAGAGTCCAAAAAAACAGTGATCCAGGCAATGATTATGTCCAGGCTAGAACAGTGTAATGTGTTGTACCTAGGTGCATCACAGACTCATGTGAATAGACTTCAGCCAGTGCTTTCAGTAGTCTTGGCTTACAGGAGTCTGGACGTTAGTACTGGGAAACTTTATTCGAAGTAGCTAAACGCTCTACAAGTTTCATTATTATTAAATGTGGGGGTAAGTTTGTATGCTGGTATCTCTCGCTTTCTCTAAATAATATATATATATATATATATATATATATATATATATATATATACACATACACACAAAACACACACTAAAAAGCAATACATGTTTTTTTTAAAATTAATCTATATATGTAGACATAAAAAAACAAGTAATGTATGTATTTTACAAGAGATATGTGTATGTCATAGTGCATAATAAATACTTGTTTACGTAACACAAGAAGATCAGTGTGGCTTTATGCTTTTTTTCTACGGCATGTAAATCTGATTATAGGAAAGGAATATTAAAATAGATTGCAAATACAATATAAATGAAAAAAATACTATATATATATATATATATATATATATATACACACACACACACACACATATATGTTAATTTTGTGTATGTGTGTGTGTGTACATATATTACCCAATGCAGTTGCTACTATGTAGTTATAGGTAGGCCCATGTTTCCAAAGGAAAAGTATTTTTTGTTTATTTGATAACTTTTGTGCAGTTTGACAAATCTTTACAAAACCTTTTCAGGTAGGAGAAGTAAAAAAAAAAATACCACTCTTGGGCAGGCGCAAAGGAATTTTGCCAGCTTCTGGCAGCACCCAGCATGATGCTGGCTGGGGGTCCTTAGGTCTCCCTCGGTTGCCCCCATGAAAGTCAGGATTGTGAACCCCCCAGGTGGGCACCCACCAAAACTGTATTTGAAAAAAACAGCCAGTACCTGGAGCATCCCACAGAGCCACAAGCATAGAAACTGTGTGGGTGGCTTCCTGCCAGAGTCCCCAAAAAAACAGCAATCCAGGCCATGATTATGTCCAGGCTGGACTACTGTAATGTTTTGTACACAGGTGCGTCACAGACTCATGTGAATAGATTCCAGTAAGTGCAGAATGCTGCAACACGCCTTCTGCTGAATCTTCCAAAGCATGACTTTATTGGTGCCGCTCTCACTGTACTGGCTCCCACTGAAGCAGAGGTCCTCTTTCAAAGCCCTTTGCTACTGCTACAAGGCATTCGCTAACAATAGCCACGGTATCTTCAATCTTACATCAAACCCTATTTATCTAGGAACGTAATATCCACAGGTTCCATACTTATTAGCATTCCCAAAGTGAAGAGAGCTTTTTGGTGACAGCTCCTTCAGTTATCAAGTGCCCAAACTTTGGAACTTTCTCCCCCTTTCAGCTCGCCAAGCCCCTTCAGTATCCCTTTTTAGTAAGAAAAAGAAAGAAAATGGCTATTTAGATCTGGCTGACTGTGGTAGTTGCTGCATTCTTGGCTTTCAGGAATCTGGACATTTGCGCTGGGACACTTCGTTCGAAGTAGCTATACACTCTACAAGTTTCATTATTTTTAGATGTGTGAGTAAGTCTGTATGCTGGTATCTCTCTCTCTCTTTCTCTCTCGCTCTCTAAATATATATATATATATATATATATATATATATATATACAGGGAGTGCAGAATTATTAGGCAAGTTGTATTTTTGAGGATTAATTTTATTATTGAACAACAACCATGTTCTCAATGAACCCAAAAAACTCATTAATATCAAAGCTGAATATTTTTGGAAGTAGTTTTTAGTTTGTTTTTAGTTTTAGCTATGTTAGGGGGATATCTGTGTGTGCAGGTGACTATTACTGTGCATAATTATTAGGCAACTTAACAAAAAACAAATATATACCCATTTCAATTATTTATTATTACCAGTGAAACCAATATAACATCTCAACATTCACAAATATACATTTCTGACATTCAAAAACAAAACAAAAACAAATCAGTGACCAATATAGCCACCTTTCTTTGCAAGGACACTCAAAAGCCTGCCATCCATGGATTCTGTCAGTGTTTTGATCTGTTCACCATCAACATTGCATGCAGCAGCAACCACAGCCTCCCAGACACTGTTCAGAGAGGTGTACTGTTTTCCCTCCTTGTAAATCTCACATTTGATGATGGACCACAGGTTCTCAATGGGGTTCAGATCAGGTGAACAAGGAGGCCATGTCATTAGATTTCCTTCTTTTATACCCTTTCTTGCCAGCCACGCTGTGGAGTACTTGGACGCGTGTGATGGAGCATTGTCCTGCATGAAAATCATGTTTTTCTTGAAGGATGCAGACTTCTTCCTGTACCACTGCTTGAAGAAGGTGTCTTCCAGGAACTGGCAGTAGGACTGGGACTTGAGCTTGACTCCATCCACAACCCGAAAAGGCCCCACAAGCTCATCTTTGATGATACCAGCCCAAACCAGTACTCCACCTCCACCTTGCTGGCGTCTGAGTCGGACTGGAGCTCTCTGCCCTTTACCAATCCAGCCACGGGCCCATCCATCTGGCCCATCAAGACTCACTCTCATTTCATCAGTCCATAAAACCTTGGAAAATCAGTCTTGAGATATTTCTTGGCCCAGTCTTGACGTTTCAGCTTGTGTGTCTTGTTCAGTGGTGGTCGTCTTTCAGCCTTTCTTACCTTGGCCATGTCTCTGAGTATTGCACACCTTGTGCTTTTGGGCACTCCAGTGGTGTTGCAGCTCTGAAATATGGCCAAACTGGTGGCAAGTGGCATCGTGGCAGCTGCACGCTTGACTTTTCTCAGTTCATGGGCAGTTATTTTGTGCCTTGGTTTTTCCACACGCTTCTTGCGACCCTGTTGACTATTTTGAATGAAACGCTTGATTGTTCGATGATCACGCTTCAGAAGCTTTGCAATTTTAAGAGTGCTGCATCCCTCTGCAAGATATCTCACTATTTTTGACTTTTCTGAGCCTGTCAAGTCCTTCTTTTGACCCATTTTGCCAAAGGAAAGGAAGTTGCCTAATAATTATGCACACCTGATATAGGGTGTTGATGTCATTAGACCACACCCCTTCTCATTACAGAGATGCACATCACCTAATATGCTTAATTGGTAGTAGGCTTTCGAGCCTATACAGCTTGGAGTAAGACAACATGCATAAAGAGGATGATGTGGTCAAAATACTCATTTGCCTAATAATTCTGCACTCCCTGTATATGTAAAACACACACTAAACAGCAATATATATATTTTTTTTAAATTAATCTATAGATATATATATAGATATAAAGAAACAACAAATGTATGTATTTTAAATCACATATATATGTATGTCATAGTGTGTAATACGTACTTATTTACGTAACACAAGGAGATCAGTGAGGCTTTATGCTTTTTTCCTACGAAACGCATGTAAATCTGATTATAGGGAAGGCACCCATATGAATATTAGTATAGATTATAGATAAAATATAAATTAAAAAATGACTGTACATATATATATATGTTTTTTTATGATATTGCTTTTGGTATTGTGTAAAATAGAGAGGGAAATGGGGGCTGAAAACATCTCTGTGAACAAGGGAGCCTTGCCTCCTGAAACGCATAAGAGGGTTTTTTTGTTAGCTGTTTTGTTTATTCTGCCACATTAAATTTACTTTCAGTGACACGAGTGGCTGTAACTTTCTCTTCTTTTCAAGAAGTGATTTGTTGTGGAATATATATATACATATATATATATATATTAATTGTGTGTGTGTGTATTTACCCAATGTCAGTTGCCACTGTGTAGTTATAGTTAGGCCCATGTGTCTAAAGGAACACTCTGGCACAGTTTGACGAATCGTTACAGTCTAGGTAGAAAACAGAACTTTGTCCCCACCAGGTAGGAGCCGTAAAAGAATGCTGCTCTTGTGCAGGAGCAAAGGAATGGTGCTTGTTGGGGTTCCTTGGGTCTCCCTCTGTGGCCCCTATGAAAGTCATGATTGTGAGCATCTCATTGGGCACCCACCAAAAATGTATTTTAAAAAATGGCCGGAACTTGGGGCACTCCATGCAGCCACAAGCATAAAAAGGTGCGTGTGCCCCAGGTAGGCACACTAGGGCATCTTCCAAAAAAGCAAAATGAACAAATATATGAGTGGCATGACAGGCTCAGTTATTCCCTGCTCCAGACAAGGAGCACCCCATAGTGCCCTGCAGAGGGATGTTTGGTCCATTTTGAGACGCTGTTAGTGCCCCTAAAAGGCACAGGGGTGACACCATATTTTTTTGTTAAACTGTACAGGGCGTTGGAGGGAGTACAGCAGCCACCCAGCAAAATAAAATAAAAAGGATGTAGTAAGACTCCTGGGTCATTAAATCCATGACCCTAGGAGAGCTTACTATATTTTCAGAGCACTCCAAACTGTAACTCAATACTCTTTAACTGGAGGCAAAGCCCCCCTTGTGGTTTGTTCTACGGCTGCAATTTATAGCTTGACAAATGTTAAAAATAAAAGGCTTGTAGAAACTTGCATGTAACTGTACCTCATACCTAATGTAACGCGCCATGCAGTGCTGATTACCTCACATACTACCTCACTCATGACATGACATCATTAATACCATTACTGCAACATCTGAAATGACATAATTCATGACAACATTGTACATGGTGGGAGTGCAAGTTATATCTTTACAGCACAAGTCGGTCTGAAAGTTGTCAGATTTTGCATGTTTGTACTCACAATATCACTTTCTCTCCTGCTACTGTCTTTGGTGAGCTGGGATCCATGTTGGTTGTATGCTCATCAAAACTTATCGCAATGATTGTTGTATAGTTATTCCTTTGTAATGTCACAGTGCGCTACTGACCACGCCGCCAATTGCCCAGACTCAATTTTTTATTGTGTTTTTGCTTTTTCTGTGCAATACAAAAGGAAATTATAATGTTACAGTTCATTGTTGGTTCCAAAATATTCCACCATGATTCTGCTAAGTGAACATGTAATTCCTCGTCATGCTAAAGAACTCAGGGAGTGAGAAGGGAGTCATTGTTCTCAGCTCAATAATGTATTTTGATTCCATTTATCTGTGTTTTTATAGTGTCCTCTTCTCTCAGGTTTTGTTATATTTATTGCTGTCAGAGTCACCAGATCCTCGGGGTCTGTGCACGTTCCCAACACTTCCACCACAAGACAGCTCCTATACTCTGATTAGAATTGTCACAGAGTCTAAGAGAGTCCAAGTGGGGAAAAGGGGATTAGGAAGGGAACAGCTGGGAAGGAGACCTGTAGGAAGCAAAAAGGTTAAAACACACAATATAAAAATTACATCATATTAATCTATACTAGGCTATGACCCTAAGCATTGTCATTCTGAAAAAAACATGGACAACCTAAGCACAGACTTAAAATTACTAGGCTTCAAGATGACTGGATACCTGTGAGGGAATCAAGAAAGGTTAAATGCAACTTTCAAATTCAAGTACTATCCTTTGCATGAGGATCAGAAAACAATCTGAATGATTTCTAAACCATCATATGAATCATGTTTGAGAAAACATATTATGAGCACACAACATTACATCTAGAACTCTGCCCTTTTTTGTTCTCTCAAATTGCCGGAACATGAATTGCGCACATTGCAGATTTTCACATAGGTAGTAAATAACATAGAATGATTGTGCACCATGAATAACACAAATTAGACTCGAGAAATAAATCATGCGACTTGTCAACTCGAAAACCACCAAGTAAATGCCTTAGAATGGTAGCGCATAATGAATACCGTGATTTCAAACACAGAAAATTAATTGCGCGTCTTGCAAATTCGAGTACCACCATGTAACTGCCAAGGAATGGTAGCGCACAATGAATAACATGAATTAAGCACGAGAAAAGAATCGCACGTCTTGCCGATTCGAATGCCACCATGTAACTGCCAAGGAATGGTAGCGCACAATGAATATCAAGGGTTGAAGCACAAGAAAACGAATCGCACGTCTTGCCGATTTGAATGCTACCATGTAACTGCCAAAGAATGGTAGCGCACAATGAATAACATGAATTAAGCACGAGAAAAGAATTGCGCTTCTTGCCGATTCGAATGCCACCATGTAACTGCCAAGGAATGGTAGAGCACAATGAATATCAAGGGTTAAAGCACAAGAAAACGAATCGCGCGTTTTGCCGATTCGAATGCCACCATGTAACTGCCAAGGAAAGGTAAGCGCACAATGAATAACACGAATTAAGCACGAGAAAAAGAATTGTGCGTCTTGCCAATTCGAATGCCACCATGTAACTGCCAAGGAATGGTTGCGCACAATGAATATGAAGGTAAAGCACAAGAAAACGAATTGTGCGTCTTGACGATTCTAATGCCACCATGTAACTGTCAAGGAATGGTAGCGCACAATGAATAACATGAATAAAGCACGGAGAAATAATCGCGCGTCTTGCCAATTCGAAGGCTGCCTTGTAAATGCCATAAAATGGTAGCGCACAATGAATATCAAGAGTTAACATACAAGCAAAGAATTGCACGTCTTGCTGATTCGAGTATCAGCATGCAAATGCCACGAAACGACCAAGCACACATTCACACGGGCAAGAGTAAAATTGTTTATCATGCAAAGATTAGGCCCAAGAACTCAATGGTCCTCGATAACGGGGTCGGGCCCAGCCCAACCTCCGTCTTACCACCCTGATCCAGGATCACCAATTAAAGTGAAAAGGGCAAGGCCTGGAGGATTAAAGTAGGCCACCGGAACAGGAGCTCAGGAAGTTGCTGCTGCTCTGCACCGGGACCTCTGAATAATGAGCACGTGGAGCTGGTCTGGCTCCCTTATAAAGAGTCTTGACCCAGCCCACAAACCACACCCAGGCATGCTGCAGGGAAAGCTTCTAGAAGTCCCTGGAAGGGGACCACACCCTGACACAGTCTGAAAACCTGCAGCAATACATAGCATGTGGACAGTATTTATATGCATGCTGAGTCTTTAAGATTAAACCCTGCAATACAAAAAGTTTAAAACATCATATTAGCACAATGCATAAATTATTTTAGCTTGAAATTGTTGGGTTTTTGCATTCTAGTCGCCTGTAGAGCGCGCACTGCTCTGATGTTGACAATTGCATAGAATTTCAATTCCTTTGACTTCCTGTTGAGTTGGTCTTCCATATGTTTGGTCATGCCATAGCTTCTGTCTTTGTAGTTTCCCGGATATGTTGTAAAATTCATTTTAATGGGCAAGTAGTGCTGCCTATGTATTCTAATTTCCAAGTACACTACAATGTATAGATCAGAAATTTACTTTTGCATGTAATATGATGTTATATTGTTCTGGTTCGTCCAGTAGCAATCTTAATTTAAAAACAATAATAATTATTTAAAATTTTGCAACTACCACATTTCCAAAACCCTTTGCTCGTGGGCCATTAATTTTTTCTCAGGACATTTTACAAAGTGACTATGTTCTAATGTATCATTTCTATATGGGATTCCCTTAATTTGACCGGCCTCTGTAAAAAAGCCTATGATAATTCCCATGCGGTCATTTTGATTTGTGATCCTAGTTTAATGCAATTTTTGCGGTATTGATCCATGGCTCTTTTCTAGCTTTCTGAGATTACCTTTCTTGGATATTGTCCGTTCTCAAATCTCAAGCTTGTTTCGAGACTGTGGGCCTCATTACGAGGCTGGCTGGCCCCTCATCCCCCAGCTCCATTATGACTTTTCCACTGTGCTGACTGGCGGAAACCTCCATATTTGGAGGTTTCTGCCAGTCTCAGCCCAGCGGAAACAGTGTGGCGGTATTGGCCTCGACTGCACATGGAGCTGAGGCCAATGCTATCACACAGAGGGGGCCTCCGGCCCCAGCAGACAATGTGTATTCCGAGGATGCTGGGCAGGGGGGCCCTGTGGTCCCCGGCACTTGGTTTCCATCAGCCTTTTCATGACTGGGGCCCCACCATGAAAAGGCTGGGGGAAACTGGACCTGTGATTAGCACGGTGGCGCTGCATTTAGTGCCAGCGTGGCTGACCACGACTCCGACCGCCCCCATGCCACCAGGACCCATGTTCCTGGCGGCGGTCCGACTGCCAGGGTCGTAATGTGGCGGTTGAACCACCTGGAGTGTGGCGGTCTGACTTCCACCGCGAGGTTGGTGGTCTCAGGACCGTCAGCCTCGTAACGAAGCTATGTCTTTGGCACTCATTTTCTTCTAGGCAATTTCTCTTTATGAAAAACAAATTCTATGTATGGTATCCTCCATTTCATATTTACTGATGGAAGCTTTGTACGTGGGTGTCTGAGTTAGTAGATGTGGGTTTTCTATGCTGGGCGGTCTGTAACATGTTGTCTTTGAAGAATTCTATATCCAGGAATGTTACTCGGCTGCTCCTATTATTATATATAAATCTTACATTTGATTTACTTATTTTCAAGATCTCAAAATATCTGCAGATTGCGCTTGGCATGAGCAGTGTAGAGGCCCCCAATAGATCCAAAGGTCATTGTATATTAAAAATAAAAAAAGAAATAGAATAGAATAATGCACAAATCGTAGGCTAAAATGAGGTAGTGATCTCGAAATTAAATAAATGTACTTAACAAAGTGAATGTGAAAATAAGATATGGTACTGTACCTGTGTAAGGGGAGTAATGGAGACATATGGTTTATTGATGGTTGAGAATGTTTTATATATACTCTTTTGAATGAACCCAAAAATAAGTTCTTTTGATTTGAGGTTCCTGAAATGAATATATGAAATATCAGAGAACAAAAAGTTCTAAATCTGAGAAAAGAATATAATTCAAATTATTAGTAGTTTCTCTGTTTCCATTATTGTCAGGGGCATGTTACCTCTTTTTAATTCACTTGCACTGTTCTGCACTTTAGGGCTATTTGAAGACTCCGGCTGAAATACGTCGCCGTATCGACTTCTGCCAGCACATGCAGTTGCAATTTGAAAAATAATGAAATAATAAATGCATGCAAACCTAAATAGATTAGCACTCGTGTGTGCTGCCTTTTTCTTTGTGGAGCCGTATGGAGGGAAAGTGGAGGAACGCCTAACAAACACGGCTTGTGGAGGAAGTATATATTTATGTGTGTGTGTATATATATCTATATATATATAAATCTTCAAAATTAGGGACAGGGAGATTAATGGTCCAGTGTATAGCCTCCCGGGTATAACTGTTTATAAATGTGAATACAATTTTCCAAGAATAAGAAAAGGACACAGGGCAACCCTTTTGTTAGACGCAAATGCCCTCACAAATCCTGTCGGACGTCATGCTTCATCGGGCATGCTCCTCGTCAGACCGGCGCTGCAATGTCTGACGGGCCTCCCTCTAAGGGGGCTCTCTGCCGGAGATCTTCTCTTAATATTTCTGTGCCGTGGTTAAAGATGTAGGGGACAGTGCCCACCTACAGGCACTTTAGGGATAGGAGAGCAAAAAAGGGGATAAATGTAGCTCAAAACCCAAACAGGACGCCACAAATTTATTGATTGAGAAAGGGTAATGGCCAAAATAAAAACACAAATGGGAGAGTGAAAATAGAGATAATGCTCAGTCACTCTCACAGTCCAAGTGGAGACACGGGGTAAGGGACTACCTCACACCAATGTAAACAGGGTCAACATATTTCGTGTCTCAGGGGTCCGGGAGGATCCAGTGACACTTCATCAGGACCAAAAAATACTCAACACTTCTCCTATTGACTCAATCTAAAGACCTTAGTATGTCGTAAACCATCAATACTATCAAAACTCCGGTCACTTACTAAAATAAACTGCACGTCCGGCTAATCTACTGCAAGGATCCACCTGTCGGAAAAGAACAAAATAAGGAACAAACATCTACAATCAAATGTATGTCATGTAATACTATGCACACACAAAGGACAGGTGGCATACAGTGCACACTCAGTGTAGTCATGCACAGTGGTAGTGTGGGAAACAGAAGTATATTAGCTTACCGTCCCAAGTTATGGATCCAGCTCCATAGGAGTACACATGCCAAGGGGAAAGCACATTCACTATAACAATGTTCAGATGTTATTAAAACAGTAAGTGGATAATAAAACCCACAACAAGAAATCAATAGTTGGAGCAACCTCGGGATGAAACACATTGAGACAGTCCTTAGGAAGTGGCAGAAAACTAGAGCAAAGAACAGCAGGATGTAAAAAATCAAAACAGCCCATCACATTGCAATACATTATTCACGGCTGGGTCTGCACAGGCATCGCACCGTGCCATACAACGATATTAATTAGAAGCATGGTTGATAGATATACCTTTGGACTATCTGCAGTGGGTCACTAATGACAAAGTGTAAAAAGTATGTAGCACTAAACAACCCCTAATGGAGCTGCCAACTGAACCCCGAAACAAGGGTTAAAGAAATGACGAGATGGTCGTAGTAAATACGTAGTCACTTACATGTACATTGCTAAATCCCCGCACGGGACCTACCTGTGGCCGTGTTCCTGCAAGAATGCAAGGAACGTGATCGGCTTGGAAAATGAAGCCAACGTGACCCGGACGCCAATCAAACAAGTGGGATCCGGTTGGCTGTCCGTGGTCAAAGCCAAATTCTGTAAAAACTGACGATGGACTCTCGGGAGGGAAATCCCCCTCCTCAAGACATCTACCAAAATCAACAACTGACTCCTCAAACATGCCCGGGCCAGTATTGAGGCTGTATTTGCAGTCGGAAGTGTAAACAAAATAAAACAATAAATAGACAGCGAATATCAGACCCTCATAAAAAAGCCTAATGCTCATGGTGAATAACAAATTATCACAAACACCTTTTATAGTCATTATTCGGTGTGTATTAGATCATGCACACTCAAGTGAGATAAAGAAGGG
Organism: Pleurodeles waltl; assembly: GCF_031143425.1. Lineage (NCBI taxonomy): Eukaryota > Metazoa > Chordata > Amphibia > Caudata > Salamandridae > Pleurodeles > Pleurodeles waltl. The sequence goes on from NC_090445.1 coordinate 278,697,587, forward strand.
GCATAATCCGGGTATCTTCATGTGGGTCACATGTAAGTTGCAATCTATAGATATAGACACTGCTAAACATTTTTTTTATAATTATAGAGAAAAATGTAAAGGAAAAAATTGAGGACGCCAAGATTGCCCGACTTCACGCGACGTCATCGAGGCAATAAGAGGTCCTCGTCTGCGTGCTGTCAGTTTTCACCATTTTTTACGTGCCTTCAAGGCGAACAGGTTACTACCGACTATACATACCTGACACAAATACATCAATGAAATATAAAACAAAACCTTTAATAAAATAGAAACATCTAAATATCAACTCTACTTAAAAAGCACATATGTGTACACATAAAGCAAATATATGTACACGCATCTACAAATAACATCAAATATATATACATACATATATATATATATATATATATATATATATACACACACATATATATACACCACTCGTTATATACACACCCTAGGATATCTTGGTAAGACCAACCAGGCAACGGGGAGGGGGGTGGGACCATGAGGAATCCACAGGTAGCTAGTGTATCCACCAGAAAAGGCGTTACCGAAGGTAAGTAACTTGTTCTTCTAATGGATACAACTACCTGTGGATTCCTCACCTAATGAATAGAGTCCCAAAGCAGTACCGCACTCGGAGACGGGTGCGTGAATGGTCACACCAAGAAATCCTGCAGCACAGACCATGCAAAATGGCCCTCCCTCTTAACCTCTGAATCCAAGCAATAATGCTTCGCAAAAGTATGGAGGGAAGACCAAGTTGCAGCCTTACAAATATCAGCCACAGGAACACCTCTAGCCAAAGCCGAAGAGGCCGACTTGGCCCTAGTGGAATGGGCTCTAATTCCAGCAGGAGGAACCTTCTTTACCAAAGAATAACACATTTTAATGCAAAGAATGACCCTCCTGGATAGTGTTCTCTTGTGGACCGTCTTTCCCTTCCTCTTCCCCACGTAGCCGATGAAGAGCTAATCTTCCACTCGGAACGCTTTCGTTCTGTCATCGTAGAAGCTCAAAGCTCTTTTAGGGTCAAGCCGATGAAGTCTCTCCTCCTCTTTCAATGGATGGGGAGGAGGATAAAAGGATTAGAGCGTAATGGACTGCCCTAAATGTAAGGGTGTAACAACCTTCGGAAGGAAAGCCGCCCTGGTCCTCAGCACCACTTTGTCCGCATGAAAGGAAGTGAAAGGGGGTTTTAGTAATCGCTTGCAGTTCACTCACTCGCCTAGCTGATGTGATGGCTACAAGAAAAACAGTTTTTAACACCAAAAACCTTAAGGGGCATGAATGTAGAGGTTTAAACGGTGAACCCATCAAGAATGTGAGTACCAAATTCACATCCCATTGAGGCATAATAAAGGGAGAGGGAGGGAACATATTAGTAAGACCTTTCAAGAAGCTTACAAGTATAGGGGATTTAAACAAGGAGGGTTGATCAGGAAGGCACAGAAAGGCCGACAGCGCTGACAAATAACCCTTAACATTCGCAACTGCACAACCCCTCTGCACCAGGGACAACGCAAATAACAAAATGTCCAACAAATGGGCACGTAAGGGATCAATTTGGTTCTCTCCACACCAAGCAACAAATTTTGCCCATCTGCCAGCATAGATTGAATTGGTGGAATGTCTCCTGGCCGATAAAACAACATCCACCACCTCTGGTGGGAGAGAAAAGGACCTCCAATTGCCTCATTCAATCTCTAGGCATGCAGGTGCAGACTCTGGTGGTGGGGGGTGAGGGCAGACCTCCTCTGCGACTGCGAGAGGAGGTCTGCCCTGTGAGGGAGACGGAGCAGAGGGTACAGTGAGAGTTGGAGAAGGTCTGTGTACCACACCCTTCGCGACCAATCCAGAGCTATCAGAATAAATTGCGCCCGGTCTTGGCGAATCTTCCTCAAAACCTGAGGAATCAAGGGTATGGGGGGAAACGCGTAAAGCAACTGGCCGTACCATGACATCTGAAACGCGTCCCCCAACACCCCTCGCACCGGATACTGGAGGCTGCAGAACGACGGACAGTGCACGTTCTCCCGAGTGGCAAACAGATCTACCTGAGGAAATCCCCACATCCTGAAGATGTAATGGATCAGGTCCGGATGGAGACGCCACTCGTGATCGGCTGAGAAGTGCTGACTGAGACTGGCCGCACGTAAGTTTTGAACTCCGGCCAGATGATTTGCTATTACTCAAATCTGATAGTCCTGAGCCCAGGACCAAAGCCGAAGAGCTTCTCTGCAGAGAAGGTACGACCCTACTCCTCCCTGCTTGTTGATGTACCACATTGCAGTAGTGTTGTCCATCAGGACCTGTATCGACTGACCACGAAGGGTGGGGAGGAAGGCCTTGAGAGCCAAACGTATCGTCCGAAATTCCAACAGATTGATGTGAAACATCTGTCCCACTGAAGACCAACAACCTTTGATCTACAGGTCCCCCAGATGAGCTCCCCACCCTAAAGTGGAAGCATCCGTTATCACCATGGTCACAGGAGGTGGCAGTGAGAACGGCCTTCCTTGGGAAAGGTTGCCGTCCACAGCCCACCATCGCAAATCCGCTGCAGTGTCTCCGGAGATCGTTATCGACTCCTCGAGATCCCCTTTGTGTTGAAACCACTGCCTGTGGAGGCACCACTGAAGAGCCCTCATGTGCCAGCGTGCATGAGTGACCAACAGAATGCATGATGCGAACAGACCGAGCAGATGTAGGACCTTGAGGACTGGAACAACCGCTCCACTTTGAAACATTGGAATCAATGCCTGGATGTCCTGAATCCGCTCAGGCGAAGGAAAGGCCCGATTCAACGTTGTGTCCAGTACAGCCCCTATGAACAGGAGGCGTTGAGAGGGCTCCAGGTGAGATTTAGGCATGTTTACCAAAAAGCCCAGATCAAACAACAACTGGGTTGTCATCTGCAGGTGACGCAACACGAGCTCTGGAGACCTGGCCTTGATCAACCAATCGTCCAGGTAGGGGAATACCGCTACTCCCTTCCTCCTGAGATGTGCTGCAACCACTGCCATCACCTTTGTGAAGACTCGAGTCGCGTAAGTAAGACCAAAAGGAAGGACCGCAAACTGATAGTGTTGCGTCCCGACCACAGACCAGAGATACGTCCTGTGCGACTTGAGAATAGGGCTATGGAAGTAAGCATCCTGCAAGTCGACAGACACCATCCAGTCTTCTTCGTTCAACGGCAAAGGCACCTGCGCTAGGGTAAGCATTTTGAACTTCTCCTGCTTGAGGAACCAGTTCAAAACCCTCAGGTGTAGGATGGGCCTCAACCGACCATCCTTCTTGGGGATCAGGAAATATCTCGAATAACAACCCTGACCCCTTTCCTGCTCTGGAACCAACTCCACTGCACCTTTTGATAATAGGGTCTGAACTTCCTGTTGCAACAACAGGAGATGGTCTTCCGTGCAAAGGGAGGGACGGGGAGGGATGGCAGGAGGAAACTCCCGAAAGGGAAGTGCATACCCTTTCTCCACAATATTGATGACCCAGGAGTCCGATGTGATCAGCATCCACATGCAGAGAAAATGAAACAATCTTCCCCATACAGGAGAAATATGGGAAGGAATGGATGGAGGACTACGGCTGCTTTCCCTGTTGCACCCTCCCGGAGGAGGAGGAAGAGGCAGGGTGCTGCTGGGTGGCTCCTCTGGTTCGGGCTCTATCCCTCCCTCTAAATGACCTATTAGGAAGAGTAGATGGTTGTTGGCCTGCAGACTGGAGTCTCCCCCGAAAGGAAGAGCCTCAACCAAACCCCCTGAACCTTCTAAATGACCTGAACGGGGTCGTGGCAGAAGCCTGCAAACCTAGGGACTTAGCCGTAGCCCTACTCTCTTTGAAGCGATATAAGGCAGAGTCAGCTTTTGAACGAAATAGTTTATCTCCATCAAATGGTAAGTCCAAAAGAGTTGTTTGCACATCCGAGGAAAAACCAGAAGACCTCAGCCGAGCATGTCTCCTGGTTACAATGGATGTCCCCATTGCTCTGGCCACTGAATCTGCAGTATCTAACCCCGACTGAGCATCAGCCAAAAGACCCCGCATGTCCTGGGGCAAATCTGGCATCTCAGCCTTAGCAGCGTCCTTCAAGGCATGAATGTATCTTCCCAACACACAAGTTACATTAGCCGACTTCAGGGCCATACTACAGGATGAAAAGACCTTCTTGGCCGACTACACCATCCTTTTCGACTCCCTGTCTGAAGGAGCCCCAGGGAACGAACCAGGAGCTGAACGTGAGGAGCAGGAAGCCTGAACCACCAGACTCTCTGGAGTGGGAGGCTTAGAGAGGAAGCCCAGATCCCCAGGGGCCACTCTGTACCATCTCGCCACTGATCTACTAACTGCCATCGAAGATACTGGTTTCCTCCAAACCTCCATAATCTGTTCAGTGAGAGCCTCATTAAACGGCAGGAGTGGCTCTGCAGCAGCTGAAGCCGGTTGTAAAACCTCTGTTTTCACCTCAGCTGCAGGTAACAGGAGATCTAAAAAGTCTGCTGCCTTTCTTACCACAGAGTGAAATGAAGCATCCTCCTCAGTGAATTCACCTGGAGAGGCCAAGTCCCACTCTGGGGAAGTATCAAGACCGCTGGCAGAGTCCAAGCCCTGAAAATCCCCCAGGGGCTCTGCGAACTCGCCTTCCTCTAGGAGCTGTCTCTGATATTCTTGCTCCTCCAAAAGTCTGAGGGCGTTCCTCCTCGAGCGCAACCTGGCCTTTATCCTTGGCGTCGATAAAGAATTAGCTGACGCTGACGACCCCGGCTGACGCTGATCTTCCGATTCTTCCGACGCTGGTTCCCTCGGCGCCATGGGAAGTCGAGCTCTCTTCGCCGGCGTCGATTGGAGTCGTGGCGAAGCCGACGGCGCCACCGGAACAGCCAAAACCACCGGTGTCGAAGGTCACCTCAGTGACGTCAAAGGCAGCCCCTTCTACCGGGCAGAAGGGCGTAAAAGGCGTCTACTTGTATGAAGCCGGAACACCCAGATCAAAAGCCAATGGACCTGAGGGACCAGCCGGTGCACCGCCAGGAGCCATGGCACTAAAGATGTTGAACATTGCGTTTAAGAAGGCCGCCGGATACGCTCCAGGAGCCGGGAAGGCAGGATACCCCTGCGGCGTCGGCACCAACTGCGACGTCGGTACCGGATCCAGCACCTCTGACTGAGAAGGTGAGAAGGCAGGACTCTGGGCAGGCTCGTCCACCTCGAACACCGACGGCGCCGGTGACGCCTGAGGACTTTGAGGCTGTGGCGTCACTGTCAGACTGACCTCCCACGTCGATCGACGCCGATCAGCTGGAGACCTCGAACGAGATCGATCTTTCTCTGATCGACGTCCGGAATCATGCCGACGCCGAGAGTAATGACGGCGCCGTTTTTGTGCGAAGATGTCGACGAAGATCTGCAATGTCGATGTTTTTCCTTCTTCTTCGACTTCGCTAAAAAGAGCTTGGCTTCACGCTCTTTCAACGCCTTTGCATTCATTTGCTGACAGGAGCCACACTCTTCCACGTCGTGTTCTGAGCTTAAGCACCATAAACGGTCATTATGCAGTTCCGGGACCAACATTCCCTGCAAGGCTTGAAGCCGGACTTCCGAGGTGGAGACATTTTAACTGGAAAGTATCTCTTCTGAGAAACAGTAGCTCCCCAAGAGTCGGGAGAAAAAATCGTTACTCGAAGGCACGGAAAAAAGGGAACTGACGTCAGCATGCCAGCGAGGACCTCTTATTGCCTCGATGACATCAGACGGCATCGCGTGAAGTCGGGCAATTGTGACATCCTCGTCGACATGCAGAGCTGGGAAGAAAATGTCAGTTGAATGCTGACGCATTGGGGGAATTCATTAGGTGAGGAATCCAAAGGTAACTAGTCTATCCACCAGAAAAGGCGGTCCGAAGGTAAGTAACTTGTTCTTATGCTGTTTTAATTGTATCCTGCCTGGTTGCTGTAGATGTGCTGAACAACAGGGCACACCTGTGGAAATAAATATGCTTTGTAGTTAAAGCGTCTGTTTCTTAGTGCAGCTTCTATGTGTGGTTTGTTTCCGATCACCATGTTCACCATGTTATCCCTGGATCATAGTCCCTTGAACGTCACTTCAGCTATGTATTGGGTGGAGGTCTGCAGGGTTACAAAAATCTTTCTTTCACAAGTAAGCATTGTTGCATTGAACTAAGTTCACTTCTGTCACCCAAGGGTGTGAAAACAAACCTTGTAGGACTGAGCCAAAGATTCAGTTTAGGCAACAGTGTGGCAAGACATTTTGTTGAGCTAGATCAACAAATCATCATATTTGTTTTATATGGTAACACATATTATGTAGACATTTCTAATTCAGTAACAGTGCGACATTCTTTCCAGTTCAACAAAACACGTCACATTGCAGTTGAAACTGCGCTGTCCCTTAGGGGCACTGCTCTAGGCAAGTAATAAGTAGCCACTTTCCTGTTTAAAACGGTTAATATGCATGATAAGGCATCTTAATTATTGTATCCAGTATGGTGCACCCCCGATGACGATGTAAGCATTTTCACAACACATTGTTTTGTTTTTAGGCATAATTTTTCACTTTGAACCCAAAGCGGTTACCCATTCATATGTCTAAATCAATTCCATCAGTCTAATACCTGTAACTTACAGGGTTCTTGTTAAATTGCATGCCTCATCTTTTTAAAATGGTTGACAGTCAGCACCCCCATTGGTGAAGTCATCCCAATCATCACAGGACTGGTATGCTATCAGAGACACTTCATCTTAGGGCCAGGTTACATTCAGAAACATATTACCTGGGTAATTTGTTTGTTTAACTTTTTCTGACATGCACTGTATTTAAGCTACTTTTATATGAACACACTATATTGAGGTCCATTTAAATCATCATATGCTTCTCTTTACTTACGCTAATGTGGGATCAACAGGTGTTGAGCACATTTTACCCATTGTGTGCTTTGGCACTGCACTCTTTTCCATGCAATGTGACATTAGAAAGTACATTTTATTACTTAATATTATTTATCATTGATTTTAGTTTGCTAGTTTCTGGGCATTGGATTACTCATTGACATATCAAAGACAATATTGTATCAGGAAAAGTACTTTTTTATATAAGGGATAAGGTTTTAGATTGCATTTAGTAACTACATCACTTAATTAGAAACAAGCTTTACTGTAATTGCATACCAGTGACTGTCTCAACTATACAGTTATCAGTGAACTAAGACTCTGTAAGTTAGCTGAGGAGGGATAACTTTTCTCTACCCATACCATTATGCTAAGAGTTGGGAGTACAGGACTCCGTTAAAATGAAGTTGTTTAATTTTTTTTTTTCTAATTATTTTAAATAGGGAAATTATATAATGAACAGTGGTTTTGCTTTTTAGGACATAACATCCATCCATTGACCCCTCTAATGAAGTGTGACCCTCGAAATATATTGAGGCCAGAAATTTCATTGGGGTGAATAAAAATTGAAATTTGGTTTTATGATGGTTTTGGATTAATCAAATTACCTGGAAAGAAATAAAGACATTCATATAGATAACACTTGTCAAGCCTTTTTTATAAATATACATATAAGGAAACGACTGAGAAGCATTTTGGTGCCAACAGCGGTGAGGTGTGTTACAGGCCCAGAGGAGGACCCATGCATTTGCTCATTCACATTGGGGTGCATTCTGAAGTGGCCTTATACTCATCTGCACAATAAACTGATAAAGTGAGTGGACGAATTATATTAAACAATTCTGGTTATATTAGGGTGTGCAAACATACAGGCTCTGTTAAAACTTCAGTTTTTACCATGACAAGTGGCATTACAAGAAATAATCACTTCTTTTACTACACTACAGTTACAAACCCTGAAATTCAAGACAGGTATGGAAACCAGTTATGGAACTCTTAGCTAAGAACTCAACCCAGCTTCTCATGCCTTATGAGACCACTAAAAACCATCACTTCCTCCTACATCTGAGCTACCCAGTCCCCCTAACAATACCTTCTAATTTTCTTTCGTACATTCAGCTGTCTGTTTAAATATATTAATGTGCTTTGCTCTTGTTCAATGTAAAGTGTGTTAGTTAATACCACCTGGCACAGCTGCACGATAGCAAACTGTTAATTAAATAAACAGAGACAAGCAAAATCAACTGTTAGTGTATTAAGATAGGACTTGATATTAAGATATCCACTTAGTACTTGTGATAGACGTGTGGCAGGTTGAAAATCATTGCTTTATTGCATTCTTGATCAGTGTGAGAAAGCAGGCTTGATGTTTTGCTTGCATAGAAATTACAAAATAGAATGCTGCAATCATACGTTGATTTCTGCAAACCTGGACTGATTGCAGACCCCTGCCCACCTAAGCATTGGTTCCATTATTGGAGAAAAACATTGAAAGTAGTAGTTATCATTCACAATTGTTTTTAGTGAAAACAAAGCCCTGTGAGATAAAATCCAACTTATGCGTTATGTGTTTTCTACCCTTAGATCCATGAGACTATTGAGTCAATCAACCAGCTCAAGACTCAAAGGGATTTCATGCTCAGTTTCAGCAGCAACCCACAGGAGTTCATTCAAGACTGGATCCGATCACAAAGGAGAGATCTCAAGGTAATGCAGCCGCTTAGAGAACCAAAAAATAACTATGACCATTTAAAGCCAGCCTTTCATCTTTCCAATATCTACGAGCTCCCCTTCATCCTGTCCATCCCGCAGGATTATGCAGGTTCTGTTTACCAGAATCATTTCGGCTAAAAATGTTCATTATCAGTGCAACAATAAAGTGTCAAACAGGACCATATAACTAATGTGTTACAAAACAACATTTATCCAACCGGAAAGCCCCCCATCAATGTCTAATCCAATTCTAACAACAGCTCCCACTGCATAGATACAAAACCACAATTACAAAATACAACATTGCAATTTACATTCATTACTCCATAAAAAATGTTTCAATAATTTATTAAATATGAAATATACTTCCTACCATATCAAAAACAGAAAGAAGGACAGAACAAAGTGCAAAAGATAAAGTGCTCGTGATTTAGAGATGAAATCGACACCAAATCTCCCACATATTTCATAACACATAATTTTGTTTTTAAAGCCTGTTGGTTGGCTATTTCTCCAAATTGAGTCAATGTTTTTTAATGTCTGGGTTCAGATCCCCATTTTTGTCCTCCACTCAATTCCAAAAAAACAATCCATGCTACAATATTATCATCGACGTTTCGACCCAATAAAAGTTCTAGGGCCAATTCCGTGCACCAAAAAGGGTCTTCCTCAGGACTATTAGGTAGGAAACATCTAAATAAAACCAAAAATCCAATCTTAAATATTGTATTGTAGTATTAATTTTAGTTCCTTTCTGTATAGGATCCACATAATTGCTCACCTAAAATCAACTACTCCTTCCAACCACCATTTTCTTAGTTCTATCCCCGGATTTCTTCAGACCTGAGAAAATATATAATAAACTCAACCGATTAGATGCTCTTCAATTAGTACATCACTTCCTACACAACTGCTTAAGGGATCTCTTACCATCATGCACAAAAATCCATTAACCAGATCCTCTTCCTCAACTGGGTAAGGCACTGTGTCCTCCCCCATCGTTATTATTTCTGCCTTAAGGTCCCTTTGAATAAAAATATATTATTCTTTCTTAGATATCATGACTCCAAAATATTGTCAGATATATCTAAGTGTATAGCTTTACAGTCACCAATACTTAAGTTTTATATTATTCTGTTGTTAAATATTTTGTAAAGGTTATAATGTCTAGACAAAATGTCTAAAACTTCCCATTATACCATACTCAAACCGCAGTTAAACTCTTAACTCTCTTATCTTAGTAGCCATCTCAGCTAATTAACCAGTGACTCCATTTTAACCATAGCTCCCAAACAACATTTTAACCATGCTAAAAATCTCATCAATAATAATACTCACACATCTTATCCACTCCGTACAGCCAGATATTATTGAAACACAACCGCGGAGTCAAATTGCCATGATACCTTATGCTAACAATCTTCCACATCCGCGCACCACCCGCCTTTGAAGCTCAAAAACGCGCGGAAGGGAAACCGCATTTAAATTAAAGAGCCGGCGTCAGTGTCTACGTGCGCAATGCTTAAAAATACGTAAGGAATGCTGATGTGCAAAGCGTCCTGCTGCTGCGAGTATAGGGGCTCATGTCTGAGTTCCTCCATATCTCTGTGACATACATTTTCATCACAACTGTAGCCCCACATCTATCATTCCACAGCTAAACAAAATACTTAAATTACAAAATACCACATCTTATTTTAGCCACAAATTGCAATCAAAGTATGTCATGATATCTGTGGAGGATATAAACCCTGCATGACTATTGACATATTTTATTATTCAGAACAAGTGTCCGAATTACTCACATAAAATCCATTAGCATAGATATTTAATTAATCTCCATGCTACTATTTAGATTATTCTGCACATTATATCGACCAAATTACCCCATCCACTCACTTGCATAGATATTTAGTTAGCCTCTATATCAATTTTTAGATTATTCTGACCTGTTAGATTCCCTAACCTCATGTCATGTTTCTCTCTCGTTATTATAAGTATCATAAAGCATAGTATAAGGCAGTGACGTCTTTTGTATCCCAACAGAGTTTCTCCAACACTCATCGACAAGAAACTCTTATCCATTCGTCAGGCCTGACGTCTGTCTATCTATCTCCTCATACTCGTTCAGACCCTGTGAAACTAAGTCCAAAAGATGAATCCATGTACATTCACGCACGTTTAAGATGTCCTCTATATCGCCCCACGTTGGTTCATGCTTATTTTCTCAATCACAAACCATCTCATTGAGTCTGCCACGTGATTCAGTGTTGTAAAATGGTCAACCAGAGGTGCCCCTTGTACCTTACATCTAATGCGGCTACAGTGTTGCAAAATGCGTACCTTTACTTTCTATCTTGTCTGTCCAATATATAATAAATCACATGGACATTTAATCACATAAATTACATTCATACTGTTACAATTAGTATGTTCCTTCAATGTCATCGATATCTGTTTATAATTAAAGATTTTTGTATCCAAGCATAATTTACATGCTTTACATGAAACACATTTATAGTGACCAGCAATCTTTGGTAAGTTCCACATAGAAAACAGAGAGAGTTTGGGAGAGTCAGCTAAGAAAGAGCTCACCACCCAATCTTTTATATTTTTTCCTCTCTTAAACGCATACATCGGGGGATCCCGAATGTCAAGCTCATCTGAAATCAAGGTCCAATATCGATTTATAATCTTTTTTATTTCAGTGCTCCTAGTGCAATACGTGGTGACACATATCATCCTATTATTAATTCCATTGGTCCGCCTTCTAGGTTCAAGTAAATTTTCCCTGTGGCAAAACCAAGCCCTCTTGCGTGCTCTCCTAACCAGACTCCTCGGGTAACCCCTCTCAGGCAATCGTCTCATAAGTTCTTCTGATTCTTCAAAATAATCCTGCTTTTGAGAACAATTCCTCTGAATGCAGAGAAATTGTCCATAAGGGAGATTATCCCTCAAACTTCGAGGATGACTGACTAGTATATTGTAACTGGGAATTTCTCTCCTGTATAAAGTAGTATATAGTTGGTTCCCTTATACGTTAATAGTTGTATCCAAAAAATTGATTTCACACGGACTATACTGTATGGTAAATTGTATATCCTCCGACCTTTCATTCAGTCACTTGTGAAATTCCAGCAAATCACTTTGGGTGCCAGTCCAAATCATTAAAACATCATCAATACATTGTTCCCATAAAGTTATATGTTCAAAATATGCATCAGTCTGTTACATATGAACTGTTTTTCATAGTTATCCATGTACAAAATTGTTACATCTGGTGCACAGGTAGCACCCATGGGAACTCCTTTAGTTTGTAGGTAAAAATCTCATTGGAAAAGGAAAACATTTGTAGTCATTGCTATCTCCAAAAGATCAACCAGGAAGCCCGTAGGGACTTGGGAGGGCTGTGGTCTACTATTCAATATCTCTCTAATCACCTGTAGTGCATGTTCTTGTGGGATATTGGTACATAAGGAAACAATACCCATTGTTACCAAAATTTGCCTCCCAGGATCAAAATTTAGATTGTCAGTCAATTTAATTGTCCCCATAGTATCCCTTAGGTATGCCTCGGTCACCTCAACTAAAGGTTTCAAGAAAAAGTCCACATATTTACAGATCAGTTCTAGAATTGAGCCACACCCTGATATGATAGGGCGACCTGGGTTTTTTTGTAGGATTGTTATGTATTTTGGGGAGTGTATAGATGGTATTATTCAAAAAGTAATATTCCAGATCTGTAAGAAAACCTAACAATAATCCCTCATCTGTCACCCTTTTAATCAAAACTCTTAACCCACTCGTAGGGTCCAAATCAAGTTTCCTATAACTACCTTCACCTGCGAGTTGCAAAATAATTTCATTCTTATAATCTGTTATATCCTGAACAACTATTGCCCCTCCTTTGTCCGCCGCCTTAATCACTATCTCTGTATTTGGCTTTAAACCCATCAAAACATCTTTCTCAGCTTTCGTGATGTTATACTTCACTTATCTGCCCTTAGAGATAAAATTCATCATATTTCTCAGGACTACTTGTTCTTGTACTTGCCTTTTCTTCCGCCTGAGACAAACAGTAGGTCGAGAGATTAACCACAGGATAAGGTTGGATGGTGTTCACCAATTGTAATGTTGCCTCTGTGTCTGTATTGCCCCGTGGCCTTCCTGTTGGAAGCAAACTTGTTTCCTGCCTCTGTATCTCACCCTTGCCCGTCCCCGTTCTCTGGATTGTCCCCGTACCATGGTCGGCTCCCTCCCCTCTGTGGGGTCCATTGACTGGTACCTAAAAAAGGACCAGATGTCATATTCTGGTAATTGAATTCTGGTTCATGTGGGGCAGTACTCGTACTAGGTTGTTCATTATCACTTTCTCCTCCGCTTGACCCTGAAGACTCGGAGAAAGTGGTATACCGTTTATACACACCACAGCCCCTGCTTGAATATCTTCCCTGGGAGTCCTGTCTGCAATATTCCTCCGTCAGGTATGGATAAGTTAAATTTTTATCGTAAAAATTGATATCTCGAGCTAATTTGTCAAGTTTATAAGCTTGCGTATAAGTATCAAAATCCTTCATCGTTCTTTCTAGATGTTCTAAGGCCTCTTTAGCCTTCACAGTCTTATTTTCCAGGATCTCTTTCTTGAGGTCCGAAATTTCCCTGGTCAATTTTTGCACTTCCTCTAACGCTGTTTCCACTCCTAGCACCATCCAGTGTCTAGAGCAATTATTTGCTACAAAACTAAAATGTTGTTTACATTTTGGGTTATCCACAAAAATTGCTGGTTCATTTCTCACCTGTAATCCTAACGGGATGGTGTTAGATTGTAAATGTTTAGTTAGTAAATGACCATGTAGGCGAGTACGCACCAATTTCTTCTCAAGTCTCTCTAGCCTATTAATCTTCTCACTCAATGTTAAGTCAATTGAGGAAGATACAGTATTTAAAATTCAGTACCAATTTGCCCCTGTATCAACCTATTTATATAATCCTCACTGTATGAAAGAGTCTCTTTTTGAAAAGTCATACTTATACGATAATCAATCTCCAAAAATCAACAAAAATATTCCAGACTTATTGACAAATTAATTATCAAACATATAACTAATGTGAGCAGTAACCAGTTTATCCTTCCAGTAGTCAAATGACAAGTTACAGTTGATCTCAAGTAGTCGTCACATACTCAGTTCTTGGTATCTGTATTATGTAGATGACCTTCATGCAATCATTCTGCTCCCCTTTCGTCATGCAACGTTTGCATAAATCCCTGATAATACACCCGGCCTCATATTTAACTCCTCTTTCACAAACTAACTTACTCACTTAAGTCCGTCTTCTTGAGCTACTTTTTCAGCAGCTCACCTACCAACTCCTAAACCAGATCTTGGCTGTTCACACCTTTCCAATCCTCCTAATGACCAATACTCTCCTACCTTCAAAACCAGTCATTTTAAACCGTAATCTGCTGTCAAGATTCATTAAACCTCAGATTCTTCTCCTTCAGGAGGGTGTAGCTATACTTGAGTTTGCATATTGTGAAAATGGCCTAAGGAACTTTGGGCCCTATCCTTGCAGCTCATAGGGTGACCAAACAAGAGAACAGGACTTTCCCACAGTCAAGACAAACACATTAACTGGTCTACCAGTTACTGGACACCTAAAGTCTACTACTCTGGGAAGTCTGGAAGCATTCCCTGCGGCTCTCTCATATCCCATGCTCACCAGTGTGAGAACTACAACCACGCCATAGTCATTACCAGCGAAGAATTATTTCTCCCAGTGAAAAATCAGTCGGAGACTGGCTATGCTATACACATTTTTACCTCTTCAGACTCTGAACATTACACCTTCCACACTAAACTGGTGTTTTTCACCATATTCTGGAAACACCAGAACACATCTGCTCAAATCATCAATAATATTCAACTGTCTCTATGAAGGCCAGTTTTTCTTTGCTGGGAATCTGCAACCTCGTGAATGATCTCAACTAGACTATTTTGGGCTTTACCCCATTTTCAATTAGCTCTTGGAACTCCACCATAACCTGCCTTTCTCTTTTGGGGTGGTAAAACCATTGGACATGTGATTGCCAGATCCTACTTTGATCTCCTGTCATGTTTCTCATCAGGCTTTGTGAATCAAGAAGCCATTCTGAAGGAAGACTACTCAATCTTTTGATTTGAGCAACTCTTAAGTCATGCCTTGTGACAGTAGCAAAATGCCATTTTCTTGCACTCTAAATGTTTGTCAGATGTGAGAAAAGTTGTGAATCCTTACGAAGAAGGATGACGTTTGACCTAGTTTGTGAACAATAGATGTAAAATGCCTAAGAGTTTGGCAGTAATTATTTTGTCTTGTTCTATGGAGGAGTGGATAAAAGTCAGCCACTAAATCCATGCTGAGACCTTAAATGCCCACAAAGAGTCAATATGACCTGAGGCCTTTTGACCATTAAAACGATTACAGTCTACGCCATCAGCTCCTCTGCTTAGTAATTTCCCTTCAGTTCTGACTTCTTTGGAAACCGCAACTGTCAATGTCACAGAACTGCTCATCACATTGCTCAAATTACTTGCTGTCCAAAACTTATTTTATGGCAGAGTTACCTTTAACAATCTACTCATTCTCTAAATTTCAAGAAATAATGTTACGTCTGAAATAATTTTACCACATTACTACAGCATCTGCTGTGCGGTTTTGGGATGAAACACAATGAAGACCTGCTTGTGATTCCAATCAAAAGCAAGCATTTGCACCGCAGTAGGTCTCACATTTGGTACTGCATTTTACCCATGTGTTTTTGTTTGGAGTGTTGTGGATACATGTGGTGATGAGTGGAATTATGTGGGTTGCATTAGAATAGCTAGTTGTGGAAATGTGTGAGGTGGTATTGCGTGGTGTGTAGTGTATTTGTGTAGTGGAATTATATGGTATGTTGAATAGATAGGGGTGAGCGTTGCAGAAGAAGAGAATCAAAACATCAGCCTGGTCACTGCACATGGCCAAGTCCTTGAGACAGTCCTTATATCTAAGGGGCTTACCTCTCCCCTATGACACATTAATGCATCTCCTAGTACATGTCTAATTTGAATGAAGCACGTTCCTCCACAAACTCCTTATAAAATATTACTGGAGTGCACTGCTGCCCAAGGGCCCACCATTACTAATAATCTATAACATTTCTGATTTTCTCCAATGCAGTGGGGGAGCATACAGTCTCTCGCTTCATTACACACACCCATGCCCGTTTAGCTCTAAGGACATACGGATCTCGTGTGCATCAGAGCTCTTTCCTGTGGTATACAAGTTGGTATAATACTGCGTGAATTGATCTCAGATGTCTGTTGGGTAGTGGGTTGAACCACCACCTGCAGTATCTCGCTGAATTATAGCCAATGCAGCCCGCTGTGACTGAGTCAGGCTGGCCAGCGTATGCCCTGGTGACTCCCCCTCCCGATATGCCAGAGCTGATGTGCATATACCCAGGAATTTAATTTCTCCAGTATTTGGGTATCTTTCATAGACTCACATCATCAGCCATCATCGGAGATTTCGTCGACGGTGCTGTCGTCGACGGGGTGATCGTCGACAGTGAAAATGTCGTTGATCACAAAGTAGATTTTCATTGCGTCGTCGACACAGTCGTCAGTGGAATCGTTGACAATGATCTTTGCAGCTTACCCGTTGATGTCGACGTTGCGCGCGTCGACGATAGAGACCTCACCTTCTTCTCTGTCGACGGTCTCTTTGAAATCTTGATGGTCTGAGCAGGTGAGGAACCTTACTTTAAACTCACCAACGTTATAGTAGAAGCTGATAATGGTGAGGAAGTCATGATCATCGGCGGCAACGGAGCTGTAAATGTCGCCGTTGCTGTAGTCGTCGATGAAGCAAAGCCTGCCGTTGACGTTGCGCTCGTCGACGGTGCCGAAATCTTAGATGCCAACTTCTTTGAGGTGGTAGCTGGAGTAGATGGCTCAGAACGAACCTTACCACCATGTTCTCTGGAAGGTAGGGGATGTTCATCAGCTCTTTCCTTGAACACATGCAGCCTCTTGACTGACTTACTGGTTTTGGGAGAGGAACTCTCCACAGACCTCTTCCTCTTCCTTGAGGCCACTGAAGTATCACTGTCCTCCTCATCAGACAAAGACTCTCTGGACTTCCGCTTTTGTAGCCAAAGAAGGAGCCTGGCTTCTCTATCTCTGAGAGTCTTGCTGGGAAATGTTCTGCAGATCTTGCATTCTTTCACTTTATGTTCAGGATGAAGACAGTAGATACAGTCCTTGTGAGAGTCTTCACAATGAAGCCTTAGTTTCCCACAGGTACTGCAGTGTCTAAATAAACCTTTTTTAGCTGTAGACAAAAATACTGCCAAAGTTAGGAATAAAAGAAAACTGGATAATATCTCCTGAAGAGAAGGTAAACTGAGCAGAGCTCAGGGAGACTCCCTTACACACAACATGGGATAGAAAATCGGAGAGACTGAGCCTCTGTGCTGAGGGTTCTAAAGGGGTGGTCTTGCCTGATTGGCTGAACTTTGGGCCTTTCCTAATGAAGCTAATAAGCTAGGAAAGTGGATGTATTTTTGCCATTGACTGCAATGAAAAAAAACAAAAGAATAAGAAAAAAGAGACATTTTTTCTACTGCTTTCTATGTACCGTGAGATTCCCACTTCGATGACGGGGAATGCTTCAAGCATGTGAATTTATGAAAGATACCAGTACTGCAAACCACAGTTACAGGTAAGTAACTTATCTTCTTCCTTATTTGCTTCCTTACATTCTGACAATTTGGAAAACATGCGTTAGCTAGTGTGTTTCGAGTTTATATATAACCCTGCATATACATTTTAGGCTCTTCTGTGCCACACGACAATTGCAAAAAAATTTAGATGACGAGAGGCTTTCACCACGTATTGGAGGATCTCACCCAATTTCAGCTTTCACAGGATTTTCTTTTGCCGGCCACCTCCAATCCAACTGAAAGTAAAAACAAGAAACTAGCACGCCACCTAAAGGTCGACATATGAGTAGTGTTTTTGAAGTGAACACTGTTCCTCTGAGCATGCGCGGAGCACATGTAGAGCACTCAAATACCTTCAGGATCTATTTGCGCTATATAAACCTTTGGGGTGGGGAGCAAAACAAGAGGGAGGAGGGTGGGATACAAAGGCAAATAGGAAGAGGATTGCAAACCAACACCAGAGGGCGGGCGGATTAAAAATAACAGAAAGTGGTAATTGTTTTAAAAAAAAAAATAACCAAGAACGGAAGACCACGTGGGGTGGGTTTCAAATGAACAAGGACAAATGGGGTAGACATACATATAATGGAGCTAGGGAGGGCTTTGAAGCTGGGGAATGGAGTTTGTGTTTGACAGAAGGTTCAACATCCTATGATTGGTGGGGGGAAGGAGGGAGGGAGGGAGGGAGCTGGCAGAAGGGGGCAATGAAGAGGATATGGAGTAATGGCTAAAGTGGCTGACTTTGAAGCTTGGGAATCACGTTCAAGCCTGCACTCCAAAACCTTCCGAGTGCAGTACAAAATTAAATAATGACACATGGCATAATGGCTAGAGCGGGCGACTTCAAAGCTTGTGAACTGCGTTCGAGCCTGTGCATCAATACCTTCGGAGTGCAGGATAAAAGTAAACAATGGCTAGAGCGGCTGACTTTGAAGCTCCAGAACCACGTACAAGCCTACGCTCCGCTACCTAAGGGAAAAAATAATAGTCCTTGAAAGGAACAGATAAGCGTCTTAAGTGTAAGAAAATAGTACTTGGCCGGTTCTCCTTAGCTAAAAACATAAGTGGCTTATCAGCTGCATGAACCAATTAGGAGGTAGCGAAGAAAAGTGACACTGGAGTCAACCTGTGATAAGCAGCAGGCGGGATCCAAGTCCTTCTACTGAGTACAGCAGGTCTTACAGACCTTTTGTTGTGTGCCCACTACGTTGGTTTTCTCTAGCATAGTCACCTACATACACATTGCCAAAAAGCACACTGTACATATGATCTACCATTACTGAGAAATTACAAATCTTTTTTGTATATTATTGCTTACACTATCTTAATTCTCCTCTTTGCTAGTGCTGCAACAATATTGGGAAAACTGCTCTTTCGTTTACAGTAATTGTACAGAAGTTGAACATTTGTACTCTGATTTTGCAATGTGCAAGTTACAAATCCCTGTCGGACATACTCCAAATCTTGGGGACTATAATGACAACATAATATTCCCCGATTGCTCACTTGCCATTATTATCACTACTGCATTTTGAATGTTGACAATACCTGTGGCCCCTTCTGTTGCTATACCTAGACCACTATCTTGCAACCCTACCCTTGCCTTTTTTCAGGCCTAACTCACACAGTTCCGCGTATTCCCTACCCACTTCGCAACAAACTGTGTGTAGTGCATCCAGGATCAATGCTCCAGTCAGTCCAGGACGGTGCTTAATTTTCCATAGAATCTGGACTGGATACAATGGATTTTTTGGGTGGAGTCTATTGCTCCAATCTCAGCTTGCATCTCCTCCTCCCACTTCCTACACGGCACACTCAGCGAGGTGACATGCCCCTCATAGTCTGGTGTCTGCTTCCTGATTGGTGGGGTTGAAATGGCTACTAGAGCACTGTCTTCCACAAGAGCATCTGTGGCAGCCATTCCGGGTTTCCTGCCTGTCATGAATGATCTTTGACTACATCATGTTTTGTTCCAGGAAGCATACCAGCAACCCCAGACGACTTTTCTCTGCTCTCTACTACTTCTGCCCTCTACTGTTCAAGGGCTAAACCCAGAAACATGTGTCTACAGATAACAGCACTACGTGCACCAACTTTGGTATAAAGATACAGCAACTTTGAAGTAAGTGCACTGCATTTACCAGGATGCAAAAGGGTGATCTGTGCTGGTATGAGAGGCAGTGTGCTCCCTCCCACCTTGTGTTTAAAAGGGTCCCTTGGGACAATGAGTTGACTAGCTCACCTGGCGTGCACTTGTGTGCCTGTGGAGTGGTACTGGGACCTGTGAAGACTTGGGCAGCATACCAGCAACCCCAGATGACTTTCCTCTGCTCTCTACTACTTCTGCTCTCTACTGATGAAGGGCCAAACTCAGAAACGCATGTCTAGAGATAACAGCACTACCTGCACCAACTTTGACGAAAAACTCAGCAACTTTGGAATAGGCATAAAGCATTTATCAGGATGCAATGGGGTGTACTGTGCTGGGAGGAGAGGCAGTGTGCCCCCTCCCTCCTCACGCTTGGATCTGGTTGACTGTGTTTTCAAAAGAGTCCCAGCATTCTTTGATGGATATGCCATTTGATGTCTCAGGATTGTTTTGGGAGAAAGCAGATGCTGCCATTGAAAGTTTTAAGTAGGGTAAAGCAACTGCTCATTCTTTAGGTTTGGCAACTCCAGTGCATCAGTTGTCACAACAGTGCCTGTTTCGGGAGTTTGGTAGAGGAAGCCTTTAGAGTCGGATATATATGAGCAGTGCAGCAGTCCAACCAGGCACTTAGAGGACGTGGTCGAGGAGCAGGTATACAGCCACCCAAACACAACGATCTGCCCAAACTCCAGGCCCCCCTTCTGCATCAACTTCAAAGTCTCTCTAAGTTGACCTTGATGCCTCTTGATCAGACTGTTGGGGGTCAGTTCACCTACGTTCTAGCCTGGAGGAGAATAACTTAAGACCAGTGGGTGCTCCAGATTGTGGCACAAGGTTACTCCGTTTCTTCTCAGATATTCCCTCTGAACATACCTCTATCACCACAATTTATTTTGGTGGACCACTCGTCAATTCTTAACACAGAAGTTCAGGCTTTGTTGTAGAAAGGGGCAATAAACAGAGTAACTCTTTTCAGAAGTAAGGACTCATTGTTACTCTAGTTATTTTCCAGTACCAAAAAATGCCGGAGGTCATGGCCCCATTTTAGATCTTCAAACCCTGAACAACGTTTAGAAGAAGGACAAGTTCAAAATGCTCATGTTGGCCCAAATTCTATCTGCCCTGTATCTAGGAGACTAGATGGTAGCGTTGGACCTACGGGATGCATATATTCATATTCCCATTCTGTCATCTTGCAGATGTCCTCTATGTTTTCAGGTGGGACACCAGCATTTTCATTTCTCTGTACTCCTATTTGGGCTGAACAGTGCACCTTGGATGTTCACAAAGGTAATGGTGGTGGTTGCAGCACATCTGTGAAGGATGAGAATACCTGTCTTTCTGTACCTCAATGACTGGCTGTTAAAGGCGGACTCCTTCAGGCAGTTCTTCAGATGACGGCTGACTTATTGATGGCTTTGGGATTTTCACACCTGACCCCTTCACAAACACTCCCTTTTATCTGACTTGTACTGTACACATTGTTTCAAGCTATACCTCCATCTCGTTGAGTCCAGGACATTCTGAATATGATCCAGATGTTTCAGCCTGCAACCTAGTTCTTGTTGAGAGTGGTTCTGAGGATTTTGTGTCTTTTGGTCTCCTGCATCCTGTTTGTGGACCATGCCAAGTGGCACATGCGGGCTCTGCAGTGCAATTTGACGTCTCAGTGGGCTCAACACCAAGGACATCTGTCAGATTATATCCAGGTGTCAGAGGAGACTGCTAAAGACCTGCAGTGGTGGTGACTAGACTGCATTTTGACCTGAGACAGACCCTTTCATTGCTTCACCCAAAACTGACCATTGTGGCAGATGCCTCTTTACTGGGTTGAGGAGGTCTTCTGGGGGACATGAAGATCAGAGAACCAATGTCTCCGGCGTAACCTTATCTTCACATACATTTTTTAGATCTTTGGGCGTTCCGATTGGCCTTAAAAACGTTTCTTCCAAGGATCAAATGGCAACAAATGCAGATACTAACAGATAGTAAAGCATGCTGTTGATAAGTTCAATTTATCAGTGGATTTAGTAGAGCAGCAGTGCTTACTTTATGACTTTAAAGAACAACCTTGCAAGACTATCCAGTATACATACATGATTACTGGGCTTCCTTTGTTTAGAAGACCTAAAACTTATGAAAACAATGACTATGGTTCCAGTAGTGGTGGCAGCATTGGGGCCTAGAATTAGCCTCTGCCTGCCTTCCCAGTTCTCCAAAACCTGGCTGTCATGCAGTCAGTGGCCCAATGCAGATCAGAGGACCTGATTACCCATCCTCACCACCTCGAGACAGAAACTGCAGAACAATAGGTAATTTGGGCCAGAGGATTGGTTTGATGGTGGCAGCCACCATTAAGGCTGCTAATGTGTTAGCAGTAATAGGCCATTACAATCACCAGAAGTCGCACATCTCACCATTCTTGACCTCATCCCAGAAGACAAAATAAAGACTGTGAAAGCAAATGTCAACTAGGAGCAGAAACATCTGCAGCCATTGTTGCTGCAATGGATGTCTCCAATGCAGACTCCGTCAGCTAGCAGGTGCAGCTGTTTTAAGAAGGCAGGCATGGCTGAGGTCTACAGCTTTTTATAGAGGTCTAAGAGAGGATCCTCATTCTGCATTTTGATTGGCTAACCTTGTTTGGGAAACATGGGCAGTGCCCTACAAAACATCAAGACAGACAGATACAGCAAAATCCCTAGCAATAATGCAGTATTGAGGCTTCTCCAATTTTCTTGGCTCATGCAAATCCCAAACCTGCAGGGGAGATTTCAGTCAATATGGAGTTCAAGGTTGAGCATATTACTCCCCACAACAACTTGGATATGTCCAAGGTGATACATCAACCAAAGAGAAAAATATGGCAGATTGGCCAGACGGAAAAGCAGTGCTTCTCAATTGCGGCCACCAGAAAAGAGCTTGACTCCCAGCAGCTGCCCCCTTGCCATCCCAATCTCAGCAGGTGGAGGCAGGAGAATTTCCCTTTTTTCTCCCCACATGGGAGTCCATAACATCGGATGAATGGGTGAGGCAGATTGTATATTCAGGACATACATTGAAATTCGTACAAAGACCACCTGTTTGCCCACTCCAAGAAAGAAAATCATAGCCATTTGAGGGAGTCGCAACCGTAAAGTCTCCACTTCCTCCTCCTCCTCCTCAAGGGCACTATAGAGGTGATCTCGAGATCCCAGAAAAAACTGGGATTTTATTCTGTATTCTTTTGATAAAGAAGAAAACAGGCTAATGGAGACTTATTATGGGCCTCTGAAAACTGAACAAGTTTCTGAAGCAGCCTCTTCATATTGTTATGCTTCAAGACCTCCTCCTGCTGTTCCAGGGAGATTAGCACAGGAAATACCCCTGTTTTTCAATGGTAGGGTAGCACTACCAATTCAAGAAGCTCCCATTTAATCTCAGATCAGTGGGTTCAATATTTACCAAGGGAAGGGCCTAGCGCCAGTCCCTGCCTTCCTCACAAAACAGGATCTCCAAGGGTATCTATACTTGGACGACTGGGTCCTTAAAGCAAATGACCCTGTGACCTCCTGCAACAATCTCTTAAGCAGGATATGCCTCATTATAAACAGCAGAAAATCTTCTATGGAGCCACACACAAAAATTGAGTTCTTGATAGCAATGTTGGACATGCAATTGGTACAGGCTTTCTCCTCCCCAGAAAGGATGATGAAGCTTCAGGCCATAGCAAAGAGCCTTTCTACCAGGCAATCAGTTACAGTCCGGCAGGTCAAATCTCTGTTGAGCTTTACATCATCCTGCATTGGCCTTGTATCCTTTTGCAGATACAAAATGAGACCCTTCCAACAAGACCTGGCTATTCAATGGAAACAAATAGACTGCTCGTGGGATGACAGGGTCCAAACCACAAGACATCTGAGGCAACACTGTTATGTTGGTGATTACTCGCGAGTCTCAATGCAGCCCTCTGTTTCCATCCTTCATCAGACAGAGCAGTACCAACATCAGATGCCTCTGGTCAGACACAGAAATGATTCTCTATATGAATGTCCTAGAGCTTTGGACCATAAGACTAGGCCTACAAAGGTTCTTACCTAGATTGGCATGTCAGATGGGCCTCATCAGGAAGGACAATAAAACAGTAACATTTTACATTGCCAAGTCATAGGAACGAGATCCCGGCCTTTTAGAAGAGATGCAACCGTTATGGGTATCACAACAATCGAACAGACTCCCTCAGCGAAATACTGTCAGACTGTCACAAGTGAGATCTCCACCAGGAGCAAGTTGACTTCATCTTCCAAAAGTATGGTCTCCCCTTTCTGGATTTGTTCTCCACCCTCCTAACAGAAAATGCAGGTGCCCAGCAGATTATGACAACCAGGAACCGTGGCAGTGCCTTTTCGATCAAAAGGTCCAATGTCTTTGCATATGCCTGTTGTTTGTTTCCTCTGACCCCCAGGGTACTAAAGAAGGCGAAGACTAATCACTGTACCCAGATTCTCATTACCAATATTGGTGTGGTCATGTCCCAGGGGCACAGGGAACTCCAGGAAAATGCAAACTTCTTCCCTTTCAGCGATACAGCTGAAAACGGCCTCCAGGCACAACAGAGAGATACTTCATTACAACCCCAAATCACTAAGCCTGACAGCACGGTTCATGACCACTGCAGAATCAGTCACTAGGATCTGCCGACGGAATGCTTAACCACACTGGCACAGGCACTAGCACAAACAACCGCAAAGATATATAATGCCAAATGGAAGCATTTTTGTGACTGGTGCAAAAGCAGAGGATCCAATTCTGTGAATATGCAGCCTCTCTAAGTACTCCTGTATTTGTTGGTCCTAGCCAAGAGTAGTCTTAAATACTCGCCAGTACATGTCCATCTCACTTTTAGATTTAGAAGAACAGAAGAAACTTAATCCACTCTGTTCTCTCAAAGGACAACAACACAGTTTATGAAAAGCCTCTTTACAGCACTTCCAACTATACAGCACCCTCCAATGCCATGGGAACTCAACACTGTGTTGAGCCAATTGATGCTTCCTTCCTTCAAGGAGATCGACAAAGTGCACCTAAAGTTTATCTCTTGAAAGGCAGCTCTTCTCCGATCACATATATAGACAAGGAGAGAAGGGGAAATGCAGGCATTCACTGTGATAGAACCCCCTTCCCTTCTTTACTAAGGACAAAGGGCCTGATTTAGATTTTGCAGATGGGTTACTCTGTCACAATGGTGACGGATATCCTGTACACCAAAATATAAATCCCATTATTTCCTATGGGATTTATATTTCGGTGGATGAGATATCTGTCACTGTTGTGACCAAGTATCCCACCCGCCAAAATATAAATTAAGCCATTTTACAGAACAAGCCTAGATTGCTACCCAAGGTCCCTACTGACTTCCACCTGAATGAGCCTGTTCTGTGCTCCTTCTTCCCAAATCACACTACATCAGCATAAGTAATTTCACTCACTTGATGTGCACTGTACATCATGTTTTACAAGGACAAGACAAACAACCTTTGCTCTTCTGACCAACTATTTGTATCCTTCAGCCACCTAAGAATAGGCTGACCCCTGGGTAAACAGAAATTGTTACATTGGCTGTCATCATGCAACACCTTTTGCCAATACAAAGCGAAGCGTCCACTTCAGGGTATGAGCACACATTCAACCAAGGGTATGGGGATGAATACAGCATTCTACCCTGGTATGCCTTTGCAAGCCATCTGCCATGCAACTACCAAGAGGAGGAGGCACACGTTCATGAAGCACTACTGCCTGAATGTGAACACAGAAGATGACTCAGCAGTGGGACGGGCAGTCCTCCTCAACCTGTTTCAATGAAGGTGAGCCTGCGTCCTGCTTTGTTGTTATTACTATAATTATTATGTGATGCTTTCTATTCATATTCACTAGTGACTATATGAAATATCCAATGCTAGAGAAGAAATTAGTTACATACCTGCAACTCAAGTTATCCGAAGTTTATATCTTTCACATATTCACATGCGACTCTCACTTCTCTCCTGCCACAGTCTCAATGAGTATATACTCTACTCATTCCTTGTGCTTTGAAATCTGAACTAAGGTGGCCTTTTGGGGGCGTAGGAGAGCTAGCACTTGCACTTCACTGGTTAAGGTTCAGTGTGTTTCAAGTGAGGTGGTTTTTACTACAAACATTGTTGAGGCCTATGGCCATTTTCACACTGTTTACAGCTGCCTAAGATACTATGGATTCCCAGCCTGATGAATAATTCAAGCATATGACTGTATGCAAGATACCAATGCTGAAGAACTGAAGTTACAGGTAAGTATTTTTGTTGTTTAAGCATCAGCATATTGATGGATCTTGATTATGTTATTTGACAGGCTGTTATGACAGGAGACAGTGCAGAACTTTGGGGATTCCACAAGGGATAGGGATCTTTTGGGACCTGGAGGTATTCATGTGAACAAACTGGTGTAGTTTGGAAAGATAGGAGAACCATTGAAGGATATTGCTGGTGAACTCCATTTGAGATTCCAGGATGCGATTGAGGGTGGGCAGTGTATCGGTATAATGAGGTTGGGGTTATTTATAGTCAAGAAGGCACTGTCTGCAATATATAAGGTAGTAGTCTCCATGCTAAAACATGATCAGAAGCCAGAATGGTAGTCATGCAGGAGATGGTGATCTTGGGTGGAGCATAGACTGCTTTTTTCAATTATCTTGCTGATGAATGATGGGCGAGCGATGGGTCAGCAGTTGGCGAGGTCATCATAGTCTAATGTAGGTTTTGTTAGGAGTGGGAGGATCTGGTATCTCTTGCCACATTTTGGAAAGATGTCTTGAGTGAGGGAGACATTGACAGTAGTTCCATGTGGTGACAGATTGTTCCCAGAGACAGCTTTGATGAAGGATGAGCATAAGCCATCTTTGTAAGAGGTGGCTTGGAGGTAATTGAGTATGTCAATGTGATCTAAAAGAGGTAGGGCTTTGCAGGCTGACCATTGTGAAATTCTATGTGGATGGTTGGGCTTAGGAGATAAAGCAGACATTGGGGGTCATTACAACCCTGGCGGACGGTGTTAAAGCGGCGGTAAGACCGCCAACAGGCTGGCGGTCTTTCTTTGAGTATTATGACCATGGCGGTTACCGCCATGGTCATCCACCGCTTCTCCGTTCCCCCTGCCAGGGCGGAGACGACCGCTGGGCTGGAGACCTGGGTCTCCAGCCCGGCGGCCGTCACAATACCGCCGCCAGTATTTTGACCCGCCTTACCGCCGTGGATTTCCAGCGGTAGGTACCGCCATGAAATCCATGGCGGTAAGCACTATGAGTGCCAGGTGATTCCTTCCCTGACACTGATAGGGGTCTCCCGCACCCCCATCCGACTCCCTCCCCTACACCCCTGCCACCCCCCAAAGGTGGCAGGGCCCCCCTCCCCACTCCGACCCCCGACATTACCTTACACATACACACCCGACATGCCCGCAGGCACCACCAACACACATGCACGCACACACACCGACATACAGGCCAACATCCACACACACAGTCAGACACGCACACCCACATTCAAACATACATGCACACATCCATACAGACATACCTACAGACATACTTGCACTCATTCCCAAAACACGCAACACCCCCGCAAGCATACATGCACTCACACACACCCCTACATACACAGACGCACACCCCCATGCACCCACACAACACCCCCTCCCCTAACGGACGATCTAATTACCTGTTCCGTTGATCCGCCGGGAGGGGACGGGAGCCATGGGGGCAGCTCCGCTGACACCACACTGCCAACAGAACACCGCCGCGCAGAATCACAGGACGTGATTAGCTGGGCGGTGTTCTGTTGGCGTAGTGGTGGAGGTGGAGCAACGTCCACTTCCCCGCCGCCCGCAAGTATGGCTGTTGGCAGCTCTCCGTCGGAAAAACAACGGAGGGCAGCCAACGGTCATAATACGCCGAGCGGCAAATCGCCACTACTGGCGGTCTTCCGCACGGCGGTCCCTCGGCGGTCTTGTTAAAAAACCGCTGAGGTTGTAATGACCCCCATTGTGTTGTTGTTGGGGGGGGGGTGTATTATTTATTTTTTTTAAGTGAAAAAGGGATTAATGGCATTGCACTTTATTTGTGAATTGCTGAAAAGTGGGTAGGGGAGGTGTTAATTCAGTGCTTGATTGCCTTGAAAAGCATTCTGCTTCTGTTGATGGTTTCATTGATGATGTTGATATAGTACTTTGGTTTGGACGATGTGACAAGCTGTCTGCATGTTGTTCACAGGGGTTTCAGTATCATGATGTCACCAGGAGCTCCGTTTTCTTTCATTTATTGTCTTTCTGCGAATGGATAATTTGTTGTCAATATGGATGTTAGAGTACCCAAGTGATTAAGGCTTTGGCTTGCACTTGGTGTTTTAACTGGGACGTAGATGTTCACATTGCTTTCCAAAAAAGTGTTGGAAGTTGATTAGAAGGGTGTTTGTTAGTGTCAGGAAATTGAGTTGATAGGGTGAGAGGTGAGTTTAAGTATTAGAATGTCTATGGAGAAGTGTTTGGAGAGTCTGAAGCTTTGGTCTTCTCTTTTTTGTTGACCTTGGTTTGTTGGTGGGAAACTCAGTAAGGAGATGGGGACGGTAATGTGTTTGGTCCAGGAAAGGTTGAGGGTGTGGCTTTTGGAGTGGTTATTTTTGTGCGAGTTACTGTAACACATTGAGTGTGTTGATGATGTTGAAGAGTGTCTTGTTTTGGTTTTAGCTCCTATTGTTTTGAAGATTGAAGTCACCTTAGAAGAAGGTGTGAGCATGTTGGATGGATGAGGTGATGTGAAGTTCTGTTAATTCATCAATGAAGACCTAGTTCTGCCTGGGAGGTCAGCAAAAGAGATGAAAGGTGGTGCTTTGAGTTGTAGAAAGTGGGAAATGCCACGTCAGCAGCTTCATGGAGTTGAGCGTTACATGCTTACTTAGAGTCCAGGACCAGGGTGCCTTATTTATGGCAGCACAAAGTCCTTCCGTCTCATGTGTGCAGTCCGTGCAATGAATACTGAACCTTGTGGGAAGGACGTCTTCGGTTTGGGAAAATGTGGGGTTGAACCATGTTTCTGTGATAGGTGAAGGCATCTGGGGCTTCATTGATGATGTTGATATAGTACTTTGGTTTGGCTGATGTGACAAGCTGTCTGCATGTTGTTCACAGGGGCTTCAGTATCATGATGTCACCAGGAGCTCCGTTTTCTTTCCTTTCTGCGAATGGATCATTTGTTGTCAATATGGATGTTAGAGTAACCAAGTGCTGAAGGCTTTGGCTTGCACTTGGTGTTTTAATTGGGACGTAGATGTTCACATTGCTTTCCAAAAAAGTGTTGGAAGTTGGTTAGAAGGGTGTTTGTTAGTGTAAGGAAATTGAGTTGATAGGGTGAGAGGTGAGTTTAAGTATTAGAATGTCTATGGAGAAGTCTTTGCAGCGTCTGAAGCTTTGGTCTTCTCTTTTTTGTTGACCTTGGTTTGTTGGTGGGAAACTCAGAAGGGAGATGGGGATGGTAATGTGGTTGGTCCAGGAAGGGTTGAGGGTGTGGCTTTTAGAGTGGTAATTTTTGTGCGAGTTGCTGTAACACATTGAGTGTGTTGATGATGTTGAAGAGTGTCTTGTTTTTGTTTTAGCTCCTATTGCTTTGAAGATTGAAGTCACCTTAGAAGAAGGTGTGAGCATGTCGGATGGATGAGGTGATGTGAAGTTCTGTTAATTCATCAATGAAGACCTTGTTCTGCTTGGGAGGTCAGCAAAAGAGATGAAAGGTGGTGCTTTGAGTTGTAGAAAGTGGGAAATGCCACGTCAGCAGCTTCATGGATTTGAGCGTGACATGCTTGCTTAGAGTCCAGGACCAGGATGCCTTATTTATGGCAGCACAAAGTCCTTCCGTCTCATGTGTGAAATCCGTGCAATGAATACTGAACCTTGTGGGAACGACGTCTTGGGTTTGGGAAAATGTGGGGTTGAGCCATGTTTCTGTGATAGGTGAAGACATCTGTGATATCTGGTGTACTACAGAGCGAGCGTTAATGTGTGTGAGATATGTAGTTTAAGGGTGTGTGTTAGCTGAATGCTGTGGGAGTGTCTTGGATGTCTGTATCTGGTTGATATTGCTGGGATTGTCAGAATGGGGTGCTGGGTGCATATGAATATATCTTACCTTATATGTTTTGTTACAATACGGGTTCTTGCCAAAGAGGTCATGCACTTGTCTGTGTCTGCCCTTTACTGGAGATGCTTGGGCAGTGGGATGCCCTGAACAGTTAACTGAACTGGGGAGTACAGAGTAATGTCCCTTCCTGTGCAGATGGTGGATGGGAAATAAGATCTGTTTCCCTGACCTCTTCTTTTAAAGATGGTTTTGTTAGGAAACTCGTGATATCACTTACTGTGCAGATGGATGATGTAAAATGCAATGAAGTCACTTCATCTGCAGATGGATGATGGGAAATCTAGTGAAATCACTTCTTCTGCAGATGAATGATAGGAAATTAGGTCCTCTTGTTTGGATTCTTTTTGTAAAGGTGTTTTTTGGTGGAAACCAGTGATGTCACTCCCTGTGCATATTGATAATGGTTAAATAATTATTGCTGAATGGGCATTTGTTGAATCTTACAAGGTGAATTGCTCTGCAGAACCACATGAACGGAAAGAATGATGTAAACAGTTCAATGTATATAAAATGGAGAACAGAAACAATTCTACATTATAATTGTTAAATCAATTTAAGGAGGCAGTGTGGCCCACTTATTACCTCCTTATATGGCCTATTAGTTGTAAATGGCAGGCTACATGATTTGGTTTGTAAGTAATTAAAGGATCATTTATCTCAGGATTAGAAGGCGAAATGTCTTATTGTCTAGGATTCAGAGTCCTGTGGAAATTCGGTTGATGTATTTAAAGTCACTCTGCAGATCTGGCACAGTTAAATTAACTGTTCAAGTATTTTAATCCATTCAGGTACCATCCCAGAGCCATAGCATTAGATGTATGTCAATTCCTCTGTTTAAGAAGGATGTATAAAGTTATTGTATTCCTAAGTAAACAGTTGGCCAAGTATCCCCTGTTTTGGGTAAGACATATGAGCTTATTCACAGGGATTAGAAAAGAGCACATAACTAACGATGAAAGCCTTTAGGACAAATTTGACCAAAGGCCATTCCTTATAACTATTTTATTGACTGTAGGAGGGCTTTTGCTCAAGTTTGATAGGTGTATCATGTGAAAACAATTGTACAGTAATGGAATGAATCTCAATTTGCTATTCTTAATAATGAAAAAATGGTCAGAGTTCAGCTATCTAATTATGGTGTCTTTTCCTAATGAAAATCCATTCATATTGGATTAATTTGTTGCCAAGTGTATTCAACTTGTAGCTGTTGAATCCGCCATGTGCACTGCCATCTGTTCAGCACCACCAGTCAGAAATATGAGGAAAACCGAGTTTGTACACTTACAAAACACCATTTGGTCTTCAGAATTTATTTTTGGCTCCTGATAATTAGAACAGATATCTATCAGTTAATCTAACAATTGTGGGTCAACAGTTATACAAAATGAAACTGGTGAGTACATTGTCAAACGATTGAAGGAGTGAAAAGCTAAGATTTTGTAAGGATTAAGTTGAATGCTTGTTTGTCATGGACCCTAAATATAGAGGCAGTAGAAATGAAATGTACCTTTGGTACTGGAGGTATAAGGAAGTTTTATACTTCATAGGTCCTGCCATTCTTGATTGTAAACATTTTAGCACCAGTAGTAGTAGTTTATTGTTCAGTTAATTAAAACTATTACAAGCAATTAAAATTGGCAATCTGTTGAAATATTAAAAAATGTATACAAGTACTATGTGTAATTAAAATAGACAGTCAATACTTTAGAACTCAGTTATGTATTGTATGGTTATCAATCCATCCTCCGATTACAAAACAGTTAAATAAGTATAAATCGACTAGACTCAGAGTGCACAGTGTCGCAGTGATGACTCAAGATCCGGGTCTCCCAATGTCAAGGAACTGGCACCACTTAAGTTGCATATTTTGTTAATAGATTTTGCCTTTGCGTGTGGTCAGTTGCCTTGGGGAGAGAGAGCCGCTGCAGGAGTATATTAACAAATTTGGCACACCTCGCCAAGACTGGTGGAGCAATATTCGTGAAACAGATAGAAGATGCATCCTGGCAAGCTCGCACACCATAAGTCAGGAAAAGTGGTCTAATCAGTAATCTTCTCTCCCGTGCTAACGAAGGGTAATAGCATAACAAATACAACCATGATTCATGTGGATAGGAACATAACCTGCACGCCCCTTTGTCTCTGCAATCCGCCCATTCAGGATTAAAATCTCTTATTGGCAGTCTCATGTGCAGTATCTGATGGAGGGTCTCTGCATTTATATTTTCCATAAAGTACAGTTGTTGTTTCTCTAGAAGGTAGGAGTTATTAAGGGGCTGGACCAGTAACAACTTATTTGCAGTTAATAGGTCTTGCTCCCTTGAAGTCTTCTTTAATTTCTGGTTGCTAGCTTTTTTTCCAGATGTTAAATGGGACGTCCTCTGTTTGGAAGACTCTTCCTTCAATCATGAGTTTTTTGTATTTCTTTACTTGGATATACCAGGGATTGCCCGTCGTTTCAGAGATGAATGTTCGGTAACCTTTTACTGATTTAGTTTGTGACCTCCTAGTCCTGATGTAGTATTTCATCATGGAGGCTTGGCAATCTAATGTTCGAGTCCCCAGCCCCAAGTCCCCAATGTGTATTGCGGTAGTTGAAAAATGTCCTGGTATGCTCTGCAGTGGGCTTTTTTCAAGGCTGAGTCCATGGCACCCAGGTAGGCATGATGGCCGTACTGTAAAGCTATAGAAGAGTCGCCTTCGTTATCCCTAATATTGGCTCTGCAACGGCACTGCTCGGTTTCCAATGCAATTGGCCAATGCCAGGTGTGATGGCAACATCCCTTTTTTTTTTCTTTTTTTTTTTAATAGCAGTTGATAAGGTTGTAAGATACGCCTGGTGAAGGTATTTAAACTGGATGGGCCTCAGCCTTACCAATATTCCCAGTACCCGGGGTGCCATACATGAATCCTGCCAGTCTGCCTCTTCCAGGGACTCCATCCACTCCTCCCACCACTCTCTCAAGGGTCCCAATAAGTCCGGGGAGTGTACCACCAGGATTTTATAGATTTGTGATATCCCTTTCTTTCCAAGGTTGACCCATCAGTGCCCGCACTTCTAGCGGATTACATTCTGGTACCTCCAGAAGATCATAATGGTAGTCAGTAAGAGCATTTTGGAGCTGGAGATACCGGAAGAATTGTGAGGCATTCAGTTGAAACTCCGACTGTAGGTCCTGGAAAGAGCGAATGTGACCCTTGTTTCCATCGTTGTGTGATGCCCAGCTGGTGCCACCTTCGGAATCCCTCCAGCCCGCCACACGTGCCAGTCACTGGCCCACCCATAAAGGGGTTTCCAGTCTAAGCCATTGATCCCAATCCAGCCACCTCCTATGTGGTGCGGATGCATTTACCAAATGCAGCCCTGGGGGGATTTGGTGGCCCAGAGGAAACGCTTTGTCAACGATGCCTGAGAATTAATCCAAGACTGCAGAATATGGACGAGGAGGTTCTGGAGGACGTAGAGGAATCTGGGGAAGATCACCATCTCAAACAATGGTAACCTGCTAATAATGATTGGAAAATATATAATTGTAACTGTGTGTTTTATTCTTTTCATTGGATTTTCCAATCATGTCGGCTCAAAGATATTGTTACAAACATCCTTTTCATCATATGGCTGGAATTCCGATGTGAACATTATTTTTTTTTTTTTTTAGACTTAATTCTAAATGGTATCAGGTCATGGACACTTGAAAAGACATCAGCTTTGTAAACTTTGGCTTTCAATGAGTTCAGTTGAATTGAACAAGAAGTAAAAGTTTATTTGATTTACTATAAGAAGACTCCAATGAACTTTTTGATTGAACGTTTACTTCTTGAAACTGTCGCATCATTAGTGAATACTTTTGGAATAGAAAGCATTTAGCATACTTCAACTTTATTTACATAGTTTACATCATGGAACAAGAACAATTAGTAAAATCATGATACTTCAGGATGTCCTGAGCATTAAACAAAACTGGGCGTGGCCCTTCCCTGAATCATGCAACAAGAACAATTAGTAAAATCATGATACTTCAGGATGTCCTGAGCATTAAACAAAACTGGGCGTGGCCCTTCTCTGAATCATGGAACAAGAACGAACTGAGACTTCTGAACCTTGAGAAGGCAAGAGCTTGGACCATGGACATACTCTGAACATCAATTATGCAACTACTATGCATTCATAAACATAAAACGTTTGGTCTCAGTCTAGAAATTCGCAAAGACTTAAATTTGTATCTCACATATCATCAAAGACTTAAATATGTCTCTCACATTTTATGCTTCCAAAAACAATGAAACTATGATTTGCTTATCTTTGAGATGTTTTCACATTTGCCACCTAGGCCTGAAAGTTTTACTCATGTAAATTGAAGCGCCTTGATTATTGGAACAAGGGCGCTTTACTCATATGAACTGAAGTGCTTTGATTGCTGTGCGCAGGGCGCTTTACTTCCAATGAACTGAAGCGCTTTGAATGTCGTGCCATGTGCGCTTTACTCCTGCGAACTGAAGCGCTTTAATTACCATGCCAAGTGCGCTTTACTCCTGTGAACTGAAGCGCTTTGAATATCGTGCTCGGGGCACTTTACCAGTGTGGCCTGAAACGCTTTGCTCGTTATGCTAAGGGGCGCTTTACCTTTTGGAATTAACAACTTCCTTCAAACTTGGATTCAGCAAGGCGTTACCGCTACGAGTACGACATCGTTTTTGAATGCACCATATAAACAAGGATACTTCGGTTGGATGATACTCTGCCATTCAGGAACTCTGCTCTTCTCCAGAGAAATCCCCACGAGGTCTGGCTGCATCGAAGTCTTCAAAATAGTGAGCAACGTGCTTGGGTGTGGCTGGGCTTTATAGGCCTGCCACACCCCAAGATGGCTGCTGCCTCCAAAAACATGGGAATTGTAGTCCCTTCGTGGAATAGCACTGATAAGTGCATCTTGTCCACCATATACCTAAACCTGCAGCTCCATGAGCTTTGCCACAGGGCAGACGATGTTGATGGCCACCTTTGGAGCAAGAGGGGATGACAAGTGGTGCGCAGAAAGCACTGCAGAGCCATACAGCAGAGTTTCGGGCGGGACCTGGACCGCGCATGGTTCTATTCCTGACATCTTTCCCACGTTAATGTTGGACAGTACCTCACTCAAGTGGGAGTTGCTTTTCCATGTCATCTCTGGCAGATCCGGACAGCCAAGGCAGCGGTATGTTTATGACAAGTGGGGCAACGGTTTCATGGGTTGGCTAGGCCTGTTCAGTATACAGATCTACATAGTACTGAGCAAAGGCAGATGCTATCTCGGTGGCCCTCCCCTCACTTACCCCAGACCCATCCATTACAGGGGGAGGGGGCCAATTCTAGTTTCGATGTCCTTGGTCACTAGCCAATTGTTTTGATTTCACTAATGACCCAGCTGACAAAAATCTCTGGAGTGCACTTCTCAGTTCAAAGAAGACATTTCTAATTATTTCACCACAAGGTTCCTAAAAGGAGATTAGCATGTTGAAAGCACACGTTTAAAAATAGTTACAGCAATGAAAGGAAAACATACCATATGATTCTCCACTGCAATGTACACAGCAAATATATGTATTTATATTATATTATATTATAATGCAAAGCAAATAATAAAGTAAAAATTAATCACTGTGGGGACGTGGCCAAGGCGTCAAGATGGCGGTTGCACTTTCTTAGTGTACCCTCCATCATCCGCCACCTACAAAACCTTCATCCGCCTGCATTAACTCCACGGGTGCTCTTCTGAGGCTCCACTATTCCACCCCAGTACCTGTTGCGAGATTTCTGAGCTTCCGCGCCCCCGCAGGGCCGGGGCTCTGTTGGTTTCGTCCCCGACCGCGGCCGCCTCTGATTAAAATGGCGGCTGGGAGGCAGGCCTGAGACACAACCCATCCGACGTGAGGGACGGCGGAGGTGACTGGGAGTGTCGGAAGGCTTGCGGCTCGACCCAGGAACAGGAAGGACACAACCCGCGAACGGAAAGCCGCGGTGGCCAGGAGAGACCGTGACGGGCCTCGGAACCCTGTGGCGGAAGAGATGCGAGTTGCGGCTGGGGAGCCGTGGAGGCTGAGCGGGACTTTGGTGAGCCCTGGGCTGGGGGCCGCAGTATCCCTTGGTCCCCCTGGCCTTTTCCCCACTCCCCGATCTGACCAGAAGACAGGGGGTGATTAGGGGCGTCCTCCGGGCTTGGTGCTGGGGCGCGAGATGGGTGGAGACTGGCAAACCCGGGTCCCTGACACCCGATAGGAGAGGATGACACGCCACGGGCCGCTGGAGGTGCTGCCGGACCATAAGGAGACCTGCTGTTGCGCGAGGGACCCTGCCGTCAAAAACCAGGACGAAGGGACACAGAGAGGGTCGCCTGGCGGGGTGCTCTCGAGTGCACAGGTGGAACACAGCGACAGAGACGCACCTGAAAAGAGGTAGGCCCGAGCGGCTGCTGCTTCCCTCTTCCCCGAGGTGCGCGATCCCCTGCGGTCGTGGAGGGGACCTGTTCGGCCAGACCCCAGTGATGAAGAAGGGGCCTGGAACACCGGCCAAAACAACTGAGAACAGGGGCCTGGCCGCAAGGGAAGTAGTACGACTTGACCTATAATAGGCCGGGGCCGGATCAGACAATGTGTAACTCCGCAGTCCCCTCAAAGAAAGAGGAAGACATTGAAAACAAGTCACTGGGCAATAAGGACAAACTGCGAGCTGAGATAAACACTGGGTCCCAAAAAAAAAAAAAAAGAGAGATTGGACTCCTGGGGCAATAGGGGATATGCCCATCGCTTACCCCCACCCTCCCCTCTGGCTCCTTTTGCAGTGACGGAGACCTGGCTTGGGGACGTCACGCTATAAACCATGAGAGGTGATCCACTCCTCTTCTCTCTAGGTTGATTTCCTCGTTCCCTGGCATTAGATATCCTCACCTGCTGGGTACCGGAGTCCCCGGGGTCATATCGGAAGGGTTAAAAGAATCGTTATCAGGATAGACCATCATCAAGAGGAAGCAGTAACAACAAATAGAGAAGAAAAACTGGACTATGTAACACTGAGTCCCCCCAAAAATCCCTAAAACGATCCGACAAGCTTAAAGTATATGATACACTATAACAAGGTGTAGTTCATCCCCTGGGGACTCTTGGTCAGCCCTACACTAAGACGAAACGACTCTGCCTCAAACATTTGATAGACCACTAAGATCCTAGTGAGGCCAAAGCTGCACCCAAACACCATGGGCAAAGACAAACCAACCAAACAAACAACGGCGCAGACTCGCACGGACCAGTTCACCACAGGCGTGGCGGGCCTCCGACCTGGCGACTCAACCCCACATGGCAATGGGGACCCGCGGACGCCATCCAGCGACCTGGCAGCAATCCTCCAAGTGATTCAGGCTTTCCAGACAGCTGTTGAATCTAAAATAGGAGAAGTTGGAGTGGATGTCGTCCTCATCCGACAGGACCTCTGTAATGCTGAGTCTAGACTCTCCATGGCGGAGGATGAGATAAATACTCTCAAAATCCAAGTCTCAATGCTGACCACACACACCTTGGAGTTGCACAGGAGTGCAGAGGACGCCGAAAACAGATCTAGATGCAATAACCTACGCATGATAGGTCTTTCTGAGGCCACAGCAGAATCGTCGTTGGCCGCGTTCCTTGAGGAATGGTTCAGATCCTGGATGCCGACAGACCACCTCACACGTGGTCTGCAATCGAACGAGCCCACAGGTCACTACGGGCAAAGCCTCCACCGGGTTCCCCACCCCAGCTGGTAATAATCCGTCTGTTCAATTTCAAAGACAGAGATCTGGTCCTGCAGGAAGCTTGATCCAGAGGAGACCTCCTCTGCAATGGGACGAAAGTCCTCCTATTCCCAGACTACACATTTGAAGTACAGCAACAACGTCGCTCATTCATGGAGGTGAAACAAAAATTAAGATCTATGGACATCCAATATCGCCTCCTATTTCCAGCGAGATTCCAGGTGATCTACAATAACAAAACCTACTTCTTTGACCAGCCGGCAACGGCGTGGACCTGGCTCACGGGAGAAACCCCACTGGATATACACAGGCCAGGAACGCGGCCGCCCCTCAGGACGATGCCAACCTACCTAAAGGGGCAGCAACCAGTGCGTAGTCAACGCACACGCTCGCGGCGAAGAAGAGGGAGACGTGGGTCCGACTCGGGCTCCCCCTCCGGGGCCCATCGTTCGGAACCACAAAACATACAATCGATAGAGAGACTGGAAACTAATCGGCCTAGTCAAAACCTACAGGACACAACCCAAGCCCAACTAGAGATGCAGGAGGACACAGACTTGTCTCGTAGCCCGGTCCTGTGATGATACTGCCCCACAAGAGACCCGTTCTGGGGATAGACTCAAGATACCAGAAAACAGGAGTGACATGCCAAATATGAACACACCCCAAATGCTATATATTTTCATATGATCCGATACTATAGAGGGGTCCACCGCCACTACCACAGCCTCACTAATTGAAAAGACACCTCACCAGTTTTAGAAGTGAGGGATTATTTATATATGGGCGACAGATGCTTCTGGGGGGAAGTATGGGGAGGGGAGGGAGTTGGGGGGCAAGGGAGTTCAGGCCTCGTTTTAAAGGCCAATGTTAGAAATTCTACACAATTGCATAGTTCACATTTGTTCATTAACGCACAGGACGAGAGGCTTAGCATTACGACTGACATAACAAGGACCCAAGACCGGCAATGGGGAGAGTCAAAGACGAACCCCCCAAATCTCACAGCCTAAGTACCAAAAGCCGGAATAATTGTTGTAAAATCCTAATTCAAACCATCCATCCCCCATGAAGCAAGTGTAGATTATATCGTGGAATACCAATGGACTCCTTGATAAGATCAAACGCACTGCAATATTCACCTTTATACATAGTCACCATCTAGAAATACTCTTGCTGCAAGGAACTCACCTCTAAGGGGATAAATGTCCCTTCCTGGCCCGTCGAGGATTTGATAGGGTGTACCATGCGGGATATACACGCGGATCACGAGGGGTAGCCATACTATTACACTGTACCTTTCCCATGACACATAGCCAGATATGGAGGGACCAGCAAGGGCGATATGCAGCCATCACCGGTAAGGTAGAAGGGGTCACATTCAACATAATCAGCGTCTACGCCCCCCCCCCCCCCTCCCTGATTGGCCCAACCCTCCAGGCACTCACCAAACTACTCTCTGATCTACCCCCTGGGCACACCATATTAGGCGGAGACTTCAGTGCAACTCCAGACCCGACCATGGATGTGGAAGGGCCAATCTCCACACATAGACGCACACTGGCACTGAAAATCAACGGATGGCTATCTGCTACAGGGCTCTGTGACGCCTGGCGGATCTGGCACCCGAGACGGAGACAATACACACACACCTCAGCAGCTCATGGCTCCCAATCCATGATAGATCTGGTGCTTCTTCCAAGCACAGACTGTACAACCCTCTCACACGTTGAGATTCTAAGTAGAGGAATTTCTGATCATGCCCCTATCCGGCTCACGTTGGGCCCGGCTCGTCCCCAGCGACGGCCTTTGTGGCAACTAAACGCATGGTACCTCCAAGATGAACAATTTCGTGAAAGGCTACACCAGATACAGGAGGAATATTCTCACTTAAACAAAGGCTCGGTCGCCTCAGAGGGTACCCTGTGGGCGGCGGGGAAAGCGGTGGTTTGAGGTATGGCCAAAAACTTGATACGTATTCAAGAGAGCGCCAAAACCCAACATATAGAGCCTAGAGCTCCGGGCGATGAGCCTTGAAAGAGACAACATAACAAACCCAAGTGAGAAATTGACACAACAAATCCGTCTAATCCAAGAGGAAAGACCGGATCAATCTCTAGAAGCGGCAAAAAAAATATGGAGGGCAAGCAGTGGGAGAATCTATAGCTGGGGAGACAAAACCGGGAAATGTTATACTGGCTGATCTCCCCCAATCAGGCCTCTAGAATTGTCCGCGAAATCTATGACAGGGACGGGATTTTAGTGAAAGGACACGCCGAAATTGCGGATGCGTTTGCCAATTATTATCACTTGCAATACCAGGTATCTACACAAACAGATCTGCAATAAGCCCGTCGACTACTAGAGGAGATCCCCCTTCTGAAATTACCCATGATAGAAACACAGCTATTAGAAGAACCCATTAAAGCGGAGGAAATTGAGATGCGATCTCGATACTGAATACCGGTAAGACCCCCGGCCCAGATTGGTTCCCTCCAAAATATTACAAAACATTTAGGAAAGACCTCACCCCACGCCTACTACGCCTTTTCGCAAAGGTGGAACAGGGCGGATCCTTTCCCCCAGAACTAGACACTGCCACAATAGTAGTGATCCCCAAAACCCAGCCCCCATCGCCACACTGCGCGGACTACAGACCAATATCGTTGATCAACACCGAAATTAAAATCTTTGCCTCTATCCTCACCACTCGCATTGAAAGAGTCCTGCCGCAGCTAGTTCACCCGGATCACTATGGGTTCATGGCAACCCACAGCACACAACACTGTATCCGCAGGCTACATGTAGCCCTGGCCGAAAGACACCGACTGCCCCGGAACCTGTCCCTCTTGCTTATAGATTTCGAGAAAGCTTTCGATTCAGTTGACTGGGGATTCCTCCTCCTGGTGCTCCGAAGAGAAGGCATGGGGAAACAATTCTGTTGCCTTATTCAA
Organism: Pleurodeles waltl; assembly: GCF_031143425.1. Classification (NCBI taxonomy): domain Eukaryota; kingdom Metazoa; phylum Chordata; class Amphibia; order Caudata; family Salamandridae; genus Pleurodeles; species Pleurodeles waltl. The sequence continues at coordinate 278,738,039 of NC_090445.1, forward strand.
GCGCTATACACTAATCCTACGGCATGTGTACAAGTTAACGGGACCATATACCGTAGATTTGACATTCGCAGAGGTACGCGACAGGGATGTCCCTTGTCCCCCCTTCTATTTACCCTGGCCATTGAACCTCTGGCACAGATGATCAGGACTGACTCAGTATACCGAGGATGGAAATGGAGCCCATCCCATGAAGACAAGATAGCCTTATACGCAGACGATGTTCTGTTATATATGGAGGAACCGAATATAACGGGTCCCAGAAGCCTATGCCTCCTACAGAAATTTGAACAAATCTCGGGCCTTAGGATGAATCCCACCAAATCAATCTTAGTCCCGCTTACGAATATGCGTGATTGCTTTGATTGGCAACATACAATACCCATACACAGACTGAGTTTTAAGTACCTAGGCATTTGGATATCCCTCCTGCCTGAATTGTCCTGCGCGAAAAATGTATCCCCTCTGCTAACACGAGTCAAAACGGACTTGCAGAGATGGGAAACACTGCCATTAAATGTGATGGGTCAGGTGGCCTTATACAAAATGATGATCTTACCAAGGCTCCTATACATATTTCCAAACTTTCCAATCCCCATACCTCACTCTTGGTTCAAAAATCTTGAAAGCATCACAGGAAGATTTCTGTGGCTGGGCAGTAGGCACCGTGTAGCAATACAACACTGTCGGAGAGGACCACACGACGGGGGCTTGGGTGCATCAGACCCCTATATATATTATCTGGCTACCCAATTGATAGTGATCCACGACTGGTTTAATGGGGGCTGGGAAGACCCGGCGTACAGGACAGAATTGACACTCCTAGGCTTCCCACAGATCCTTCATATTCTATACGGATCACCACTTCCCGGTGACATGGAGGAGGTAACCAGGGTGGTCTTCCTGGCGTGGCGTGCAGCACTACGCTATACTCACTGGAATGCGGTTATCACTCTCCAGACTCCACTATGGAGAGGGAAGTGGTTAGGTGCCTTGGCTACGCTGGAGGGATTCGCCACCTGGGACCTAATAGGTTTCTTTAGGTACCTCCAGCTGAGACACGCTCTGAGGGTCCACTTACCTACCACAGGCCCCATACCGGACTTTAACCCAATGGAAAGCAAAATACTTATGGTAAGGCTAGAGGAGAAAGGCGTCTCTCAAATTTACCAACACTAATTAACAATGCCCCTGATAACTTAGCTACTCTCAGGACTAAATGGGAGTCATGGTCCCTGGAAGAAGTGGAATGGAGGGAGGCTCTGATGGCGCCCAAAGTATTGGCGATATCGGCAAGACTCCGCACAATACAATTCTACTATTTATATGGAGTATATATTACACCATCCAAACTACACAAAATGGGGGCACGCCTATCTGCCAAATGCCCAAGATGCCCGAGTGAACCAGCAGACTTTTTCCATATGGTATGGACCTGTCACATAATACAGAAATATTGGGAGGGAGTGCTCCGGGATATAGGAAAGGCCCTAGGACAAGAAATTCCAAAATCGGCGAAACTAATCTTATTGGGGGTAATGGAGGAGATGGGAGGGACACATGCCAAACGAGCGCTCACAGCCACGGCACTGCTGGTCGCAAAGAGGGACATTGCCGCAACTTGGACCCTCCCAGAGGGCACATCGATCCAAAAATGGAGAAGGGGTGGGGACTGGTGTGCAAACCAGGAGAAACTAGTATACAAGTCCAGAGGATGCCCAAGTACATTTGAAAGGATATGGGGACGATGGTTGGATTTATTAACATAAACTAGACAAGCCAAACAATAAATAATGTTACAGGGAGACATAAAAGGTCTACGGATTTACTGATAGGCCCAAAATTAATGAGATTGTCGATTGCAAACATTGGTACTAAACAGTTAATGGAACTCCATAATTACATGTGTCTTTTGCCTTGTGCTTTAATCTCGTTTGTATTGTATTGTTTTTCCCATCACCTTTCCCTATGCAAAAAACTATAAAAAATTGTTTATCAAAAAATTCATCACTGTAGGGCCTGCCAAGCTCTTCATCTTTCTCATGCCAGCAAGACGATGACCCCGTTCGACTGCGAGAAAGATCTCCACCCTCACGGGACAGATATCAGGCATCCGACGTCCAGGATCCTGATTGAGGCCACTCTCTCTTTCGGACTGTCGCACTGGGTCTTTTTATATCTTAAAAAAACCAAAAGAAGCTTTCTGGAAAACCCCCCTCATTTAGCAATTAAAACATGCTGGCTAGGTTAGGTATGCTTTGAAAATAACACATTGGGGTTTGGCCATAATCCCAAGATGTCGAATCAAAACAAGGCCGTTCCCTGCGGTCTGAGTATATCCTTATCAACCAAAACCCTTGGTGAGAAAGAGCACGAAAACAAGCACAGTTTACAATGTGGAAAAGTACGATCAGCTTTTAACATGGCAGTGTCTAATGTTACGATAAAGTCAATAGGCAGCTAAACTGAATACAAAATGTAGTCTGCAACTGGTGAACACTAGACAGCTAATCCAGGTGCAAAGTGGTGCAACACAAAGTCAGTGGTCAAGAATACATATTTCACTACACCAATAAATAAACTTGCCAGACTATCCCCCATATGTAGGCCCGTCGGGTAGGAGCCATCCACCATTTGTGAGCTTCCTCCAGAGACAACTGGCATAGGAAGGCCCTGTCTAGCGTCAGATGACACAGCAGTGACTCTGCCGGGAGTCCTTGCACCTCTCAGTGTAGACATTTCAAATTCAGTCGTCCGAGCCACCCACTAACACACACAGCCCCTGATATAGAATCGGGCAACCACCTCATGAAGGACTTACCAGCACCCCATAATGTTCTAGGGGTGTCCACTGATCTCCTGTTGACATCTAAAAACACCTTGAATTCCAGTTTCATATGGGAGATAAAACATGTGTCCATCAGGGACCACACGTTCAATTTCTGAACATCTGAAGGCTCTCCAGGGTGGTCTGTGCTAGGAGAGGACATAGACACATACCAGGTTACACAGGGTACCCTCCAAAAAGCCTTCCAGGATGATATACATCCATAAGTGTCCCAGGAAACCTGGGAGATCACTAGTGGCAAGTGTCTGTGAGACATGGAGAATGGCCAGCCCTCTGGACCCCTGGGAGTAATCGGTGTGAAACACTCTGGCCTCTCACTCCCCAGGCAAGAAAGGTGCAGTTGTTACCTGAAGGTGTATTTCGTGAAGCATGAGGATCATCGGAGAGTGTCAGTGCGTATACTGCAGCACTGTGCCTCTCATAATCCAGCCCTGCAAACCATTGCCATTCCATGTCATTGTCATTGCCATGAAGTTGATCATATTGACCATGGTGGGCACCATAAACAAGGGGGCTGGGAGAATGCTGCTGGTAACCCCTTCTAAAGATGACATGGGTGTGGAGCCCCAAACTGGGCCCGTCAGATGAAGTGTGTAGACACAGAGAGTTTGAGCTTGGTGGTGAGAGTAGAAACATCACACAATGGGGAAAATGAGCCCACAACACAAAATAGACCCCCCTCCCTACAACTCGCCCCTCCTAATACTTCCCACCCACAAGAAGCATCTGTTGTCCGAACCCCAAAGTTAAAAACAGAACTAACTTGGAAGTAATGTAACAAGGCAGCAAGGACCCCCAGCCCAGCCTGGCCACAGAGTTAGACAAGTGCAGACTGATACAGTTATGTTGACGTGCAGTGTACAGTCCTTTAAGAGTCAAGGGTCAAGTTCGGCACCCAGGGGTGATCTGTGGTATTTTCCAGAGACAATGCTCTGTCCTCTGACCCGTTGGCTTCATTTCCCTGCCAGTGGCTACACCCTGAGTCTATTGATCATTCAGCCTCTGCAGAGTCCTACTCTCATCGCCAGGAGTGCTTCTGGGTTTGTTCCCTAGCGGGGTTCCTGTCCCCACTGTTATGTATGTGGTGGGGTGATTGATCGCTGATCCAGAGGCTGGTGCAGAGTGAGATGGCAGTGTTCCTTAACCCATGTCCATGCCTCCTCTGGGGTTTCAAAGAAGTGTGGCCTGGAATTTGTAGATTACCCTCAACCGAGCAGGATCAAGTAGGATGTAGGAAAGAATAAGGGTGAAGTTTCTGCTTTACCTGATCATAGGATTTCTGCTGTGCTTGAACTTGGTAAGTATAATCAAGCAAAATCATGATGCAACCAACATCATAAGAAAGGTGCCCCTTCTCCCTCGCTCCCTTAAGAATCACATCCCTGTCTTTATAGTTAAGGATTCCGGATGTCATAGGCTGAGGGGGTGCCCACAGGTGGGGACTTTTGCACCATTGATCTGTGGGCCCTCTTTTTTTTTTAAACCAGATTTTATTGGTATTATATCAATTCAATGGTTCTTGTACATATTCTTCTTGTGTTACACTATTTATGATACAATAACTAATAATAAAGTCTCAGGAGTACATGATCTGGTTGGCAGTATTTGTTCAATATGCAATGCAAGTTATAATGGTAACAATATTCAACTCCAATCCCTAGCCCTTTCAACCGAGAACCATGTTCTAACATTGATACCATTTCTGCAGGGTGTCCAGCTGTGTTTGAGTAGTGCTTAGGAGTGTTCTGATGGAGCTAGGAACATTATGCATTTCTGGTTAGGATTGAGTGTGTGTTTCGGTCTGTGGCTGAGAGTTGTAAGCTGTACCTGTCTTTGTCATTTGTTGTGCGGCCCACGATGTTATTTACTGAGTGGATTCTAGTGTGTTGTCTCTGATCTGAGTGTGTCCATTATTATTTCCCAGTCCTCTGACAGTTCTGGGGGTCTGATCCCGCTCTTAGTCTCCCATTGAAGAAGCATGCCTTCTGCAGTTGCCCACTTAAGTAGTTTGTTTTTCCAGGTTATTGCTCTAGGGCCCTTGGGGTTTTTCCAGTTGGTTGCTATCTCTCTCTTAGCTAGTGTTAAGGCCAGGTCCTGGAATCTGTTTGAGGCTCTGTGTTTAGCTGAGTGAGTGAAGGCGTGTAAGAGACAGTTATTCATGGAGCAAGTCGTGTTCTTATTCAGCAGTTGTCAGTTTTTGGCAAACCTCCATCCAATAGGGTGTCAATGTGGGGCAATCCCAAAACATGTGGCTGAACTCAGCGTCCACTAATCCACATCTTGGGCAGCTCTCAGTAGATTTGTTAAAATATTTGTTTATGCGGGCAGGGGTCAAGTAGGCTTGGTACAGGACATAGAAATTTATACGTTTAAATCTAGCGTTTCGTGATGCTTTGGGGAAGTTTCTCAGGATGTGTCCCCACTCTACCTCCGGGATAACTCGATTGAGAACTTTTTCCCACTGTTGTTTAAGATAGGGTAAGGGTTCTGTGTTATCTGTTCTCATCAGGGCATAGAGCGTTGATACTACCTTAGTTTTGTTGTTTGGGGATGACAAATATGTGCAGATTATTTGTGAAGAGGGTTAAGTGTTCTTCATTCGCCAATGTTTATATATGCTGGCTTTTATAGCCCCATATGTTAGGAAATGTCTCGCCGGAATGTCGTATTCCGCTCTGATGGCTTCGAATGTCATCAATTTGTTGTCCTTGAAAAGCATGCCAACGGTGTAAATCCCGGCTTCTAACCAGTCTCCCAATTCGAGATGAGTGTTTCTCCACGTTATTGCTTGCAGGGAGTTAAGGAGAAGCTCTGCAGAGTAGGGAGTCTTAATTCTTATCTTACATAAGAAGGCTTTCCAGCACCTAGTTAGGATTTTTAGTTCTGGAGTGTCTTGCATCCCATCCCTGGGGGACCCCAGTAGTATCTCAAATAGTCTAGTCACCTGTGGGGCGGAAATTTTTGCGTTTGTTGTTGCGAGTAGTCTGTCTGAGAACCAGAGGGCCAACCTCTGTAGTTGTGCTGCTAGATAATAGGTCTCGAAGTCAGGTGCTGCCAATCCCCCATCTGTTGACTGTCTCTGGAGTTTTGTCAGAGCTAGTCTCCTCCTGCCTTTACCCCATATAAATGAGGTTACTATGGTGTTTAATTCCCTAAAAAAGGTTTTAGGAATCCAGATTGGGAGAACTGAAAAATGATATAGTAATCTCGGCAACCCGATCATATTGAGAATCGCAATTTGCCCAGTCACTGACAATGGCAGTGTTTGCCAGAATGCCATGCAGGTTTTTATGGAACGGATTGTGCCACCTAGATTACCATCTGAAATATCCCGGGAGTCGTGGTAAACTTTCACTCCTAAGTACAGGAGCCCATCTGGTATCCATCTAACCAGTCCCAGATTCAGGGGTGGTGGTTGTTGTTTTTTAAGAGGGAGCAGGCCTGTTTTGTCCCAGTTCACCTTTAAGCCTGAGTGGTTTTCGAAGTTAGAGAGCATTTGCTGTACTAGTGGTAGATCCCTTTGGATGTCTTCTAAAAATATAAGGAGGTCATCCGCATAGAGGGCTATATGGTATCTCTCGTTTCTGGCCAGGATACCTGGTCCCCCCTCCCCTGGCCGCGGCGGCCAGTGGTTCCATCGCCAGGGCAAACAGCAGGGGGGAGAGGGGGCAATCTTGTCTCGCCCCGCGTTCCACTCTGTATTTATTAGATACTATGTGCCCTGTGAGGACTCTGGCGGAGGGGTCAGTATATAGTAATTTCACCCAAGAGATGTATTCGGGTCCGATTCCAGGTTTGGACATGACTTTATAGAGGAATTCCCAATCTAGGCTATCAAAGGCCTTTTCGATATCTACTGCCAGGATACCCGAGGTCCCGGCAGTGGGAGCTACGTCCCTCATGATGGCAATTAATTTACGGATATTCCCAGCTGTATTACGCCCTGGTATGAAACCTGCCTGGTCTGGGTGTATTAGAGAGGACATCAGTGGGAGGAGTCTGGATGCCAGGACCTTGCTAAGGATTTTGTAGTCAAGGTTCAACATGGAGAGGGGTCTATAAGCGCCTACTCTTGTTGGGTCTTTGCTGGGCTTAAGAATACGGACTATGACCGCTTCTCGGGAGGATTCAGGCAGAAGGCCCTGGTCTTTAGCGCATTTAAACATCTTTTCTAATCTCGGAGAAAGGATTTCAGTGAAGGCTATATAAAACTCAACAGGGAGGCCATCTGTGCCCGGTGATTTTCCTCTAGCCATTCCTTTCATGGCTTCATTAATCTCAAGTAGCGTGACATTCTCTTCTAATGTTTCTGTGAGTACAGGTTCCCGGGGTTTTAGGTTTAGTTCCGTTAGATAGATTTCAGTTTTTCTCTATTAAGGTTGAGTCTTTTTTTGTATAAGTTCTTATAAAATTACATAAACTGGGCGTTAATCTGCTCTGGTTCAAAAAATTGGGTCCCCGTCTCCGAGATCAAGTTCATAATGGGGGGGGGAATCTTTCAGACTGCGAAACCACCCACGCGAGGAGTCTGCCCGCCTTATCCCTCTCACCATGCGCCCTTATGAGGTAGTTTTTGTAGTCAAAGCATCGAAGGCGTTCAATGCAGTGTTCTACTTCGGCTCTAAGTTCTTGCATTGGGGTTTGCAGGTGAGGGTTCTCAGGTCTATCTTTCTCAACCTCTCTTAATTTAGTCTCGGCTCGCTCTGTATCACCTAGCAAGGTTCTGCGTATTCCCACTGTCTCAGCTATACACTTACCCCTCATTACTACCTTAAAGGCATCCCATTCTATCAGTGGGTTGGATGTGGTGGCGTCATTATCTTCAAAATAGTGCAGCGCACATTGGCGGAGTTCGGTTCGGAAGGGAGCATCTTCCAACAGTTCAGGTTTGAGTCTTCACGTGGGGATGCGGGGAACGGAGGAATCCCAGTTCAGAGACAATAAGAGAGGGTTGTGGTCCGATATTGTGCGGGACAGATATTCCATGCTTGTTATTAATGTGTGTATATCAGGTGAGCAGAGGAAAGCGTCTAAGCGTACATGCAGTTCATGAAGACTAGAGAAAAAGGAGTAGTCCCTGATAGTGGAGTGTAGTTTACGCCAGGCATCAATTAGGCCCCAGTTAATTTGCCAAGTAGTGAACTGTCGTGCCGTTCTCACCAGTGGGGAGTTGGGCAGGGGAGGGTGCGATCTATCTATGTTGGGGTCACCTACACAATTAAAATCTCCCTCCACTATCACTGGGGATTGTAAGTATGATGCTAGTAAGCTGGACAGTCATGTGAAGAATTCTCCTTGATGTGTATTGGGAGCGTAAACATTAATCAAGCCCAATTCTCTCCCCGCCAGTCTGCCCTTGATCGCCACAAATCTCCCCTCGGGGTCTATAAGGTTGTCTGTCATTTGAAAGGGGACTCCCGTCTGGATCCAGATCAGAGTGCCCCTCGAGTATGCCAAGTAGGTGGTATAGTATGCCTGTCCCCTCCATCTTCTCTGCAGGGCCTTACCCTCTGTCGATGTTAAGTGGGTTTCTTGGAGCATAGCTATTTGGATTCCCCTCCTTTGCAAGTATGATGAGACCTTGTGCCTCTTAACCATTGAGTACATACCTCTGATGTTCCACGTAAGGAACTTATATGATTTTGGCGTTGTCATGTTGCTAGATTTTTCTCTCTAATCAGGTTATGTTTCAGAGGTCCTAGCTTCACTAAGTTCCCCTTCATGCTATTGTAGTCCCTGAACAGTTCTGTATTTTTCGTAAGGGTTCCCGGTAGATTAATTAGCCCCAAACAAATCTCCAAAACAGTAGTTACCCAACACCCCATCCCCAGGACAAAAGTCAAAACCTCTCTCGCCCAAACTAATATAGAAACTTTAACCTGTCCAACAACGTGGGGGATGCTCCGGGATGGAGACCGAAGCATAGCAAAGCGACCACTCCCCAACCCCGGGAAGTAAGCATACAGGGATTCCTTATCCCCAAGATTGTGTTCAGTACAGGTATTTGTTGACTGGTGGGTTACTCTGCAAGCCAGTCAAAAGTCGCGGCCCTGAGTGTAGCTGCTGCATACTGTTTCTTGTTTCAGAAATTTGTGATTCTGTAGTTATGGTTCTTGCTTGCTCGTCAGATGATGTTGTCTGAGGTTCCTGGGGTCACGTCAGGGCCCCTCTTGTCGAATGCGAGCGGAAGTTCTGATTCATGTTCTGATTCAGATTGTTCTATGTCTTCCTGGGATTGTTTAGGTGAGCCGTGCTCTGAGCAGCTGAGGGATGCAGCAGCTTCCATAGCTTTTTGGCGATCATTTAGAATTTCTAGAGGGGATGGGCTGTTTCGTCTGATGGAATTGCTGAGGTTCTATTTTCCTTTGCGGTTTGTGTGATGCTTTTCCGGGCTGTGATTTTTCTCGCTGGATGGTTGTTCATCGATCCAGCTCCATGTCTCTTCTGCTGTGTTGAAGAACTGTGTGCCAGCTGTGGTCACTATTCTTACTCTGGCTGGAAACAACATTCCATATTGGACCTCCATTTTACGGAGTCTTTGTTTGGCTTCTCTGAAGGAGGCTTTCTGTCTCTGCACTTCTCGGGAGAAGTCGGGGAAAATTCGGAACACATGGTTGTCAATCGTGCAGTCTCCTTTTTTCCTGCTTTGACTTAATAGGTATCCCTATCTCTGTAGTGGAGCAGTCTGGCTATTATTGGTCTAACAGGAGCACCCGGTGGGGGCGAGCGCGCTGGGACCCTGTGGTCTTTCTCTACCGCGAAGAACTTGGAGAGGCCTCCGTCTGCCACAGTCTCCCTCAGCCATTTTTCAAGGAAGTCTACCAGGTTAGGACCTTCAGAGCGTTCAGGTAGCCCTATGATTCTGATATTATTTCGCCGCAATCTATTTTCGGCATCCTCAGCCCTTAATTCTAGTTCTCTGATCCGTTTTTCCATCTGACGTGATATTTTGGAATTATCCTTTATCTCAGGCCGTAGTTCTTCTATCTGTTTATCTGTGGCGCTCACCTTCTCTGCCAGGCGGCGGTGGTCATCTCTGAGCACTGAAAGGTCAGACGCTAGTGAATCTATTTTTCCTTCAAGGGCAACTCTGGAGGCAGTAATGGCTTGCATCACGTCTTGTAGGGTAGGTTCGTCTGAATCTTTCCCTTCTCCTGAAGGAGGATTCCTTGGGTTCTCCCGTTCTGATAGTGTCTTGGCCGGAATGTCAATGGTGTTGTCTGTATCGCAACGTCTGCCCGTTTTGCCCATTGTTTAGGTCTGTAGGTGTGCTCGGCGAAAGCAGTTCTCTGTTAGGTGGTTATTGGCTGACTAGAGGAGGAGGTATAGTTTGCCACCGGCGTTAGTGTTTATCAATTCACCTTTTGAGTTTCTTTTGGTATGGGAGGGCAGTGTTTAGTTCATATAGGAGACTGTGTTTTGCTCCTGCGCCAAGGTGAGGACGCTATTTCCCCCTATGAATCAAAGTCTTGCACCTTTGCAAAGTTCTATATCAGCTCAGGGCTCCCTCTGATATCGTTCACTTTGTCCCTTGATCAACAGTCCAGCTTCATTGGAGACCGGGATCATCAGCTCTCCCAGGGCAATAATCAGCATCTGGGCGTTGGGCACCGTGGAATCTGGGGCCCCGCGATGAGAGGTTCCACCTCCCAGCGCCTCCCAGAGAAAGGCAGCCGGGTCTGCAGGTGCAGGTCTATTAGGGCAACTCCCACAGGGATACAAGTCAGGGGCTTCAGATGTTATATCCCCGGTCCCCAATGTAATGCTGGGTCTCCGTTCTCCCCCTCGCCACACAGGGCCGCGGGACAGCGCCGCTCACCTTGACGCGGTCGGGCTCGCCGCGTGCCGTCTGCTCACCACCCTCCGCAGCTCCCACAAGTCCCACTGCGGGTTGTTGCTGTCCGCAGCCCAGCACTCTGGAAGCGGGCCGAGCGCTCAGCAGTACGGGCAAGTTCGGGCCCTTCTTCTATTTATTTTCGTTGCGCAGTGGAGCCGTGGAGCACTCTGCGGCCGCCATCTTGCCGAGCTGTCCTCTCCGCGTTGTTTCTTGGAGTCCGTTCGTGTCGGGACTCAGAGCGGCGACCACCGGGCTCCGATATCCATTCAGAGACAGCCGGGGGGGGGGTCACCGCACCTTCCGCTGCATTTATGGTTGTCTTGGGGCAATTTGGGTTATCGTAAACCTGAGGGTGGGGAGAGAGGAGCGGGAGCCTCACAGAGAAGCTGCGACCGCCATAGCCCCAGGCCACCCTCCCTGTGGGCCCTCTTGATGATAAAGCAGGGGGACAGCCGGGTCTCATCAATCCAGGATTAGATCCATTGCTGCAGTAAAGGCTCCAGGGAAGTACTCTCTGCCCTGTTGGGAGGCCAACAGACCAAATGTTTTTTAAAGAAACCATATAAGATCATAATTTTACAATTTTTCCTATTCTGTCTTTTGACAAGTTTGCCACGAAAGTGAAATTCTGTGCACTAGATAAGGATTTTTATTTTATTACATCTTGAAAGTCTAATCCTAATTTTCTTGTGATATTAGGTTTTCCCGTTCATGATGAAAAAGGTATGGGGTTCTGCAAACTATCCCTGTAAAGTCTTACAGAGCTGGTCATTACCTAAAACACACCTCAGTTAATTAGTGTTGAGTGGGTTGCAGGATGGTTGAAGTCCACTGGGTTCTCTGTCTCATGTTGGTAAATTGACTACATCCTTAGTGCGAGAGAATCTAGAAAACCTAGTTTGGGGCTGTGTTCTGGAAAGAAGTCCAGAAAATGTATTACCCTAGTTGTGCATAATTTTGAAATATGCTATACTCCAGCCTCTTCTGAGCTCCCTTAAAATCTCTAGTGTTGCCTTGTAGAAGCTGCTTTGCATTGTCAATGTCACTGCTTCTGTGCTGCTCGAGAGGCCCTGGGATTTAAGTCTCTGAATTAGGTCGCTTTCTTCTTCGGCAAATTCTTGGGTGATGGTTACCTCTGCATGGTCTCCCCACTAACCTTGTCCATTGATCACTTTGGAGGCAGTGGGTACCTGATCCTGGTTCTTAGTTTCCAGGCTGGTCTCTCTGTTACTAACCAAGCCTAGCATCTGTGTGACCTGGGATAGGGACTTGACCAGCCGTGTTCTGCTGTGCTCTGATAAATAAGACGGAATAGGTCACTCCAGCAATAGGAAATATTCCTGGCTTTAAGAAAATCTGTGACCGTTTGAGATTTTTCCTCTTCTGGAGGGTAACTTGCAAGAGACCCGGGTATATTTTGATATTGGTGCCATCATGGACCATGTCTCAGTTACCGCTGTCCGCTTCCATTTTTCTGTTCAGTTTAGTTGGTATTTGTGTCTCCTTGTGTGATGTCTGGAAGAGGCCCTTCTGTTCATCTGGGTTTGGTTCCATATGGTATTAACAAGGCGATGCAGATTCAAAATATGTCTGAAGAGCTACTACATATATACACTGTTTCAGACTTCATTGCATTGTGAAACTCCACTAAATTGAATTTTATTGCAACACAATCTGTTTTCAAGGTCACTTTTCTTCTCCTGAAGTATTATGTTCTGTTCTTAAAGTGTGATATATTCTTGCTAAATGAATTGATGCTCTTCTTCTTTGCCATCCCTGTTTCTCCTGCATGAAGAACCTGTCACACTTCTTTCCAATATCCGTCTTCCTGTTGCAGATTTTGCTTTTCAAGTATTCCCGTAGGCTGACCGTGCCCACTTTGATGCTACAGAACATCTATGCATTGGTTTGATTTGTTTTGTTCTTTTGCTGAGATTCAGATATTGCTATGATTGACATCAACAGCACGTCTTTAAAGGTGCTGTTTCCTTTTGCTCTTTGCAGCTGCCATAACTTTAATTTCAAGCAAAGTTGTGGGGCGGGAGGGACTTCCTGCATCCCTCCTGCTGCTGTTAATCCCAAGACGTACATTTCCTACTCGGGGCCTGCTACCCAGACCCTGCCTATTCACTATTACTTTCATGGAGGGCAGGAAAACAGCTAGCTAAATGTCTTGTTGGTGGGTAAATGGATTTGGGGGCAGCCCCTATGAGAGACCCCCTCAGCCAAGTGCAAACTTTAATGTAGGTTTTGCTAGGTTTGGATTGGCCTATGTTGCCCCTTCTTGTCCAGGTTACAGCCTGTAATGCCAGGGAGTGGCAGGAAATCTAAATGTACCCATGATCCTCCTAATTGACTTATTTAATTTACTTAGAAGTCTATAGTATGTGGTGCAAAGTGTAACCGGGGCCTTAAGTTAAATATCTGTAGTGGACCACAGTACCCATTGTGCCACCAACTGCGTACAGTATAAACCTGGCCCACCAATGTAGCCTGTAAATGCAATTTTAAAAATGCAAATTCAGCCTCTTTTTTTTGACAGGCCTAAACCTTCTTTTTAAAAATGAATAAGTCACCCCTAAGTAGGCCTTGCTGCCTATGAGGCAGGGTGCATTGTATTTAAAATTAAGACATGCAAAGGTTTAATGTTGCACATGTCATTACAGTGACAATACCCCAAAAGCTGTTTTCATTGTAGTGGGGGAAAGTATTGGAATACAATATAACATTTGATATCTCCTCCTGGAAAACGGCTAATAAGTTCATTCTTGGAATTTTTTATAATATTTATTACAAGCCCAATAGATTGGTAAAGCCACATTTGTCATACATATTTTGGAAAAGGTACATTTAGAAAGTTACCTTTGTCTAAAAAAAAACCTCTGGAAGCCCATTTGCATGAGCTTCTAGCTCCCAGCCAGGAGCTGAATAGCCCCCTTGAAAAGGTATAAACTTGCCCCAGAGCTCAGTCAAAGGTTTTGGGCGTGGGGATGTGTTCTTTTCCTCTGGCAGGAGGACCATCAAGGCTGTTCCCAGGAACTTGATTAACTTCAAAGAAGCCTACCTTCCACAAAATGTTAGCCGACAATTGGCCAGGCCTCTCATTCGTCCACCTAATCAAGCAGGCACTCATGGGAGGGGAGCTCCTCCCAGAACTAGTTTAAAGTGACTACAGAGAAGGGGTTGCTAATTTTCATAGTCACACCTCCAGGGTGGACACAGAAGCTCTGCACAAGGGAACAAATGTTCTGCTGTCTTGATGTTAGATAGAGAGGGGCCCTGTGGGATTGGTTGCCGGACAGCCACCAGGAGAGGCTGCAAAAGTGGGTACGGAATCCCCATGAAACGTTTTCCATATTGGATAGGGAGTAGCAGGAGTCACCCCACCTATAGACTAGTGACAGGCATAAATGTGGCACCCCTGGGCACCCTCTTCAGAACACTACTAGACCTGTGATAGAGGGAAGGACTGTACCTGCTGTTCAGACCCATGAGGAGACCGGAAAAGCTGGGCCTGCTCCCACTTGTACCTAGGACAAGGAAGTGGACTCCAAGGGTCAGTTGGCTGACCTGGTAAGCTGTAGGAGTAGAACAAGCTGCTAGAAGCCATTTTTTCTAAATAGTTCAGTTGACTAGTTCCAAATGGACCTGCTTGGACCCTGCTGGTGCCTTCTACTGGATTGCTTCTTGTCCCCCAAGTGCTGCTCCATAGGTTCTGGGGCCCTAGACTGTGTAAAAGTGTACTCCTCTCATCATCCTAAAAGGCTGGGGACCTTGAGACATTTTGGCCCCAAAACCTCCAGAGAACCAGTACAAACTTGGCAAGTTAATCCTGCTAAGGTGCGTTGCCGCCGGGGTTGCCCACGCTCAGAGCTTTTCTGCAGCAGCAAATCTGTTTCAGTGGGATGTCAGGCCTTGTTGAGCCCTGTTCTGCTGCAGCTTGCAAACTTGCCCTGCTTGAGGAATCTGAGCTCCTAAAAAGTGACCTCAGTGCGAATATAGAAATCTTCACGAGGCTGAGGTGCCAAAAGTATCAGGCTGACGAGAGACCTTCTTTGGACATGAATTTGGATTTCTCCCTCTCTGAACTTTCTCACCAAAAGTTAGCAGCTTCACTGGGACCTCATCTGACGTCTACCCCAGACTTGTGGAGACACTCTCGGCCAAAACCTGCAGCCTTGCCCCACTGATGATTTTTGACTTCCATTTCCCGGACTGTTAGAAGGTAAAACTTCCAACTGTGGTGAACCTGGTTTCAATATCGGATCCACTCTTCATCGCAGTCAGCCTTAAATAGCATGTAGGCCCCTGTCAAGCACAACCAGGTGACCCTAGTTGGCGCTTAATGTTTTTTGGTGCTGTTTTTAAATTTAAACTTTGAAAATTCATATCACTGGTTCTCCTTACTGGGTTTTTGTAATTTTGTTCATTAAATTACTTTTATAAATTGAAGTGAGATTTTTATTGTATTTTAATACTTTTAAACTGTTTTTGTATTTCTAAATGCTTTACGCATTTTCTTAAGCCTGTCTGTTCTGTGCCATAGCTACCAGGGGTTGAGCTCAGGTTTAAATTACTTAAGCCTTTACTGGACCTAATAAGAATGATGTTATCACTTGTGGTATCCTACCATCTACCCCAACTAATAATCTGTTTTCTTGTGTAGCTATGTACATTACTACAACCCTTGTTAAAAATAAACTTCACAAGAATCAGGTTATATTCAGTTCTGTTGTATATAGATATTGCTAGTTGGTCAAATATAGGCTGTTGTTTTGTCATGAATTCACCTGGGTGCACAACTTGTGAGTTCCTGGTCGAATACAGCAGATCCTAAAAAACGTATTTTGTTATGTAGAGGTAGGCGAGTCACACTGTCCCTATAGCATCTCTCGGGCTCAGCTCAAGGTTGTTTTGGAACCTGGGGCCCATAACGAGGCGAGCTTTCATGTGACCTATGTCTGCCTGCCAACCTCTACCCAGAATGAGTCGCTAAGGCCAGAGCTGCTGAACAGTTTTGAGTCTCGCTGTCAGCTCAGCTGCCTGTCTTTCTGGGCAAATCACTTGGGGCCTAATTTAGATCTTAGTGGTAACGGTCCCGCCGTTGACTTTTCGACTGGAAACCCATCTGTCGCCGGGACGGTCCCTCCACCATATTTAGATGTTGCCAGTCCCATAGATGAAAGCCCACATTTGAACTGCCAACTCCGCCAAGAAACACTGCCTGCGTTGACAGTGGAAGAGGGTAAAGTGGCTGACAGCAAAAACAAAGACACCCTTCCCGCTTTGCAGATTTGGGTGTGCCTGTGCCTTACCGCCAAGAAAAAAGTGGTGGTCTGACCTCAATGTTTGAGTTGGCAGATTTGGGGGAAGAGGTGAACACTTACCTTTTTTCCCCATTTCATTGCTGTTAAATCAGCAATTACTCATATTTACGCCCTATACAGGGCACCACCCATGGCCACTTCCCGTTACACCTCTAGTGTGGGAGAAACAGCTCTATTAGATGACAATCTGTGCTTTCTAGCAATCACCGCCGCTCTACGGGACAAAAGAGCATAACTTTTCTGAGTCTGAAGGTCTCAGGTAAGCTTTTCTGTCAATCTGATGCCCAAATATTCTAAGCTCTTCACTCGCTATTGGGGTCCCATCAACTGTCAGGGTGTTCTTCGAAACTCGATGAGGATTGATGGCCATAAGTTTAGACTTCTCTGCATTAATTTCAATACCTCTTTGTTTGCTGAAGTCAATAAACTGATCAAGCAGATGTTAACCCCATGGGCGTGCGCAATATCAGCAGGGTATCATCTGCAAAAAGCAGAACTGGTGTACTCTCCCCTGCTAACTTAGGGGCGTCTTGCTGGCAGATAGACAAACCATTCACAACTCCATTCATATATAACAAAAAGAGGGTGGGAGCCATCTCACAGCCCAGCCTCACCCCCACTTGATGGGAATCCGCAAGGTTAGACCTCCTTGATCATTCCAACTTACCTGGGCATATGCAACAGTATGAAGTCTAATTAATCAATTTAATAGGTCGTGAGGCATCCCCAGCTTATTCAACACCACCCAGAGGATATGCTGTGGGACTAAATTGAATGCAGCTCCCAGCAGCAGGTGTATACCGTTTTAGTGGAGGGATGTCTGGCTGCCAAGATGACATCACAGACTTCGGGAGGAAGGTTGAAAGCTGACAATTACTGCCGCTCGATCTCCATTCCACAAGGTGGAGACTGGATAGGTTTTGGTGGAGAACCCTACCTGCTGCTGTGAAAGAAGATCTTTTCGAATGGGCAGCTTGATTGGAGGATTGATGACCATGCTCAGTAGTTCGGGATACCAGACTCTCCAGTCCCGGTCCGGAGTCACAAAGATGACTTGCGCCTTGTCGTTCTTGAGCACTCTGTGCAGCATTGGCAAGGGCGGAAAGGCGTACAGGACGCCTTTGCTGCCCTTGAGATGCAAGCATCTCCAAGTGAGAACTTAAGGTCCCACTGCAGAGCCTGAATATGCCAGACGGCATGCATCACCAGCAGGATGCAGGAGGCCATGATTCCCAACAGCCTCAGAGTCTGTCTCACCGAAATCCAGGATAGAGGCTTAAACATTGATATCATAGCTTGAATATCCTGGACTCTCAGTTTGTGACAATACACCCGAAATGGCACCGTGTCCAGAACAGCTTAGATGAAAGGAAGCGTCTGTGAAGGAGTCAGGTGTGACTTCGGCATGTTGGTAGTGAACCACAGTGAATGCTGGAGGTCTGCCATAGTTTGAAGATGAGATGACATCTTGGAACAAACCCACCTTCAACAGCCAGTCTTCGAGATAGGGGGAGACTGGTACTCCTGATCTCCATGGATGAGCTGCAACCACCGCCATCATTTTGGTGAATACCCACGGGGCACTTGTAAAGCCAAAAGGGAGCACTGCAAACTGAAATATGCGTCCTGTCTTAAGATGGTGGAAATGGGGGGAGGGGTTGGACGACACAAGGGTTGTCACAAAGGGGAGGGAGTAACCAGTTCCTACGATCTGCAAAAGCCACCTGTCCCATATTGTGGACTGCTGGTGGGGCAGGTGATGCCGAACCCTGCTGCCAATTGGATGCCCATGATGGAATGAGGGCGAATTAGGTGGGTTTAGAGGCTGTGGCTGCCCCGACCCAGGAGGTCTGGGGGTAATGCGCCCTCTGCTATTTAGAGGCTGTGGAGCGTGTGCTGTGCAGTGGCTGGGAGGGTATTGGTGCAGCTGGAAGCCCCTTCAGTAGCTACAAAAGGCGGATGGTGGTTATGTGGGGCCACAGAAAGACATAAGGTCCTGGCCGTAGCCTAACTGCCTTAACGAGCTTTAGTGGCAAACCTGTTTTGTCTCTGAAGAGACGGAAGCCATTAAAGGGCATATCCATCAGAGATTATTGGACATTCCCCGAAAATCTAGTCGTCCTCAACCAGGCGTGGCGCCTCCAGGCCACCGTCAATGAAACCACTCTGCCAGTGAGTCAGTTGTGTCAAGGCCATAACAGATTGTGAACTTCGCTGCATCCCTCTTGTCCTCAACAGCCTGACCGAGTATGGCCTGAGTCTCCTCTGGGACCGTTGGCAGTGCCTGCACAACCGTGTCCCACATAACGTGGAGTAGCAACTCAAAAGGCATGCAGAGTTCACAGACCAAAACACCAGGCCAGTGGAAGAAAAAATCTCCTTCCCCAAAATGCCCAGCCTCTTGGATTACCTATCCGGGAATGCAATAGGGACTGCACCAGGATTTACATGGGATGGAGAGGCTTGAACCACAAAGCTCTCTGGGGTAGGGTATTGGGTGATTAAGTTGGATCCCCTGGAGCGGCGCGATGGCAATGAGCAATCGTCGTATTCCCAGTAGCTCCTGTGCTGGGTTTGGGCCATGTCCTGAGAAGAACGTCTGCGAGGGCTTCATTGAATGGGGATAGCGGTTCTGAGGGGGGAGACTCCTGGTTGCAGAACCTCTGTCAAGACTTTAGTCTTGACTGCCACTGAGGTCAACTGAAGGTCAAGGACTTCGGCCGCACTCAGCACCACCAGAGCAAATGACACTTCCTCCGCCATAGCCATGGGTGCACGCATACCAGCATCCTGAGAAGTATCCAATCAACTGACTTTACCCGGTTCCTCACGTCAGTGCATATTAGGATCTTCATAGGGCTGGTATTGTTCAGGGTCCAGCGACTCCTCCCATTTATCCCTGATTCCTAACCCATAGGAATATGGTTCAGGCTCTGACATGGACGGCATGGCTCCAGATGGTGCCGGAAGCAGCATTGTTTGATGTCCTTCCAGCTCCATATTGGAGATGGAGATCAGAATGTGGGCGGCACCGCTGGTGTACACTGGAAACATCAGTATCGGGAGTAGCATAGGAAAATGATGAGGTTGTACAACCTGCACTGGTCCGGATCTAGAAAAGGATTATCAGACCCTAACTGGAGCCAGGGCCAAAGCGGCCGATGCGGAACCAGAAATGGCCCCTGCCAACCCCTTGAGGACCGAAGGTGCACAGGAGGTTGTCAGCCCACCCAAAAATGATGTGCATAGACTCATAAAATTCCTTCAGTTCGGTGGGGTCTCTTTGGGCTCTGAAAAGTCGGGGAGGTGAGGAGCTGGCTCTGGCTCTACCACGGAGCCAGGCCGTGATACACAATGCTCCCTCATCTTGTCAGCTGACAGATTAAGTGAAGTCAAATATCTATTCAACTTCTTCTTCTTGTGACGGAGCTTATCTGAGTGGCCCCACAACTTGAAGTACCATGAGGATCTGGAACTCCACGACCGCTCCTGGAACCTTCCTCTCAACCAGACCTTGAACGTCACAGCATCGCACGCTGAGCTACCAGGACCTTGAGGGATTGCTCCCTCAAGGCTTCTAGGTTCATGGTGCAGAAGTAGGAGCATGACTTGGGGACGTGGTCGCCCTTGAGGCCCCAAAGACAAACAAGGTGTGGGTCCTTCACCAGTCGATGGCAGGCACCACATGGCTTGAAGCTAGCCTTCTTTGACGACATCCCTGACACACCAGGAGAAGAAAAACTCAAACACTTGACAAAATATCGAAAAAGTTCAGTCAAAAACTCACTGATGGGGTAGTTCTTCTCCGGTTCTGCCTAAGCAGAGCCTTCACAGGTGCCGCAGATGTCACTTCCGGCATCAATGACACATGAAGAGCCAAACAACACCACCTACCAGCATGCAGGTGTACTGCTCACAAAAAATCTTCTGGATCCAGTCTGATGCCAGGGAAATTCTAAGGTAAGGAATCTGCAGCTAGAAGTATCTATCAGATCATTTAAAGTAATGCAACACCCAGAGCAATTTATTAAAAATAAGGCAGGTAATATATCTTCAATGAACTGCGGAAAACACTGCTGTCTGAACATCATAGGAAAAAACGGATCAATTCCTTGCGTATAATGTGAGGTGAAGGTGTGAGGAAAGGAACATATGGCATTAGCACAGACATCGTTCAAGGAAACGCCTCTGATTGCTGCCCACAAGGAAGACATCCCTATAGTAGAACATCAGGAGAAAGAAAAACCCCAGAGTTCTAGTAGGCCACAGAAATAACTATCCTAATCCAGTGACTCATAGTCAAAGAGGTAGGATGATGGCCCTTATTAGCCAGACCTATATGGCAAAAAGAAAACCCACCTTCTTAAAGGAAGACACTTTTTCAAGATAGCCATTATCTGGACTGCTTTGCTCTTGATTCAATGGGCAAAAAAACAGTAGGGCTTAGAAGGCAGCAGCAAACTCCTTCCAGTTTCAAGGATGTTGTGAATTAAGCTTTTGTCCAAAGACCTTTGGCAGATTGATTCTCCTATGTTGCCTCCCATTCCAGACTGTTGGCATCCATAGTTATTGTACAGAAGTGGTGGGGAATCCAACACTACTCCTCTATCCACATTAGATGGAGTAAGTCACCACTGCGGCTTCTGAGAAGCCGGACCCATGACTGGGACTAAGCCTTATAGTTTTGAAAGTTTGGGTCCCAGAATGAGAGAGGGTGGTAGAGCAGGTGGAACAGGTGCATACAAGCACATAGGACTAGAAGTAAAGCTGCAGCCATCTCTCCCCCTGCACCCTCAACCATTACCACTATGGGGCTTTCTGAAAGTCAAACAGATTTCCCAGGCAACCCATAAATTTCTAATGACGCAGGGGAAAGGGGGAAGTAGGAAGATACACTCTGCCTGCTGGTGTGGAACAAAGCGATGATGAACTGGAGCTCTTGTAAAGAAATCAAGCCTTTTGAAAGTTGTCTGCCTTCCATGAACGCATCCACATACGGGGCCTGGCAGGTATGGTGGATCCTCAGACTGCCACAGCTGCTGATGAGGGGTTCAAAGTTACGTCATACAGAAACCTAACTTGCTGTGCCATTACTGACAAGCTTGCATTCCCATCTTTACCCTGCTGCAATTCCTCTGCCAAAGTATGGAAGTTATGAACAAGAGACTGGACTCTATAAGTAGAGTAGGCCCCTGCCCTGGTTGCAACATTTGATGAAAAGAATGCTCCTTTTACTGCATTTTCCACCTTCTTATCAACTTGATCCGAAGGAGAAGGAACCTCCTAAATTATAGTACTGCTAGAAGCTAAGCCAGACGTTACAGAGCCAACCTTTATGTGGGCTATTCTGAAAATTCTGACAAGGGTATTTCTTCACAAGAAACCTTAGTCCAATCTCTAGACAATAACCTAATAGCTGTGTTAATGGGCAGCACCTCAGGTTCTTTTCTCACGTATACAGAGAAAAAGAAAATCCTACTCCTAAGGTTGTGATACAGTCACAAGAACAGAAAGGTTATCTTTGAGATGGGATAGAGCCTTTCTGAGCTTGGATCTCTGAATTTACCTCCCTCTCCGCTCTTCATCTTCCAAACCATCAGAATCAGGGTCTGCAGAAGGAGAAACTCTGAAGCTGAGCCTTCCAGGCAGTCTCAACTGCTTTATATGTAATTTGTTGAAGGAGGTCAAGATCCACACCAGGATCGTCCCGTGAGATAATGGTGAAGCTGAACTTACAAATTCTGACCTAGACTCAGGAACGTGCCTAGTTTGATAACTCCCTTTCCTTCTATTGTGACCTGTCACAGCAAGCAAGCAATGGAAGGACGTCAGCTGCTAGAGCAGACTAGAGGCTACAATATATTTTACAATAAACTAAATTAACAAATAAAACACTTAATTTATTTTTGGGCCAATCTATTGTGGGTGACAAAGAAAAAACAGGCAGAATGGTTACCATAGCCACACCTATATTGGCCAGGTGCCCACTACTACCTGTAGCGGCCATATTGGGTGTGTTTTTACTTTGTATGGGTGAATTCTGTAGGTGAGACGAAGTGCTCAGTTTGTTAAAACTGGGATGAGGAAGAATAAGGAGGTAGGTACTGTTTTTTACAACAAGATGAGACAAAAGAGTGACATGAAGGTTAAAAAGAGTGGCATTGAATGACTAATCTTGGTCACCTCTACAAGCAAGACCCTTGAAAGCAAAAGTGATGAAGAAATCCAGATTGGCAACTGGGAATATGTACATGAACAGAAACAGTCTTATTCTACATCAACGCAACATCTAGACTACTCAAGAGTATGCCCCGTGGAAATTGGTGCTGAAGTTATTGTAGTTACTAAGCACACAAGGATCGGCTGAGTCCTTCTTCAGCATGGAAGAAAAGGGATCCTTCAGCATGGAAAAAAAGAGATCCTTCTTTCCCGGTTTAAAGGAACTCTTTGTAAGGAAGAATTACACAGAACTATAAGTATAGGTGGACTAGCTTCAGCTGCCTTAGCCAAGATGTGAGCTGGACTAGGATCTGATGGCAAACCAGGCTTAAAAGATGTGGAAAGCTGCAAAAATAGTAGATGATAGGTCAAAATTCCTTGGAGTGACATACTGAACTCCATTTGCCACGGCAAAACTTCATTTTGAGTACAATTCAGGAAGGTTGCTGAATCAATTGAGACATATGAAGAGACAGAATCAAAGACCAGGATATGGGGAAAGGACTGGATGCTGGCTTAACAAGCTTCTTTCAACCCATGACTTTACTGTGAGCTGTGAGTTCAACCAAAAGAGGGGGGCCTTAACCACCTTATGGTTCACACCTTACAAAGGCAAGGTGGTTGTAAACGTGTGGGGTTGATCAGCTCTCTATAGTCACGCTCTTCCCACCACTTAAATACAAAAGTGGTCCCTTTCCCCAGTTGCCACAGCCTATGACGTAATGTAGGGAATTTTCTGGCTCTCATGGCCTTAGGTCAAGTAGGTCATCTGATCTGCTCCTCTTGTCAGTTCCTGGGCCTTTCTTGCCCTACGGACGTTGAGTAGTGCACTAAAGAGGCTACCATAGGAACACAGCTGCCTGCAATGGTTGGGCAGTGGCCTCTTTACAAGCTGAGGCCCCTGCTGCCAAGGGAGGGCCAGCAGACTCAACCTCTGACACCCCTGGGGCCTGCTGGTTACCCACTGCCCACTACCCCCGCCTACACCCATAGACAACCCCCAGCAGTGCCCGATATCAATGAAGGGGACAACTCTTATGGAAAACATCATTTCCTCAACTGATATCTCAGGACCATTGCCCCAGCACTCATTTATCTGTTCTGGGGCTGCTCTATGGTCCATGATGTCCACACACCAATATGGTAGCACTTCTCATACTTCCATCCCCACTGCTTCTCAAAGCCAGGCCAAGAGTTGTGATTCTTCTTCTCGCATTCTGTGGCAGCACAACCCCAAGTACCCTTCTTGCACACAATCTGCCCAAATTGTCTCCATGTAGAACTGCTCTGCTGTGGAATACAGTAGAGGGCTGTACTTCTGTCACAACAGTTCCATCCAATCAACCAACAGCAAAAAACTGTACTCCAAACATTGATGGTCAGCCTTACAAGCAGTTTCTATTACTGTTGTAACACTAGAGTGGAAGGCCAACAGATTTACAGTGAGAGCATTGCCAAGGGTCTGGCTCGGAAATTAGAGCCCATGCAGAGATGAGCACTGAAAATGTTTGCCCTGTAAATAACACAACAAACATCAAGAAAAATATAAAAAGCCACTTAAAAATTCAAGAAAGTGTATTTCATTAATATATGAAGTTTTGACAATAATAAATTACATTCTACCAATGTACAGAGAAGTACACAGTAGATCTTTGTACAAGTGGTATTCTGAACTCACATATTTGAAAGTGCTTTCATACGTGGTAATGAAGAAAAATAGTTCTAGTGAAATAAAATAATTGCCTAAGGTAACATAAGTTAAACAGGGAAACTGTGAATTATCCAAGTTTTCTGGTTTCACTTTAAAATAAGTCAGGAAATGGGTATTATTTGTCTTTCCTTATGTTAAGGTTTTGTTTTTACCTCTTTGTGCATTTTTCCTGCAGTTTTTATGTAGTGTGAAATTTACTCAAGGTACAGGACTGCTTTACATGAGCATTAGTTACTTAACACAAGGTCACATTCAGTGTTTATAGGCAGGGAGACATTAAGGACCTGATTTAGATCTTGGCAGTGTTATCACCAAGCAGTGTCAACGGCGGACCCGAGAAGACTGTCAAGCCAAGTGTGTCCCACCTGCCATATTTAGATGTTACAGTTCTGCAAGCAGACTGACTGATGAACGATTTTAGATGGAGTGAAACGGCGGCGGAACTCAATGGACTACATACAATTGCAGGGGCTTTGGAAGAGAGGAAAGTGACACACGCACACTGTCCCTTAGCCATATGTGTACCCTTGCACTACATAACACACCACATACACACAAAAACCCATTGCCATTCCAACACAACACACCCCCTATATGCCGAAAACACACATTGACATACATTCATGACACAACATACACAACCCATTGACACTGCACCCACACACGGCACAACCACAACAACCAACGCAACTACACACTCAGCTAAACAACACACTGACAAGCACAACTAAGCACAGCACTACAATGTCCACCTCACAACATTTACCTGAATGTCACATGACAAGACAACATACACAACATTGGTCTCACATGCAAGTGACACACAACAAAAACAAAACACAACCACACCACCCACTTCAGCTCTCTCCACTTCAAACAGTCAATCCACACACACATACAAAACAGATAGTACAAACCTACCCGTACAGGCCACCTTGCAAAGCGCACAAAGGGACACCAGTGTGAGTGTACCGTCATTGTGGTGCCTGCATTAATTGTACAATGAATGATGACACCACAATGAAAACTGTGAATATGCACAATATGCATATTGTGCCAGTATGTCCCCATCCATGTGTGACACCATCTTGTACCTCACATATGCTTGTCAAAGTAATTTAAAAAAAATACAGCAACATGTATATGCCTGCAGTGGTCCCGACCTCCTGTGCAATGCCCACCGAACGTACACGAAATGCGGCCTCCCTACCTTTGAGTATGGCGATGGGGTTGTGTTTTCTCTGTGGGTCATTGGCTGCAGTGACGACAGGTGTTGTCCAGTCGAAGACAGGGGTGAGGTGGGACCTTAACATAAAAATAATTGACCTAGTTGCTTGCTTTAAAGTGCTGACCTATTGGGTTAGGATATGGGCAACTCCAGAGCTGGAGCCGTACAAACTAGCACTCCAGGAGTTAATCTCCTTAGATAGGAGCCATACTACCCTCTGGTTGCGTTTTGTAAAGTCCTTGTGTAGTAAGTTGAAGCTGTATAGGGAATGGGAGGATCCCAGTATGATGGATAAGACTACTATTGAACAAATCAAGTAACTATATTGGGAATATGTGTTAGAAATGACATAGTGTGAAACGAAACCTGAAGGGCTTGTAGATACATTTTTGACCCATACACCCAGCCCCTATTTTGAAGTCTGTTTAGACATGGTGGTCTCAGCAGAGGCGAAGTCGTTGTATATTCGGTTTCAATTAGGAACACTCCCTTTAAGATCTGCGGCTAGATATAGGCCCACATTTAAGAAAAGTGGCACTTCATGTCATAAAGCAGCACTTTTCCTGCGACCCATTGCGTATCCCTTACGCCACCATGTGTGTGCCGTATTTAACCACCATGGTGTAGGGTAGGGAAAATAGCACCATAATTTTTTACGCTATTGTTGTACTTTGCAGGATTAGCACCAAAAATTCTGACGCTAATCCTGCAAAGTACATAGAGGCCCATTACAAATAAAAAATTCTGCTAAAACTGGCTCAGTGGAATCTCACTGATTCCATTGCACCATTTTTACGGGCCCCCTGCTACAGGCATAATGTGGCCAAAGGGTTTATAAAGTGGCACAATGCAGAGATTTCACCACTTTGTGAATATGGTGCAGCGTTTTTGCCACACTATTGCCACATTAAAATAAAGAAAAAGACGCTCCTGTGGTGATAGGTACCACTAGGCCCTTGTTAAATTTGGGCTGTAGTTGCTATAGGATAAGGCTACTGAAGGTAAGTAACTTGTTTATTGTGTATCATCTTTTTTCACAATTAGTTTGAGCATACACTCACTATTTTAGGACTGGGATAAGGATGATGGATGAGATAGGTAATTACTCGATTACTTAAGAGTCATCTTCGTTGCTCAGAGTTTTAGTCTTCCTCGTCACAGTCCTACATTCCCTCCGTGGGAAAAGGGGGTAGGCGATTGTTATTTGATTTTATTTCCTTTGTAGTTTCAATAAGCATGGTTAGCTTTGCCCCAACTATATTGGTCAAGTGTCAGCCACTTTGTTTGGCGGCCATATTAGGTAGGGCACATTTGTGTTCTTACATGTGATAACGCGTCCTTCTATGTCAATTTATACACATTAGGACTTGTTTTAGGCCGATGAATCTTTTGACCCAGTGGTGAGACACCGTAGAACGAGATAACTGATCAATATGTCAAGCAATATATCAATGATATTATCAACATATATCACCACAATATACTTCACTTTAGACATTGGTTAAACTGTTGGCGCAACCATGACCTTTCAGTCACGAATAACCACACCTTGATTACAATCTAATAGCAAGTGTATTAACCTCAAAACCATGAAGCAAAAGAGCATAGTCACGATATGGCAGTTGTGATAAGATTTTGACAATGCAAAGATCACAAACATGAAAGCACTAACGTAAGAGATACACAGATCAGAATGCATAGAACATCATATAATTCCCAGTTCAGCATAGCACAATGTCAGTCATTTCCGTTTGCGTCAAAGTGAACACCTAATCTAACCACTAATTAGCATTAGCATGTTGTTCTTCATGCAAAACAATTTAGAACACTAATTTAGAAAACATCTGACTAGGGACTCTATCCAAAAAATACAGCAGTTGGTACCTAGAAAGGAAATTACAATAGCAATTGTCATAATTACCCTCCTCAGGTCAAGTCAGCATACAGGATCAGTCTTCGTCTTCAGGACATCTGTTGGATCACCGTCAATCTATCTCGTCTAAGGGGCAGGGGACACTTCCCTCATAAGGAGGAAAAATGTAATGGGGCAGTCTACGGATAAGGATGGTTTATTTCAAGTCTCAAATCACCAAAGAGAGTTTCTGGATGCAATCGATATCATTCCCTACCTAGTTCTCTCGAGTCTTCTGTGTCATGGGTTTTATCCCTTTCTCGCAGTACCTTCCCCCAAAATTCTATTGGATAGACGCTACACCCCACTATCTTTAACCTATCAAATTATACATTAAGTAATGTACTTGTCACCCCACGATAATTTATAACACTTTGATTGGTCTTCATAATTGCCGTTTTTCGTAGGTGGCACATCCGGGGTTACTTCATTCTCTGGCACGTTCTTCAGGTCAAAAGTTCTCTTTTCCATGGTCGATTGTCCTTGGATGTTTCAAAAAGTGCTGCAAAAGCGTATAACACGTATACTAAGACAGCTAGTATGTGAGTGAGAAAAATCCTCACTTGCAACATAAAACAAAGAAAAGAACACATGCTGGGTCATGGCCTTTTGCAAATCAGCACACTGGAGGAACAGAAAAATATGCTTTAATATGAGAGCTACACAGCTAAGTTTTTCAGCTCACGCTAACTTAAGACTTATGAATTCTAATAATGCAACCTTCGTAGGTGTTAGTATATTCAATTAATCATAATGCAAGCAATTATTTCTTAAAGTCGACATTAGTATATGTGCACAATAATAACTTCACTCATATAAGTATGTTTAGAATACATTCAAATGAATAATATTTTATGACTATTAATGAAGCATTGTTAAGTATAAGCATTTCACATCTAAAATAGGTAATATTTAGATTACGCTCTCTCAGTCCCTCCTCTGATGACGCTCGTCATCACACAAATCTTTCTTTGATCTGTTCATTTTTTATTTTTCACCTTGCGCATAATACGCATTTCAACATCTTGCCATTTATGTGAGCTTTCCCATATTTCATTGAACATTTTCTCTCTCTCACTTTCTTCATTTCTTCTGGCTCTTTTAG
Organism: Pleurodeles waltl; assembly: GCF_031143425.1. Lineage (NCBI taxonomy): Eukaryota > Metazoa > Chordata > Amphibia > Caudata > Salamandridae > Pleurodeles > Pleurodeles waltl. The sequence continues at coordinate 278,766,223 of NC_090445.1, forward strand.
TCCAATTTCTTTTTACTTTGTCATTAATTTTACATGCCCCCCATAATCCTAATAGACAAACCAGAATAATTAATAGACCCATTAATATTTTTGCAAGTACCCCATTCCAAATGTTGGTAAACCAGCTTCCAACTCAGGCAATTCCCTTTCCAAATTTCTCCCAAACACCAAGTTCTTTCAGATCCTTCAAATCTGTACTATCTCTAATAAGGTTAGTAAGCATGCTTCATGAGCAACAATGATGCTCATTAAGCATTTTGCAGACTCCTCCACTCTTTGCTAAAAGAATGTCTAAAGCAAGCCGATTTTGAAGAGTCATAGCTCTTTCTTCAGCAAGTTCAGTATCCATCAGGAGTATGGCTCCTGTAAAATTTGTCAACATGTTATCCACTATAGTAGACAACTTTTGGATTTTCATGGAATTTAAGATAACCACTACTGATGGGATTATGGCTCCAAATATATCACCAATGACAGCCGCCACTGATTCTCGTTTTTGTCTAGGATGTTGTAATTCAGCCGTTTTAGGTATTTGTTTTAAGTCATCAATCTGGTATATCTTTGGGAATACTATCCCCAAATAACATGTCCCATACCATCCCTTAGGGAGACGGTAATAAGCATTTAGCCCACAGATATAATAGATTCCAGGGATCTCTGGATCTTGTCCATTCAACATAAAGGTCCATTTACTCTGAAACAAAAACACATGTCTACATTCACTCGTTCCCACAGATTGTCTTGATCAGATTTTGCCCTATATACACAGAGCCTACCTACGTGTAATGCATCTATAGCTAATTTGCCTTGCGCCTTGATTGCAGTAAAAGTATAATCATTTGCATATGTACGTTTCTCTAATCCTTTTTCTAACTTTTCTTTCAGTGCTTTGGGTCTATCGTCTGTATGATCTAAAAAGCTTTTCTCTACAGGTGACAATAAGCAAGTCAAATTATTGCGATGTGCATAAGCAGTTCCAAATGTAAGTGTTGGCTCAAAGAATCCCCTAACTATTTTCATATCGTGCTCTTTAGCTAATTTATTTAAGAATTCAATCACAGGCACAAAGGAAAACACAACATCCAAGTTCGAATAAAAGTATTGCACATGCTCTTGATTATAGAATCTTGTTAGTAGTAAGCTGCAACTAATTCCATAAGTAAGAGGGAGACTATGATAGGTAACTCCCTCCTGCACAGACGAAGGAATTTTAGTACATACATAACAATCTTTCGCATCCATGGTTTCCACATACTCATTTAGTAAGCGATAGAAGACATTAGTAGATAGTTCTCCCTTTGCATTAGTCCCTTCATGCATATGTCTTGCATCTTGCTCAAATGTCTCCCACGGTGTTAGTGTAGTAGTAGTTTCAGGTTTTGAAGTTGCGTTAATAGTTTATTTCTCCCTCCATGGCATTCCCACAATCACTCCTACAATCATCACTGCAAACACAACACCTATTATAAGACCTAACCAACCACACACCTTACTCCCTTTGCTACTATTTGTATTGTAAGCCATGTTTGTATAGAATCAGAATAGTAGATCAACAATCAACTTGAGGATAAGCCCTTTTTTTTTTGTATATTACAGCGTCTTCACTCACTCCAGGACCCTTTTCGTCAATTCAGGTTAGCAGCTTGTCGTAATCAGGTTTCTTTAAAAGTCAAATTCAGTTTAGTGTCACTTCCGGTAGTTTCTAGAGTTTTTCTTTTTCAGTTTTCAAATTTACAAATTTAGCCAAATTTTCTTTTAATTCTTTCAGGTACCGTAGTATTGGCCTGGTACTTCTCGATCAAAACAGAATGCTAGGAATTCTTGTTGCCATTCAGAGGTTGTAGCATACGCCCATTCAGGACCTGTATATCTTCTGTTCGCGATTCTTTTTCTTTTTAATCTTAGTTCACCTTGTTGTTCTCCTTCACTCAAATCATCTGCTTGTGAGGTATCACTCTCTTCTATTATGGTGTCATTCGATACCTCCCTTATCTTAGGATGCAACTTATCTGGCCAATTATCGCCTCTATGTGTCTTTACTCGATGTTTTCCTTCAGAACGTTGGACAGCACCCTCTTCTTGTAATATGGTGTTTTCTCTTGACAGACCTGCAACTGGTTCGGGAAACTCTGACACGTTTTGATTTGTATCTACAGTTTCTCCTTCTCTTTCTTCTTCTGGTTCTATGTTGGGTTCAGATTCTAACCCGTATTCGTCTACTTCTGGAAGAACTTCTCCTTGGCTTAGTTCTCCTGCTGCCTCTACTGAGATAGGCACTCTGTCACCTCTCTCGAACTCATTGATAGTTTGAGGGACAAGGCTGTTCTCAGTGGGCTCTCCAGTAGTCTCAGTTCCTTCTTGACTGTTCTCTGACTCTGAGACTTCTCTTCCTGAAGTCGCTGTGCCGGAAACTTCAAGTTCCTCTTCAACAGGGCATGTTACCTTTTTTGTATGACTGGCATGTATCCAGTTGGGAACTCCGGCACACTTCACAGCAGTAGTAGTCGTTAATATTACTTGATACGGCCCTTTCCAACGTGGTTCTAGACACGATTTTCTCACGTGCTTCTTGACAACCACCTGCTTGTAGAGAGTGGCCTGGATCGTCAATCGGTGGCAACGTGTTAGCTTCCACCTGGTGAGAAAAAGAGCGAATTACGTCAGCCAAACCTTTGCAGTAATCCAACACCATATCATCTGTAATATTCACTAGTGCATTTGCAGGTACTGCTGGTAATCTCATAACTCTGCCCATGAGGATTTCATGGGGAGATAATCCTGTTTTCTTGTCTGGAGTGTTTCTCATTGACATCAGCACTAGAGGTAAGGCATCTGGCCACTTCATATTTGTTGCTGCACACATTTTTGCCATCCTTGATTTCAAAGTACCATTCATCTGCTCTACTAATCCTGATACTTCAGGGCGATAGCTACAATGCAGTTTTTGTTCAATGTTGAGTGCGGCACACAAAAGTTTAATCACCTCATTGTCGAAGTGTCTACCCCTATCTGATTCTATAGAAACTGGAAACCCAAATCTTGGTATCAATTCCCTGAGTAGTAGTTTTGCAACTGTAAGACTGTCATTCCTACGTGTGGGATATGCCTCAATCCAATGACTGAAAACACACACAATCACCAACACGTACTTCAATCCTCCACAAACAGGCATTTCGATAAAATCCATTTGCATTTTGTTGAATGGACCTCCAGCTCTCCCAATGTGGCTCAAAGTTACCACAGTTCCTTTCCCAGCATTCATCTGTTGACAGATGACGCACCTGTGGCAGGTGATTTCTGCGGCATGTCTGAATTTTGGATTGAACCAATCAATCTTAAAGGACCTGTTCATGGCATCTCTTCCCAGATGTGCCTGCCCATGGTAGAGCCGGGCAAACTGTGACAAAAGACTATTTGGCAAGACCAATTTTCCCTCCTCTGAAACCCATAAATCATCAGCTCTTTGTACACATTGCATTCTTTGCCAGGAACGTTTTTCTTCTTTGCTAGCACGACCTTGTAATGTTTTTAGTTCATCTAAGGTGTCAACCACTCGTAATGCTAGATTTAAACATGTATCATTTTCAGATTGTGGTAACAATTCCCATTGCTCCTTGAACGATATACAGTTCAGTGCACAAAATCTTGCGACTTGATCTGCATAGCTGTTTCCCATAGACACAAAATCTTGTGATCTAATGTGAGCACTGCACTTCACCACGGCAATTTCGAGAGGTAACTGAATCGCATGTAACAAATCTCTTATTTGTTTACCGTTTTTCACAGGGGAACCAGAGGAGGTCATAAAACCCCTCTGTGACCAGAGTTGGCCAAAATCATGCACAATTCCGAATCCGTATCTGCTGTCAGTATAGATAGTGACTTTCAAATTTACAGCTGCGTGGCATGCCTTAATAAGGGCGATTAATTCTGCCACTTGTGCAGAAAACTCTCTCTCGAGCAAGGAGGCTTCGACAATGCCAGTTATGGTACATACCGCGTAACCGGCTCTCAATGTTCCTGCAGAATCTCTTAGACAGGACCCATCGACAAACATAATGCAATCATTTTCTTTTAACTGGGTATCCTGTATGTCTGGGCGAGGTTTGGTACACAGTTCAGTCACTTCAAGACAATCATGTTCAAATTCTTCCCCATCCTTGATTTCAACATTTTCATTAGGAAGTAAAGTTGCCGGGTTCAGTACAGTGCATCTTTTAAGAGTGACATTCGGTGACCCTAGTATGATCGTCTCATACCTAGTGAGACGTGCATTTGTCATGTGTTGAGTCTTAGTTCATGTCAACAGAATTTCAACTGAATGTGGAACCATTACTGTCAGAGGGTATCCCATGACTATGCCTTCACATTGTAGAAGGCTCTGACCAACTGCTGCAACTGCACGCAAACAACCCGGTAAGGCTGCTGCAACAGGGTCCAAGGTAGCTGAAAAATATGCTACAGGGCGATTTGCATCTCCGTGGACCTGTGTTAAGACAGACAAAGAACAAGCATCACGTTCATGACAAAACAACAGAAAAGGTTTCTCGTAGTCTGGCATTCCCAATGCTGGTGCCCTGCACATGCATTCTTTTAATTCTACGAATGATTCAAGCTCCTCTTTTGATAGGGTTATAGTATATGGCTCGTCCTTGACTTCCTTTCCTGTCAGTTTTATTAACGGCTTTGAGATGATTGAGAAGTTGGGTATCCCCTGACGACAGTAGCCCACCATTCCCAAAAACATCCTGACATCTCTTTTTGTTGTTGGGGGATTCATTTGCAAAACAGCTGTTATTCTTTCCTTTGATATTCTTCTGGACCCTTTCTCAATCAAATATCCCAAGTATTTTACTTCTTTCTGACAATATTGTAACTTTCTGGGTGATACCTTGTGTCCATTCTTTCCTAGGTGATTTAGTAATGCAATGGTATCGTATTTACAACTGTCTCTGGTTTTGGATGCAATTAGCAAATCATCGATGTACTGCACAAGAGTTGAATTAAAAGGCAGCACAAGAGGTTCCAAATCCTTTTTCAATATCTGATTGAAGATGGATGGTGACTCTGAGAACCCTTGAGGAATTCTGCACCAACTGTACACCTTATCCAGGAATTTGAAACTGAATAAAAATTGGCTGTCCTCATGAAGAGGTATCGAAAAGAAGGCTTGTGATAGGTCTACTACGGTAAACCATTCAGCATCACACTGAACCTGGAACATTATTACCGCTGGGTTAGGTACCACAGGGCAGCATTTTATCACAATTTCATTTATTTTCCGCAAATCTTGCACAATTCGAACTTTTCCATAGGGCTTCTTGAAACCCATTATGGGAGAATTACATGGACTGCTCAAGACTTCTTTCAGAACTCCCTGTCTGAGGAAGTCTGCTATTATTTGTGACACTTCAATTAGGACATCTTGGGTCATGTGATATTGTGGCACTTGTGGGAAAACTGCATTTGGTTTTATCTGTACTTTGACTGGTTCCACTCCCTTTATTAATCCTACTTCCTTCCCGGTCAAATCCCACACTTTCTCTGTCACTGTTCCTTGTAATTCGACAGGTAGGTCAATCAAAGTATGCATTGGGAATAAAGTAATCAAAGGGTAGTCTTCATTTGTCCCTGCTTCTTCCTCTATGAATTGACTCTCATCTCCATCATCGTCACTATTTGTCTGTACTTCAATTCCATCGTTGGAACAGGTAATTGAACATTTTGTCTTGCACAGTAAGTCCCTTCCCAGTAGGGATACCGGACTTGAATCGCATACAACAAATCTATGTAGCCCTTGGAAGTTGCCAATTTCAACTTGTACCGGATCGGTAATTGGGTTAGTCAGGTACTGATTTGCTACTCCAACCACTCGTATAGTACGCCCTGAGAGAGGTAATCTTGGGACTTCTGCACTTCGAACTGTAGAGCATGTAGCTCCTGTGTCAACCAAGAATGAAACCTTATAGCCCATCACCTTTCCCTCTACATATGGGCCTCTCTGATCCACCTCTAGGGATGCTGCAAGCCTACACTCTTCACTGTCTGAACTATCATCTGACCAGTCCTCATTCATGACATTTTCTCCTCGTAATGGAAACTATTGTACAGTGTTGTTTTGATTTGTTACCTGGCCTGTGACCTGCTGAGGAAGCATCACCTGTTGCTGTCCCATGGGAGCCATTGGTAATTGCATTTGCTGTCTAGGCACCATAGGAATCTGCTGTTGCACTGGTTGCATTTGTATTGACTGAAAACGCGGCATTTGCATCTGCTGCATGGGCTGTACCCCTTGCATTTGTACCACATTATTCTGAAAATTCGGGTTTTGATGTCTCACTTTTGGACCTCGTGAATTTTGTAATGTACCAACATTAGTGCTCTGCTGAACTGCACCATCCTGCACCATATTCGGGCACTCCAGTTTCCAGTGCCCCACGCCCCCGCACGCATGACATGTTGACATCTTTTTCACCCCTTGAACATCATTTTGGACAACAACATTATTCATGTCCAAACCGCGGTTTACAAACCCTCGACCTCTGCCTCTTGGTTGTGCCTGAAACACACCATTCATTTGCGGTTGTTGTTGTATCATCTGCTGGACTCCATTTCCCTGTATTCCAGCATGTGTAGCCCTTATCTGCATCACCATCACCTTTTCCTTTAATTTTTTCTGCTTCAACTCGATCTCATCACTACAGTACTTTGCATACTGCAATACCTCATCAATCGGTTTAGCTTGCCAACAAATCAAATGATTCTTAATCATTTGACTAACCTCCGGTCTCAATCCTTCAACGAATCTAAACACAAGGTGATTCATGTCTTTTGGTTCAATTGTCTCAGTACCACTGTAATGCTTAAACGCTTTCAACAATCCTTCGTAATAAGCATGAATTGACTCTTTAACCTCTTGAGAGGTCTGGTCGATTTTCTGCCAATCGGTCACCTTCGGCGACACTTTTTGTTTCAAGAACTCAATTACTTTATGATAATATTTCATCACCTCTTCTGAACGTGCTCCGGTCACCTTATCTCTCGCTGGCTCCTTTGTCGGCCAATCTACTCCTCTCTTGCACTCGAGCCACAAATCAGGCGGAACAATGATCTCAAACAAAGTATTCAAGTCTTCCCATAGACACTTTGCAAGTTTCACAAACCTGTCTGTTTGTTGATACCACTCGATCGGCTTCTCTCTCAGTCTGGGATAATCATTTGTAAAAGATAAAATGTCTCCTCTAGTCCATGGCACATGTACTAAAACACCACCAGCTGTCTCTCTCATAGGCAATATTTTTACCAATTCCAGATCAGGTGATGTCCTAACTTGATTAGACCCTGGGCTATCACTCTTTCCCTTATCCCTTTTCTTTGCCCATCGGCCTTCCCACTTTTCCAATGCACCCCAATTCTGTGCACTTGGCAGCAGTTCCCTCAAATGTGCCTCCATGCCTGCAGATCTCATGTGTTCAAAATCTTTTGAATCAAAGTCTAATCTGTAACTCCTTTTTAAATGTTTAGTGTTTCCGATATCGATATTGTATTTGTCTGCTAAGTTCGCTAATATTTGTTGTACCTTGCCTACTTCCTTGGTAATCTTGGGACACAAATATCTTAGTTCTGCTTCTGTGTATGATTCCAATCTGTTTACTCCCATTGTCCCTTCCACTAACTCGGCGGCTTCCGCCCCTAGTCGTACAAGGTTCAGGTATTCATCTTGTTTTTCTTTCTCAGGTTCAACTGTAGCCACTGCAGTCTTTTGTGAAGTATAAGTTTTCTCTAACCATTCATTTAACTGCTGTACTGTAAAACCCTGCAGTGAAATGTTCCCTGCATGTATCATTGGAGAGTGTGAGGTATTCGTACTCATGGTTTGGGGAGTTAAAACTCCCAACCCTGCTTGACGCATTGCTTTGAGAGGTGCCCCTACTGGACTAAGGTCCATTAAGGGTCTCGGTGGCTCATTTACTTGCTCTCCAGGGGCCATTATCTGTGGAGTTCCCATAGGCCCTCCTCTTATCGCTTCCTGAGTCATCACTCCCTGATCACACACCCCTGTTTTACCTTGTGCGTACAAGGGTACTGGGGGACTAACAGTAATGGGTAATGATATAGCGGCGGGTGTTTGACCTGGACCCAGACCTCTTGGAGCCTCAACACCATAGGTCTGTTCCAATGTACCCGGAACAGGTACTAACGGTGGTCCCGCTACAGGGTTATACCCTGGTATCAACTGTGGTGGTGGTTGGGACATTAATTTTGGAGTCGATTCGATCTGTATTAGCTTTGGCTTCGTGTATATTGGGTCCGGCGACACTATAAAATTCGTAGTAGTTTCAAGCACTGGAACATCAGGGTAGATTCTCTTGATCTGTGGTGGAGGCTGCAACTGTATCGGCATGTCTGGTGCAGTGGGTACACTAACACCATTTTGTATCAAAGCTGTATCGCTAGTCTGTACCGTATCAGTAACTCCCTTTTCATGCGTCTGGTTCCCAGGATCCAAGCTAGTACTTGGAGCACTGTCGCTCACCGCATATGGTGGCGGACGATCATGTAACAATCTATCCATAAATTCCTCATCGTCTGAATCATCTTACTCGTCCCAAGATCTTTTATTTTCTTTAGATTTGCCTGAGTCTTTGTCGGTTTTACAAGAGGCTTTCTTTCCCTGTGTTTCTTCTCCCTGAGTTATTGCTGGGAATAACTTCAACCCGTCTACAATACCCCGTCCCCACAGTTTGCTCTCATTGTCCCACCTAGCCTCTGCATATGATTTTTCTGCCCTTCTCAGTCTTCTCTGAAACCTTTCTTGTCTATGTTAAGAGCCATCAAGTCCCAAATCGCCAAAGCCTCATATTGTGCCGGTCTCGGAGGTGGTTTATGTGTACTTAACATCCACCTCAGATTTTCTAATACCTTTGGATTAAACGTCCCATGTTCTGGGAACGCTAGACATCCTTCTTTTTCTGTTAATTTGCACCACTGTTTCATCCATAAACAAGGCGCGACACCTTTCTCTTCCATAACCGTATAAGCTGGAGTACCCTCAGGTGGCGTGGGTTCCCCATCGGTTGCAACAATATATACATCTCCCTTTAGAGCGCTCTTGAATGCTTTGACAAAATTAATTTTGCGATTCTCTTTTTTCGTATTCAATCAGAAATGGCTTAGTTCCCAGGACACTCTTCACCTGCCTTTCCCAACCTATTGTCTCTCACGGACGGCAGCCAATCCGTGCGCGACCCCTCTCGACATCTGACCTATCTCAGCGCGGCACCACTGACGTCACACTCACACACATTGCAGCTGACAAAGTCTTACGGCTTGTCCGCTCCTCACTGACCCCTACAACTCACGCAAACTAATGCAAATTATTGCGAGCACCTTAAATAACAACACAAATCTGTCGGTTTACTACAGGAAGGGTAACACGTTCGCTTCAGAACTTTACAGAGATTTCACTTGAAGCCTCAGCCGCTACTCTCTCCGTATCAGTTCCCGCATACGCAAGCAGAATTCGGCCCGCAAATTCTACTCTCGACTTGTCAATGACTCCTTCTAGTGCACTTTAGAATTTGTCAAATCTCCATCGAAGGTTTCATACATACGTTATAACTCAAACTCGACTTGTCAACCACGCCCGATCGACCTATTAAACCGCACAGATTACAACATAAACCACATTTATCTTCATACTCCGGAGTCTTAGACCTCGACAGGTCCGTACACAACAACCATCCACGTGGATAATTTTGAGCAACAAGCGCTTACATTTACATGAAGTACGCCAACTTCCCTACTCTCATACTGTGGAGTACGCCTACTCCTGCTAAACAACACTTAATTTGGCCTAATTCACACAGATTTTCCACAATCATCTGCAAAATGCATAAGCTTAGGCAAGCGCAAGAACCCTAACCACACATATTATGGCGCCGAGAACATTCCCAACTCAATTAGGCAGGCTCCGAGATCCCGGGAAAGCCATGGTGAACTTAGAAACCCATCATACTTCCAAATTGCATTATCACAGAAAAACAAATTAAATAATGAATCTCCGTCCTAGGGCCCCCCAGGGCCTAACCATCCTCTGCTACCAGAACTGATAACGCGTCCTTCTATGTCAATTTATACACATTAGGACTTGTTTTAGGCCGATGAATCTTTTGACCCAGTGGTGAGACACCGTAGAACGAGATGACTGATCAATATGTCAAGCAATATATCAATTATATTATCAACATATATCACCACAATATACTTCACTTTAGACATTGGTTAAACTGTCGGCGCAACCATGACCTTTCAGTCACGAATAACCACACCTTTATTGGAGTTTTGTGAATTTTATTCCCTATTGATTACAATCTAATAGCAAGTGTATTAACCTCAAAACCATGAAGCAAAAGAGCATAGTCACGATATGGCAGTTGTGATAAGATTTTGACAATGCAAAGATCACAAACATGAAAGCACTAACGTAAGAGATACATAGATCAGAATGCATAGAACATCATATAAGTCCCAGTTCAGCATAGCACAATGTCAGTCATGTCCGTTTGCATCTGTCAAAGTGAACACCTAATCTAACCACTAATTAGCATTAGCATGTTGGACTTCATGCAAAACAATTTAGAACACTAATTTAGAAAACATCTGACTAGGGACTCTATCCAAAAAATACAGCAGTTGGTACCTAGAAAGGAAAAGCATGTAGACAAATTACAATAGCAATTGTCATAATTACCCTCCTCAGGTCAAGTCAGCATACAGGATCAGTCTTCATCTTCAGGACATCTGTTGGATCACCGTCAATCTATCTCGTCTAAGGGGCAGGGGACACTTCCCTCATAAGGAGGAAAAGTGTAATGGGGCAGTCTATGGATAAGGATGGTTTATTTCAAGTCTCAAATCACCAAACAGAGTGACAGAGTTTCTGGATGCAATCAATATCATTCCCTACCTAGTTCTCTCGAGTCTTCTGTGTCATGGGTTTTATCCTTTTCTCGCAATACCTTCCCCCAAAATTCTATTGGATAGTCGCTACACCCCACTATCTTTAACCTATCAAATTATACATTAAGTAATGTACTTGTCACCCCACGATAATTTATAACACTTTGATTGGTCTTCATAATTGACGTTTTTCGTAGGTGGCACATCCGGGGTTACTTCATTCTCTGGCACATTCTTCAGGTCAAAAGTTCTCTTTTCCATGGTCGATTGTCCTTGGATGTTTCAAAAAGTGTTGCAAAAACGTATAAAACGTATACTAAGACAGCTAATATGCGAGTGAGAAAAATCCTCACTTGAAACATAAAACAAAGAAAAGAACACATGCTGGGTCATGGCCTTTTGCGAATCAGCACTCTGGAGGAACAGAAAAATATGCTTTAATATGAGAGCTACACAGCTAAGTTTTTCAGCTCACGCTAACTTAAGACTTATGAATTCTAATAATGCAACCTTCGTAGGTGTTAGTATATTCAATTAATCATAATGCAAGCAATTATTTCTTAAAGTCGACATTAGTATATGTGTACAATAATAACTTCACTCTTATAAGTATGTTTAGAATACATTCAAATGAATAATATTTTATGACTATTAATGCAGCATTGTTAAGTATAAGCATTTCACATCTAAAATAGGTAATATTTAGATTACGCTCTCTCACATGTATGATGAATTCTGTCGGTGAGACACAAAGTGGTTACTATTTTAGGACTGTGACGAGGTAGACTATGACTCAGAGTAATCTTATTTTAATCTGAATCCTCAGTTTAGCAGATTCCGTGAAATCAATAAAGTGAAATAAAATCTGTTTGTTGATTTTGCCTAGATTATGACAGATGTGATGAATAACCCAGAGGAAGAGAGGCAAGCAGAATTCTACCACCAGCCCTGGGCTCAAGAAGCTGTCGGAAGACACATTTTTGCTAAGGTGAGGGGCATGAACGTTTAATATATGCAACAATTAAACACTAATTGTGTAGTAGGTGACTTGTATTTCTATCGTGGACTAGAACTAAAAAAATATGATTCAGCGACATTTCCTTTCCACATTGCTATTAATTCCACAGATTCATTAATGATATGCTGCAGCCCAAAGAAACATCAAAAGTTGGCCAAACCCTTAGTGTATGCTGCCTTCCGAAAGGAGTGGACAGAAACAGCTTCAGTTAATTTTTTATGTTTTTGCATTTAAGACAGAATATTCAATCTGTGATGAAATCTGCTCCGTCCGGTTTCATCTCAGATTTTAATATTTCATGAGGTACACAGTACATCTAGTCGAGATTTCATGTGTTTTGCATCCATTTCAGATTTCATATCTTTATCTCTCTCTCATAGCTAAATGGCACTGTGGTAACAGTAATAGATCTATTTGGTTATTTACAGTGTAACATACTCACAACAGTAAGAAGAATAAACACTATTACGTAAAAAGTATTTACTGCTGCAGGACCTGTTTATCAGTGGATATAAAACAACTACACAGAATATAAAAAATCAGCAAGAAGGCATGTTTAAAAAAACGACAAAAGTAAAATGGCCATTCTAACGTGATTAAAATGTTATCTGAAACCCAACACTCATCTACTTCTGTGTGCTACACTAAGAGAGCATGATAGACAGAGCAATTTGCATTCTCAAGTTTCTTAGAGTTTCTTCGGGAGAAGAGACACTGCATACCTTGATGACAGCAGAGGCTAGAAGACAGTGTTTCCTGCAGCAGAGGTGTGAAGACAGGACGAAGGGCAAACACATGCTGCAGTAGTGGTCTTCCTCCGGGACTCAGTTTTATTGGCTTCAAGCGATATGTAGCATCTGGGAAGTGTGAAGTGTGCTGGCATAGGTGAGACTTTCTGGCAGAGGAGGTGTACACCAGCACTGGTTCATCATATTTATTCTTGATTAAAATTTGCACCACATTAAATATTCCATTGCTGTGTGTAATGTTCAACGCTACTGCAGCCGTTCATAACAACTGTGACTGCCAAATCCCACATCACTATTTCATATGACATATAAAGCATTCTATACTCTTACCACATACTCACTAAGATCCCTCACCCACACACACAACCTAGAATTAACCGTTTTCTTCTTTTAACAACAAAACTCCACGCATACCTATGCTACAAAAAGAATCCTAAGTTACACCAACGTCTACTCCATGTCCCCTTAAACTGACTGCAACACAAAACCATCAAATTTCTTAGGACAAAACGTATTTCTCACACTAGGTCTCATCGCATTCTCTCAGCCCCCAGCGTCCTCACCACAACATCACTAGGAAACTCGTGAGGAACAACTAACCCCTTACGATTTAAAGAAATTCCAGGTCATTCAACACCCAGGAACACATTACCACCATCATTTCTCTCTTCAACTACAATGCTGCCTGGAGACACACTACCTTGCCACACCGATACCCTATTAAAATTCCACACTGTTCCACTTTCCACTCTCACTGCTGTCTTGAAAACTTGAATAACATTATGAGGAGGTGGAAAACCTATACCACTGCTCCTGTTTTTTATTCTGACTAGTTAGCCAACTTGGATTTTTACTTTTGAGAAATAGCCTCTTCTAAAATCCATTTTACATTTAATTTCTTCCTTAACTCTCTCCATGTGCTTGATTATACATGTCTTCCTAATCATGGACTATTTCTTCTCCTTCATGTTTTCTAAAGCGCACAACCTCGAACCAGGAATCTGCCCCCAGAACCTTTGAAAAGGGGTACAACTAGTGTAGAATGAACAGTAGTGTGAAACACTAACAACATTGACTTGAGACATTTCCTCCACTCCAAATCTGAATTACATTCTAACTGGACAGATTCCTATAATAGTCTATTGAACCACTCATCTTGACCATTTGTGTCCTGGTGGAATATGGACATTTTCTTATGTTTAACCTCTATACTTTTCAAAAATTCCTCAAAACAGTTGCTTTCAAATTAGGAGCCACTGTCAGATATTAAACTTTCATAGATACTTTTTCCAGGGAAAACACATCATCCCAAAATCTGATGATGTTCTTAGTCTCTACGTTTTTCACCATTCTGACCTCTGACCGTTTTGAAAAGTAGTCAGTTAGAACAATCTGGAAAAGCTTACCTCAAAGGAAATGCTGCAAAAGGGCCAATTACATTAATACCCACTTGTCTCCAAGGACCTCCAGGCAGTTCCAAGAGAAGATTCTATCTTAATGGACTTAGCGGTTTTATCACTATTGGTGTATGACATCTATCCCAGTTGTCAGTAACAGCATTCATAGAGGGCTACCAGTACAATTCTGTTGCCCGTCATTTGGTCAATGACATGCTAGATGACCTTCATGACACCGATAAATAATCTCGTCTTGTAGGTAATCAGAAGGTACAGTTTTATCACACTTGGACATACAATCTGCATGTACTCTTTTGCAACCGTGAACATATTCAATCTTGTAACAGAAAATGTGTAATCTACTTAGCCTTCTTGCAGTGAACTTGGAGACAAGATATTTACTAAAGGCTTATGATTTGTCCTGATAGTATAATCTGTGCCCCAAACATAAGTTCTGTAATACCCAGAACCCTAAATACAAGATAATGGCTCTTTCTCATTAACAGAATAGTTAGGTTTAGCTTCCCTTAATCCTCTCGAATCATAAGGAGCCACCCATTCCTTCTTCCCATCTCTCTGCGTCCAACCACCTCCAATATCTACAGCACTCACTTCCACAGAAATTATGCATTCTTTGTCTGTTTCGAAAGGGTTTAAACAAGGTTCCCCTATTATTTCCCCTTTTAGTGAATTGAAAGCATTCTATTGATCAAACACTCCATTCAGATTTCACATCCTACCTCAACAAAGTCGTCCTTAAATGCTCAACTTTGGAAGCATAATGTGGAGCAAACTTTCAATAGAATTAAGTTAACCTGATGAAAGAAGACCATTGTTCCTTGGATTGTGGTATAAGTGCATTACAAATCACTTTAACCAGACATATGTGGGTGTGATTCCTACAGATTAGATGCAATGTCCTAGATACTCTACCTTGTCACTTGCAAAACAATATGTATCCATTTGAAGTGTCAACCCTTTCCTGTGCAAAGCCTACAAATATATCGACAAATGTTTATGTTCTTCCATGTCTTTCCCAAAAAACAATATGACATCATGGAAAATGACAGCACTTTTTATGCCTTCAAGTTTCTCCGTAGACATTCACCCTATTGGCAGGTCAAGTTGGGTAACCTTGAAACAGCTAAACATAATCTCTCTATTTCCGCTTTAAAAAAAAAAGATATTAGTGATACTTAGCTAGTAACGTTTAACTTATGTAAAATTGGTTAAGATCTTGCATTACTTATCTTTTATGTTTTTTGAGTATTTGATTGGCTAATCCTTGCCCCATGTATCATATCCTAAAACGTAAAGCTGACACTACTGACACTACTAAATGGTACCCCTTTGAAGTCAGCCTTCTAATGTTGGGGAACATTTGCCACTGCTTGTATGTTTGCCCACTGCCTGACAAGTGGGTTTTTACAGTTTCATCAGAGGTTCCCAATAGGTAAAAGTATCTGTGCCTCCGATACCAATACTACATTTTCAGGACAAGCTGCACCCTACCATCACTTTGATAGATAAACACGCTATGTTTATTTCCCCAGGTTGACCACTACTTCTAAAGCTGGCCAAAACACAGGTAGAGGAGTCAACACTTGCATTAAACAGACATGGACACAGCATACCACCGTAGGCTCGATGTTCGCAATCTATCGGGGATGCTGAAGGACATATTTAGTGTTTTACCAATTTGCAATCATTATTTCATTTGTGTTTTTCATTGATATACAACAGTAGAAATATATAGGTTTTTACTATTTGTTGTTGCTCCCTGTATTTTTCTGGAATTCCATTTATAGTTCCCAGTATTGCCCAAGAGTTCTCCATAGTTATTCATAGTCCATCTAATCCAGCTTACCTTACGCTTTTGTGCTTTGACTTTGCACTTTTCCACTTTTATCTTCCATTGTCAGTGTGTGGCATACCCACCAAGTACTGTACATGGGATAGATCTGCCAGGGCCTCTTTCTACTTTCCTTATACTTAGAATGAGAATCTCTGTTGCATGAATCCCTGAATGCAGAAATTACCTTCCTGTAGATTTTGTACCCACACAAGCCAATTCCATTTTTCACATCAACCTAAAGGACCTTTGGGGGGAGTACTGTTACCACAGTAACACCCAAGTCACCAGAAATATGAGCTACAGATACATCCTGTTAATTGGATTTTTACCAATCTATATTTGATTCTTTCTAATGAATTTGGCTCAATATTGGCTAAAACAGCCAATATATTAAACATAACTGCTCTTTCAAATCTGTAGAAGGCTTGCAGCTTGAGGAACGTTTTATTCTGAGACTCTTGCTGTTCAACAGGGTTATCCTGGGGCCTATTCTGGTCCTGATTGAAATAACATTCTCTTATCAGTGTAATTTCTGGAGCTACTGAATTAGAATACATAGACTGTATTCCGAGTGAAGTGAAAGTCAAATGTCTTTCCAGATATCCTTCTCAAATAGAAATCCATTATGTGAGATGTGTTGGGATATACTGTTCACTTCCAGAAGATTATGCCTGTTTTATTTACAGTGCAGATGATTTCTTGAGGCTATGATGCAGCAAACCATCACCTGAAAACATGTTGAGATATATTTGCGACAAATGGTGAAGTTGCTATGTCTTTCTAAGGTAGACAAGTTGTGCCGGATTGTGGTTAAATGGTCTCATTTGCTGGAAGAAAAAAAAAATGCAGGCTCTGTTACATAGGGCTTGGATGGTCTCTCCCAATAATGCATATTTCCACATATTAGTACCCAGAGAAAGAAGCTGTTTATTTCATTTGACGCAAGAAGTTACTGGTAGTCCTCTCTACCCATCTCTCCAGCGAAATACTTCAGTGTCTTTTTTTCATATATCATGGTATCCCATTTGTCGCAGAAGATCTATTAGAATACAGTGGACTTTTCTCCACAAAAGTGTTGAGCACATCAGGCAATTGATTCAGAGGCTTCGGACGGATACTTCTAACCTGAGATTGTGAACACCCTACGGCACCAGACTGGATTTGTAGAATTTTCTCAGTAAGCACCTTGTAAGCCAGTCAGTGGTTTTGTGTGGCTCTGTTCAATTTAGTCTTTGCCTGGAAGTGTTGCCCAAGTAACATATAACCGTCTCCCCTGCACACTGACATTAATTTATTTCTTTCTGCACCTTCAGACGCGACCCAGAACTCATTCCCTTATTTTCTTGTAACTTGTCACATCTATTTTCCTAATACGTTTCACAGTGTGCAAGGAATTATGTCCCCTGCAAAAACCATAAGATTCAAACTCTTCAGGGACTTTCACAAACAGATGTCTGTGACAGATCCCCCACCAGGTATGTCTTGGTGCCTGGGTTTGTCATGCATCTTCAAATCATGCTGGGACTGCTTTAGAATGGACCCAAGGCTATTCAGGACTGCAATGGTTGGCTGTACGTTTCATAGCACTATCAGAAGATGCAAAAAAGGCCGGTCTCACTCAAAATCAAGAATGCAGATGTGTTCTTCCTCTTGAGATCATTCCTGGGAGAGATCCTCTTCCCACTTCAATCTTTGGGTAACTCAAAATCTTAGAAAATTAAGAAGTTGAAACCTGATTCTCCTTCATCCTGTCACTCTCCTAAGGGGAAGTTGCATGGGTATCGAGTTGTCTCTCAATCTTGGTCCCGGTCCCCTACCTCAGATCAGATACTCCAACTCGTGATTTAGCCTGACTTTAGGGGCCTGTCAGCAACACTGCACCAGATCAAAGCCTTTAAAGAGGCCATGTTATGCATTTTGGCACCCTTCTGGCTCCCTCTGGCATGCCTCTGGGGCCCAAGGATCTGAGGAAACGTCCAGTCTGATTACCACTGGTGGATCTGTCCCCTGCGCTGTCTGCACCTCTTGACCCCACTGATGGATCTGCCTGATTATAGGCTGACAACGAGATCCTCACTAGTTCCTTTCCCTGCATGTCGATGCTGACACCACTGAGGCCAGAGGAAGTACTGATTGTCTTCTCAGACTTTTAAGCAAATCCAACGTGATCGCTCTCGAAGTTGCGCCTACCTCAGGCTGAACCGCATCAACTCCATTCAGACTCTGAATGAACACTCCCTTTATCCAGAAAAGTTACCTTCATGTCAGATTCAGAACATCATGATGGACTTGACGGGAATGACATGTCACAATTTCATGACAAGGAGAATCAATTTTTTAGACCTTTAAATGCCAGTGATTTAGACAATACATTGAACTCTCCATCAGGTCTCCCCACAGCGGAATTGGCTTCATTTTGCATTGTGATAAGATAAACTGTGAAAGTTTTGGACTTCCAACTCCCATTTGTTGAGGTGAAAACCAATGTCTTAATGGAACTCCTGCAACTGGGACAAACCTTCTGCAAACCTCTTCTCTTATTCAACAAAGCCCTTACAGAGACTCTGATGGGCACTTGAGAGAAGTTTGGTTCTTGTCCACCACTTATTAGGCAAGTGGCCAGAAGACACAGACCTGACCCTGGATGCCCACCCTTACTCCTTCAACATCATATGTCTGAAAGCCTAGTGGTTCAGGAATCCATGAGCACATTCAACCCAAATGTATTCGCTACTACTTCTCCTGATAGGGAATCCCTATGCATGGAGACATTCAGCAAGTAGATGTTCTCCTCAACCAGCTTAACCCTCTGCTCAGTTACGATGTTCACATGCATTGTGGGATATGGTGGAGAATTCCTTACCTACAGCATATTATCCAGGATGGACAAGACAGCAAAATATGTCATTGTATCTGGGCTGGACACCGCTGACTATTAGGCAGGGGTTAATCCATGGGCTTTTTAAGTGACATTCAGATGCCATTCAATGGCATGAGTCTCTTAGATGCAACACAGACGTGCCCTGCAATGTTAAAAAGACAGCAGAGCTACAACACGCTCCCTTAGCCTTTTCGCCCCCATGCAGCAGTTCTGCTCCTTTTGAGATTTTGGATGGGGCTTGGCACAGA
The DNA here is from genome assembly GCF_031143425.1 of Pleurodeles waltl. NCBI lineage: Eukaryota > Metazoa > Chordata > Amphibia > Caudata > Salamandridae > Pleurodeles > Pleurodeles waltl. The sequence goes on from NC_090445.1 coordinate 278,785,333, forward strand.
GACCACACCAAGGCCCACCTCAGCAGCAACATATCCCTCAGTCCTTCCAAGTTGGAGATCTGGCTGCCTCTAGGGGCAGTGCATTGTTCATTTTCTGGCCATTGCCTTAAAACCCCATTAGATGAAGCATAGCCATCCCGTTGAAAGCAGGATATAATTTTACCTCCACAGGTGGCAGAGGATTTCATCTGACAGATGGGTGCTTCCAATAGCTCAGCAGAGATATTCTTTGTTTGCACCATAGTGACTATCAGAGGACCACTTGTCTATCTTACCAGAAAGTCCAAGCTCTTTTGGACAAAGAAGCTATCAAGAGTGTCTGACATAGTAAACAGGGACTGGATGTGACTCCTGTTATTTCCTGGAGCCAAATTGAAATGGAGAGGCCTACATCCTATTTTAGATATTCAACCTTTCAGCTTCTTTCTACGAAAGGTCAAGTTCAAGATGATCAAACTGGCCCACGTTCTTTCTGCCCTGGGACCAGACAACTGAATAGTTTTGTTAGATTTTCAAGGTGCTTGTTTTCACATCCACGTCCTACAGTCCCACTATGTTATCTGCAGTTCATTGTGGGCCACAATCATTTTCAGATCTCTGTGCTCCCTTTCAGCCACATGAGCACCCCTCAGATATTCACGGAAGTGATGCCGGGGGTCACTGCACATCTTCGGAATATAGAAATACCATTCTTCCCATACCTCGATGCAGGCTGTTGAAGACTGGCTTGCCACAGTCGGTTTTGGACCACCTTCAGACAACGGCAGTCTGCTCACATCTTTAGGGTTCTTGATCACTGTGCCAAAGTCACACCTTACTTCTTCCCAGAGGCTCTCATTCAGTGGAGCTGTTCTGGATGTAGCGTTTTTTCATGCTTTTCCACTGGCTCCTTGAGTCCAGGACGTTCAGGCTGTGATCCTGATGTGTCGATCTCTGTCCTGAGATTGATTGAGGCTCTGTGGATTATTGGCTGGCTAGCGTCTTGCATCCTGCTTGTGGAACACCCCAGAGGGCGCATGCAGGCTCTGCTGTGAGATCTGAAGTCTCAGTGGTCTCAACACCAAAAAAAACTGATTCCATTCAGGTTTCGAAGAAGACTGTGGAAGACTTCTAGTGGTGGCTGCTTAACGGTAGTTGGTCAGGTGGCAGACACTTCTCCCTACCCCACCCAGAGTTAATGTTGTGACAGATGCATTGTTCGGTTGGGAAGCCCATCTAGGAAAGGTGGAGATCACAGGACTGGTCTCCAGCGCAGACCCTTCTCCAGATCAGTTGATTGGACTGGCGGGCAATTTTCTTTCCACTGAACTCCTTTGTCCTGTCCATCAAGGGGAGGGTGGTTCAGGTTCTCACAGACAAAACCACTGCTATGGGGTACTGCAACAAACGGTGCAGAGTGGGGTTCAGGGTTCTTTGCCAGGAGACTCTTCGCCACTGGAACTGACTGAGCCACCAGGGCATCCTCCTGGTAGCAAACCACCTGGCAGGATCTTTGCGTGCCAAGGCAGATGAACTCAAGTTAGCATTGCATAGAGGATTACCAATGGCAATTACACTCAGAGGTGGTGCAAGACATCTTCAAGCAGTGTGGGCAGTCCGTGCTCGATCTTTTTGCCTGTGCTGAGATCATGCAGTGTCCAGGCTTTTGCATGTTGGAGATCCATCTGAGGCGCTTTCCGCCTAAAATGGAGTCCAGGACCCCTCTATGCCTTCCCGACTTTGCCCCTCCTGCCCACATTTCTGAAGAAGATCAGTAACGACTGGGCACAAGACATCTTAATGGAACTGGATTGGGCCAGGAGAGCATAGTACCATGAGCTCTATCGTCTTATTAGTCTCCTGCTTCAGGAGGATAGTCTGTCACAAAAACAGAGTAGAGTCCTGCATCTGGGTCTGCACAACCTTCACATTTTTGCTTGCAGATTGAGCAGCAAAAGTTAACTTCTTTTGACTTGGTTGTCCAGCTACAAAAACTATTGATGATGGATGCTGGAAGAGGTTGGTAGCTTGGTGTACCTCTGACAGCCACAACCCCTGCAAGCCAGGTTGTCAGATGTACTGCTTTTCTTTCTGTCTGTAGCTCATCAAAGACTTGCTGTGGCCACTGTTAAAGTTTAATTCTTTGCCCTGATGGCCTTTCTATGGTTACCAGATCAACCATTGTTATTTACATCTTCTGTTGTAATGTGTTCTTCAAAGGATTAACTCATGTTTCTTTGCAGACCATTTGTAAGGCCACTGTGGGATCTTAACTTTGTTCTCACATTTGATGTGTACCCCATTTGAACCAATACATAGCGGTCCTCAGTGTTTTGTAATGCTGTAAACAGTTTTCTTCATAGTGATAACGTCAGCTCATCCGGTGAGTGAGTTACAGGTGCTGTCCTTTCAGCCATATAACACTTTTTTCCAGAGAAACTGGTGCTTAGGACTTGGGCAGCAGTCCTACACAAGGTTGTAACAACAGCTTTTCAAATTGGACAGTTTCTCACTATTTCGGTTTCCTTTTCTCCACCTTATCCATCGAAGGAGAAAGAGAAAGTTCATTGCTTGGGCCCCAAGGGAGCCTTGAATTTTTATATTGATCACACCAAGAACCACTAGGTGGACGATCCAGTGGTGTTGGTGTTTGCAGGAACAAAGTAAGGTAAGACACTGCAGAAAATAACCATTTCAAGGTGTATAGTTCTCTCCATCAAACTCTGCTATGCGGTTGTAAAGCAGTACCCCGCAGAGGGCTTAAGGGCTCGTTACACTAGAGCCAAGGATGCTATAACTGTGCTGTCATGCAGACTGCCTGTCTTGGACATCTGTCAGGTAACACCGCCCTACATTGGTTCACACATTCATGAAGCACTTCTGCCTTGATAGCCAGGTCTGCTGGTGAGGGAGCATTTAGCCCATGTAAGATTTTTTGTTTCAGCCATTTCACTGATACACCACCTTAGGAGGCACTTGCTTTGGTGTCTATTAACAAGTCGTGGAATCTGTAATTATAAATTATTCATCAGAAAAAGAAGTTACTTCCTTTGGTAACATCCTTTCTGGTGGTTACTCTATCTAATCGTACACTCCTCACCGACCTTTCCACCTTGTAATTCTGTGGAATGGGCCTATTATATCTTCCATCTAAAAAGGTCCCAAGTTAGAGATCTACACACTGTCAATTCTGATCACTTAGTGGCTCTTTGTCCGACAGCACAGATTGAATTCATAAAGAAACTGATGTCAGCCACAGGGGTAGCAGATATGTTACTCCGGTGTCATTTCCAGGGCGGGATGAAGTAGACCCAGAGCCACACAATGCCACCTACTCTTGCTTGGATTTGCTGAGAGAATTCTCTGGATCCAGTCTGGTTCCTGGGGGTATTCATCAGGTGAGAAAATCTATGATTAGTGTATCCACCAGAAAGAGCATTACCAAATCAGTCTGCCTTGTGCCTACTGGACTTATTGACCTCCTGCTTTTTATTGTGCCACTGGAGAGATTCAGGATGCTGCTCCTTCATTGTTCATTCAATTCATTGTTCCTTAAAGAGCAAGTGTAATCTATTTCAAGATAAACTACTGAATTTATAACAAATCTCACCTCAAATGTTGCAATTATAACATATATCAGATGTCTCCCAAATGGTAGTGGAGTCCCTTGTCAAGGCCTTCGTTCAGTGCACATTATCCCTGAAAGGAGTGTAGAATACACAAACATCTGGAATTTTGAGTTGTCACAATGGCTATGGCTGTGATTACCCCCTCCATGCAGCGAACAGTACCTCTAATATTTACAAACACCATCACAACAATGAGGGGGCGTGTAGACAGGCTCTATTTATCAGAAGAGGCCATGCTGATGTTGTTTTGGGCTCTGGATCCGGAGTAAAAATTCACCTTATTTCACTTGGCAGGAAAAGAGATGGTGCTGATGGAAAGAATCTGATACCTTATGTCTTGTGATACATTTACTGTATATGTGCATTTATGCACATATTGATCATTCCATTGAGCACTAGAACAACGCTGGTTACAAAGAACCTGTTGCCTTAGACGCAATTGATGTTGCATATTTTAAAGCTAATAACGCCCCTTCAGCACACAAATGAGCACAAGATGCCAGGATAGCATTTATTGTCACCCCATTCTATCTGCCAAATAACTATTCTTACATGGTTCTAGTTACTCAAACAGTTTGTCTATACACAGCATTCCATTGCAAGTTGACCTTAATAAGTTAATACTAGGGCTGAGTGCTTGACCTAAATGTATGGCTTTATCTGTCATGCAGAAGGCACTATCAAGAGTTGTAGATTCCAAAATGAGCCGGGGGAAAAGCACAGAAAATCTAAAACCATGTCAAACTTGTATTACTTCTCCTGAACATTCAACGTCAAGTCCAGTCTTTGCACTACTCATTTCTACATTGGATTATCCGAGAGGGAGTGGACACAGTGGTCCTGGGTAATCTATAATCTGAAGCAATGCGCAGCAGCACACGCAGTTGCAGCACAAAGGGGCACAGAACACCGTCTTTGTGCTTTCGCCATTGGCTTCTGGGAAAACGAAGTATTCATATTTTTACGTGGAAATGTAAATATTGCCACTGTAGAGATAACGGATTATAGAGCAGCGTATGGCTTATTTACAATAGTTTAGCACACCAAGGGTATTTTGGGTATATGATGGACATAAGAACTAGAACGTAACGTAATAAAATCGGGCATCGAGGCAGAGTTCCTTCATACACTGAGACAAAAGACCATGGACCCATGGGAGCAGGCGTTCCGCCATTTAATTGATTACTTAGCAGTAGAGCTGAATCTATGCCATATAATCAAGGGGTTTATAAATTAGTTATTTTGAGATTTATTGTCTATAAATGTATTTTAAGCGGATATCCTGAACCTTGCCTGGGCGCCTGTGTTTTAGCAATACGAATACGAAAGCAGAAACTGAAGAGACTTCATCGTGTTTCTTTAAGAGTGACGAGACGGAGAGTAGACTACTGTAGGCGTCATCAGCTGTTTTTTATCTTTAATGGACACCTGCCATCCAAGGGCAGCATATCCTGCTAAGTACCCAAATGGGGGTAGAACCCTTAGATCACATCAGCATGTGAGCCAATGGGAAGCTTTCTCTGACTCCACCTTTGTCAAAGCTATATTAACGGTAGAGTGGGTCCTTGCTGTTTTGCTTATTTAGTAATCATAATATTGTTGTAATATGTAATGAACATCTTTTGAACAAAAGTAGCTTCTGTTGGTTGCACATAACAGGCAACCTTTTGTAATGGAAATCAGGCGAGGCACACACCATATGCATGGCAGGATATATATGATGTATGTGTTATTATCAGAGTAGACTCAATTCTGCAAGTCTGTACTATTCTGAAAATGTAATTGGAATGGTGTAATAGTGATTCGAATTTTTATCCAGACAGAGGCTGAGAGTAAAATAACAATGCAACAGGAGTCACACAAGTCAGTTACTAGCACTAGCAGCGTGACTTGCTGGCTTCTCTCACTGGTCAGTTCCACTGACAGCATATCCAGGTTGAGTCCTCGGTCACAGTATGTTCTTGTAGCTTGGAAAGGTGTACACATATAAAGATGTTATGTTATACTGAGAAGCATTTCGCACGTGAAATTTACCGTCACTTGAAAGGCTATAAATAAATACTTTTACATTTTCTACAATTCATACTCGTAGTCTTTGACGTTTCAGCAACAGAGGTAACTCTTGCACAAATATCAAGAACAAAGAATTTCCTATACCTATCAACAAGACTTTATACATTTTAAGTTGTTAACTAAATGTGCACTTGTGTAGATATTGCCTGAAGTTCGAAGGTTGCCAACTTCCTTATGTCATCTTCTAGGATCAATTTTGCAAATGTTCACAAAGAAGTGAAATGGAAACCAAAAAAGGACTGTGTTGCTCTAAAAGAGACTGATGCGTGTTCCTTAGTTTTACCAGTCTTAGCTCTTGCTTTAATAATTGTTAAAGCACTTTTATTTGGAACAACTAAAAGATGCAACTCACCCAAAATTTCATACAGTGCTGCAAGTGAAATTTGATAATTGTATTCAGACAACATCTTGGAGCAATATTATACTAATGTGTCATTGTCATCATTCCTGTTAAATGTATATATGAATAACCTAATTTTGTACTATGGCAACAACTGCCACCCCACTTTTTTTAATTGAACATGAAAACGTTTTTGAATTCAGTGATCAATGCAATTTAATCCAGCTTGGACTTCCTTGAACGAGGCCTTAAAAACAATGTGCACATAGTCCTCCATAATGCCTCCTTCTGATGCATAATTCTAACTTCATATTTCTGACCTTTATAATATCCCTTGTTGCCAGACTGGATCTGGAGAAATCTTCAACAGATGCTCCTTTATACTGTTATGTGGTGATGTATGGCTCTGTGGGGATTACACTGCCCAAGAATTAGCAAACAATGTACTAGGGAATAATGTCCCCTCCAAAGTCATGTGTCCAAACTGTTTCATGATTGCAGAAAGTAGATGTTGTTCACTGAGTCGCAAGAAATCTATTTATGGTGCTTGGCCTCCAGGCGCGACTTTGTGTGACAATTGTGCCTCATGAAAGGTTATTCAGGACCAACTGTCAAAGCTCTACATTGCTGAGCTGAGCAAAAGAAAAGATCGCGGCCGAAGCGTAGGTCCTACTCGAAACCACATGCCCAGTGTCAGTCTCAAGGCCGCTCTTCTGAAAAATCCACATCCCAGTCAAAGTCTAGACATAAGCAACATTGCAGTGCCGGTCTGACGAGGAGCTTTACCGATGATGAAGCATGACATCCTCTTGGATGTGTGAGGTTATTTGCTCCTAAATTTTAGGACCCCCACATGTGTTCCCTTCTTTCTAATTGGAACAGTGTATTATTTATTTTTCATAGCCTTATCGGGAGGACATACACTGGACCATAACCCCTCCCTATCCCTTTTTTTTTTTGAGTCTATAAGCGCAAGAAAGCCAAGCGGACCTCTGCCCCATTCTTTGCCTCATAGTTTAACAAGAAGTATGGGTCAAGGTACACGTTCCACCCTCCAATGTTTCAACTGACATGCCTCGAACTTCCCTGGCCATCATCGAAGCTGCAGTAGATAGTGGCCTATAAGGAGGCCATTCCGCAGCCCTTTCATGTATTTCTGGCTCAATCTGGCATGCCTTGAGGCCCTGCACTTTCGGAGGGGCCTCCAGCTAAATTTCTGCCAGCAGACCAACCCTAGGTGCAGACTGCCCTGCGCTTAATCTGTGCTGGCTTTTACTCTACACCAATGTCCTTTCCCTGTGCCGAGGCCACTTGCGCCGTTCGACAGTCCAAACCCAGACCTGTGTCGCATTATGAAATCAAAAAGGCACAAGCTATGCTACCGGATTCCAATTCAATATCTCTGACCTGATGCATTCTGTTTTTGTTTTTGATTTGGACCCAGTTGAATAATCATTTGATGCCCTTAAGTCCTCATGATGATGATGAGGAGGAGGGGGTCCAGTACCGTTTTCCTCACTATATTAGGGATTTATTATATGTAGACTTGCAAAACAGCTAGTGGGCTAGAGACATCTCCTGAAATGGAGCTAGACTTGGCACCTGGCCCATCAATGGAAGAAAGGCTTTCTGTAGGGATTCAGAGGCCAACTGAAGCATCTGAAATACTGGTGCTTACTGTAAAAATGAAGGCAAATGTATTGCTTGAGATTGTTCAACCAAGGCCTGCGTCATCAGAGCCATTTTTTGGTGTTTAATTAAGCCCTCAATGGTGCACTTCTGGCATTCTAATCTAATCGGTGCTCATGCCTGCCTGCCAGTCGACTTGTGGCTTGGTGGCATAGGCTGGCCTCAGTTAATCTGGACTTCCTAACTAAGCACCCTACACCAGAGAGTTTGATTGTGCAAGCTTCAACAAGCAAGTTTCATCCAAATTCCTTCCTGACCAGCCCTCCAGATAGGGAGTTCAAAACAATTGATACTTTTGGAAAGATAATGTTTTGTTTTGGAAGCCTTGCACTCAGATACATAAATACAGTTTGCCCTTATGGAAGGTATACCCATGCACTATGGGAAATGGTCAGAGACATCTTGCTGTCTGTCCCAGAGGATCTCAGGGCCACACTAGCATAAACAATACAGGATGGTTAGTACGCAGGCAAGTATATGTTCCAAGCGGGTTTGACAATATGGACTGCATCAGCATAGCATTTGATACCAGTGTTGTATTCAGAAGGCATGTCTGGATGCAGGCAATCAGATTTTATGGTGACGTGCACCCGTCCTTAATAGACATGCCTTTCAGTCGCTCCTGGCTGTTTGAAGAATAGGATAGAATGAGGCAAGCATACTTGCACCACAGCTTGATGTTTGGGAGCTCTTGATGTCAGCAAAGCAATTCCCTAAATCATACAGCAAGTCCAGGGGGTTACACCAGGGGCCTAGCATACAGACCTGCCTGTACCACAGCAACCAGCCCAGTCCTTTCAGGCTGTGGATTTTGTGCCAGCAAAAGCCACTCAAACCTCCAGGGACAGTAGTCCGCCAGTTCATCCTCCCCTGCTGCAGCAGGTTCCAGGAAGCTTTAGTTTGCCACCCTCAGGCACATACCTGGCTGGTGGGAGGCTCAATTTGACATTCTTGGCTGGAGATCGATTATGTCAGACAGGTGGATCCTACAAATTAGTCAAAGAGGCTAAGTAAGCCCCACCATTCATTTCCCCCACCAAATTTCCTTCCCACAACAGACAATCATTCAGGGGATCACACTGCCATCCTGATGTAAGATGGCAACCTTTTGTTTTCAAGGTGTGCCTCTGAGTAGATACCGGACTTGGAAACGTTTGGAAAATGCTACTCGTGTTACTTCCTCATTCCGAAAAAGGACGGAAGCCTAGGGTCAATTTTGGACCTTCACCCACTGAATGTCTTTCTGAGGAAGTACAAGTTCAAAATGCTCACTCTGACTCCGATCCTCTCAGCTCTGGACCTGAGAGACTAAATGGCGTCCTTGGAGTCAAACATGTATTTCCATGTACCTGTTTTGTAGTTTCAGAGTCATTACCTACGGATCACAATAACCAAGGAACACTTCCACTTTAATGTGCTTCCCTTTGACCTTACCTCAGACTCTCCGTTCACTGTGGCAGTTCTGGACATGCTAGCTTTCCCTTGGCCGAGGCAGGTCCAGGACATTCAGGTTATGATCTCAATGTTCAGGATCAGTACTGGATCTTGGTGAGGATGGTTTGGAGGTTTGGTTGTTTCCTAGCCTTGTATATCCTCCTTGCTTCAAATACTTGGTGGTGCATGTGGGCCCTGCAGTGGACCCTCAGGTCCCGTTAAGCCCAGCGTTAGTGCTGTCTCTCCTCTACCATTCACATCTCAAAGGTTACTGCATGGGAACTGCAGTGGTGGCTAAACAAATGCCAGTTTGACCTGTGACAGGCGACTCTCCCTTGCCTACACAGAGTTCCTGGTGGTGATGGGCACATCACTGCTGGGCGGGAGAGCGCCTGGTGGAGGTGGAGAGTAAAGGGCTCTGGTCTCTAGGGGTCACCCAGCTCCATCTCAGCCTTCTGGATCTTCGGGTGATCCGTCTGGACCCATCCATCAAAGCGAGGCTGGTGCAGGTCCTCAGACAACTTGACTGCCATATGGTAGTACTAATACCGACCTCACAGGCTAAACTTTCTGATGTCCTTTTATTTGTTCTTATGTTACCCCTAAGAGGGCAAAACGTTTCTGCATTGACTACACCAAGAGCTCGCATAGGCGAACAACTGTGTGGGGTTCTGGTTGAAAGAAAGGCAGGGCGGTGCAAAAGAGGATCCTGTCAAGGCGGATAGACCTTTGCGTCCAAGTCTGCTACACAGTGGCCATGAAGGAGCCGCTGAAGACCCCCAGGCTCATTCCACAGGTCCATGGCTGCTACTCTATCTTTGGAATAAGGGGTTCCTGTTCTACAAATCTGCCAGGCTGCATTGTGTCTATACGACATTACTGTCTTGACAGTCAGGCCTGGAAAGAATGTCATTTTGCCCTCTAAGGTCTGCTGGACTTTTTGGTCCTCACCAAGACTCTCCACCTTCAGGAGGTATTGCTATTGTATCTGTTCTAAAGGTGATAAATCTGCGGTTAATATTCATCAGAACAAGTTTTTTTAAATGTTTTTAATCTTTGGTAACACTTCAACTGGTGGACATTCTATCTAACAACAGATTCCTCAATGCCCTCCCATCTCCCTGTTCTGCAGAGTAGCCTCTTTTACATTTAAGAAGATCCCAAGTTAGCGATTCGGCACACTGTTTCAAATTATTGTTTTACACTCCACAAATGAAGGTACTGAAGGAGATAGATGCAAGAAACTAATGTCAGCACACTAGGATGATATCTATATGTGGCTGTGCTGTGTCAGTCACGAGGTGGTGGATAGTCGCCATGTAACCATATGGCCCCACCTACCAGCACATATGAGCAATGCTGGATGATTTCTCTGGATCCAGTCTATTTCAAAGGAATATCTCCAGAGGTAAAGAAGAGGAATCTGCGGTTAGATAGAGTATCTACCAGAAAAGAAAAAGCTTTACCAAAATAAGTTCTTTGAATTTCAACCCGTTTCTCCATGCATCAGTATCCCAAATTGTCTTGGTGAGTAAGACAATGCAACTAAACTAAATGTGGGATAGTTTAACCACTTAGCTGCTGGGCCAATCTCCCTTCAAGAAAACCCTCCACCCCTTCTTCCAGTGCTGAGCCCTTTTTTGGCTATTTTAGGTAGTTTGCACTTAGGCCTTCATAACGTTTTGTCCACTTAAGCCATCCACGCCAAATTTGCCCTTTTTTTCCACCATCCTAAGGATTCTAAGGGTACCCAGAGTTTGTGGGTTCCCCTGGAGGAGACCAAGAAATTAGCAAAAATAGAGCAAAAAATGTTTTTTTTTTTCAGACAAATGGGAGGAAAAAAGGGCTGCAGAAGAAAATGTGTTTTTTTCCCTGAAAATGGCACCGCCAAAGGGTTTGCGGTGCTAAACTCATCATCTTCCCAGTTTCAGGAACAGGCAGACTTGAATTAGAAAACCACATTTTTCACCACAATCTCGGCATTTTACTGGGACATACCCCATTTTTACTATTTTTTGTGCTTTCAGCCTCCTTCCAGTTAGTGACAGAAATGGGTGTGAAACCAGTGCTGGATCCCGGACAGCTAAACATTCCTAAAAAGTAGGCACAATTCTGAATTCAGCAAGAGGTAATTTGTGTAGATCCTTCATGGTTTTCCTACAGAGTGTAACAGCTAAAATAAAAAAAATATTGAAATTGAGGTGAAAAAATGAGCCATTTCTGTCCATGTTTTCTTCTATAAGTTTTTCCATCTGTGGCATACTAGCATGTAAATTACAGGGCATTTCTCAAATAGATTTCTTTTTTACACTGTCTTACATTTGGAAGGAACAAATGTAGAGAAAGACAAGTGGCAATAACACTTGTTCTTCTATTCTGTGTTCCCCCAAGTCTCCTGATAAAAATGGTACCCCACTTGTGTGGGTAGGCCTACTGCCCCCGACAGGAAACGAAACATGGACACATCACATTTTTACATTGAAATCTGGCAAGTTTTTTGGAAAGTGCCTAGCTGTGGATTTTGACCTCTAGCTCAGCCGGCACCTAGGGAAACCTACCAAACCTATATCTTTTTCAAAACTAGACACCTAGGGGAATTCAGAATGGGGTGACGTGAGGCTCTCACCGGGTTGTGTTACTCAGAATCCTTTGCAAACCATTAAAATTTAGCAAAAATAAAAAACACTTTTCTCTCAGATTTCGATGCTTCAAAGTTCTAGACACAAATTTCCTTCCACCCAGCATCCTCCCAAGCCTTCCGATAAAAAATGGTACCTCACTTGTGTTGGTAGGCCTAGTGCCCGCGACAGGAAACGCCCCAAAAGGCAACATGGACACATCAAATTTTTACATTACCAACTGACGTGTTTTTTAGAAGGTGCCTAGCTGTGGATTTTGGTCTCTAGTTCAGCCGGCATGTAGAAACTACCAAACCTGTAAATTTTTTTAAACTAAACACCTAAGGGAACCCAGGATGGGGTAACTTGTGGCGCTTTCGCGACGGTCTGTTACACAGATTCCTTTGCAAACCTCAAAATTCGGCAAAAACAACACTTTTCCTCACATTTCGATGATAGAAAGTACTGGAATGTGAGAGGAGCGACAAATTTCCTTCCACCCAGGATCCCCCCAAGTCTTCTGATAAAAACGGTACCTCACTTGTGTGGGTAGGCCTAGTGCCAGGAATGGATCACACAACCGTCAATGTTAGTCCTTACATGAGGGCAACTGTTGATCCTGGGGTGATCTATTCCTGATGCAGGCACAAGTTACAGGCACTCAAGTGGGGGTGGTGTTTTGATCAGGACAAATGGGGAAACACTGGGTGGTATGAATTTTGTGGATCTTCAGCATATTCCTGTAGTTTGTGTGACAGATATGCAAGAAAATAGTTTTTATTCAACATTTCACCTTCGAAGGCTATTCTGGGTAAGAAAACTTTGGGGAATCCACACAGGTCACATCTCTGTAGACTCCCCCTGGTGTCTAGTTTCCAGAATTGTCTGGGTTTAGGGACCAAAAACGCAGGTGCCTGCCTTACAAAACCAGGTTGTTTTGTGATAGATAATATTGATGACTCTGTGATACGATTTGGACGGTGGAATTTGGGGCTGAACTAAATTGGGGAGCTCCCAAGAGAGCACTCTCTCTGTGCTTGCTGCCAAATTCACCTGCTCTCTGGGTTGGGCTAACTCGCTAGTGTCCCTCTGCACAGACTGTGCTTGCGAAGGGACAGCAGTACTGTCCTCATCACCTCCCTCAAAATCACTGGAAGAGTTGTCGGAAGAATCACTCCCAGAGTCTGCGCCATTGTCCTATCCCTCAAATGCTGTCTCAGTATCTGCTCCTATGTCAGAGCTGTCCTCTACACCTGAGTTAGGGCTTGAGCAGCAGTCTTCCAACAAGACGCCATCTTACTACTGGCTAAACTCTCACTCTAAAGCACTAGCCTACGTAGACAGTCACAAATTTGCTGGTGGGTGTGTGTGTGTGTGATGCGTGCAACAGTAAAGGTCAGTCACCTTACCTTCGCTTCTTCCCTCCATCAGCACGTTCTCTCGAGACACTAAAAAAAGACACACTCTTACTTCACCTTGTCACATACCAATCGTGACAGTCTTTAGCGCCCAGTCCAACAATCATTATTGGTGCTCCCTCTCCCAAGACCTCCTCCTCGGATTGCCTTACTACCACCCAGCAAAAGTGCGCTTCATCTCTCCATAGCACCTCTCGCACATGGATTTTATTTGTATTATTGCACAGGTAATGGCTGGCTTTACTAATCCACTCAGCTATACAGATTTGATAATTTCAGTAGGCATATGAACCTTCTGCACTATTTTATGGCATCAAAACTGCCACTAGACAAAAGTCAGATCCTTTTGTAGCAGAAGCATAATCACAAGAGTTACTTGACTTTTTTATTGATGCCTTAAAGCCGCAATTGAAACACGTCAGTTGAAGTATTTGCATTGCTTTGAGGACTGCTATATATATATATATATATATCTGTGTGTGTGTGTAAAGAGCTCACTTTTATATGTGGGTGTGGTTTTCCGGGGGGGCCGTTCGCAGCCCAGAGGGAAACCACACGCATTGACAAAAGTGATCTCTCTCTATATAAATATATATATTTGATAGAGACTTCTAGTTGCAGTTTCCTTACCTTTGAATTTCCCCAGGCGTCAGACTGGATCCGGAGATTTTTCTTCGAGCAGTACCTCTGCGCGCCGTCAGGTGGCATCGGTCAACTGCGTGGGCATCGTTGGCGTCGTGCTCGCCATGATAATGTCGCAGCTGTATATAGGTGCCACCCCGGTGCACTGACGTCAGTTCTTTTCTTTCCGCACCAGCCTACGCGCAGAGCCAGAGAAGAGCATTTTTTTACTATGTCAACTTTTTTGTTGACTTTTTTGACGAGTTAGAAGATGCATCAAGGGATGGTACCGCAAGACCGTATTTAAGCCTTGCGACTCCTGTCACCGAACTATGTCGGTGACGGAGCCGCACCTCGTGTGTCTCGGATGCCTGGAGCGCAATCACGACCCGAAGTCGTGCTAAGAGTATGGGGCCATGAACCCGAAGGCTTTGAGGGAGCAGTCCTTAAAGCTCATGGTGGCACGACACTCGACTCCGCGACGCTCACGGTCCCGTTCGAGAGGAAGGTCTTGAGACCGACTGCGGAGTCACCACCATTCTTCGTCCTCCAAGTCATTGGAACATTCGGGTCACAAAAAGTCGAAGAAGGAACAAGCGTTTTTTGACTTCACCCCGTCGATCGGATGTTTCGATGCTGGAAGAGCATCGACGCTCTAGGCCTCCGTCAATGGAGCCTTCTTCTGGGTCGGCTCTGCATTTCCCAGACTTCCCGGGAGCTGGAGCCACCCCCTGCCCAACTTAAAGAATTTTACGAAGCCATGCGCCTCATTTTTGGGCGGTCCGACCCACCTTCGGGCACAGAGGAGTTGGTTGGAGTCCCCTCGGTTTCAAAGCCGTCGGCTTCGGCCTCGGCTTCGGAGGGCCCCTCCTGAACCAATCGCGGATCCGTCCCAACCCCAGTCGTGGCATGGCAACCTTACCCGGCATCGGGTCAGACATCAACGCTCCCAACGTCGGTTGGGCCCACAATCGACGTCGATCCCATACTCATATCCAATGACCCGGAGCCGGACCAACGTCTATCAACGCCTATTCCGTTCTCTATGGGCTCTCCTGGGCGCAAGTAGATAACATCCGCCAGTGGCTCTGGAGGGGGACGGGTGGCCAGACTGGATTAGTCTCCCCGTGAAAGTTCCTGTCCCGTCACTGTCTCAGCTGCACATGGGATAAGGATGCTTGATGTGGCGGTCTTTTCATTCTTACCCGGTGCATGCCCTGTTCAGCGGTGCTTTGCCATGGCGGTCTCTGGACTGTTCAGCGGTGCTTTGCCATGGCGGTCTCTGGACTGTTCATCGGTGCATGCCCTGTTCAGCGGTGCTTTGCCATGGCGGTCTCTGGACTGTTCAGCGGTGCATGCCCTGTTCAGCGGTGCTTTGCCATGGCGGTCTCTGGACTGTTCAGCGGTGCTTTGCCATGGCGGTCTCTGGACTGTTCAGCGGTGCTTTGCCATGGCGGTCTCTGGACTGTTCAGCGGTGCCTTGCCATGGCGGTCTCTGGACTGTTCAGCGGTGCATGCCCTGTTCAGCGGTGCTTTGCCATGGCGGTCTCTGGACTGTTCAGCAGTGCATGCCCTGTTCAACGGTGCTTTGCCATGGCGGTCTCTGGACTGTTCAGCGGTGCTTTGCCATGGCGGTCTCTGGACTGTTCAGCGGTGCATGCCCTGTTCAGCGGTGCTTTGCCATGGCGGTCTCTGGACTGTTCAGCGGTGCTTCGCCATGGCGGTTCTGGAACGGGCATTGGTGTGTGGCATGATGTTCCCTGGACTGGGCATTGGTGTGTGGCATGACGATCCCTAGACTGGGCATTGGTGTGTGGCATGACGATCCCTAGACTGGGCATTGGTGTGTGGCATGACGTTCCCTCATAGAGCACCGGGGCTGTGGCAGCCGGGGCCCTCCTGGGCACTGACTCCGGCGGTGGTCTCCTGACCAGTGACGATACTTGGGCCCTCCTGGGCACTGACTCCGGCGGTGGTCTCCTGACCAGTGACAATACTTGGGCCCTCCTGGGCACTGACTCCGGCGGTGGTCTCCTGACCAGTGACGATACTTGGGCCCTCCTGGGCACTGACTCCGGCGGTGGCGGTGGTCTCCTGACCAGTGATGATACTTGGGCCCTCCTGGGCACTGACTCCGGCGGTGGTCTCCTGACCAGTGACAATACTTGGGCCCTCCTGGGCACTGACTCCAGCGGTGGTCTCCTGACCAGTGACGATACTTGGGCCCTCCTGGGCACTGACTCCGGCGGTGGCGGTGGTCTCCTGACCAGTGACGATACTTGGGCCCTCCTGGGCTATGACTCTGGCAGTGGTCTCCGGACCAGTGACGACGGTGCTGGCGGTGGCGTATCCACCACCGGGAATGATGCTGCCCTTCTCCGCCGTGATAGTCACAACAGGCTGGGCAGACTTCCTCTGGCCCTTCCCCACCTTTGATGGAGTCACAGCTGACTCTCCAATCCCCTTGGGACCCCTGTGAGTTGTTTTCCCACCAGGAGTCTTCACATGGTCCCGTCGTCCACTTTCCAATTTCAGAGCCTTTACAGGGGGTGGGCTGCCAGTGCCTTGGCTCCGGGTCATACTGCCTGCCCTGGTGGCCGCTGCACTCCACATACCTTGAACAGGCACCACTGGTATTGGTGCCTTTTTGGCTGAGGCGCTACGACGGGACTGATGAATTGGAGGGGGGGTGGGGGCAAAAAGGTCAACTTTACAAAGGGACAGTTTCTGACGAACACTGGGATGGGTAGTTGGAGGGGGTCTGGGAGTGGAGGAAGAGGAGGTGGTTGTAGGAGGTGTCACTTTAGGTGTTTTGGGTGCAGGTACTGGAGGCTGTCGTGAGGTGGATGGATGTTGGGTGTGTGGTTGCCGGCGTTTGTGTACTTTGGGAGGGGGCGTCACAGACACACTGGGAGAGGACACAGGGGACGTGTAAATGGGAGTGGAGGTTGTGAGTGCAGGTGAGCGGCTTGTGGTGCTGGGTGTCCTGGTGCGATTACTGGTGCCTGTAGATGTGGTGCATGCAGGTGTGTGTGTAGACGACACTGGGAGGGAGGAGGGAGAAGAGGAGGAGGGGTACACAGTGGAGGCAGTGGATGTTGCTGTGTCTATGTGGGTGAGGCTTTCATGAGTGCCTGTGGGTTGTGTGGTGCCTATGTTTGCTTGAGCTACTTGTGTGTGTTGACTTGTGTGCATGCTGGTCTGTAGGTGTGCTTGGGATGGGCGCGGGTACAGGGGATTGGGTCTGGGTGGAGGAGGTTGGAGGGGGGAGGCTAGACACAGGGACAATGGCTGCCATCAGTGCTGAGGCCAGAGATTGCAGGGTTCGCTGAATGACAGCCTGACCAGAATGAATGCCCTCCAGGAATGCATTACCGTGTTGCAACTCTCGTTCTACACACTGGATGGCATTCACAATGGTAGACTGCCCAACAGTGAGTGACCTGAGGAGGTCAATGGCCTCCTCACTGAGGGCAGCAGGGGTGACTGGGGCAGGGCCTGAGGTGCCTGGGGCGAAGGTGATGCCCACCCTCCTGGGTGAGCGGGCACGGAGCGAACGCTGAGGGGCTGATGGGAGGGCGGTGCTGGTCGGGGAGGTGGCGGCTGTACCTGTAGAAGTGGGGCGCACAGATGGTGCCGCCACCACATGGGAGCCCCCATCGGTGGACGAGTCTGTGTCGCTGCTTGGTGATCCAGTGCCCGACGTGAAGCTCCCCTCGCCCTCCGTCCCACTGGTGCATTCTGAGTCCGTGGTGTGGCCCTCCATGGCCATGTGGGATCCCTCGTGCTCCGGTGCCACTGTACCTCTGCCTGATGATGCTGATGCACAAAAGAACAGTGAGAGCACAAAAAGGGGGGGGGGACAGAATAAGAACAGGTTGAGTGCATGGCATACCGCTACCGTTGGCGGACAAGACAGACACAGCAGTCCCCTGCATTACGCCGTGCTCCTGGCCTCTGCATATGCAATTCCTGGGATATGGTCTACATGGCTATGGTGGACATCTGCACGCATGGATGCCACAGGGGCAACTATACTTGTACTTGGCACTCTAATGAGGTGGGGTAGAGTGCCACATGGCCTGCATTACAGAGGGGCCTAGTCTACGTATTTCTGGCTGGCCTAGGTACACCCACAGGCCTCCTCCTCCACCCAGACCCCTCTACTGCGCACAAACTCCACAGAATGAGGTTGTACTCACCCCCTTGTGTCTGCTGTGATGCCCTCAAGCGCCCCTCCAACTCCGGGTAGGCCACCGCCAGGATCCGGAACATCAGGGGGGTCATGGTGCGACGGGCACCCCTCCCACGTTGGGAGGCCATCCCCAGCTGAGCCTCCGCCGTCTTCTTGCTGCAGCGGCGAATGTCCTCTCATCTTTTCCGGCAGTGGGTGCCCAGTCTCTGGTGGGCCCCCAGGGTCTGGACCTCCTTGGCGATGGCACGCCAAATGTCCCTCTTCTGGTGGGCGCTGACCTACATGACATGCACAAGGGAAGACGAAAAGTCATTACCAACTGCACCGTCGATGTGAGTGGTCCCCTCCCTTCTCAAGCCATGTGGCCCATTCATTCACATGCATTAATGTTTCCTGAACTCTGCACCCTTCCCTCTTCCAACCAGCCCTCTCCACCCAGGCCTAGCCCATACAACATGTTCCCTGTGTACTAACCTGTTGGTCTGGAGGACCGTAGAGTAGCGTGTACTGGGGGAGGACCCCGTCTACCAGTTTCTCCAACTCCTGAGCAGTGAAGGCAGGGGCCCTTTCCCCAGACGCAGCAGCCATTGTCGCTTCCAGACCGAGGTCACAGCAGCACTTGCAGTGTAGGTCCTCTCCTGTTGAAGGTCAGGTATCTAGTGATTGAACAGATAGAAAATGGCGGTGACGTGCGCGGCGGTGACGTCCGCGGCGGTGCATATCATCACCGCCGGCGCACCTGTTCATTGGCTCCTGGGACCCATAGGGTCCTATGTTAACCAATGCAGCATTGCGCCGCGGTCTATGACCGCCTACCGCGACGGTGTGCAACGCCAGCGCAGTTACCCCTCAATCCCATTGTCCCAGTTTAGAGGTCAGGCAGCCGCCATTTCAGGGGCCCACATGGCTTCATTTACTTCTACGTCACACACAGCTAGGCCTACATTCAACACACATACAGGAAGGCTTTTGTGTTTGGTGTAGTCTTCTGTGTAACTGTGGGTACATACCCGGAGGAAAATTGACTTTATCGTCGCTGTTGTCCTTTGTAGGCGCCGTCAGCTGGGACATGTGAGAAGATGGCGGACAATGGAAAAGCGACATGTAATCGTCACCTACAGGTTTGACCGTGCCACAATCCAGGAACTATGTACCCAGTTGGAGCCAGACCTGATGTCACCAATCCGCCATCCCACTGGAATCCCCCCTGACGTGTAGGTGCTGTCAGTGCTCCATTTCCTTGCAAGTGGGTCTTTTCAGACAACAGTAGCCATGGCATCAGGGATGTCCCAGCCCATGTTTTCCAACATCTTGTCCAGAGTGTTGTCTGCCCTGCTGAAACACTTAAGGAGATACATCATTTTCCCTGAGGTGGAAGATTGCCTACAGTTAAAGGTGACTTCTGGGCCCTTGGACATATCCCCAACATCATAGGTGCCATTGATGGGACCCATATAGCTCTGGTCCCCCCCCACAGGAGTGAACAGGTGTACAGAAACAGGAAGAGTTATCATTCGATGAATGTACAGATGGTCTGTTTGGCAGACCAGTACATCTCCCAGGTTAATGCTATGTTCCCTGGCTCAGTGCATGACGCCTACATCCTGCGGAATAGCAGCATTCCTGATATGATGGGTCAACTCCAGAGGCACCGTGTATGGCTATTAGGGGACTCTGGTTACCCCAACCTCTCCTGGCTATTGACCCCAGTGAGGAATCCCAGGGCAGAGGAACAGTACAATGAGGCCCATGGGCGGACTAGGAGGGTGATCGAACGCACCTTCGGCCTCCTTAAGGCCAGGTTCAGGTGCCTCCATATGACAGGTGGTTCCCTATTCTACTCACCGAAGAAGGTGTGCCAGATTATCATCGCCTGCTCGATACTTCATAATTTGGCTTTGCGACGCCAGGTGCCTTTTCTGCAGGAGGATGATCCAGATGACGGTGTTGTGGCAGCTGTGGAGCCCGTGGACAGTGATGAGGAGGAAGCTGAGGAAGAAGACAACGACAACAGGGAGTCAGTCATACAGCAATATTTCCAGTGACACACAGGTGAGAACATTTTCATTTTTACCATTACATTCACTGTCACACGTCTTCCTCTATCCTGTGTGTAATTAATTGTGATTATTTGGTAATTGAGTTGTTTCTTTCCATTACGGTTTCACAAGTGTGGTTACCAACGTGTGTCATCTACTTGCATCCTTCAAGGACTTTTGATATGTGACATTGGTATGTTGCCTTTACATCTCACAACACATTTTGACACTGTCATTGATATTACATTTTAACAAATCATAGACTGACTCCAGATTGTTTTGTGTTTCAAGGGTGTTTATTGAAGTGATCAAAAATGGAGGGGGGTTGTAAAATGGTGAGGGGTGATGGAGGAATGTCCATGGCAGACTCTAGTCTATTAGTCTCGCATGTGCACTGCCCATATGGGCATAGGAAGTGGAGCTGGGGCAGTTCAAGTATGGACAGGGTAACAAAGTGGGACAGTGGGGGGACAATCAGAGTGGTCTCATTTCCTGACGGGGGTCTTGCCATCTTGCTCTGTCCTGTTCCTGGCTCTCAGGGACCGCTTGCGTGGTGGTTGTCCATCTGCAGGGGGTGGGGTGCTGGTGTGGTGGTCCTGTGGCGGGGCGTCCTGTCCACTAGCGCCGGGGGAGGTGGTGGGCAGTTCATCGTCCTGGCTAGTGTCAAGGGCCCCTTGGAGTGCCACGGTGTCCCTCAGGGTCTGCTGTATGTCCTTCAGCACCCCTACGATGGTGCCCAGGGCGGAGCTGATGGTCCTGAGCTCCTCCCTGAACCCCAAATACTGGTCCTCCTGCAGGCGCTGGGTCTCCTGAAACTTTACCAGGACCGTCACCACCGTCTCCTGGGAGTGGTGGTATGCTCCCATGATGGAGGTGAGGGCCTCGTGGAGAGTGGGTTCCCTTGGCCTGTCCGCCCCCTGTCGCACAGCAGCCCTCCCAGTTCCCCTGTGTTCCTGTGCCTCCGTCCCCTGGACCGTGTGCCCACTACCACTGCCCCCAGGTCGCTGTTGTTGTTGGGGTGGTGGGTTACCCTGGGTTCCCTGTAGTGGTGGACACACCGCTGATTGACGTGTCCTGGGTACGGAGGTTTGGGCCCGCTGGGTGGGTGCTGTGCTGGTGTTACCAGAGGGTGGAAGGCCAGTGTTGGGCTGTGCCTGTGCAAGGGGAACCAACTGTCCTGAGGCCCACGATGGTCCGGGCTGGTCATCAGGCTCCAGTAGGGCAGAGCTGCTATCGTCACTGTGGGCCTCTTCTGGGGGTGGAGTGGTGTTGTCTGGACCCTCTGGTGTGGTGACGGTCCTTCGTGTTCCTGCAGGGGCATAAAAGCATGATTATTGCATGTGGGTGTGTGATGGTGTGCAATGGGTGGGTGAGCGTGTACCCCAGTGCAAGCATTCCTGTGTGGGGGCTTGTGTGATGATGGTTAGGGGGTTGTTCTGGGTATGTGCAGTGGGCATGCTTAGGTGATAGGTGTCCATGCTTAGTTGTGTCATGCAGGGCTTGGTGTTGGGATGTGTTGTTTGTGTTATGAATACATTAGTGAGGATTTGGGGTGATAGGGGAGGGTGTTAAGGTGGGGATGTGTGATAGCATGCAGGTAGGGTGGCGGATATGTTAGTTAAGATTTGACTTACAAGTGTCCCATCCTCCACCGACTCCTCCGAGGCCCTCTGGATGCATGATGGTCAAGACTTGCTCCTCCCATGTTGTTAGTTGTGGGGGAGGAGGTGGGGGTCCACCGCCAGTCCGCTGAACCGCGGTGTTGTGCCTGGAGACCGTTGGGCACCTTCCCCCGTAGGTCGTTCCACCTCTTCCTGATGCCCTCCCGTTTTCTTGGGTGCTGTCCCACAGCGTTGACCCTGTCCACTATTCTTCGCCATAGCTCCATCTTCCTGGCTATGGATGTGTGCTGTACCTGTGAGCCAAATAGCTGTGGCTCTACCCGGATGATTTCCTCCACCATGACCCTGAGCTCCTCCTCGGAAAAGCAGGGGTGTCTTTGGCGTGCCATGGGGTGGTGTGTGTGATGTGTGGGGCGGTGTGAGTGTTGAGGTGTGTGGTGATGTGTAGAGGTGTGTGGGGTTTTGTGCGTGGACATTGTGTTGGTGATGGTGTTGTGTGCCTCTGTGTTGTGGGATTGTCTGATCTGTGCTCTGTCTCTGGCCTTCGTGATTAATTTTTGGTCGTAGGGTTTTGTGGGTGATGTGGGTGTGTGTTTTATATTGCGTTGGGTGTGTGGGAGTGTTGTTTATATGTGTATCAGGTGTGTGTATTTGGAATTGTCCAATGTGGTGGTGTTTTGGAGATGTGTGTGTATTTTGAGCGCGGTGGTGTGTACCGCCAATGGAATACCGCGGTTGAATGACCGCCACGTGGATTCGTGGGTCGTAATAGCATGGGCGTATTTCTGTTGGCGTGGAGGTGGAGGTTTTGTTATCGCAAGTTTATCACTGACCTTTGGTGTGGCGGAGTTGTGTGGGTGTCTGAATTTCGGCGGTTTCCGAGATGTGTGTCATAATAGCTGTGGCGGAATTCCGCCGCCGCAGCGGTGTTTTGGCGGTCTTCTGCACGGCGGTAAGCGCCTTTTACCGCCAATGTTGTAATGACCCCCTATGTGTTTTGGGCCCTCCTTTGACCTCTGCACCTGACCGGCCCTGTGTTGCTGGTGCTGTGGCTTTGGAGTTGCCTTGAACCCCCAACGGTGGGCTGCCTATGCCCAGGAGACTGACTGTGTAAGTGCTTACTTACCTGAGAAACATAACCAAACTTACCTCCCCCAGGAACTGTTGATTTTTGCAGTATCCACTTTTACAATAGCTTATTGCCCTTTTAACCTAGAACCTGTGCGAAGTACCTTGCATTTTATGTACTTACCTAAAATCTTGAATCTTGTGGTTCTAAAATAAATTAAGAAAATATATTTTTCTATATAAAAACTATTGGTCTGGAGTTAAGTCTTGAGTGTGTGTTCCTCATTTATTGCCTGTGTGTGTGTGTGTGTACAGCAAGTGCTTAACACTACCCTCTGATAAGCCTACAGCTCGACCACCCTACCACAAGATAGAGCATTAGTATTATCTAATTTTGATGCTATCAACATCTAAGGGGAACCCTTGGACTATGTGCACACTATCTCTCACTTTGAGATAGTATATACAGAGTCAACTTCCTACACTGGATAATTTGGGGAAGAAGTTATTTTCTTCCAACAGTCTAGCGCTGCGGTCCGGGAACACCGCATGCCTTTTGGGCCGCTATTCCCATACTCTCTGCGATATGGTCGCGCAGGTGCTGCCTGCAGTTCCAGATGAGGCCTGATTTGTCCTGTCCCAAGCCATAACAGATGGGAGGGATGCAGCTAAGTTCATGATTCTTTGTGGACTGGATATGACCGACTCTCTGGGCAGATCGGTTGCATCGACGGTGGCATTGAGACGCCACGCCTGGCTGAGAACATATGGCTTTTCGGGGGATTTGCCTCAAAATGTAAGCGTCATGGACTGAGCCAGTATACTTGGCATTCACATGGGAGATGTACTGGTCTGCCAAACACACCATCTGCACATTCATAGAATGGTAGCTCTTCCGGTTTCTGTACACCTGTTCATTCCTGCAGGAGGGTACAAATGCCACATGTGTACCATCAATGGCACCAATGATGTTGGGGATATGTCCCAGGGCATAAAAGTCACCTTTCACTGTGGGCAAATCCTCCACCTGAGGGAACACGATGTAGCTGCGCATGTGTTTCAGCAGGGCAGACAACACTCTGGACAACACGTTAGAGAACATTGGCTGGGACATCCCTAATGCCATGGCCACTGTTGTTTGAAAAGACCCACTGGCCAGGAAATGGAGTACAGACAGGTCCTGCACTAGAGGGGGGATTCCTGTGGGATGGCGGATAGCTAACATCAGATCCGGCTCCAACTGGGCACACAGTTCCTGGATTGTTGCACGATCAAGTCTGTATGTGGCTAGGATGTGTCTCTCTTCCGTTGTCGACAGGTCCACCAGGGGTCTGTACACCGGAGGATGCTGCCATCTCATCACCTACCCCAGCGGACGTGCCCTATGGAGGAGAACAGAGAGTCATCCAACACTGAGATATCACTATGTGTTATTTGCAGAAACGTTATTAATCCGCAATGTGCCGGTATCTGTCTGTATTCCCGGCCTAGATAGGTGTGATGCAGTTAACATCCATCCCATGTGGCCTCCTGAAATGGCGGCTGCCTGACCTGTAAGGTGGGACAAAAGGATATGAGGTAACTGCGCTGGCGTTCTACACCGTCGCAGTGGGCGGTCGAAGACCAAGGCGCAATTCTGCATTGGTTAACATTGGGCCCTATGGGTCCCAGGAGCCAATGACGATATACGCCGGCGGTGACGGTACGCACCGCCGCAAATGTGACTGGCATTTTCTGTCTGTTCACTCACTTGATACCTGACCTTCAATAGGAGAGGACCTACACTGCAAGTGCTGCTGTGACCTGTGTCTGGAAGCGACGATGGCTCATGTGTCTGGGGAAAGGGCCCCTGCCTTCACTTCAGAGGAGTTGGAGAAACTAGTGGATGGGGTCCACCCCCAGTACACGCAACTGTCCAGTTCTTCCAGACAAACAGGTGAGTACACTGTGAGCATGCTGCATGGGCAATGCCTGTTTTGAGTGGTGTGGATGGAAGATACATGGGGGGGGCTGAGGCCTGCATGTGTGGATGGGGAATGTATGTGCGTCAGGACAAGGGTGAGATCTGGGGGGAGTATGACGGTCCGGACGGGTAAGTAATTTCCTTTCCCCCTGTACCATTCCTCTAGGTCAGTGCCCACCAAAAGAAGGGTATTTGGCGTGCCATAGCCAAGGACGTCCGGACCCTGGGGGTCTACCACAGACGGAGCACCCACTGTTGGAAAAAATGGGAGGACATGCGCCGCTGGAGCAAGAAGACGGCGGAGGCCCAGCTGGGGATGGCTTCCCAACGTGGGGACAGGAGAAGACAGCAGTGACAGCGACTCCTCCTCTGATGGGAGCTCCCTTGCGGTGGCGGGCACCTCTGTGCCCACCGCATCAACAGGCACAGCCGCCGCCCCCCTACCAGCACCGCTCTCCCAGCAGCCCCTCAGCGTGTGTCCTGTGCCCGCTCACCCAGGAGGGTGGGCATCCCCCTCACCCCAGGCACCTCAGGCCCTGCCCTCAGTGAGGAGGCTCTTGACCTCCTGAGATCCCCCACTGTTGGTCAATCTACCATTGTGAATGCCATCCAGGGTGTAGAGAGGCATTTGCAACAAACAAATACATACCTGGAGGGCATTCATTCTGGGCAGGCAGCCCAACAGAGAGCATTTCAGGCTCTGGCCTCAGCAATGATGGCAGCCATTGTCCCTGTGTCCAGCCTCCCCCCTCCAACTTCCTCCACCGAGACCCAATCCCCTGTACCTCAGCCTATCCCAAGCACACCATCAGACCAGCATGCACACTCATCAACACACAAGAGTGGCTCAGGCAAACATAAGCACCACACATCCCACAACCACTCACACAAGCACCATCCCCATACAGACACAGCAACATCCACTGCCTCCACTGTGTCCCCCTCCTCCACGTCCTCCTCCTCCCTCCCGGTCTCGTCTCCACTCACACTGCCTCCATCACCAGCACGCCCATCACCACACACTGCTCACGTGCACTCACCACCCCCACTACCATTAACACATCCCCAGTGTCCTCTCCCAGTGTGTCAGTGAGCCCTCATCCCAAAGTCACCCACCCACCCAACAGCCATCCACTTCACAACAGCCTCCGGCCCATGCACCTTCACCCAAATTCAGCAGACGTACACCTCCTACAACCACTACCTATTCCTCCACTCCCAAACCCCCTCCATCTTCCTGTCCCAGTGTGTCTAAAAAACTCTTCCTGGCTAGCATTGACCTCTTCCCTACACACTCCCCCCGTCCTTCCCATAGGGCCAGGCTTTCCTGGTCCCAGCCCAGCACCTCAGCCACCACATCCCCAGACACAGTGGTGCCATCAACTGAGGGTCATGGAGTGCGCCACCCATCAGGGCTGCCAGTGTGCCACGTAGCGAGGTGGGCAAGGTGAAAAAAGTGCCCACATCCCGAAGGGAGAAGCCGAAAGTACCAGCCACCAAGGGCTCAGCAAAAACCAAAGGGGATAGTGGCAAGACAACTGCGGCACCATCAAAGCTGGGGAAGGGCCAAAAGCTGAAGAGCAGGTCAGGAGAGGGCATGGTGGCACCGACTGAGGGACCAGTGTCACACTTTCTGTCCACGACCAAACCAACCTGTACGGCAGCAAACACCGCTAGCTGCCCCACCACCACAACCGCCACCTGCACCGCCAAGGACTGAGGCCCAGAGTGCTCCACGTGCAGTGTGGCCGGTACAATTCCCTCACTCTGGGCGCCAGACCCCCTCCAGAACCAGTGGAGTATCACATCCACTACCTCAGTCCTTGGCAGGATGAAGCACTCTGGGCACCACGCCCCCTCCAGATCCAGTGTAGACTGCTATCCACTTGAGAGACTGTGGCTTTGCACTCCCCTGGATAAAGCAGTGGGCAAACCACCCACTGGAGAGACTTGAGAGACTGTGGCTTTGCACTCCCCAGTATAAAGCAGTAGGCAAACCACCCACTGGAGAGACTTGAGAGACTGTGGCTTTGCACTCCCCAGGATAAAGCAGTAGGCAAACCACCCACTGGAGAGACTTGAGAGACTATGGCTTTGCACTCCCCAGGATAAAGCAGTGGGCAAACCACACACTGGAGAGACTTGAGAGACTGTGGCTTTGTACTCCCCAGGAAACAGCAATGGGCATGGAGCCTCCTCGTGCAGCAGTGGCGTCGTGCGTTCATCAGGCTGAGGTGCCCCCCCTCCTCCCCTTTAGGTGCCTATATATTTTCGATCTGATGCCCCAGCAGTGTTCTCTCCGTTTCCAGTCAGGTATCATGTGTGGGCCTCGCCCATGCATTTTGGGCCCAGTGGTCCACAGACAATGATTAGTACACTATCCGGACTTGTGTAGTTGGTGTACATATTTGTATATACTGAATTCGGAGTTTTGACTAATGGATTTTTAATGATTACAATTGTTACACTCATTTCCTTTTGTCATTGCGTTCTTCCAGGTGGTGACGGGGTGTATATGTAATGTTTCTGCATGTATTTGTGTGTATGTTGTTGTGGGTGAGGGTGGGGGTGTTGCGTGTTGCGTGTGTGTGTCACTCTCTTTCCTCCCCCCCTCCCCTGTGTTGTAGGTGCAGTACTTACAGTGGTCGCCGCCACCGCCGTTCGTACTCCTGGTAGAAGAGGAGGTAAACCAACATGGGTAACACCTGAAGTTCGGACATCATGGTGTCCTGGTTCCTCGTTGGGTGTCGAGAGGTGAGTGTTTTCCCTTCTGTGTACTGTTTCCGCTGTGCTTTTGATAGCGTTGGTTCCGCCCCGGAAAAGGTGGCGGATAGGCCTCTTGTAATACAGTGGCCGGTACTTTGTCTCCCGACTGTCTGTTGGCGGTGTCTGCCGCGCTGTTTGTTTCTACCGCCGTAGTGGGCGGAGTGTTAAAGTGGCTGTCTATGTTGGTGGTTTCCGCTACGGTCTTAATGCCATTTTTTTTCACGACGGCCTGTTTGTGGTATTACCGCCTCTTTAACACCGACCGCCAGGGTTGTAACAAGGGCCTTTATGTCTTCAAGAAGTGTTTTTTGCTGTTCATCCACTTGCATTCTCCCTGCTGGGTCACTGGTAATTTACGTCAGAATGGCGCACATCCCAAAACAGAATCTGGCAATTGGACTTTTGTTTCTTACAGTCATTAGAGAAGACTTGTGAACTCTGTTACTTAGATGGCATTCCATGTCTTACCTATGCAGATATACCCAGTGTAAGGAAATGCCTCCTTGGCATGGTGGCCCCCTGACTTTTTGCCTTTGCTGATGCTATGTTTACAATTGAAAGTGTGCTGAGGCCTGCTAACCAGGCCCCAGCACCAGTGTTCTTTCCCTAACCTGTACTTTTGTATCCACAATTGGCAGACCCTGGCATCCAGATAAGTCCCTTGTAACTGGTACTTCTAGTACCAAGGGCCCTGATGCCAAGGAAGGTCTCTAAGGGATGCAGCATGTCTTATGCCACCCTGGAGACCTCTCACTCAGCACAGACACACTGCTTGCCAGCTTGTGTGTGCTAGTGAGGACAAAACGAGTAAGTCGACATGGCACTCCCCTCAGGGTGCCATGCCAGCCTCTCACTGCCTATGCAGTATAGGTAAGACACCCCTCTAGCAGGCCTTACAGCCCTAAGGCAGGGTGCACTATACCATAGGTGAGGGTACCAGTGCATGAGCATGGTACCCCTACAGTGTCTAAACAAAACCTTAGACATTGTAAGTGCAGGGTAGCCATAAGAGTATATGGTCTGGGAGTCTGTCAAACACGAACTCCACAGCACCATAATGGCTACACTGAAAACTGGGAAGTTTGGTATCAAACTTCTCAGCACAATAAATGCACACTGATGCCAGTGTACATTTTATTGTAAAATACACCACAGAGGGCACCTTAGAGGTGCCCCCTGAAACTTAACCGACTGTCTGTGTAGGCTGACTAGTTCCAGCAGCCTGCCACACCAGAGACATGTTGCTGGCCCCATGGGGAGAGTGCCTTTGTCACTCTGAGGCCAGTAACAAAGCCTGCACTGGGTGGAGATGCTAACACCTCCCCCAGGCAGGAGCTGTGACACCTGGCGGTGAGCCTCAAAGGCTCACCCCTTTGTCACAGCCCAGCAGGGCACTCCAGCTTAGTGGAGTTGCCCGCCCCTCCGGCCACGGCCCCCACTTTTGGCGGCAAGGCTGGAGGGAACAAAGAAAGCAACAAGGAGGAGTCACTGGCCAGTCAGGACAGCCCCTAAGGTGTCCTGAGCTGAGGTGACTCTGACTTTTAGAAATCCTCCATCTTGCAGATGGAGGATTCCCCCAATAGGGTTAGGATTGTGACCCCCTCCCCTTGGGAGGAGGCACAAAGAGGGTGTACCCACCCTCAGGGCTAGTAGCCATTGGCTACTAACCCCCCAGACCTAAACACGCCCTTAAATTTAGTATTTAAGGGCTACCCTGAACCCTAGAAAATTAGATTCCTGCAACTACAAGAAGAAGGACTGCCTAGCTGAAAACCCCTGCAGAGGAAGACCAGAAGACGACTACTGCCTTGGCTCCAGAAACTCACCGGCCTGTCTCCTGCCTTCCAAAGATCCTGCTCCAGCGACGCCTTCCAAAGGGACCAGCGACCTCGACATCCTCTGAGGACTGCCCCTGCTTCGAAAAGACAAGAAACTCCCGAGGACAGCGGACCTGCTCCAAGAAAGGCTGCAACTTTGTTTCCAGCAGCTTTAAAGAACCCTGCAAGCTCCCCGCAAAAGGCGTGAGACTTGCAACACTGCACCCGGCGACCCCGACTCGGCTGGTGGCGATCCAACACCTCAGGAGGGACCCCAGGACTACTCTAAGACTGTGAGTACAAAAACCTGTCCCCCCTGAGCCCCCACAGCGCCGCCTGCAGAGGGAATCCCGAGGCTTCCCCTGACCGCGACTCTTTGAATCCTAAGTCCCGACACCTGGGAGAGACCCTGCACCCGCAGCCCCCAGGACCTGAAGGACCGGACTTTCACTGGAGGAGTGACCCCCAGGAGTCCCTCTCCCTTGCCCAAGTGGAGGTTTCCCCGAGGAACCCCCCCCTTGCCTGCCTGCAGCGCTGAAGAGATCCCTAGATCTCCCATTGACTTCCATTACAAACCCGACGCTTGTTTCTACACTGCACCCGGCCGCCCCCGCGCTGCTGAGGGTGAAATTTCTGTGTGGACTTGTGTCCCCCCCGGTGCCCTACAAAACCCCCCTGGTCTGCCCTCCGAAGACGCGGGTACTTACCTGCAAGCAGACCGGAACCGGGGCACCCCCTTCTCTCCATTCTAGCCTATGTGTTTTGGGCACCACTTTGAACTCTGCACCTGACCGGCCCTGAGCTGCTGGTGTGGTGACTTTGGGGTTGCTCTGAACCCCCAACGGTGGGCTACCTTGGACCAAGAACTGAACCCTGTAAGTGTCTTACTTACCTGGTAAAACTAACAAATACTTACCTCCCCTAGGAACTGTGAAAATTGCACTAAGTGTCCACTTTTAAAACAGCTATTTGTGAATAACTTGAAAAGTATACATGCAATTTTGATGATTTGAAGTTCCTAAAGTACTTACCTGCAATACCTTTCAAACAAGATATTACATGTTAAATTTGAACCTGTGGTTCTTAAAATAAACTAAGAAAAGAGATTTTTCTATATAAAAACCTATTGGCTGGATTTGTCTCTGAGTGTGTGTACCTCATTTATTGTCTATGTGTATGTACAACAAATGCTTAACACTACTCCTTGGATAAGCCTACTGCTCGACCACACTACCACAAAATAGAGCATTAGTATTATCTATTTTTACCACTATTTTACCTCTAAGGGGAACCCTTGGACTCTGTGCATGCTATTCCTTACTTTGAAATAGCACATACAGAGCCAACTTCCTACATTGGTGGATCAGCGGTGGGGTACAAGACTTTGCATTTGCTGGACTACTCAGCCAATACCTGATCACACGACAAATTCCAAAATTGTCATTAGAAATTGATTTTTGCAATTTGAAATTTTTCTAAATTCTTAAAAGACCTGCTAGGGCCTTGTGTTAGATCCTGTTTAGCATTTCTTGTAGAGTTTAAAAGTTTGTAAAAGTTTGAATTAGAACCTAGAACTAGTTGTAGATTCTTAAAAAGTATTCCAACTTTTAGAAGCAAAATGTCTAGCACAGATGTGAATGTGGTGGAACTCGACACCACACCTTACCTCCATCTACAGATGAGAGAGCTAAGGTCACTCTGTAAACTAAAGAAAATAACAATGGGCCCCAAACCTACCAAAATACAGCTCCAGGAGCTTTTGGCAGAGTTTGAAAAGGCCAACCCCTCTGAGGGTGGCAACTCAGAGGAAGAGGATAGTGACTTGGAGGACAATTCCCCCCTACCAGTCCTATCTAGGGAGAACAGGGTCCCTCAAACCCTGACTCCTAAAATAATAGTCAGAGATGCTGGTTCCCTCACAGGAGAGACCAACACCTCTGAAATCACTGAGGATAGCCCCAGTGAAGAGGACATCCAGTTAGCCAGGATGGCCAAAAGATTGGCTTTGGAAAGACAGATCCTAGCCATAGAGAGGGAAAGACAAGAGATGGGCCTAGGACCCATCAATGGTGGCAGCAACATAAATAGGGTCAGAGATTCTCCTGACATGTTGAAAATCCCCAAAGGGATTGTAACTAAATATGAAGATGGTGATGACATCACCAAATGGTTCACAGCTTTTGAGAGGGCTTGTGTAACCAGAAAAGTGAACAGATCTCACTGGGGTGCTCTCCTTTGGGAAATGTTCACAGGAAAGTGTAGGGATAGACTCCTCACACTCTCTGGACAAGATGCAGAATCTTATGACCTCATGAAGGGTACCCTGATTGAGGGCTTTGGATTCTCCACTGAGGAGTACAGGATTAGGTTCAGGGGGGCTCAAAAATCCTCGAGCCAGACCTGGGTTGACTTTGTTGACTACTCAGTGAAAACACTAGATGGTTGGATTCAAGGCAGTGGTGTAAGTAATTATGATGGGCTGTACAATTTATTTGTGAAAGAACACCTGTTAAGTAATTGTTTCAATGATAAACTGCATCAGCATCTGGTAGACCTAGGACCAATTTCTCCCCAAGAATTGGGAAAGAAGGCGGACCATTGGGTCAAGACAAGGGTGTCCAAGACTTCAACAGGGGGTGACCAAAAGAAAGGGGTCACAAAGACTCCCCAGCAGAAGGGTGATGAGACAACCAAAACTAAAAATAGTAAAGAGTCTTCTACAGGCCCCCAAAAACCTGCACAGGAGGGTGGGCCCAGAGCCTCTTCACAAAACAATGGGTACAAGGGTAAAAACTTTGATCCCAAAAAGGCCTGGTGTCATAGCTGTAAACAGCATGGACACCAAACTGGAGACAAGGCCTGTCCCAAGAAAGGTTCCACTCCAAACTCCCATCCAGGTAACACTGGTATGGCTAGTCTCCAAGTGGGATCAACAGTGTGCCCAGAGCAAATCAGGGTCCACACTGAAGCTACTCTAGTTTCTGAGGGTGGGGTGGATTTAGCCACACTAGCTGTCTGGCCGCCTAACATGCAAAAATACAGACAGCAACTCTTAATTAATGGGACTAGAATAGAGGGCCTGAGGGATACAGGTGCCAGTGTCACCATGGTGACAGAGAAACTGGTTTCCCCTGGCCAATACCTGACTGGAAAAACTTACACAGTCACCAACGCTGACAATCAGAGAAAAGTACATCCCATGGCAATGGTTACTTTAGAATGGGGAGGAGTCAATGGCCTGAAACAGGTGGTGGTCTCCTCAAATATCCCAGTGGACTGTCTGCTTGGAAATGACCTGGAGTCCTCAGCATGGGCTGAGGTAGAACTAAAAACCCATGCAGCAATGCTGGGTATCCCTGAACTGGTGTGTGTGAAAACAAGAGCACAATGCAAGGCACAGGGTGAACAAGTAGAGCTGGAGTCTGGAAAAATGGCCCAGCCTACCAAGAGAACAGGAAAGTCAGTTGGGAAACCAACTGCAACACAGCAAAAGAAAGGGAACCTCTCTTCTCAGGAAGAAGTTCTGCCCTCTGAGGGAACTGAGCCTTTGGAGCTTGAACCTTACCAGGTTGAGCTCTTAGGCCCAGGGGGACCCTCCAGGGAGGAGCTGTGTAAGGGACAAGAAACCTGTCCCTCTCTTGAAGGCCTTAGGCAGCAAGCTGCTGAAGAGTCCAAGGGCAAGAAAAATGGAACACATAGGGTCTATTGGGAAGATGGACTCCTGTACACTGAGGCCAGAGACCCCAAACCTGGTGCCACTAGGAGAGTGGTAGTGCCTCAGCTGTTCAGAGAATTCATCCTAACATTGGCCCATGACATTCCCCTTGCTGGACATTTGGGACAAACCAAGACGTGGGAGAGGTTAGTCAACCACTTCTACTGGCCCAATATGTCCAACATGGTTAAGGAGTTTTGCCTCTCCTGCCCCACCTGTCAAGCCAGTGGTAAGACAGGTGGGCATCCAAAGGCCCCCCTCATTCCACTTCCTGTGGTAGGGGTGCCCTTTGAAAGAGTGGGTGTGGACATAGTTGGTCCACTGGAACCTCCCACAGCCTCAGGAAATATGTATATCCTGGTAGTAGTGGATCATGCTACCAGGTATCCTGAAGCTATTCCCCTTAGGTCGACTACTGCCCCTGCAGTAGCCAAGGCCCTCATTGGTATCTTTACCAGAGTGGGTTTCCCTAAGGAGGTGGTGTCTGACAGAGGTACCAACTTCATGTCAGCATACCTAAAGCACATGTGGAATGAGTGTGGAGTGACTTATAAATTCACTACACCTTACCATCCACAAACTAATGGCTTAGTTGAGAGATTCAACAAGACATTAAAGGGCATGATCATGGGGCTCCCAGAAAAACTCAAAAGGAGATGGGATGTCCTCCTGCCATGTCTGCTTTTCGCTTACAGGGAGGTACCACAGAAGGGAGTAGGGTTCTCACCCTTTGAACTTCTGTTTGGTCATCCTGTAAGGGGACCACTTGCCCTTGTTAAAGAAGGCTGGGAGAGACCTCTCCATGAGCCTAAACAGGACATAGTGGACTATGTACTTGGCCTTCGCTCTAGAATGGCAGAGTACATGGAAAAGGCAACCAAAAACCTTGAGGCCAGCCAACAACTCCAGAAGTTTTGGTATGACCAAAAGGCTGCACTGGTTGAGTTCCAACCAGGGCAGAAAGTCTGGGTTCTGGAGCCTGTGGCTCCCAGGGCACTCCAGGACAAATGGAGTGGCCCTTACCCAGTGCTAGAGAGGAAGAGTCAGGTCACCTACCTGGTGGACCTGGGCACAAGCAGGAGCCCCAAGAGGGTGATCCATGTGAACCGCCTTAAGCTCTTCCATGACAGGGCTGATGTGAATCTGTTAATGGTAACAGATGAGGATCAGGAGGCAGAGAGTGAACCTCTCCCTGATCTTCTGTCATCAGACCCAAAAGATGGCACAGTAGATGGAGTGATCTACTCAGACACCCTCTCTGGCCAACAGCAGGCTGATTGTAGGAGAGTCCTACAACAGTTTCCTGAGCTTTTCTCCCTAACCCCTGGTCAGACACACCTGTGTACCCATGATGTGGACACAGGAGACAGCATGCCTGTCAAGAACAAAATCTTCAGACAGTCTGACCATGTTAAGGAAAGCATCAAGATGGAAGTCCACAAGATGCTGGAATTGGGAGTGATTGAGCGCTCTGACAGCCCCTGGGCTAGCCCAGTGGTCTTAGTCCCCAAACCTCACACCAAAGATGGAAAGAAAGAGATGAGGTTTTGTGTGGACTACAGAGGGCTCAACTCTGTCACCAAGACAGATGCCCATCCAATTCCAAGAGCTGATGAGCTCATTGATAAGTTAGGTGCTGCCAAATTTCTAAGTACCTTTGACTTGACAGCAGGGTACTGGCAAATAAAAATGGCACCTGGAGCAAAAGAAAAGACAGCATTCTCCACACCTGATGGGCATTATCAGTTTACTGTTATGCCCTTTGGTTTAAAGAATGCCCCTGCCACCTTCCAAAGGTTGGTGAATCAAGTCCTTGCTGGCTTGGAGTCCTTTAGCACAGCTTATCTTGATGATATTGCTGTCTTTAGCTCCACCTGGCAGGATCACCTGGTCCACCTGAAGAAGGTTTTGAAGGCTCTGCAATCTGCAGGCCTCTCTATCAAGGCATCCAAATGCCAGATAGGGCAGGGAACTGTGGTTTACTTGGGCCACCTTGTAGGTGGAGGCCAAGTTCAGCCACTCCAACCCAAGATCCAGACCATTCTGGACTGGGTAGCTCCAAAAACCCAGACTCAAGTCAGGGCATTCCTTGGCTTGACTGGGTACTACAGGAGGTTTGTGAAGGGATATGGATCCATTGTGACAGCCCTCACTGAGCTCACCTCCAAGAAAATGCCCAAGAAAGTGAACTGGACTGTGGACTGCCAACAGGCCTTTGACACCCTGAAACAAGCAATGTGCTCAGCACCAGTTCTCAAAGCTCCAGATTATTCTAAGCAGTTCATTGTGCAGACTGATGCCTCTGAACATGGGATAGGGGCAGTTTTGTCCCAAACAAATGATGATGGCCTTGACCAGCCTGTTGCTTTCATTAGCAGGAGGTTACTCCCCAGGGAGCAGCGTTGGAGTGCCATTGAGAGGGAGGCCTTTGCTGTGGTTTGGTCCCTGAAGAAGCTGAGACCATACCTCTTTGGGACTCACTTCCTAGTTCAAACTGACCACAGACCTCTCAAATGGCTGATGCAAATGAAAGGTGAAAATCCTAAACTGTTGAGGTGGTCCATCTCCCTACAGGGAATGGACTTTATAGTGGAACACAGACCTGGGACTGCCCATGCCAATGCAGATGGCCTTTCCAGGTTCTTCCACTTAGAAAATGAAGACTCTCTTGGGAAAGGTTAGTCTCATCCTCTTTCGTTTGGGGGGGGGGTTGTGTAAGGAAATGCCTCCTTGGCATGGTGGCCCCCTGACTTTTTGCCTTTGCTGATGCTATGTTTACAATTGAAAGTGTGCTGAGGCCTGCTAACCAGGCCCCAGCACCAGTGTTCTTTCCCTAACCTGTACTTTTGTATCCACAATTGGCAGACCCTGGCATCCAGATAAGTCCCTTGTAACTGGTACTTCTAGTACCAAGGGCCCTGATGCCAAGGAAGGTCTCTAAGGGATGCAGCATGTCTTATGCCACCCTGGAGACCTCTCACTCAGCACAGACACACTGCTTGCCAGCTTGTGTGTGCTAGTGAGGACAAAACGAGTAAGTCGACATGGCACTCCCCTCAGGGTGCCATGCCAGCCTCTCACTGCCTATGCAGTATAGGTAAGACACCCCTCTAGCAGGCCTTACAGCCCTAAGGCAGGGTGCACTATACCATAGGTGAGGGTACCAGTGCATGAGCATGGTACCCCTACAGTGTCTAAACAAAACCTTAGACATTGTAAGTGCAGGGTAGCCATAAGAGTATATGGTCTGGGAGTCTGTCAAACACGAACTCCACAGCACCATAATGGCTACACTGAAAACTGGGAAGTTTGGTATCAAACTTCTCAGCACAATAAATGCACACTGATGCCAGTGTACATTTTATTGTAAAATACACCACAGAGGGCACCTTAGAGGTGCCCCCTGAAACTTAACCGACTGTCTGTGTAGGCTGACTAGTTCCAGCAGCCTGCCACACCAGAGACATGTTGCTGGCCCCATGGGGAGAGTGCCTTTGTCACTCTGAGGCCAGTAACAAAGCCTGCACTGGGTGGAGATGCTAACACCTCCCCCAGGCAGGAGCTGTGACACCTGGCGGTGAGCCTCAAAGGCTCACCCCTTTGTCACAGCCCAGCAGGGCACTCCAGCTTAGTGGAGTTGCCCGCCCCCTCCGGCCACGGCCCCCACTTTTGGCGGCAAGGCTGGAGGGAACAAAGAAAGCAACAAGGAGGAGTCACTGGCCAGTCAGGACAGCCCCTAAGGTGTCCTGAGCTGAGGTGACTCTGACTTTTAGAAATCCTCCATCTTGCAGATGGAGGATTCCCCCAATAGGGTTAGGATTGTGACCCCCTCCCCTTGGGAGGAGGCACAAAGAGGGTGTACCCACCCTCAGGGCTAGTAGCCATTGGCTACTAACCCCCCAGACCTAAACACGCCCTTAAATTTAGTATTTAAGGGCTACCCTGAACCCTAGAAAATTAGATTCCTGCAACTACAAGAAGAAGGACTGCCTAGCTGAAAACCCCTGCAGAGGAAGACCAGAAGACGACTACTGCCTTGGCTCCAGAAACTCACCGGCCTGTCTCCTGCCTTCCAAAGATCCTGCTCCAGCGACGCCTTCCAAAGGGACCAGCGACCTCGACATCCTCTGAGGACTGCCCCTGCTTCGAAAAGACAAGAAACTCCCGAGGACAGCGGACCTGCTCCAAGAAAGGCTGCAACTTTGTTTCCAGCAGCTTTAAAGAACCCTGCAAGCTCCCCGCAAAAGGCGTGAGACTTGCAACACTGCACCCGGCGACCCCGACTCGGCTGGTGGCGATCCAACACCTCAGGAGGGACCCCAGGACTACTCTAAGACTGTGAGTACAAAAACCTGTCCCCCCTGAGCCCCCACAGCGCCGCCTGCAGAGGGAATCCCGAGGCTTCCCCTGACCGCGACTCTTTGAATCCTAAGTCCCGACACCTGGGAGAGACCCTGCACCCGCAGCCCCCAGGACCTGAAGGACCGGACTTTCACTGGAGGAGTGACCCCCAGGAGTCCCTCTCCCTTGCCCAAGTGGAGGTTTCCCCGAGGAACCCCCCCCTTGCCTGCCTGCAGCGCTGAAGAGATCCCTAGATCTCCCATTGACTTCCATTACAAACCCGACGCTTGTTTCTACACTGCACCCGGCCGCCCCCGCGCTGCTGAGGGTGAAATTTCTGTGTGGACTTGTGTCCCCCCCGGTGCCCTACAAAACCCCCCTGGTCTGCCCTCCGAAGACGCGGGTACTTACCTGCAAGCAGACCGGAACCGGGGCACCCCCTTCTCTCCATTCTAGCCTATGTGTTTTGGGCACCACTTTGAACTCTGCACCTGACCGGCCCTGAGCTGCTGGTGTGGTGACTTTGGGGTTGCTCTGAACCCCCAACGGTGGGCTACCTTGGACCAAGAACTGAACCCTGTAAGTGTCTTACTTACCTGGTAAAACTAACAAATACTTACCTCCCCTAGGAACTGTGAAAATTGCACTAAGTGTCCACTTTTAAAACAGCTATTTGTGAATAACTTGAAAAGTATACATGCAATTTTGATGATTTGAAGTTCCTAAAGTACTTACCTGCAATACCTTTCAAACAAGATATTACATGTTAAATTTGAACCTGTGGTTCTTAAAATAAACTAAGAAAAGAGATTTTTCTATATAAAAACCTATTGGCTGGATTTGTCTCTGAGTGTGTGTACCTCATTTATTGTCTATGTGTATGTACAACAAATGCTTAACACTACTCCTTGGATAAGCCTACTGCTCGACCACACTACCACAAAATAGAGCATTAGTATTATCTATTTTTACCACTATTTTACCTCTAAGGGGAACCCTTGGACTCTGTGCATGCTATTCCTTACTTTGAAATAGCACATACAGAGCCAACTTCCTACACCCAGTAATTGTAGCTATAGCACCGGCTTCTCCAACGAGTACTTTGTGAGCTACTGGTAGCTATCCAGTAACCTGCAAGTAGCTCTCCTGTTTGCATCACAGCCTTCTTATTAAAATGTCTTGTCTAGTTAAATTAACATATTATACCAAAATTGAAAAGAGTATTTGAAAAGAAAATGTTTATAATTGCAGAACCCATAAGCTGTTTAGAGAAAAATTGTTTAATTTCCAAAATATATTTAAATGTATTTCTGATGGATACAACTACCTGTGGATTCCTCACCTTATGAATTCTCCCATGCACCAGCATCCAACTGAAAGTCTTCTCCTCAGCCCTCCACATCGAAGAGGACATCACAATTGCACGGCACCACGCCACTCCGTCTGACGTCACTGTGCCAATAAAAGGTCGTCGCCGGCGTGCTGACGTCAGTTCCTTTTTTTCCGTGCCTTCGACTGTAACGATTTTCTCCTAGCTCTCGCTACTGTTGAAGGTGTTCTATCTTGTTACTAATTACAATCCTGTTTCTCATCACAATGTCTCCTCCTAGGAAGTCGGGATTTAAGCCATGTCAAGAGTGCGGGGGTCGCATGTCAGTTACTGACCCTCATGATGATTGCCTTTGGTGTTTGAGCTCCGAGCATGACGTCGCGGAGTGTGTATCCTGGAGCTAATCCTAAGGCTCTGAAGGAGAGGGAGGCTAAACACCTTTTGGCCAAGGCAAACAAGCGGCATAAGAGTCATCATAGGTCCTCTTCCCACACTTCGTCGAAGAAATACAAGGGGCGACATCGTCATGGCTCTCGGCATTGTTCGGCTCAGAGCCGTTCAATCAATCAATCAATGCATTTATAGAGCGCGCTACTCACCCGAGAGGGTCTCAAGGCGCTGGGGAGAGAGGGGGGGGTTACTGCTGCTCGAAAAGCCATGTCTTGAGGCGCTTCCTGAAGGCGAGATGGTCCTGGGTAGGTCTTAGGTGTGCGGGGAGGGAGTTTCATGCTTTGGCTGCCAGGTAGGTGAAGGATTTTCCTCCTGCGGTGGTTCTGCGGATGCGTGGGACGGTGGCGAGGGCGAGGCTGGCTGAGCGAAGCTGGCGGGAGGGCGTGTAGAACGAGAGGCAGCTGTTGAGGTATTCGGGGCCCATGTTGTGGAGAGCTTTGTGTGCGTGGGTGAGGAGCCTGAAGGTGATCCTCTTGTTGACGGGGAGCCAGTGCAGGTGTTTCAGGTGGGCGGATATGTGGCTGTGGCGAGGGATGTTAAGGATGAGGCGTGCGGAGGCGTGCGGAGGCGTTCTGTATGCGTTGAAGACTTTTCTGTAGCTTTGCGGTGGTCCCTGCGTATAGGGTGTTTCCGTAGTCCAGACGGCTTGTGATGAGGGCATGGGTGACTGTCTTTCTGGTTTCGGCGGGGATCCATCGGAAGATT
This sequence comes from Pleurodeles waltl, assembly GCF_031143425.1. NCBI lineage: Eukaryota > Metazoa > Chordata > Amphibia > Caudata > Salamandridae > Pleurodeles > Pleurodeles waltl. Next base: position 278,825,145 of record NC_090445.1, read on the forward strand.
TTTCGGAGCATGTGTATGGTGTTGAAGCATGATGACGAGACGGCGTTGACTTGCTTGGTCATAGTGAGGAGGGGGTCCAGGATGAATCCGAGGTTGCGTGCGTGGTCTAAGGGGGTTGGTGCGGTGCCCAGAGCCGTGGGCCACCAGGAGTCGTCCCAGGCGGAAGGGGATTGTCCGAGGATGAGGACCTCCGTCTTGTCTGAGTTCAGCTTTAGGCGGCTGAGCTTCATCCATTCCGCGACGTCTTTCATTCCTTCCTGAAGGTTGATTTTGGCGGTGGTTGGGTCTTTGGTGAGGGAGAGTATCAGCTGGGTGTCGTTGACGTAGGAGATTATGTTGATGTTGTGTTTGCGTGCGATGTCGGCGAGGGGGCTCATGTAGATATTGAAGAGGGTTGGGCTGAGCAAGGAACCTTGGGGTACGCCGCAGATGATCTCGGTGGGTTCTGAGCAGAAGGGCGGGAGGTAGACTCTGGGTTCTGTCGGCGAGGAACGAGATGATCCAGTCAAGGGCCTGTCCTAGGATTCCAATGGTGCGGAGGCGGGTTATTAGGGTGCGATGGCACACGGTGTCGAAGGCAGCCGAGAGGTCCAGGAGGATGAGGGCGGTTGTTTCTCCGTTGTCCATCAGAGATCCATCAGAGATCTGATGTCGTCGGTGACTGCGATGAGGGTGGTTTCTGTGCTGTAGTTGGCCCGAAATCCTGATTGGGAAGGGTCGAGCGAGTTGTTAGCTTCAAGAAAATTGGTCAGCTGCTTTTGACGGTCTTCTCGATGACCTTGGCCGGGAAGGGGAGAAGAGAGGGCGGAAGTTCTTCAGGTCATTGGGGTCAGCCGTGGGGTTTTTCAGGAGGGCGTTAACTTCCGCGTGTTTCCAGCTCTCTTGGAAGGTGGCAGATGAGAACGAGCTGTTGATGATGCTCCAGAGATAAGGGGCGATGATGGAGTCGGCTTTGTTAAAGATGTGATGGGGGCACGGGTCCAAGGGGGAGCCGGAGTGGATGGTGTTCATGGTGATTCTGGTCTCCTCAGAGCTGATGGGGGTCCAGGCGTTGAGTGTAGTGGTGGGGGCTGTTGGTTCGGTGGTGGGCGGTGGGGTATGGGTTCCGAGGCTGTCGTGTAGGTCTGCGATCTTTTGGTGGAAGAACGTAGCGAGGGAGTTGCAGAGTTCTTGTGAGGGCATGATGATGTTGGAGCTGGCGCTGGGGTTGGAGAGCTCTTTGACGATGTTGAAGAGTGCTTTGCTGTTGTGGGTGTTGTTGTCTAGTCGCTCTTTGAATGAAGTCCTTTTGGTGGAGCGGATCAGCTGGTGGTGTTCACGGGTGGCGATCTTGAGGGCTGGCATGTTTTCTGTGGTGCGTTCTCTGCGCCAGGTTTTTTCGAGGGTACAGCAGGATTTCTTGGATTCTTTGAGGGCGTCCGTGAACCACAGGGGTTTCCTGATGCTGGTCCCGCTTGGGTGGCTTTAGAGTGGAGTGAGGTTTTCGGCACAGTTGGTGATCCACTGTTTGAGGCTGAGGGCTGTGTTGTTGGCGTCAGTGGTGATGGCTGGTGGGTTTTGGTTCATTGTAGAGAGGAGCTGCTCTGTGGAGATTTTGCTCTAGTGTCTGCGGGGGATTTGTTGTGTGCGATGGTGGAGGGTCTCCCAAATGAAAGTGAAGTGGACGCATCTGTGGTCGGTCCAGTGTAGTTCAGAGGAGTGGCTGAAGGATATGTGGTTGCTGGCGGAGAAGATGGGGTAGAGCGTGTGGCCAGCGGTGTGGGTGGGGGTGTTCACCAGTTGCTTGAGTCCGAGGTTGTCGAGCAGGGTGGCGGTGTTGTTGTCGTTGTTTTAGTTCACGATCAAGGTCTCCATCTCGGCGGCGCTGTACGACGTGGGAGGTTAGACCGACAGTGACATCACAACCTCAGAGCCCTCCGGCTTCTCCGGATCCATCGGTCTTCGAGGTAGTTGCACTTCTGGAGAGTTGTCGATTTTCATCTGCTGCACAGGATTCGGATGTTCAGCAAGCGCAGATGCAACATGGAGATTAGCGGTATCCTGCCTTCCCAGCTCCGGGAGCGGATCCGGCGGCATTTTTAAATGCCATGTGTTCTATGTTCAATGCTATGGCCCCTGTTGGTGCACCGGCTGGTCCCACGGGTCCGCTAGCATTTTTGTTGGGCGCCAGTGACGTCGCCTTGAGGTCCTGCGGTTCCGATGACGTCGCCTTCTAGACCTGGGGCGCCGATCTCATCGCCCCGTCAGTTGACGCCGATGGAGCCTCAGGTGTCCACGGCGCCGTTGGGATCTGCTCCGGTGCCGGATACTGGATTAGACCAAAGTCAGCCTTCTTCTCCTCTTCCGCGCCTTCCAGTTTTGAAGCCGGTGTCATCGACGTCGGCTAATTCTATGTTGACGCCGAGGTTAGAGGCCAGGCTGAGGTCGCGTAGAAAGGCTTTGAGACTTTTGGAAGAGGAAGAGTACCAGCGGCAGTTGTTGGAAGGAGGGGAGATTGTGGAGCCCTTGGGAGAATATCAAGGGCTGGATTCAGCCAGTGGGCTTGACACTTTCCCGGAATGGGACCTTTCTTCGCCAGGGGAGCCAGCTGTGATTAGGAAGGTGGCAAATTTTTTGGATCTTCCGTTGCCTGCTGCAGAGATCAAAACAAATATTCTGACTGACATCCTGCACCCTTCTTCTAGTTCGGCGGATCCATTGCTCCCGTTTAATGATGCTCTTATGGAGCCTATCTTAGAGCTATTGAGGAAGCCTGTGTCGTCACCTGCTATCAGTAGGTCTGTGGCATGGAGGTACGGAGTGGTGCCTGGGGATCCGGGGTTCTCATCAAAACATCCTACCCTGGAGAGTCTGGTTGTTCAGGCCTCTTGTTCCACACGGTCTGCACCAGGCTCCTGCCCTGTGATTCTGTTGGACTCGGAATCCAAAAGAATGGAGCAGTCGGCGAAAAAAACGTTCTCTTCTTGCAGGATGGCCCTCAAGGCAGCGAATGCTACCTGTGTTCTTGGCAGATACGTCCATGCCCTGATGGATTCAGCTAGGGCTATGGTTCCTGACCTGCTGCAGGAAGTGCAGGGACAATTTGGTGAACTCCTATCTGATGCTCAGGCTGCAGCAAAACAGATAATCCAGTCTGGCCTGGATTCCACAGACTCGGTGGACAGGGCGATGGGTACCTCTATTGCTACCAGGAGGCACGTATGGTTGAAGTCCTCTGATTTTTCCTCTGATGTACAGACTGCTCTCTTGGACTTGCCTTTTGATGGGTAAAAACTTTTTGTTGATAAAGCTGACTCTGCCCTAAAGCGCTTTAAAGACAGTCAGGCCACAGCAAAGTCTTTGGGTCTGCAAGCCTCCTCTGCTACCCCTTTCAGGTCCTTTTGGAGGTTCATGGGGTTTGGGCGTGGAGCCGTTTGCTGTGGGAGACCCCAGTCCACAGTCCAACAGCCTACCAGCCTCCCTTATAGATCCTTTAGAGGGCGGGCGAGGGTTCGGACAAGAGCAGCCACCCAGCAGCACCCTGCATCAACCTCTTCCTCTGGAGGACAACAACAAGGGAAGCAGCCCTATTTTTCTCCCCATTTTCAACCACACTTCTCCTGTAGGGAGAAGATTACGTCTTTTTCTCCACAAGTGGGAGTTAATTACATCAGACTCCTGGGTTCTGAACATTGTGAGGAAAGGATATGCGCTCCCTTTTCAGGAGTTTCCCTGTCACTTCCCTCCCCTTCCCTCGTTTTGTGCAGAAGACCATCTCCTGTTGTTGCTGCAGGAGGTTCAGATCCTGTTGTCAAAAGGTGCGGTGGAGTTGGTTCCAGAGCAGGAAAGGGGTCAGAGTTGTTATTCAAGATTCTTCCTGATCCCCAATAAGGATGGTTGTTTGAGACCACTCCTAGACCTAAGGATTTTGAATTGGTTCCTCAAACAGGAAAAATTCAAGATGCTGACTGTGGCACAAGTACTTCTGGCATTGAACAAGGAGGATTGGATGGTGTCTGTCGACTTGCAGGATTCTTACTTTCATATCCCTATACTCAAGTCGCACAGGAAGTATCTCCGGTTTGTGGTGGGGTTGCAACACTACCAGTTTGCGGTCCTTCCGTTTGGTCTTACTTCAGCACCTCGAGTCTTCACAAAGGTGATGGCAGAAAGTCTCAGAAGGAAAGGGATATCGGTATTCCATTACCTGGAGGATTGGTTAATCAAAGCCAAGTCTCCAGAGCTTGTGTTGTGTCACTTGCAGATCACAACTCAGTTGTTCAGTCTGGGTCTTACAACAAATGTACCCAAGACTCACCTGGAGCCCTCTCGACGCCTCCTGTTCATAGGGGCAGTACTGGATACTACATTGAATCGGGCCTATCCTCCGCCTCAGCGGATTCTGGACATCCAGGCGTTGATTCCAATGTTTCAAAATGGAGCAGTTGTTCCAGTCCTCAAGGTCCTATGCCTTCTCGGTCTGTTTGCTTCTTGCATTCTGTTGGTCACTCATGCATGTAGGCACATGAGGGCTCTCCAGTGGTGCCTCCGCAAGCAGTGGTTTCAACTCAAAGGGATCTCGAGGAGTCGATAACGATCTCAAGAGACGCTGCAGCTGATCTACGATGGTGGGCTATGGACGGCAACCTTTCTCAAGGAAGGCTGTTTTCACTGCCACCTCCGATGGCCACGATCATGACAGACGCTTCCACTCTAGGGTGGGGATCTCATCTGCGGGACCTGGAGATCAAGGGTCGTTGGTCTCCAGTGGACAGACTTTTCATATCAACCTGATAGAATTGCAGGCGATACGTGTGGCTCTCAAGGCCTTCCTCCCGTCCCTTTGCAGTCAGTCAGTTCAGGTCCTGACGGACAACACTACTGCGATGTGGTATATAAACAAGCAGGGAGGAGTAGGGTCGTAGCTTCTCTGCAGAGAAGGTCTGTGACTCTGGGCCTGGCTTCGGGACCATCGGATTTGTTTGGTAGCGAATCATCTGGCTGGAGTGCTCAACGTACCTGCGGACACTCTCAGTTGACATTTTTCGGTCGATCACGAATGGCGCCTCCATCCGGATCTGGTCCTGCACATCTTTCAGATGTGGGGTCTTCCAAGGATAGATCTGTTTGCCACTCTGGAGGACGCGCACTGCCCGTCATTCTGCAGCCTCAGTATCCGTTGCAAGGAGCTTTGGGGAATGTGTTTCAGATCTCTTGGTGCAACTAGTTGCTTTACGCATTTCCCCCCATGCCCTTGATTCCTTGGGTTCTGTGGAAGATTCGCCAAGATCAGGCTCAGGTCATTTTAATAGCCCCGGATTGGCCGTGTGGTACACGGATCTTCTCCAACTCTCGCTGTGCCCTCCGCTCCGTCTCCCTCTCAGGGCTGATCCCCTCTCACAGATGCAGGGGCAGGTTCTACACCCCTACCCCCAGAGCCTGCACCTTCATGCCTGGAGATTGAACGGGGCAACCTGAGTTCTTTTTCTCTCCCACCAGATGTAGGGGATGTTATTCTATCGGCCAGGCGACACTCCACTAAGACCGTTTATGCCAGCAGGTAGGCAATATTCGTGGCTTGGTGTGGAGAGAAGCACATTTATCCTTTGCGTTCTGATATTCTGTTATTTGCTTTAGATTTAGCACAGAAGGGTCGTGCAGTTGCTACGGTTAAGGGCTATTTGGCGGCACTGTGAGCCTTTCTTTGCCTCCCGGATCAGCCCTCCTTGTTTATTGTTATTAGGTTCTTAAAAGGTTTAATTAATAGGTTTCCTCCCGCTCCTTTTCATATGCCTCAGTGGGATCTGAATCTCGTTTTAACTTTTTTAATGGGGTTACCGTTTGAACCCATTCATTCTTGCCCACTAAGGTTTCTAGTTCTTCAGATGTTTTTTCTGATAGCTGTAACCTCGGCTAGGCGGGTTGGTGAGCTTCTGATGGATACACCTACCTGTGGATTCCTCACCAAAAGAATTCTCCCCTCGCGCCAGCATCGACGGAAATTTCTTCTAGCTCTGCACGTCGACGATGATGTCACAATCGCCCGACTCCACGCGACACCACATGACGTCATCCAGGCAATAAGAAGCCCTCGTCGACGTGCAGTTGTCAGTTCCCTTTTTTCCGTGCCCGAATAACGGTTGTTTCTTCGAGGCTCACAGGGAGCTACTGTTACCAACTGACGGTTACGATGTCGCAGCCCAGAAAATCCGGCTTTAAACCTTGTAACCAATGCGGGGGTCGGATGTCGGTTACCGACCCCCACGATAACTGCCTCTGGTGCCTTAGTTCAGATCATGAGGTCGAGGCGTGCGGTTTGTGCCAGCGTATGAACCCTAAGGCGCTTAAAGAAAGAGAGGCGAAGTTATTCTTGGCTCGGTCCAAGAAGGAGAAAGAGAGGCGTCATAGGAGGGAGTCTTCGTCGAGATCCTCGAGGTCTCGCCACCCACCATCATAGTGGCTTTGGGTGCCGTCATGGATCTCGGCGCCGATCGAGCAAGGGTCGGTCCAGATCTAGATCGGCTTCTCCGTCGGCTCGGCGTCGTCCGCCGTGGGAGATAAGCCCGACCGTCACCCCTCCTCCTCCGACGACCCCGACGTCACCCGGGTCGGTCTTTGAGGTCGAGCCTCTCCAGAGGCCTGAAGGTTCTCCTGGCCAGGAGTTACCCGGACCCTCTTCGGCAGCTTTGCCGGCGCCGGTGCAGCAACAACAGTACCCGGCTTTCCCGACTCCGGGATCGGATCCTGCCGCGTTTTTGAACGCTATGTTTAACATCTTTGCTTCCATGGCGCCGGGTGGAAGTCACGCAGGTCCGTCTGGTCCTTTGGCCTACGATTTGGGTGTTCCGGCATCTTTCAAGTCGGCGCCGTTCACCCCGTTTATGTCTACTGCGTCTGAAGTGGCGCCGATGGCTACACCTGTTACGGCGCCGGTGGATTCGCCTCGGATCCCATCGACGTCTAGGATCGCTGTGGAGCCGGAGCCTCCGGCTTCGGACGGATCCGAGGCTCGGCGCCGACGGAGGTCTTCGGCTGACGCCTTGTCGACTCCAGACTTGGAGTCCAGACTTAGATCAAGGCGTCTGGCCCTCCGTCTCTTGGAAGAAGAAGAGTATGCAAGGCAACACCTGGAGGAAGGAGAAGTTGTTGAGCCCTCAGGTGACTTCCAGGGTCTAGACTCAGCTAGCGGCCTGGACACTACCCCGGAGTGGGATCTAGCTTCTCCTGGAGAGATCACAGAGGAGGCAGCTACGTTCCATAAGGTCATTCGTAAAGTTGCAGACTTTTTGGATATTACTCTTCCCACCGCGGAGGTTAAGAGAAATTTGCTGACTGAGGTCCTCCATCCAACATCTGCTTCTGCTGAGCCTCTTCTCTCATTCAATGAGGCTCTGCTGGACCCTATGAAGGATATTTAGATGACGCCTGTACCCACCGCTGCAGTCAACAGGGCGGTGGCTCGGCGTTACAGGACGGCGCCTGGGGATCCGGTGTTTCTCTCCAGGCAACCAACTCCAGAGAGCCTTGTAGTCCAAGCATCATGTTCCTCCAGATCCTTTCCTGGCTCGTTTCCTGGGGTTCCTGGTGATAGAGAGTCGAAAAAGATGGACCATACTGCTAAAAAGACTTTTTCATCATGCAGTATGGCCCTGAAATCTTCTAACGCCACATGTATACTGGGACGTTACATACATGCCCTTATGGAAGAGGCAAAGGGCCATCCTAATGTATCACAGGAGATGCTGCAACTCTTTTTGGATGCTCAAGCGGCTGCGACGTAAGTCATCCAGTCTGGTTTGGACACTTCGGACTCGGTGGCTAGGGCTATGGGCACAACCATAGTCTCTAGAAGGCAGTCTTGGCTCAGATCATCTGGATTCTCAACGGACGTGCAGGCTACGCTCCTGGATCTCCCGTTTGATGGGGAAAGGCTTTTCGGTTCTAAGACTGACTCTGCCTTAGAACGCTTTAAAGAGAGCAGAGCAACAGCTAGATCCTTGGGACCTCAGACGTCGGCCTCATCCACCTTTAGAGGCTTTCGCAGATTTAAAGGTTTTGGTCGTGGTTCCTTTCGAGGAAGACTGCAAGGACCACAACAAACTGCTTCTACCCTGCCTTACAGATCCTTCAGGGGCAGGGGCAGAGTCCGTACGAGAGGAGCCACCTTGCAGCACTCTGCCTCTTCCTCGGGAGGGGTGCAGCAAGGAAAGCAGCCGTGGTCCTCCATCATTCCCTGTCCATTCGTCTCCAGTAGGGGGGGGGACTTTCCCTTTTTCTTCCAATGTGGGAGGTCATAACATCAGACTCCTGGGTCATCGACATTGTGAAGAAGGGGTACGCTCTTCCCTTTCAAGAATTTCCTCCCACCCTCCCTCCCCGCCCATCCTTCTGTTCGGAAGATCATCTTCTCCTGTTACAGCAGGAGGTATTATCCCAGCTACAAAAAGGTGCAATCGAGTTGGTTCCCGAGCAAGAGAGGGGTCAGGGGTGCTATTCAAGATACTTTCTGATTCCAAAAAAGGATGGTCGGCTAAGACCGATTTTAGACTTGAGGATTTTGAATTGGTTCCTCAAACAGGAAAAGTTCAAAATGCTGACCCTCTCACAGGTTCTTTTGGCGTTGAACGAAGGGGACTGGATGGTGTCGATCGATTTGCAGGACGCGTATTTTCATATTCCGATCCTCAGATCTCACAGCAAGTATGTCCGTTTTGTGGTGGGATCGCAACATTATCAGTTTGCGGTTCTCCCGTTTGGTCTTACTTCAGCACCTCGAGTCTTCACGAAGGTGATGGCGGTGGTAGCGGCAGAGCTCAGAAGAAAGGGGATCGCTGTGTTTCCCTATCTGGACGATTGGTTGATCAAAGCCAATACTCCAGAACTCATGCGGTGCCATCTCCAGTCGACGACTCAATTGTTGTACGACCTGGGGTTTTCAGTCAATGTACCCAAGTCTCACCTGGAGCCCTCTCAACGCCTCCTGTTCATAGGGGCAGTATTGGACATGACATTGAATCGACCCTTTCCTCCGCCACAGCGGGTTCAGGACATACAGGTTTTGATTCCAATGTTTCAAAATGGAGCGGTAGTTCCAATCCTCAAAGTCCTTTGTCTGCTCGGTCTGTTTGCTTCTTGCATACTGTTGGTCACTCATGCACGCTGGCACATGAGGGCTCTCCAGTGGTGCGTCTGCAGGCAGTGGTTTCAGCACAAAGGGGATCTCATGGACTCAATAAAGATCTCCAGAGACACTGCAGTGGATCTTCAATGGTGGGCAGCGGTCGACAACCTGTCTCAAGGAAGGCCGTTCTTGCTACCCCCACCAGTGGCCTTAGTGGTAACGGATGCTTCCACTCTAGGGTGGGGAGCTCATCTGGGGGACCTGGAGATCAAAGGCCTTTGGTCTCCAGTAGAACAGAAATTACACATCAATCTGTTAGAATTGCGGGCAGTACGGCTGGCACTCAAGGCCTTCCTCCCTTCCATTCGCGGTCAGTCAATCCAGGTTCTAACGGACAACACGACCGCGATGTGGTATATAAACAAACAGGGAGGAGTGGGGTCGTATCTTCTCTGCAGAGAAGCTCTTCGGCTCTGGTCCTGGCTTCAAAACCACAAGATCTGCTTGACTGCACATCATTTGGCCGGAGTCCTGAATGTGCGTGCAGACATTCTCAGTCGACGCAGCTCGGTCGACCACGAGTGGCGTCTTCATCCAGATCTAGTTCTGTATATCTTTCGGATGTGGGGATATCCACAAATAGATCTGTTTGCAACTCAAGAGAATGTGCAGTGCCCGCTATTTTGCAGCCTCCAGTATCCAGTGCAAGGAGCTTTGGGGGACGCGTTTCAGATGTCCTGGAAGGGTCAGTTGCTTTACGCGTTTCCCCCCATACCCTTCGAGTTCTCAGGAAAATCCGCCAAGACCGAGCTCAAGTCATCTTAATAGCTCCAGATTGGCCGAGAAGGTTGTGGTATTCGGACCTACTCCAACTCTCTCAGTGCCCTCCGCTCCATCTCCCTTGCATGGTGGACCTCCTCTCGCAGTCGCAGGGGCAGATTCTACACCCCCACCTCCAGAGCCTGCATCTTCATGCCTGGAGATTGAACGGGGCAATCTGAGTTCCTTTTCTCTCCATCCAGATGTGGTGGAAGTTATTCTATCGGCCAGGCGACACTCCACCAAGTCAATCTATGCGAATCGTTGGGCTAAGTTTACAAGCTGGTGTGGAGAGAATAGTTTAGATCCTTTAAAAGCTGGTTTATCTGACATTTTGTCATTTGCACTCTATTTAGCACAGAAAGGTTTTTCAGTTGCCACTGTTAAGGGTTATCTGTCTGCACTATCTGCTTTTCTGTGCCTTCCTGATCAACCATCCTTCTTTAAGTCACCAATTGTTTTAAAGTTTCTAAAGGGACTCACTAATAAGTATCCGCCCACGCCATTCGTTATGCCTCAGTGGGACCTTAATTTGGTTTTAACTTTTCTTATGGGAGCCCCGTTTGAACCCATGCACTCTTGTTCTTTACGGTTCCTAGTATTTAAAACTGTTTTCCTAGTGGCAATAACATCTGCCAGAAGGGTTAGTGAGCTTCAGGCTCTAACTGGAGAAACCCCATTCCTTTCCTTCTTCAAGGACAAAGTGGTGTTGAGGACCAAGGCGGCTGTCCTACCGAAGGTTGTTACAACCTTTGACCTGGGGCAGTCAATTGCTCTCTCTTCCTTTTACCCTCCACCTCACCCAACCAAGGAGGAGGAGAGGCTCCATCGGCTGGATCCGCAAGGAGCACTGACCTTCTACGTCACCAGGACGAAGGAGTTCAGACAGGATGAACAGCTCTTCGTTGGATACGTGGGGAAGAGGAAAGGTAGAGCGGTCCACAAGAGAACGCTATCCAGGTGGGTCATTCTATGTATTAAGATCTGCTATTCTTTGGCGAAGAGAGATCCACCTATGAGGCTTCGTGCCCATTCCACCATGGCCAAGGCAGCTTCATCAGCTTTGGCTAGAGGTGTTCCTGGGACTGACATCTGCAGGGCAGCGACCTGGGCATCCCTCCATACTTTTGCCAAGCATTACTGTTTGGACTCTGAGGTCAGGAGGGATGGCCATTTTGCTCGCTCGGTGCTGCAGGATTTCTTGGTTTGACCATTCGGGCACCCACCACCGGAGGTTATACTGCTTGGGGACTCAATTCTTTTGGTGAGGAATCCACAGGTAGGTGTATCCATCAGAAGAATAAGTTACTTACCTTCGGTAACGCTTTTTCTGGTGGATACAGTTACTACCTGTGGATTCCTCACGGTTCCACCCACCTCCCCGTTGCCTGACTGGTCAAGCCAAGATCTCTTTGGGTGCGCATCCTTGGACTTGTATATATATGTATATAGCTTTCACATGCTTATGGCTGCTTTCATTGTATATACTTTTCCTTTGCAATTTAAAATAGTGAAAAGGACATTTTGGACTGGAATTGTACATATAGATGTATATTTATTTCTGTCTCGGATTGAGCATTCGAAACTGTGATTTTTATTGGGTTTTATATTAAATGTTTTTATTTTAATCTTTTCTGGATGAATGTGTACTCTTTAGGTTTAACCTGTTCGCCTCTATGGCACGTAAAAAATTGTGATAACTGACGTCTGCACGTCGACAAGGGCTTCTTATTGCCTGGATGACGTCATGTGGCGTCGCGTGGAGTCGGGCGATTGTGACGTCATCGTCGACGTGCAGAGCTAGAAGAAATTTCCGTTGATGCTGGCGCGAGGGGAGAATTCTTTTGGTGAGGAATCCACAGGTAGTAACTGTATCCACCAGAAAAAGTGTTACCGAAGGTAAGTAACTTATTCTTCAGGCTCTTTCTGTTAAATCCCCCTTTACCTTATTCTTTCCGGATAAAGTGGTGCTGAAAACCAGGGTGGCTTTCCTGCCAAAAGTTGTCACTCCTTTTCATATGGGGCAAACCATTACCCTTCCATCTTTCTACCCTCCTCCTCACCCCTCAAAGGAGGAAGAGAGGCTTCACAGTCTGGACCGTAAAAGGGCTCTCAGTTTTTATATTGAGAGGACGAAAGGCTTTCGCCTGGAGGACCAGCTGTTGATGGGGTATATTGGACAGAGGAAGGGCAGAGCAGTCCGTAAAAGAATGATCTCCAGGTGGGTCATTCTTTGTATCAAGGTTTGCTACTCGTTGGCAAAGAAGGTTCCCCCTGAGGGTATTAGAGCCCATTCCACCAGGACTATGTCTGCCACTTCGGCCCTGGCGAGGGGGGTTCCGATGGTAATTATTTGCAAGGCAGCCACTTGGGTGTCCCTCCACACCTTCGCAAAGCATTACTGCTTGGACTCGGAGGTTAGGAGGGACGGCCATTTTGCACAATCTGTATTGCAGGATTTATTGGTGTAACCAGTCAGGCACCCACCTCTGATTGCGGTACTGCTTTGGGACTCTATTTATAAGGTGAGGAATCCACAGGTAGTTGCATCCATCAGAAGAACAAGTTATTTACCTTCGGTAACGCTTTTTCTGGTGGATACAAAAGCTACCTGTGGATTCCTCACAGTCCCACCCGCCTCCCCATTACCTGTCTGGTTACACTAAGATGTTTGTTTTATAAGTGTATATACATTTTGGTGTTTATGTGTGTATATATAAATGATGGTTTTGATTCTATTGCATCATTGTGGTTTTATGTATATATGTATTTATTGGAGCTATTGTGAGGTCAGTTTTCACCTGTTCGCCTCAAAAGCACGTAAAAAATGGGTGAAACTGACGTCTGCAAGCCGGCGAGGACCTCTTATTGGCACAGTGACGTCAGAGTCGCGTGGAGCCGTGCAATTGTGACGTCCTTGTCGACTTGGAGAGCTGGGAAGAAGATTTTCCATTGGATGCTGACACATGGGAGAATTCATAAGGTGAAGAATCCACAGGTAGCTATTGTATCCACCAGAAAAAGCTTTACCGAATGTAAGTAACTTGTTCATTTGAGCGATAAATCAAGCAACATTGGGGAGCTCTATTACTAATGTTTTTACCTTGATGCCAGCGGCATTGTGAGTTGACTGTTCTGTACTACCTAATGTAGAGGTATTCCAAAGTGATAGACTTTTTTATATTATTGCTGATGTACTGAGGTGATCACTGCTAACAGCCTTGCATATTGTGGCCAATAATGTAATCTTGTCTAATGTGATCACTGTTACTATCCAAGTAATATTAGTAGCTCTGGATGATTTTCAGTGTGTATAGAAAAGATTGGAAACCCCTGCTTTAGCATCATCTGAATCTAATGTTATCTTTCAACAGGGTTCATTGTTGAAAGGCTGTAGGTGTTGCTTCTAGGGTGTGAACCAATATTGTAATAAAATCAGGTCTCGGCTCTGAACACTATGGGGGTGATTCTAACTTCGGCGGGCGGCAGAGGCCGCCCGCCAAAGTTCCCCCACCAAAATACCGCTCCGCGGTCGAAAGACCGCTGAGGGTATTTTGGGATTTGCCCTGGGCTGGCGGGCGGCCGCCAAAAGGCCGCCCGCCAGCCCAGGGCAAATCAACCTTCCCACGAGGACGCCGGCTCAGAATTGAGCCGGCGTAGTGGGAAGGTGCGACGGGTGCAGTGGCACCCGTCGCATATTTCAGTGTCTGCATAGCAGACACTGAAATACTTTGGGGGGCCCTCTTACGGGGGCCCCTGCAGTGCCCATGCCATTGGCATGGGCACTGCAGGGGCCCCCAGGGGCCCCGCGGCACCCCCTACCGCCATCCTGTTCCTGGCGGGAGACCCGCCAGGAACAGGATGGCTGTAGGGGGTGTCATAATCCCCATGGCGGCGGAGCGCGCTCCGCCGCCATGGAGGATTCTGCAGGGCAGCGGGAAACCGGCGGGAGACCGCCGGTTTCCCGCATCAGACCGCGGCCGAACCGCCACGGTCAGAATGCCCTGCGGGGCACCGCCGGTCTGTCGGCGGTGCTCCCGCCGACCCTAGAGTCAGCCGGGGTCAGAATGACCCCCTATATAATGTTTACAATCACTACATGATCATGAGCCTCAGTGCAGCCCTACAACAAAAAAACAGAATGGCTCTAAAATGCAGTTATGGAACTAATGAAAGAGTTAAGCAGTTTTTTCAATGAACTGATGTTTGTGTTCGCTGGATGCCCAGAACCATGGTGCCTCAAAATGGAGGACTCGCAATGCTCATGCCACAATAAAAACTTGCACCTCAAATGTTCTCAAACACCTAAAAGTCAGGAAGAAAGCAAACAGATGGCTTGCAACTGATAATAGAACTGCTGATCTACAAAGGAGGAGGACAGTGCTTTGAGAAACAAAGTGTGCGCTAACTGGCTTCAGCAAACAAAACCTGCATTCTCTGGTTAGGGTTAGTTCTGTTGGCAGTTAACATTTTGGATGTCTTGCTCTATAATGGGACTGGAGACTTTGAGTTGTGGCTCATCATGCAGGAGGAATCATCCTATGGATTGCCCACAGTAATAGAATGGGGCACAAAAGGCACCTCACCTCACATCCTTCATTCAGTTTGGCTAGATGGCAAGCGATCTTGGTGCTGGACCCATAACACCATTAGGGTAAAATGAAGAAAACAGAAAACGGCAAACAAACGTTCATACAGTGAGATAGTGATTTATATGTCTGTTTATAGAATCCTTGGGCTGGCAGGGGGATTTCACAGTCAAGGTCAGCATCAGCAGTGTGGACTGGCAGAGGTTTGAAGAAGCCCCACCTTATGTGTCCTAGTTCAGGCAGTAGGGCAGTATCCCACTGCTAATCAGTCAGCGCATTCGTGCTATTTCAAAACTCACCCAGCCAACCTGGGGCATTGCTTGCCTGTTCAGAGAGGAGTTTGGAAAGTTGTTGTTGTGTGGTTTCAAGCTCTGCGGTTCCTGTCATCGGGTGATGTCTGACGTATCTGCACCTCGTGTGCTTGTGGTGTTTGGAGTGTGACCAGGACTCGAAGTTGTGCTGTGAGTGCCAGACCATGAATCCGAAAGCTTTGAAGGGGCGATCCCTAAAGGTCATTGCGGGCCAGCGCTCGGCTCCTCATCACTCTTGAGAGGAAGATCCCAAGAATGCTCGCAGAGCTCCTATTCTTCCTCGTCCCACTCCAACTCCTCGGGAAGGTCGGGTAAGTCAAGGCACAAAAAGAAGTCAAAGAACAAGCATTTTTCCACTTCACCCTGTCCGTCGGTCGCTGAAATGAGGGAAAATGAGCGTTGTCGTTCCAGGTCTGCATCCTCAGAGCCTGTGCCTGGGTTGACTCCGCACCTCCCTGAGTCTCTGGGAGCTGGAGGGACCCCTGCTCAGCTCAGTGAGTTTTATGATGCCATGCGCCTCATATTTGGGCAGTACAACTCTGCCAGAGTGCCTTCAGGCCCTGCGGAGTCGGGAGGGGTCCTATCGGGTTCCGCGCTGGCAGCTTGTGCCTCATCTCTGGGGGGGCACCCATGGTTCCGTTCCTGGATCCAGACTGGTGTCGGTCGTACCACCTCGACATTCCCCGACAACGGTTTTGAAGTTGACACTCCTGACGGTACCCATGCTCACGGTCAGTGTCGACCCCATCCTCATTGCTGACTCCAACACAGAGCTGGACCAAGGTTGCGTACACCAATTCAGACTTCGACAGGGACCTTGCTCCCTAGGTCGGATCCTGATCCTTATTCTCTTGGGTTGGTGTACGGTGAGGATTGGGATGGGTAGCTGGACCCTTTAGAAGACCAGCTAGAAGTTCTCATGTACTGCTGGATGGACCTGGGTGAGGCCAGTGGTGTGGACATTTCCCCTAACACTGGCATGCTTTCCTCCCCTAACGTGGCTATGGAGGATGGAGCATCCTACTCAGTGGTAGTGCAGAGAGCAGCTGAGGTTCTGGGTCTCTAGCTACCTTTGGTGACTATCAGGACTAACCTCCTGACAGAGATGCTTCAGCCTGGGGCTTCTACATCTGAACCCCTTTTGCTCTTTAATGAAGCCCTCACTGATGTCCTGCTGGGGACCTGGTCCATGCCCAGCACAGGGGCTAACGTGAACAGGACAATTGCCTGCCTCCACAGAACTGCTCCATATGACCCTGTGTTCTTAATGCAACACCTGACCACTGAAAGCTTGGTTATCCAAGCCTTCCCATCCCCAAGTACATTTTCTTCCGCACCCCTGGATAGGGGATCCAAGAGGCTGGATAAGCATGGGAAGCAGATGTTTTCTTCCTCCAGCCTGGCATTGCGGTCTGTGAACACCACTCGCCTTTTAAGCCATTACATCCATACTTTATGGGACATAGTTGCGCAGGTGCTGCCACAGGTCCCAAAGGAGGTCCAGGCCATTCTTTCCCAAGCTGTTGCTGAAATGAGACACAGCGAAGTTCACAATATGATGTGGGCTGGATACCACGGACTCACTAGGCAGATCAGTTGCATCAACAGTGGCCTTGAGGTGCCACGCCTGGTTGAGGGCATCTGGCTTTTTGAGGGATGTCCAGTCCACCCTTATGGACTTGTCCTTTGATGCCACCCATCTCTTCAGAGACAAAGCCGACTTGGTGCTCGAGCACTTTAAGGAGTCCCGTTTTAGGGTGAGGTCCTTAGGCCTCGCAGCTGCCCCTGCCCCCCCAATTAGTCTGCTTTTCACCCCTTTTGTGGCTATGGAAAGGGTGCCCAACCACATCCGTTCCTGTCCAGCCACCATGCTGCACATGCTGCCTAGCCTCTGTGGGGACGTGGGACCCAATGTCAACGTGAATCAGGGAGCCAGCGGTGTAGCCCACCCACCACCAAGGCATTACCCCCTTGTGTAGGTCGTGGTTGTTACTCCTGCTACTTTCTGGTGCCCAAAAAGGACACGTGCCTCCACCCTATCCTGAACCTTTGGTCCCTCAATCAGTTCCTCAGGAAAGAGAAGTTCAAAATGTTCTCTCTGGCTCAGGTTCTATCTGCCCTAGACCCACGAAACTGGATGGTAGCACTGGACTTGCAGGACGCCTATTTCCGTATTCCTGTCCTGCCTGCCTCCCCACTAACGTAACTTGCAGTTCACAAGGCCACAAGTATATTCACTTCACCGTGCTCCCCTTTGGCCTTACCAGCACCCCTCAGTGTTCACCAAGGTGATGGCTGTAGTCACAGCTCATCTGCGCAGGTCAGGTGTTTCAGTCTTCCCCCTACTTTGACGACTGGCTGTTGAAGGCTGGCTGCCCTCCATGCTGTCGGCTTCCACCTCCAGACTATGGCAGACTTCCTGCATTTGCTGTGGTTCACTATAAACGTGCCAAAGTCACACCTGACTCCCTCTCAGACGCTCTATTTCTTCAGAGTTGTCCTGGACATGGTGAAGTTTCGGGCTTATCCTTACGAGTGGCGAGTCCAGGATATTCAGACTAGGATACCGATGTTTCAGCCCCCAGCCTAGATTTTGGTGAGAATGACTGGTCTCGTGGCCTCCTGCATCTTGCTGGTAACACAGTCCAGATGGCACTTGCAGGCTCTGCAGTGGAACCTGAAGTTCCAATGGGCGCAACATCAGGGGAATCTCTCTGCCATGGTCCAGATCTCAGAGGGAACCAATCAAGATCTGCAGTGGTGGCTTGTAAATCACGAATGGCTCAGAGGCAGATCTCGCTCCCTTCCTCAAGCAGATCTGACAGTGACAGATGAGTTGATCCTGGGATGGGGTGGCCACATGGGAGAGGCGGAGACTAGAGGCGTCTGGTCTCCTTCAGAGTCTGGGCTCCGCATTAGTCTTTTGGAGCTCTGGGCGGTCAGACTGCCATTGAAAGCAGTCCTTCCCTCTCTCAAAGGGAAAGTAATGCAGGTGTTCACAGACAACACCACCACCATGTGGTACTGCAACAAGCAGGGTGGGGTGGGCTTCTGGACATGGCTGGAACATCAGGGCATTTTCCCGGACTCTCTGAACGCCAGAGCGGACAAACTCAGCCTTCATTGTCAATCTTGAATGGTGTCTCCATCCAGAGGTGGCGCAAGGTCTCTTTCAGCAGTGGGGAGAGTAGACCTGTTTGCCTTCGCAGAGAACGTGCAATGTCAGTAGTTTTGCACGTTGGAGTTTCCAAGGTCTCCCGATGATGCCTTTCGTCTTGAGTGGAACTCAGGCCTCATATACGCCTTTCCACCAATACCATTTCTGCCCAGAGTTCTCAAGAAGATCAAGAATGACCGGGCCCAAGTAATCCTTGTGGCTCCGGACTGGACATGAATAGTCTAGCATCCCAAGCTATTGAGCATGGCCATCGATCCTCCGATCAGCCTGACCCTTCTGTGGGATATTCTGTTGCAGCAGCGGGGAGGGTTCTCCACCTGAACCTGTTCAGTCTCTGCCTTGCAAGGAGATTGAGCTGTGGAAATTGACAGCTTTTGGCCTTCCCCCCTGAAGTTTGTAACATTATCTTGGGAGCCAGGTGTCCCTCCACTAAAACAGTATACCCCTATTGATGGAACAAATTTGTGGCATGGTGCACAGACAAGTCTCCTATAGTTAGGTTCCTCAAGGGTCTTACTTATATGTTTCCTCCATTACCATTCATAAAGTCCCAATTGGATTTGAATTTGGTTCTTACCTTTTTAATGTGCGCTCCTTTTGAACCGCTCCCTATTTGTCCTCTCAGGCTTTTGCCGTTAAAAACAGCCTTCCTTGTGGCCATTACATCTGCCCACAGGGTGAGTGAGCTGCAGGCACTATCATCTAAGCCACCCTGCCTTTCCATCTATCCTGACAAAGTGCTGCTTTGCACCATGGCTTCTTTTTTGCCAAAAGTGCTTACGTCTTTTCATGTAAGCCAATCCGTCACCTTGCCTATTTCATACGCACCCCCTCTTCCTTATAAGGAAAAGAAGAGACTCCATAGCCTGGACCCAAGAAAAGCGTTGTTGTTCTACTTTGTTCGTAACAAAGAGTTCCAGGTGGATGATCAACTCTTTGTTTGGTATGTGGGTGCAAAGAAAGGTCGGGCAGTGCAGAAGAGAACTATCTCTAGATAGGGTCGTTCTCTGCATTAAAATGTGCTACTCATTGGCTAAAAAGCACCCCCAGAGGGTTTGCAGCTGCAACCACTGCATTAGCATGTGAAGTTCCTGTCCTGGACATCTGTCAGGCAGCAACGTGGACTTCTCTGCACACGTTCACTAAACACTACTGCCTGGACAGTCAGTTCCAAAGGGATGGGTATCCTAGTGTGATCTTGATTTGCAGACCCACCTCTGGGGATAGTATTGCTTGGATATCTATTCTAAGGTAAGCAATCTGCAACTAAAAGTCTCTATCTGGTAAACAAGTTACTTGCCTTTGGTAACGCCTTAACTTTTAAGAGACATATTCTAGTTGCAGATTCCATCCTGCCCGTTCTGCAAACTGATTTCTAGGGACAGGGACTTCCCTTTCAGGGCCCTAGTTTTGATGCACTAGTGGTCAGTGTTCTTCATGGCCCACGCTTCTGGCGTGGAAAGTTGTGAAAAAAAAACTGACGCCAGCACGCTGGAGTGGCACCTATATAGGTCTCGCAATGTCCTATCCAGCATCGCACACGTTGCTGACGAGAGAGCTGAAGCCGACCAGCGTCACCTGATGGGAATCTGTAACAAGAAAATCCCTCTACTAGATAAGGTGTTACCGAAGGTGAGCAACTTGTTCTACTGAGATACATTGATGGTTGTGTTCCCCAGCCATCAAAGCCCTGTATTCTGCTTGTTGAAAATAAAAAACACATCATCAGTGGACTGTGGATTGTCGAGCCTATTGAGTAGAAAAACTACCATGAGTGAAAAAGGGAGAAAGACTCAGCTGACTGCAAAGTTTAGATGTGGCCCTACAAACCTATGCTTGGTTGCGGTGTGCTGCCACAAAGCTATCTGGAGCCCCCATCTCACAAGGTACTTAATGAATTTGTAGCACTCACTAACCTTCACAAAAAGTTCACCTGCTTGTGCTATCTATAGCTTATATCTGCACTTCTCCTGGATGGAAATATGAGCCCGACTTTCTTACCCACGTCACAGGTCCTAAAGTTCTCCAAGCCTGCTGGAATGGGCATTGTAGGAAAGTACCATCTTGCCTGGCATGTTACCCCCATATTTACATGTATGTCAGTTTGTTTTTGCCTGTCTCACTGGGATCCTGCTAGCCAGGACCTCAGTGCTCATAGTTTGTGGCCTGAATGTACCTGTGTAGTGAATAACTGTCACTGAGGCTCTGCTAACCAGAACCAGAACCTCCATGCTTATGCTCTCTCTGCTTTTAAATTTGTCACTGTAGGCCAGTGACTTCATTTACCAATTTCAACTGGCATACTGGACACCCCTTATAAGTCTCAAGTATATGGTACCTAGGTACCCAAGGTATTGGGGTTCCAGGAGATCCCTATGGGCTGCAGCATTTATTTTGCCCCCCATAGGGAGCTCAGACACACCTTTACACAGGACTGCCATTGTAGCCTGAGTGAAATAACGCACATGTTATTTCACAGCCATTTTCACTGCACGTAAGTAACTTATAAGTCACTTATATGTCTAACCTTCACTTGCTGAAGGTTAGGTGCAAAGTTACTAAGTGTGAGGGCACCCTTGCTCTAGCAAAGGTTTCTCCCACAAAGTTCAGGGCCATTTCCCCGACTTTGTGAGTGCGGGGACACCATTACACGTGTGCACTACATATAGGTAAATACTTATATGTAGCTTCACAATGGTAACTCCGAATATGGCCATGTAACAATGTCTAAGATCATGGAATTGTTCTCCCATTCCAATTCTGGTATTGGGGTGCCAATTCCATGCATCCCTGGGGCTCCACTATCAATCAATCAATCAATCACGATATTTATAAAGCGCGCTATGTACCCGTCAGGGTTTCGAGGCGCTGGGGGGAAGGGGGGGGGGGGTGGAGGTGTGCTGCAGTTAGCGGTCGAAGAGCCAGGTTTTGAGGAGTCTCCTGAAGGTGAGGAGGTCCTGGGTCTGGCGTAGAGATGTGGGGAGAGAGTTCCAGGACTTGGCGGCGAGGAAGGAGAAGGATGGACCCCGGGTACTGTCAAACCAGCTCTCTGGGGGTGTTTCTGCAGCTGCCACTGCTGCCACCCCACAGACAGGGTTCTGCCCTCCTGGGGTCTGGGCAGCCCAGTCCCAGGAAGGCAGAACAAATAATTTCCTGAATCTCCCTTAGGAAATAGGTGTTAAAGGCTGGGGAGGGGTAGCCTCTGGAAATGCTTTGAAGAGCACAGATGGTGCCCTCCCTGCATAAGCCAGTCTACACCGGTTTAGGGAACCGGATAAAGGAAAGGGGAGTGACCACTCCCCTGTCCATCACCACCCCAGGGGTGGTGCCCAGAGCTCCTCCAGTGTGTCCCAGACCTCTGCCATCTTGAATCCAGAGGTGTCCGGGCACTCTGGAGGCCTCTGTGTGGCCAGTGCCAACAGGTGACGTCGGAGACCCCTCCTGATAGGTGCTTATCTGACTAGGTGGCCAGTCCTCCTCTGAGGGCTACTTAGGGTCTCTCCAGTGGGCTTTTCCTCAGATAACGACTTGCAAGAATTCATCAGAGTTCCTCTGCACCCCTCTCTTTGACTTCTGCCAAGGATCGACCGCTGACTGCTCCAGGACGCCTGCAAAACTGCAACAAAGTAGCAAGAACACTACCAGCGGCATTGTAGTGCCTAATCCTGCCAGCTTTCTCGACTGCTTCCAGGTGGTGCATGCTTTGGGGGCTGTCTGCGTTCATCCTGCACTGGAAGCCACAAAGAAATCTGTGGGTCGACGGAATCTTCCCCCTGCTTCAGCAGGCACCAAACTTCAGCGTCCCTGGTACTCTGGGACCCCTCTCATCCTGACGAGCGTGGCCCCCTGGAACACCCTGGTACTCTGGGACCCCTCTCATCCTGACGAGTGTGGCCCCTGGAACACAGATGATGGACCCAAGTGACCCAGAATGTCCAGTGGTCCAACTGTCCTTGCCTCCCCTCTCCAGACAGTTATCCTGTGCACCGCGTGAACTGCAGCTACCAGGGCTTCTGTGCACATTTCCAAGAATCCTGCATGCACAGCCAACCCTAGGTCCCCAGTACTCTGTCCTGCGATCTGAGTTGATCTCCGGTGTCGTGGGACCCTCTTCTTCTGCAGTGTTGAGACAACCGCTGTGTTCAGACTTATTGAACCCGTGTTCAAGGACTTCTGCGGGTGCTTCCTGCTTGTGTATGGGCTCTCTACGTTGCTGAGGGCCCCCCTCTGTCTCCTCACCCAAGTGGCGACATCCTGGTCCTTCCTGGGCCCGAGCAACACCCTTTTTCTTCAACTGCGGCTCTTGCAGCTAGCAAGGCTTGTTTGCGGTCTTTTGCCAAGGAAACACCTCTGCATCCTCCAGCACTCCGTGGGACATCTTCTGCACGAAAAAGAAGTTCCTAGCACCTTCCGTTGTTGCAGAATCTTCAGCTTCTTCCATCCGGAGGCAGCCATTTTGCACCTTCATCCGGGGTTTAGTGGGGTCCTACCCTCCGGACACTTTAGCGAATCTTGGACTTGGTCCTCTTCCTTTGTAGGTCCTCAGTCCAGGAATCCTTCAGTGCTTTGCAGTCTGTTGTGGTCTTTGCAAAATCCTTTATCACGACTTTAATGTGTTTCTGGGGAAATAGTACTTTACTCCTACTTTCCAGGGTCTTGGGGTGGGGTATCTTAGACACCCTTATTGTTTTCTTACACTCCCAGCGACCCTCTACACACTACACTAGCCTAGGGGTCCATTTGTAGTTTGCATCCCACTTTCTTAGTATATGGTTTGTGTTGCCCCTAGGCCTCATCCATCCTATTGTATTCTACAGTGTTTGCACTACTTTCTGACTGTCTTACTTAACTGATCTTTGTTTGTGTGTATATTTTGTGTATTTTACTTACCTCCTAAGGGAGTATATCCTCTGAGATATTATTGGCACATTGTCGCTAAAATAAAGTACCTTTATTTTTAGTAACCCTCAGTATTGTCTTTCTTGTGATATAGTACCTATGTGGTATAAGTGGTATAGTAGGAGCTTTGCATGTCCCCTAGTTCAGCCTAAGCTGCTCTGCTACAACTACCTCTATCAGCCTAAGCTGCTAGAACACTACTAATCTACTAATAAGGGATAACTGGACCTGGCACAAGTTGTAAGTACCATTGGTACCCCCTATAAACCAGGCCAGGCTCCTACAGGCATGTAGGAAGATGTTGTCTAAACGACAGCAGCCAATTGTAAAGGTGTTAATCATAGCGCTCATGGCCTTGGTACGAGGCCTATACCTTGAATTTATTGAATCAAATGCATCATATTTTGAACAGCACCACATCAAGTTAAAATATCTTTGCTTTTTCACAATGGTTTAAAAAAAAAAAAAAAACACTGTTTATACAGATTGACTCCCACGTACCAGTAATACTTGCATTTGTCTTTTTAGGTGCAGCAGCGAAGACAAGAACTGGAGCAGGTGCTTGGGATTCGCCTTACCTAATGAACAGTCGAAAACCTTATTTGCAGTCTATAAGCTGTGTAAACCTTTGTATTTCTAAACATCTGAGTGTCAAAGTACTTTTGTTGAATTAACTAAGCTGAAACGATTCAGAAATTACTAGTGGCTGCCCAATACTTAAACGCAGTTGGGACCACCTTAATGTGTTGCAGACGTTCTTAATTACATTCTACAAACTACGCCAGACAGGCCTTCTCAGGAAGCTGCTTTGCGAAGTGAATGAAAAACCTATGAGCCAACTGGTGTACGGCAGGATTTCCATCCATTAATAGAACATGTACATCTTCTTATTAATGTAATGGCTGCTTGTTCTTCCACATGGTGTCTCTTCAGAATAAGATGAAATGAGAAGATGTCGGTCATTTTTTTATAAACAGCAAAATAGCAGTTTTACTTAATGTTGAACATATTGTCTGCTGAAGACCTTGTTTACTCGGCTCAGTGGTGGTCAGTAAGAACTAAAGTTTTAAGAAGCATTTGCCAATGTAAATCCCTGGTTAAAGAATATTACATCACCACCTTGGTCTCTGTCAGGTCGCTGGCTGCGTTATCTATTACAGGCTGGTTAAGAAAAGGAGAAATGCAAACAATCTAAGAGCTCATCAGTGATTACTGAAAATCTTAGAAATATTTGAAAAGTCTGCCACACAAACAATGGATGCAGAGCTCCTTATCTGATGCATGAGTGAACCATCTCAGTTACACAGCACACTATTGTGTGTGTGTGTGTGTGTATGAGTGCACTTCTTACATCATGGCTGTCTGTCGAATTCATTGGATTAGCAGTCATAGATGTGTAATGGCAATTTTGACCACAATCAGCTAACTGGATTGAGCTTGAACACATTTCTAACAGGCCTACTGAACAAGTGTTCAGTGATACAGCTCCTCTATCTTATTTTCCTAAAACAATACTTTTAAAAGTCACCCCATGTGCTTTCAGGTGTATGTTTTCTGAAACGTAAAGTGGCACTGTACTCAAAAATTTTACATTTACAGCCATCCATTTAGTGAAAGC
Organism: Pleurodeles waltl; assembly: GCF_031143425.1. Taxonomy (NCBI): domain Eukaryota; kingdom Metazoa; phylum Chordata; class Amphibia; order Caudata; family Salamandridae; genus Pleurodeles; species Pleurodeles waltl. Next base: position 278,849,659 of record NC_090445.1, read on the forward strand.
AGAGGAAGCAGTGGACCCATGGTAGAGGTTGTATAAATACTTGAGGTACAGTCACTAAGGTTCAGCACCCGTGCAAACTTTAGTTAATATTTTCTTATATTGGTCTGTATGTCGCACATTTTTTACCCTGCTATATGGCGACAAGCTTCCACACTAAAGATGCAGGACCTTTTCTGAAAACAAGCTGTCTTTTATTTGTAAATATCTGTTGACGTAGCACAGGCTTTGCCGACCACCGGCACCAAATGGTTATATTGTGCAAGTGTTTCACGGCTTTCTCTCGAAGACTTAGAGTTTCTCTGAGCTTTAGCTTTTAACTGAAACCAGGTCCGTGTTGCTGCCAACTAGATTTGAAGGCAAAGTAATGATCTTAACTCTGCGCACTGTTCTGTGAACAGAAGGGCTTTGAAGAGTAATAATTGCATTTTCCCCTCCATGATCCGTGAGTTTAGTTTTATTTAAACAATACCTGGCAAAACAATAAAGTCAGTTATGCATGCCTTGCATATTATGAACGTCGAGCTGAAATGTAGTTTAGGAAATAATGTGAGATGCTGGACAGATATCTCGTAAGATGAGCTTAATAATGAACTACTTGGTTGCACTGGTGTAAGCCATATAATTGAGCTGTTTAAATATTAGAAGTATTTATTTACCCTAAGTGCACACTTTGGGGGTTATTACAACTTTGGAGGAGGTGTTAATCCGTCCCAAAAGTGACGGTAAAGTGACGGATATACCACCAGCTGTATTACGAGCCGTATTACGAGTTACATAGGATATAATGGACTCGTAATACGGCTGTTGGTATATCCGTCACTTTTGGGACGGATTAACACCTCCTCCAAAGTTGTAATAACCCCCTATGTCTTCCCATGCTGGTCAGAATGGGCCAGATGTATGAAAAAGATTTGCACTCGCAAACGGTGCGAAACGGTAAATTTGGTTGTTTGCGAGTGCAAAACAGTGGTCTGCGATGCATGAAAGGCATTCGCAGGCCACACATAAGAAATCGCTAAAATTGCGATTTCTTGCGTTGCGACCTGGAAATTGCGAGTCGCAATTTGCGATTTGCAAATTCCAGGTCGCAAGGTGGTAACCTGGTGCAAAATTTAAAAATGCAGTTAAACTGCATTTTAAAATTTAACATGTAAAGCACACATGCCTTTTTGGCATGCGTGTACCTTACATGTTGCTAAAAATGATTTTGGGGTGCAGCAGAGGGGGCCTTAGGACCCCAGCACCCTGGCCTTTTGCATTTCCAAAATTGCGATTTCTGGTTCAGAAATCGCAATTTTGGAAATGCAAAAAATTCGCAGCTAGGGGCCAACAGGCCCATAGCTGCGAATGGGGCCGGTATCGCAACTTGCGATTTGGTAATAGCATTTGCGATTTTTAAGAAATCGCTATTACCGAATCGCAAATGTGATACATGGGGCCAGATGTAGCAAAATGCTAAATTGCGACTTGCAATTTGCGAGTCCATCCGACTCGCAAATTGCAAGTCGCAATTTGCTATGCAGTACGGTGTCTCAGACACCGACTGCGACTCGCAATGGGGTCGCAATGACCCACCTCATCAATATTCATGAGGTGGGTCGCAATTTGCGGCCCCATTGCGAGTATAGGCACTCGCTAACATGGAGGCCTGCTTACGTCAGCAGACCTCCATGTTCGTGACCTGCTTTTCAATAAAGCAGTTTTTTTTTTTTAAGTGTAGCCCGTTTTCCTTAAAGGAAAACGAGCTGCACTTAAAAAAAAAAAACGAAACCTTTAGTTTCGGTATTTTTTCAGGGCAGGGAGTGGTCCTTTGGACCACTCCCTGCCCTGAAAAAATAGTTTTGGGTCCATTCACAAAGTGGAAGGGGTCCCATGGGGACCCCTTCCAATTTGCGAGTGGGTTACCATCCACTTCAAGTGGATGGTAACTGCGACTCGATTTGAGACCGCGTACGCGGTCGCAAATGGAATTGCATCCCACTGCGAGTCGCAAATAGGAAGGGAACACCCCTTCCTATTTGCGAGTCGGAAATGCATTTTGCGAGTCGGTCCCGACTCGCAAAATGCATTTCTGCATAGGAAACTCACATTTGCGACTCGCAAACGGCAGTTTTTGCCGTTTCCGAGTCGCAAATCGTTTCCTACATCTGGCCCATGGCCCTTTGCGAGTCGGTAATAGCGATTTCTTAAAAATCGATATTACAGAATCGCAAAGGGCCGTGATGATACATCTGGCCCAATATTCTTTATTTTTAATACAGCTCTTCAATTCATCCTTATGAATGACTAGGAAAATCAAACGTTTATGCAAGTGATTTTAAACAAAGGTTAGGACATTCCTTTGTGGTTTTAAGCATGGCCTATTGGGCCAGTTAGAGGGTCTCAAGATGGAGTCTCAGGGGATCCTAATCCACTCTTGGTTGTTAGCTACTTATAAGGCTACATTGCATTTACTAGAGATAGGAGGCAAACCTTTCTGCCACGCCCCAGCACCTCTTGAGCTCCACACTTGCCTTCCCCACTGTCTTTTATTTCATGGCGTGGACAGGACTAATAGATTTGCCAGTCTCTACCTACCCTCGCCGGAGTATCTGCACTATTTTAGGCCAGCTACAACACAAAGCAGAAGTTTAGTTCAGCTTTAGTGAGAGATAGGATTTTTCTATGATATTGAAACTTCTTTATTCTTTACACCAACAATGGAAAGTATCTACTCCGGAAAAGTAGAGATGCTTGCCAGAGCTCCCACATTCCTTGTGCAGCACCGTAGCATAGCCCTGTTTGTGGCCTGCTGTACTGCTTTGTAATTCACTTCTTTCGTTTTAAGCCTTTTTGCAGAGTATTGTAGAGAACCATGTCAGTTTTTCTGTGACTAATGTTGCATCAATTGATTTACGTAAACCATTTTGCACACCTTAATTCAGTTTATTTCAGGGAGTACTGAGGTGCTTCTGTAAACATGACCTTCGAAGCATAACATGAGAGAAGCTGTATCTCAAAAACATCCTAACATATGTTAGTGGAGGAATATGCACGAGTAAAGCGTTTTTTATTTATCATACAAAGGATCTTCTTTTCGATATAGGAATTTTCTCTGCCTTATCTCGGCTTTTAAAAATAAATAGAAATAGCATTTACCGTATGGTAATAATGGTAATGGTGGATGCCATATTTCCAATGAAGACTCTTTATTTTAGCACTTACCCTGGTGCCATTCAGACATTCTTTATAGTCTAAATACTATGAAAATAGTTAAGCATTGTAGTTCCCATCAAAACATTGTTACCGTCTAATTACACACTGTTTAAGTCGATATTATTCTACTATACATTTCATTTCAGAAAGCCACCTTCTAAAGCTGTGCTAATTTTGATTGTGTAACTGTTAAATTCCCCCAAAATGCTCACATAAAAATATTCTAAAATTCATAATACCCATCCAGCTGTCCGTCCACAGAGTGGGTATTTAGAATCCAGATAGTTTCTGTAAATAGTTGGAGAGACCTCCAGTTTGCTGCCATATAGAGCTTCTTTATTTGAATTAACAGAAGCCTAACTTGTGGCTTGTAATGCAACAGATTGTCAAACTCCATAGCTTCGAGGCTTCTTCTCTGCTCAAGGTAATACATTAATAATCTGGTGGAGTATTCTCTGTTTGGTGATAGTCTTCCTTTATGATGAAAGCCTTCCTCTATGCCAAGTAGAGCCAATAATCAAAGTTTTTCTGTAGACCATGCAACTTGTTTTTTTTAATTGCATGCTGATAGCTATTAGTGTGCAGTAAATTATAGGCCACTAAAATAAAGTAATAGCCCAAAAAGTGTACCACAATAATTTTGATACCTCATTGGCTCAGAGCATAAGCTTTCAGAGGCACCTATACTTGGTGTCTCTGTAAACATTATTGAACCACTGGCTTAATAAACATGAGACGGTCATCTGACATTTGTTTGGACATGGACTACCTTATCAAATTAGACTGCATTCTCTTGGGACAATCTTTCCCCCAAAAGTGAATGATATCCACAACTTAGATATAACTTATCCGGAGCAGGACATCTTTACAATCAATCAGTAATTGGATCACTCGCTGCTGAATGTTTCTTTGGTGTTACGATATTTTGTGTTTAAAATCTTTTCACGCTCCTCTTCTATTAAACCAGCATCATCTAAGTTACTTCTCAACCATTTAATGCAAACTGAGACTGTTAGAGATTCAGAAGTCTGCCAGAAGCCCCCATGGTTGACCTCTACTTTAGAGTTGTGACTCAAATTATGCTCTTCTCTGACATACACGTGGAATATTATGTGGAAAATTTTTATTAATCATAAGTTTGAAAGGGTCGAAGAAGTGGAAGAAAGTTATTAGCAGTTGGAATTTTTAATTTTTAGAGGATGGCATTCCTTTTTGGTTAAAACACCTTGCACTCGATTCTCTTCTCGCATATATTATGATTTCTCCTTTGAAAGGTGTAAAGTGACAAGGTGTCAGTAAACTTGTGGGTGGAAGATTACAGAAAGAGTGCTCGAGAGTCCACCTCTTTGTGCACTGCTGCAGTGTTTGGTAGTATAATGAGGGTGAGTTAGCCATTGCGTGTAGGAATTAAGCCATAGTGCAGCACTTCTAAGTATTGAAAATACCTTAAAAGAAAATCAGTCTGAGAGACTGTTACAGGTTTGACTTTTTCAACTATTTCATAGTGATATCTGCTGTCAGCCTGAAAGGGTTTTTCCCCTCCAATAGAAGTTTAGAGCTTTGCTTGGCCATCTGTGGAAAAAGCGTTGAAACAAGACCATAAACATGCTACCAGAGAATTGCAATCGCCACTGATTTATCAAAAGAGATTGTGTTCAGCATAGTTTGACTCTTCTAATTTAACTGTGAGCCTGAATCTTATGCATACATAAACCGAGATCTTCAGTGTTGAGAACATGATTATTATTTCTACTGAGTTTTACTACGAAATCAGTAAATATTGCTTCTGTGCCGGGGGCGTAACGAAAAGTGACCAGCTCCCACTGCAGAATGTGATGAGGGCCCCCTGAGTTCCCCGAATTCCACAGATAATAATTTACTTTGGGCTGAATGGGACCCTTTAAAGACGTGTAGGCTCCCTTAAGAATTGCCCCTCGTGCCACAGAGGCCACAGGGGCTTGTGTTACACCCCAGAATCTTTGAATCCCATCCGTCTTTTGGTTATGCTTACAGTGAGTGTAATTATTCTACACCTTATCAGAAGTGTGAGACTCTAGCGCAACTGTCAGTTCAAAGGAATACATTTTTTTCCTCCTGAAAAGCCATTATAGAAGAAAAGTCATCTAATTGCGTGGATACAAAGCAGACACACGATCCTCCATACAATTATATTGTCAAAATAAATCAAACGACGTATCAGGTGTATGTCTGCTAGAAAACAATTGCTCGCCTTTGTACATAATACATGTACAAGTTTCACCATACACACTGAATAAAGAGCTATATCACCAACACTTACCACCATATCATGGTGCTACATGCAGTGTTAAAGAAGTATTCAGTGGATACAAATAAAATGAACATTACCATAAAGGACCCAGATAACACAAAATTTAATAACACAACATTTTTGACAAGTGCAGGGAATCGATGTGTCCCCCTTGAGAGTGCAGGAAAGTGTCAGTGTATACATGAGTCTAGTTCTTTTTTAAACAAAAATGAGAATTCCTGTGAGACATTATTCTTCTGCCTTTTGAACACCCTCTTCAAATATTTGCTTGTTGGTGCTTTGCTTAATGCATTGCTTTCCCACCTCTTTGTTGCATTGTTCATTTAAATTATGGATTTATCAGAACATAGATCCTTATGTAAATATGTGTTCCTGTTTCCCAAAAAGATGTTGCACCATGACATTTGAACATTTTAGTGGTAGTCCTAAACATTTGAGGAATTCCTCACCCTCAGCAGTTGAGGCAGTCATAAATCTCAGTTGCACACGTACTTGCTGCTCTTTATATCATTTGGCAGCAGATCCTAGGATTGAATGTACTCATCTCATATGTGATGTCCTCGTTGGCTGTTCCTGACGCCATGTGGTGAGCAGGGAATGTGATATTAGTGAAGCATTAACTTAGAATGTCTGGTAGTTAACCACATCGTGCACATCCTCTAGATCCGGCATGAGGGTCAAAATGTTTGGTACTTCTTTATCCTCACCAGGCAGGCATCCATTTACAGAAATGTGCCTAATGCTGAACCCAAATTAAATACGGACTGTTGTTGCTGTGGTGAAAGGTGCAGAAATGTAGCTGTTAACCATTCAAGTGGTACTAGCAACTTTAAGGGCTGATAACATCACCAAAGCTGCTGATACCAACTGATGCCCAGAGTGAAAGCTTGAGTCAGTAAATATGCTGAAGCCATGGGAATGAAAGAGGCAGACTATTGAGTCATGAAAAGAATCAGCATTTGGACCCTAAATGTAATATTTAGTGAAATTTGCTGTCATTAAGAAAATGACTACATTAACGACTTCGGAGCAAAATAGAGGAAGAAACTATTCACTTGACGAGATACGCTGAGAATGCAGTTTAAGAAAAAAAAAAATATTTTGCTTATTCTAGGACCTTTGCCAACCAGAAACTATCTTCCAATTTCCCGTTGCCTTGAAGGAAAGATAGCAGCAGGTTTTGCAGTACTGAACCACCACCTTTTAGTCTCTGCTAAACCATACTGACCCTCTGCAGGTCTTACATTGTGCAAGTGATCGCTCTAGTTGTGTAGCATTTTGTTTGCCACATATGCCAGATATTAAGGAAATTAATATGAAACATGTTTTAAGTAATTTTTGTGGTGTTTGCAGTTTATGCTATGAGGACCATGTTTGGTCATTCGTCAATCCGAGTTTTAGGGGGTGCCAGCACCCTGAAAATAGTCAGCGACCTCATAGTCTGTCAGTCAACCTATCTGTTAAATGGTTAAGCCACCAGCAACCTTGATTTGTTTGCCATGGGGGGCGGCTGGCTACAGGGATGTACAAATGTTAGTATGATTTCCAATAATATTATTCTAAATCTCAGTGCAAAGTTTTTGCTATGGCCATGCTACTCCAAGAGACATCTAGCTGCACAGATAATGGAGGACAACATTAAGCTACATAGGTAGAGGAATACCTAGTGACTGCATACAATGTGAGCTTAGCCTTCAGTTTTATGAATGAAAGTTAACTCCTTACTTTTTCAACGCAAACCAGCACTTCACTTACCAGGAGTCCAGCACCCCTCAAGCATGTGCCTTTGTTGTTTGATAGATGTTGGCTGAGAATTTAGATTAATACAAAGGCTTGTAGGTAGGGCATGTCTATCAAAGACCTACCTGAATTACAATTTAGGACAGTAGTTTGGATAGCGACTTTTCATTGAGATGTTAAAATGTTAGTTATCTCTTGTTAAAAAGAAGTATTCTGTGGAAAAGTGCAGAATTCTCAAAGTTTACCCCAATTTTTTTCTGTTTCATTGTAAGAACAATTCTGTTGCTGCATGTTAACTTGCTATTGACCAAATAATACTATGAAATACCCCAACTTTGCTTCTGTTTCGAAGTCCCCTTGTTTTGCGTCTACTATTGGAGCGCAGTAACACAAATGTGCCAGAGCAGTGGGTGTAATGAGTACCTGAAGACAACTTTTAAGACCCATGTGATTTAGAAGCAGAAATTGCTGTCATGAAATATGAGGTGCATGGGGAGTCTGTAAAGCAAGTCATGCATCTTCAGAATAGCTGATTTTCATGTTTTTCCTTCTAAATACCTCCCCCGGAATTTACACTAGAAGTGACACCACATATGTGAACATGCAATATTGTACACTATGCCTATGTGAATGTCTTCAGCAACCTGCCTCTGTCATGACCACGGTGAACAAAAATATGTTGGCCCCTAATCCATATTTCATTCACAGTAGCTGGTCACTTCAGCGGACCAGTTCAGGTCTTCACTTTTTCCATGGTGTATTTTCTGCTTATGGTACAGTATATTGTGTTTAAACAGTATGAATGCTTTACGGTTTTCCATACTGGAGGCAGCTGTGTTTTTAATTAGCCTTTTAGCGTTTAAGGTACAAGAGGTATGGTGTTTTTTTCATATTTACAAGATTTTGTTTTGTACTTTTTGGTTTCTTTTTAAAAAAAGTGAAAGCAAGCTTTGAATTAAATTCAGCACTGGCTTTGCATTTGTACAAACATTTTTTGATTAAAATGTTTTTGAATAAAAAGAAAGTTGTTTTAATTTGTTAAAGGCAGTTCTGGTTTTAATAACATCGATCTGACCATAATCTCCTTTCTGGTTTAACCTTATGAAAAAAAAATATTATTTTTTTCCTTTTATTACTTTCCATTAAGTGCCATATGGTAAATAGCTCGGGAAAACAGAAGACAGAATTGTGACCACACATTTTTCTCCACGACTTGTGTGTTTGGTACAACGTGGCCATCAGATGCCCAGGCCCGTTGCACACTCCTAAAAGGCTTACATGAATAAATACAATAGAAACTATTCAGCCTTCACAACCTTCATCATTTCACAGGTTCTAATTTGCTGTTGTTTTCATTTTAATTCATTACTCCAGTGTCTGTGTTAGTCAATGTCTGAACTAATGAGAATTAATGCTTTTATGGAGGCCATTATCATCCACCTGGGCATATCTAAGGGCACCTCCAGACTTCTTCCAAAACAGTAGCTAAGGCTTCAGGAGTCCCATCTCCAACCCTGGCATTTTTATTATTGCTGTTTATGAAATGCTTAAATCACCTTGATGTTAGAATGTTTGACTGCTGAGATGCAATGAAGAACTGCGTGACTTGTCTGCTTAATCATTGATCACAAAGAGGATTTGAACCATAAAAAGTATGATGACATGTCTGATGCTGATTAATAATTTATTGACTTAATCAACAAGTGGAGACCTTTCTACGGTCTTGGCGGCAAAGACCATTCATTGAGTGAGACAGTGGTGCAGCTATAATTAAATGATCGTAGTTGCATGCACCCCGTGGAGGAAATAAGTACGGCTAAATGTAATTTACATATACAAACAGGACAAGGTGTTTGTTTTTCAGAGTCTATTGTGAAACTGTGTGTGGCATTTTGTGCATGGGTGCATGAGCTGTAGGACATTGCCATTTGTTTCATTCTGCTGTTGTCCATTTCTCAGCTTCTGGTGATTGTTATGGTTGCAAACATCTTTGCCTGTTATGAGGATTTGATGCTATTCTGTGTATTGTATGGTGGAACATTCTGATTAACTTGTTCAAGATGTTTCATATGTAGGTTGGTGAGAGAATATAAATGTGTCAGTATACATTGCTATCTTGGTATAGATGTACTATTTAGGTGACAATTGCATAGATAATTATATCGTGCATGATTGTGGCAACATTTGTGTGTTACACATACGGTTGTTGCGCACTGTGTGAGAATGACAAGGTAAATATGAATTTGAGGAGTCAAAGAGCCAACTGTATGGTTTGGAGAGTATGACAGTGCCATGAGTTGTGTCTAAGGCATGCTGTCCTAATGAGATTTGTGATTAACAAACAAGTTACTTACCTTCGGTAACGCCTTATCTGATAGAGACTTCTAGCTGCAGATTCCTTGCCTAAGAATTCTCTGGCATCCACTTCGAATCCGGAATTTTTCTGCTGAGCAGTACCCTGCGCGTGCCGTTGGGTGGCGTCGTTCGGCTCCGCGTGGCGTCGACAGCGACATTGGAGCCGTCTGTGATGTCACAGTCGTCTATATAGGCACCACCCCGGTGCGCGTATGTCAGTTCTTTTCCTTCCGTGCCGGTTAAGCACAGACCTTGGAAGAGCTACCCTTTTTCTTCAACAAGTTTGTTGAGGTTTTTTGATTGTTTGAGATGACTTCGAGAAAGACAGGATTCAAGCTGTGTGGTGCATGTCATCGCACCATATCGGTCTCGGATCCACACCGAGTGTGTCTCTGGTGTCTGTATAAGGACCACGATTCGACGTCGTGTTCCGACTGTCGGGCCATGGCACCGAAGGCCTTGAGAGAGAGATCTCTCAAGCTTCTAGCGGCCTGACAGCCGTCTTCGGTCAGCGCGACTCCGAGGAGGTCACGGTCCCGCAGTAGGAGGAGGTCACGGCACCGCAGTAGGAGGTGGTCACGGCACCGCTCCTGGAGCGCCAAGTCCTCTTCCTCGGATTCAAGGTCATCGGGGCACTCAGGTAAGAGGCACAAAAAGAAGTCCAAGCGGACTTTGACTTCGCCTCAGCCGATGAGGCATCTAGGGAACGTCGACGTTCCGACCGCGGCTCCCAGGAGCCGTCACCAGGGCCGACTCTGAGTCTTCCCCCTTTTCCAGGGACCAGAGCGACCCCCGCTCAAATTAAAGAATTTTACAAGGCTATGCACCTTGTTTTTGTGTGGGCTGCACCCTTGGGTGGGTCATCGGGCCTGCGGGGTCAGCAGGGGCCCCATTGGTTCAACGTTGGCAGCTTCGGCTTCAGTGCCATTGAGGACCCCAGGATCCGATAGCAGATCCGGACTGGCGCAGATCCGGACTGGCGGCGGTCTCTCACAGTCGACCTCCTCCAGTACCGGGTCTGACGACGCTTACCCCACCACCGGCACCCACTGGTGGTGGTAGCCCCATCTTCATTCCGGATGATTCGTTGCCAGAACGACGTCGTACGATGCCGATTCCGACTTTGACGGTGCAGATTAGGCCCAGATCATTGCCTGAGCCTTATTCTGAACAGCCAGGCACAGGAGAGGAATGGGAGGGGTCTGAGGACCCTTTAGAGTGTGAACTGGAGCGTGAACAGGACTGGTATGAGGATCTAGGGGAAGCCAGTGGATTGGATACGTCTCCAGATACTGGCATGCTCCCTCCTCATAATGTGGCGACAGAGGAAGGGGTTTCTTATGCCATGGTGGTGCATAGGGCAGCTGAGGTCTTGGACCTAGACTTGCCTACGGTGCCAGTCAGGACGAATCTCCTGACAGAGGTGCTTCAGCCGGGGGTGACTACATCGGAACCGATGTTGCCCTTCAGTGAAGCCCTATCGGTTGTCCTTCTGGGAACATGGTCCAAACCCAGCACAGGGGCTCCTGTGAATAGGACAGTCAGCCACCGCCATAGACCTACTCCAAATGACTCTAGTTTCCTCACCCAACAACCCACGCCGGAGAGCTTAGTGGTCCAAGCCTCCACTTCCCGTGGTGCCTTCCCTTCCACCCCACTCCCCCCCCGCGGATAGGGAATCCAAGAGGCTGGACCAACTTGGCAAAAAAGTTGTTTTCTTCCTCCAGCCTGGCATTGAGGTCAGTAAACACCTCTTTCCTACTGGGCCGTTTTTCCCATACTTTATGGGATACGGTGGCACATGTGCTGCCCCAGGTCCCGGAGGGCGTACGGGACACTCTCACCCAGGCTGCCGAGGATGGGAGAGATGCAGCCAAGTTTACTATTAGGTGTGGATTGGACACGACCAACTCGCTGGGTAGAACGATTGCATCGACAGTGGCCCTTCGTCGCCAAGCATGGCTACGTTCTACTTGCTTTTCAGGGGATGTCCAGTCAAGTTTGATGGACATGCCTTTTGATGGCTCTCACCTTTTTGGTGAGAAGGCAGACTCTGTGCTTGAGAGGTTCAAGGATTCTCGAGCTACGGACACATCCTTGGGCCTCTCTGCACCAGCTCATCAGCAGTCTGTCTTCTGTCCCTTTTGAGGAATTCAGAAGGGGTGCTGTACCATGCCTGTCACAAGTTAGCCACTATCCTCCGGCTTCACAACATCCCGTGCGAGGGTGAAGTTGTGGTACCGTCAGACCCAGAGGGTCTGGCCAGAGGTCAGCCACCACACAGCCCCCCTCCACAGCGCCCAAGCCCTCCTAGTGTGGTTTGTCCGTCCAGTTGGAGGGAGGATTGAATTTCATCTCCCTCACCGGCAATCCGTCACATCTGACAAATGGGCTTGCAGATCATACGGAAGGGCTATTACCTCCCCTTCCAGTCTTTCCCTCCTTCTATCCCTCTGATAAAAGAAGGGCTGGTGGAGGATCATTTTGTTTTGCTCCACAAGGAAGTTACGGCTCTCTTGGTCAAGGGAGCTATAAAAAGGGTCCCGATGTCAGAAGTAGGCAGTGGTTGTTATTGCCGCTACTTTCTGATTCCACGAAAAAGAACAAGGGCCTTCGACCTATCCTGGAATTAAGGCACATCAATCTCTTCCTCAAAAAGGAAAAATTCAAGATGCTCACTCTTGCTCAGGTCTTGTCTGCCCTAGACCAGGAAGACTGGATGGTAGCGTTGGACTTGCAGGATGTGTATTTTCACACCCCATCCTGCCCGCCCACAGGCGTTACTTGCGGTTTCAGGGGGGCCACAAGCATTTTCAGTTTACCGTGCTCCCTTTCGGTCTTACCATTGCCCCTCAGTTGTTCATGAAGGTGATGGCAGTGGTGGCAGCAGGTTAGAGATTTCAGTCTTCCCCTACCTAGACAATTGGCTGTTGAAGGCTCCGACGCCCCAGGCTCTCGTCACCCACCTCTAGACGACGTCAAACCTCCTGCATTCGCTGGGGTTCACTATAAATGTGCCAAAGTCACACCTGACTCCCTCACAGAAACTCAGTTTCATCTGAGCTGTTCTGGACACAGTGCAGTATCGGGCCTATCCTCCCGAGCAGCGAATCCAGGATATTCAGGTTATGATACCGATGTTTCGGCCTCTGGCCTGAATTTCGGTGAGACAGACTCTGACGCTGTTGGGACTCATGGCTTCCTGCATCCTATTGGTCAAGCGTGCCAGATGGCATATGAGGGCCCTGCAGTGGGACCTGAAGTTCTAATGGGCACAGCATCATGGAAATCTTACCGACGTGGTTCAGATCGTGGAGGGACCAGAGCTTCTCAAAATGAGTATCAGTCCTCCAATCAGGTGCCTCTTTGGGAGGATCTTCTGTCGCAGCAGCAGGGGAAGGTTCTCCACCCGAACCTGTCAACTCTGCAGATTCATGCGTGGAGATTGAGCGGCAAGAGTTGATGGTTTATGACCTTCCACCATGGTCTGTGATGTCATTCTGGCAGCTAGGCGTCCTACCAGATAATTAGATACCGAAGGTAAGTAACATGTTCATCTGGTAGAAACACAGACTAGCTGCAGATTCCTTATGTTAGAATTCTCCACCAAGCTTCAGACTGGATCCACAAACCAGTACCTCTGCGCGTCAGTAGAGGATGTTGTGCGACTCTGTAGCGACGTCGCCCCCGGATACGATGTCGACTGAGTCCATATAGTCCCTCCCCCAACGAGCTGAAGTCAGTTTCTTCTATGACTAGAATCCGCACAACAAGGCAGAGCCACATAGAAACTGGCAATGGAACAGTGTATACACCAAAGAGGTAGATTTAAATATAATGTTACAACCACTAAATTGAAAAGCATAGCAAAAGAATGCCCGAAGTAAGACTGAAGCCAGATAGCACAGCTTGCAGAGCAGGGAGTGGGTGGGTCAATAGGGAGTCAGCAGCTAGTCTGTGCCTCTACCAGATAGGACATTCCCGAAGGTAAGTAACTTGTTCATCTGATAGAGACAATTAGCCGCTGATTGCTTATCTTAGAGTTAGATACCAAAGTAATATCAACCCAGGAGGGGATGTGAACACATCCCACCCAAGTCTCATAATAAACAACCAGTCAACTAAAGGAATAGTAGACCAGATATAAGCTAGACACAGGTGAGACAAATAAGCAGCTCACTCAGAAAGAGTGGACAACTCACAGAATATTACAAGAAGATATGATAAGTCATAGGGGTCCAAACAGGTGGCAATGAAAATAACTTTGTTGGCAGAGAACCGCAACTGGTAAGAACATGAAGTGCTCCCAAAAAGGAGCCGAAGGAGTGAGGTGCAAAAGCATCCCAATAGTAACTGCAATAGAAGGAACATAACACCCTTCAAAGGGTAAGAAAGAAAGGAAACAATGTGTATATGCTGTTTGCACCCAGATGGGTAGCGAAAACCTGCAGAAAGCGGCATGCTGGAAGTAAGATAAACTGAACAGCTGATGTAGGTGTCTAGGAGCACCAAAGGGGATATATGTGTAGGCATGAAACAGAACTGTGGGGCACAAAGAGGCAGTCTACGGAAGTCACAAAAGGTTTGCCAATGGCATGTTATAAATGGGTTAATTTGGAGAACTGAAAAAAACAGCAGATGAACCCATTCAGAGGAATAGACATGTAAAGACATGGATGTGTCATACAGAAATTGTCCAGAGATATGCATAGGACCAGGACAACACGGATGTCATAACGTAAGGCACCAGGACACCATAGGAGGGATCTGAACCCTTGATCTGTATGTGGCAGTACTACCAAAGGCTCAAGACCTGAACCTTGAGCACTGCTCTTGTCCAAGATAAGTAGAAAGAAAAGGGATGCGCAAGAGCAACAGCACAGGAGGAAAAGAAAGAGGGGAGAGAGAGTACACCCCTCAAGAAAGAAAAAACTGCCAAACATGAAAATCAAGGCCAGTGCACCAAAGGAAGTAGAGGATAGTCCAACCACCTTCTGATAAGAACCAACAGAAACTTTGCTGTACATAAAAACAGATAGACAAGGTAGAGAAATACTCCTTGAGGAGATTCCAATTACAGAAAAGGCATAAACTAGAACAATGCCAATGCAGCAAACAGAAGAAATGAATTGAAAGAACGGAAGTAAAAGCGGTAAATCTTGGAGGGACAACCAGCATAGAAGAAAGCGATCCAGTTGTTGACCAACAATAAAAACTGCAAAAAGGAGTATATAAACGCCAATCCCCAGTATGGGATCTGGACACCACACCTCAGAAGCTTGCAAAGCCAAAAGGGAATAACCAGATCAGTTGAAAACAGACAAACACAAAAACAATATGGGGAAGAAGAGGAAAACCTCCACACTGCTGAACTAGCAATGATGAAGCAATGCTAGGAGTAGACGTCTGCATTCGAAATGCCTGCATTGGGCGACAAAAGATGACAAAGAATACTTGCACAGAAAGGGATATAAAAAACTCCCAATGAGACTGGAACAGAAGGAGAGGAACTCATACACAAGTGGCTGAAGCCCAATTTAACCAGAGTCATGTGGGGGAGACAATAACATGCACAATAACCATATGAAATAATAAGGGGCATATTTATACTCGGTTTGCACAAAATGTGCGTCAAAAATGTTGACGCACATTCGGCGCAAACCTTGCCCCATATTTAAACACTGACGCCCGACCCCGCGGACGTCAAAATTCCACTGTGTGCGTCATTTCTTTGGAGCGGGAATCTTCCTTGTGTTAATGATATGCAAGGTAGGCGTTCCCGTTCTAAAAAATGACTTTAAGGCTTGTGCACCTTATTTATACCCCAGCATAATTTTGACGCACAGGAGGGGGTGGGCCTTAAAAAACGGCGCATAGCCTGGGTCAGGGCAGCTGTTAAGGGATCTGTGGGCTCAGAAGGAGTCCAGAGGTGCCCTCCCCTGCCCCCAGGCACACCCCCTGCCACCCTCGTCCAACCCTGGAGGACACCCATGGATGGGGGGACCCATCCCAGGTAAGTAAAGGTAAGTTCAGGTATGTATTTTTTTATTTTTTTTTAAAGTGGCATAGGGGGCCCTAATTTGTCCCCCCCTACATGCCACCATGCCCAATGACCATGCCCAGGGGACAGAAGTCCCCTGGCCATGGCCATTGGGCAAGGGAGCATGACTCCTGTCTTTGTTAAGACAGGAGTCATGTCAATGGGGATTGTGCGTAAAAAAAAAAGGCGCAAGTCCGGTTTGAGGCCTGATTTTTGCTTCAGACCTGACTTGCACCATTTTTTGACGCTCAACCCCCATTTTCCCCTACGCCGGCGCTGCCTGGTTTGCATCATTTTTTTTTACTCAGACCAGTCCGCAGCGCCGGCTAACATCATTCCTTAAATAAGGCGCCCGCATGACGCGTTGGAATGGCGTTAGCCGTCGGTAAAAGTTTTGACACACAACTGCGTTGGCGCAGTTGTGCATCAAGAAGTATAAATAAGGCCCTACGTTTTAAGAACGTCCCATGGGCGTGCTACACACATCCCTCATGCAAGGAGTGGAGCTAACGGATAACATCCCATTCACGACCAATGGTAGGATACAACCATTGCCCTGCCCATAGTGGACTCATGATCAGGAATCATGTCCACCGAATAGTCTGTCCATGCCCAGAGGCAGGACATACTGAAATGGAAAAATAGATATAGATAATTAAGATATACCCACATGCATAAAAACTGAGCAAAAAAGGGACTACCATCATGGCCATTCCAAAAGGTCAGAAGGGCAGTGAAGGTAGGGCCACAGTTGGTGCTCCTGACTTGGAGCAAATAACAACTAGAAAAGAGGATCTGGAGTATAAGTGGAACCCACATGTTTTACGGAACCCAACCATGGAAAATGGGCAGAATAAAACCCTCCCATAGTACCAATGGAAAAGGACATGTACAAAAACAGCAGTAGAATCCCTAGTGATTCAAGGAACCAAACTGCTCCCTTAGGAGTACCAAGCAAGTTTCCAGTAGGGAACAAAGAAGGAGGAGAGAGTAGTTAAAAGCTTACACCAATTGGTCCGAAGAGCTGAGGCTGAACACGACTCTCCGTAGAGAGCACATATATTGAGGGCGACCCACCTATAAGCAGAATACAACAGAAAACATTCCATTTAGAGGAATGAGACCCAGACCTGTTCCAAAATAATAACAAAAACTGACCACCATAGGGGGAATAACAGTGTATAATGAACAGAAAGGGTATTGGCTGGATTGAAACCCTTGTACAAAAGTGGCCTGCTCCACCAGATGCACTTAACCATGCCACTAAGAAATATCTTGATGATGGATTATAACCTCTTACTGTTTGTCAAATGACAACAAGAACACAGACCACAATGGCAATATAAACAAGCATTTGTAATGCAATTGGTCTCACATTTGCGAGAGTTAGAGCTATTGGGGTTGTAAATGACAATGTCTTTTATTTATGTGTTTTGGTTTGGAGTGTAGGGAATGTATGTGGTGTGGAGTGGAAATTTGTGGTTTGTATTTTAATTGTTGCTTGTGGAATTGTGCAGCGTTTAATTGTGTGGTGCGGGGTGAATTTGTGTAGTGGGATTATGTGGCATGGTGCATATATATGGGTGAGTGTTGCACATAATAGATGGAAAGGAAGATAGAGAGAGATTGTTTATTTATGAACTGGTGCAAGCTTCCCTTACACAGAAGGTACAATGCAAGCTTCGCTCACACAGAAGGTACAATGCAAGCTTCTCTCACAAAGAATGTACAATGCAATCTTCCCTCAAACAGAAGGTACAATGCAAGCTTCTCTCACAGAGAAGGTACAATGCAGTCTTCCCTCACACGGAAAGTACAATGCAAGCTTCCCTTACATGGAAGGTACAATGCAAGCTTTGCTCACAGAGAAGGTGCAATGCAAGCTTCTCTCACAGGGAAGATACAATGCAATCTTTCCTCACACGGAAAGTATAATGCAAGATTCCCTCACAGGAAAGGTACAATGCAAGCTACTCTCACATGCATGGTACAATGCAAGCTTCCCTCACACGGAAGGTACAGTGCAAACGTCTCTCAGAGAAGGTACAATGCAAGCTTCTCTCACACAGAAGGTAGAATGCAAGATTCCCTCACAGAGAATGTACCATGCAAGCTCCCTTACACACAACAGATACAGTACAGGCAGCAGTGCAAGCTTTCCTCACACACAGAGCAGATATTGCACAGGCAGCAGCAGGTCAAGCTTCCCTCACACACAGAGCAGATACAGCACAGGCAGCAGCAGGTCAAGCTTCCCTCACACACAGAGCAGATACAGCACAGGCAGCAGCTAGACCACTGAAGAAAGAGATAGTGCTCTACTAACGCTTTTTCTGATCTTGAATAAACCCATCTTTGGTTTTATAATAATCCAGGATAGTGTTGGCTCTAAGGGAAACACAATTCATTATTACAAATTGCACTTTACAAATGCTGCTTATCAATAAAAATCAATTCTATTTGAATAATGAACAAAAACAGAAACAGTACAAAAGGCCACTTTTTTTAAATTGAAAAATACATCTTGGGTCTGTCTCGTAAACAGTGAGGGATGACGTGGATACAAGTAACTCTCAAAAGGATACAGTTTCAAACTTGTGCAGTTGGGGGACACAAACACTTAAGAGCAATAGTATATCTAAAAAGTGGAAAATTGTGTTTGGATAGTTTCTGTCACCCAAAAGGTCTTCCAGATTAAAGACTTGCATGTGAACCTGGTTTATAATTCCATTGTTAGGAGTTCTATTTCAACACCGCCTCACACCAATTTCTAAATAAAGTTCTACCAAATCAGAGAAAGCTTTAGATTTTTCATCTGTGGGACATTCTCCTTATCAAACCCCGAAATCACAATGATCCATTTCCTTTTTTTTTAATACAAATGGGATATAAACATTTTAACAAAGCAAGAGAAGCAAGACAATGGATATGTTTAAATAAAAGGTCTTTTGACAGAGGGCCACTTCCTTAACTTGTGTGTTAAAATTCACAATTGGGGGATTTTGTACTTAGTGCAGCACTTTACTCAGTAAGAGGGTGCATGGGCCTTGTTATGTGATGCCTCTATGTTTCTGTGATTAGTTATCATACAAGCATCGTTCCCTCTCGATTCAATTATAAAGTATTTAACAGCTCAGAAACGTTAGTAATTTTATTCTGGCAGATGTCCTGCTCATGCTCGGTCGAAGCACAAACTGTTTGAATAATAGCATGGCTATGACTCGATCCAAATAGTAAAGTGCAGAAACAGTACTTATGGGAACATTTTTTTATGTTTCTTAACAAGACTAAAGAGGAACACTGAAATACAAACAGAAGGGGTGCTTGTCGCGCCGCGAGCACGAGCCGCCGCGGAGCAGCACTCTGGGGTGGCAGCGGGTCGCGGTCGGGCCGTGGGGGAAGCCTCGGCTCGGGTCAAGGGTTGCGGCACTCGCTGCGCTCCTTTTCTCCGGCCGCGGATTCCTGGACGCACGCGGCAGGGCCAGAGGACCCAAATTGGGTCCCGGCCCTTACCGCGAGTTCAGCGTTTGCCGCGAATACAGCGTTTGCCGCGCTTGACCGCCACATAAATTACATTGGGATTCTTGGTATCCACTCCTTCCACCACTTACCGGTCACAACAGGCAAAAGCCGGATGCCTGCACATGGTGGTGTTTTATGCATGCCTTTTCCCTTTCCCAGCATGCTGTTCACTTCCTCTTTTCCCTGCATGCTTTGTTTCTCGTTGTTTAGAGGCATGTTCCTTATTCTTAGTTATAACCTCTTCCCCAATCTAAGATGGTGGTGTTTCTACTTCCTGTTTTCTACTTCCTGTTTGGGGATATATAAGGGGAATTCAGCTTCTGTCTCACTGCGTTGCAACACTCCTTTGGTGGTAGTCACGCTCCGGCTGGTTTCCTCTTGTGGATCCAGTTATTCCTGACCTGTCTTCGTCTCCAGTTTTCCTGTACTCTCGGATCTTCAGTTCTAACGTCCTTGTGTCCTCCTTCTGTTTCAGGGAGTTCCTGTTGGAGGTTTTTTACCCTTTTGGGGTTTTTCCTCTGGGACTCCTTCTGGAGGGCACGGACTGTAGTGGCTTTCTGTTGTCAAACAGCACCGTGGCTACCGGAAGGGGTCGCCCCTACCTCGGCCAGAGCAGAACCTGCCGGAATCGGGGTCGTTCCCCAACTCTCATCAACTTCGATGGTAAACCGTGACAGTGCTGAGAAGAAAAGCAGAATAGTACAGCATGAGAAAAGGGATTTAGTATTATTGTATATAATATTAGTTTAGATTTTTTTGGTAATTTCATACTTAAATTCAACTTCTGACATTGAGAATTGCACTAGATTAATATTTTTACATTAACTAAGGGAGTTTCTAAAACTTAATTTACCTTTTGGTTTTTCCTTATTCATATCAATCGTTTACAAACGTTTTTCAGTCATATTATAGTCAAAGAACGAAATCTATGAGAGGTTAATGTTTTATGTAAGAAGTCAATGTGACATATACACAATGTAAAAATTGCCTTATTCTCGTTCTTAAGGACTTTCCCAATTTGAACCACTAAAGTTCTCCCTATTCCTTACGCAGAGGAGTTAATATATTTTTTCCTTTACTCTCCTAAAGTATCAGTCATTCTAATGCCAATTGAATACAAGTATTGAGTAAGCAACGGGCTTGCCTTTAATAATATCCACCAACGAATGCTCTTTACTTGTGTTGTACGCACACATTTTGTTTATCACAATTAATCGGACCATTTATAGGCTTTAACAATACTAACTAAAAAGTAGCAAAAAAAGCTTAGAATAGATATTGGAGGGTCCGAGTGTGACAAAAAGAATGATGGTTTGTTCTTTTCAGGTGTTAAACAACAGAATTAAACACCAACAGCACAAAGCAGGGGATTGTTTCATCTTAATAGAGCCGGTAACAATATGTGAGCAGATGGCCTCAGTGTCCCGCCAGACCTAAAGAACACCTAGGGTGCTGTCAGCGAACCCTATGTCACAAGGGCACATTCTGCCAGGTAACAACACAAGGGAGTTTGGTACCTGCAGTCTTGTTTTCTTGACGGTCTGAACCCTCATTTCAGCAAGCCTACATTGAAACAATTAAGATGTTAAGACTAATTCTTAGTTTCAACAGACCATTAATCATGAAGGTCCCAACGGGGACATGAACTGTCAGTGTATTCTGAAGCAAGTACCAGCACTCATAAAAACATAGCCTTATTTCAAAGGACATTCAGATGATTTAAGCCCATCCCAAAACTGAAAGACATGAGGAGGAGGCTGCAGGCCTGCTCGCAACACTTCTGTCTCGCATCTGGCACAGCTGGCGCTAGCTCCTTCCCCACCGAGGCGTCCCGAGACTGATAGCCAACAGGCAACCCCAGGGCTTTCCTCGAGCAGCGGCTTCTGTCCCCTCTCCCCAACACCTTTCCCTCCCACCCACTCCTGCTGAGGAAGCGCTCCGCAGTAGTCTATGATGTGGAACAGTTGGGACAGGAAGACGAATGAAGCAAAATTCTACTTCAAACTAAACTCCTGAAATCTTCCAATCAGTTTCTGAATCCACAGCACGGATCTATGGAAACCAGCACCAAGAGCAAAGACGCCAGAGTTGTAAAAACTGAAGGAAAACTCTGAAATTGTCTTTTTTCATAGCAAAGTGTGTCAACCATTTTTGAACATGGTACTGAAGAATTTACTATCCACTGTAAAGATAACAATACCAACTAGTCAAAAACACAAACACTCATCTGAAGTGCAACTTATGAATTCAAACAAGCAACAGCAAAGGCAAACAGATGGCTTCATCATGACGTCAATGACATCTGCGCATAATGTGCTGCAGCCATTTTAAATTGGGGGAATATACATTAAATATTGTAACAGTAGCGATTTTCTGTAGGCATCGGCAGCGCGTAAGACAATCGATTGTCTTTGCACCCGGGCAGCAGAGGCAGCAACAGACGCCCTTATAAAACAGCCTCTAACATTAATACTCAGTCTTTGAATGCACAGCACATGTAACCAGAGAAGAACATAATGTAGAGCCCTGTTAACAGAAACAGATTGGAGCCACTGAAAATATCCAGCGCTCTGGTCAAATGTTATTAGCCTTTGAAAAAAGTAATCCCTGAGCACATGCTACATTGGCACAAGTGGAAGGGTACAAGTACTAGGGCCATGCTCCAGGGGAGTGTACAACTGTGGAAAAGGTGGGACAAAGAGCAAGGATTGACCACTAGGAAGCAAAGATTTTTTAAAGACACTGAAACAAACCAGTGAAAAAGAAGAGAGCCCACAAAGAAGTATAGAATTATATACTAAAGTATATACAAGAGGTCTCGAATGCTCAACCTAAAAAGTGTAACTGTGGAAAAAAGTAGAAGATCCCTGCCATGTAGATTATTTCTCTTTTCTGTCATCTACGAAGTGTTGGTTGTGAACATAGAGTTGTAGCACAAGGTGTGAAAAGTGGCACATACAGAGATTTCGGTTTATCAGTAGTTGTGTGAGGTGTTTGCTACTTGACATTCTGGGCCATGAAACCTCCACTAGTCTGCCTGGTGGCCATCCTTTGCCTCACAGGGCTGCCACTCAGGAAGTGTGGGGCAACATCCTGTTAAATCTGACCAACCCCAGAAGAAAGAACATGGAACCTAGTGCAGCAAGTGAACAGATCACAAATGATAACTCTGAGTAATTCCCTACATCATCACCAAATAGTGCTGGTTTGTGGAGCCCTCACATATCGACCTTCCTATCCCCTCCAAAGAGAACCTAGGAAAGACTTGGTGCACCGAGATAGGATAGTACATATGACAGGTGATTATAAGATTGTGAGCAACCAGAGCAAGTAATGAACCATTGCATTTTAACAGCTGAGGCAGATTGGGCAGCAAATGTTCAGGATGAGAAAAGGATTTGTGTGGCAGGAGAGCTGCTGAATACTGAAACTTGCTTGGGCCATCTGGCTCCCGCAGTCCACTTTTTGGTGAGCCAACCATTAAGATGCAGGTGGCAAAATCATAGCAGTGCCACATGGCATGGTTCATCAACCAACCGTTGTTTTCACTTTACCTCAGATCATCCCAACACAACACATCAAATCGTGTAAAACATTTTTCCCTTCCCCCTCCCTTCAGAACCACCAACTCATTCTAGGCATAAAAAAACTGGAAACACCAGGCTTCCAGACTGTGCACCATATATATTAAAAAAACTGCTAATTTCCTGTTATTAGTACTCTTCCCTGAAACCTAATTAACCCCTAGTAACCATTAATGCTACCCCATCGTTGTCCTAATAGCCTGTAACAACTCATTAAAGTTACAATTCCCTGAACCCTGCCATCCCCACCCCCTTACTAAAACGTAAAGCTACCCTTCCCTGAACACTAAAAATACCTTACTACTCCTTAACACTACCCTTCCTGAATCCTAAAAATCCTTTACTACCCTTTAATTGTACCTTACCCTGAACCCTAAAACCACTTTTCCAGTTGATCTTTACTATCATTTCCATAGATCATTTTGGGATACATAAAGGACATACAGCAAGTCGTAACAATTGATACGTGCAGGCATCCCCAATACTGTTGTATCAAAGTTCATGACTAATCTACAAGTGATATACAATGAGAGCTGAAAACGACCTCTCGTCCCATGCCCTGTACCCCTCAATATATCCTACATCTGCATATTGACACAATCTGTTGCCCTTTTAGAGATGGAATAAGAGGAAAAACCAAAAAAAAACATTTGGTCCATGGTTGCACATTCCAGGCTGCATAGGCAAGAAGAGGCTGTTTATCGTGTGTGTGTGTGTGTGTGTGTGTAATATAGCCATCTCATCTTTGCCTTCTAGGTTCATGTGAGCTTCTCTACATATCGTCAGATTTGGGGTGTAGTGGATCCTATTTAGTTTTAATAGGAATCAGGAGTTTAACTTAGCCTTCTGGCTTGCAGGTCTGTGCCCCTGTCACGTAATGACTTTTAACCTGCTCTGTCTTAGCCCATTTATTTAATTATTTCTTTTAAAATGGCTGCCATGTTTATAGTTAGAGAAATGTTTTGATTTTATGTTATCAGTGCCACTCTGTGAAGGCGTCACTTTCAGCGTCAAAGTCAAGTGAAGTACATTGGTATTCACATCATGTCCCTTTCCCACTTACGTGTGACAGGAACATAATGTACTTTTGGAGGGATTTGTTCACATAATTGCAGCCACAAGCATGCCCCTTACCTATTGTTTGGGACCATACCAGTGTCGGGGGTCCTACAAGATCTATATAAATACATCTCACACAGACAAGGTTATCAAAGGGATTCTGACCAGATGCCATTGACTCTGTCTATGCTGCACGTCACCTTGATGCAGACCCAGCCTTTGTGTCCCCCACGAAGTTTGACCTAGAGGCCTCACTCCAAGTTAATGAGGGTTGGGGACGCTTCTCATGGATGCAGTACTGGCATATTAGGTTTATCATGCCTAGCTCTCATTAGGTTCGAGATTCATACCTAGCTCTCATAAGGTTAGAGATTAGGTTCTCCATGCTAGGATTTTTGGTTTGTTTACATCTCATCTTTATTGCAAGATGGTGGGGTCTTTGTATTCATGACTCATCTTCACAATTATGCTTCTTGCACTGTTTATTATCCTAATCATTGCAGCTCATGCATTTTACCACAGGTTGCAGTCATTTCAGTAAATATATTGAAAACTGTTCTGCATCTCCATCATTGCCTGTGTGTGAATTAGATTTATTTCTGAAGAGAGAAAGCAGTAATCTCCATTCCACCATGACTCCCCTGAGATGTCGCATTCTAGAGTCCATACATAAAGGCTGCCAGAAATCACCTTTTACTGTATGGGTTATCGGTAAGGTACTGTAACCCATACAGTAAAAGGTGATTGGTTCAGTGGCGCCCTACCACATGTAATACAACCTGTGGGATTAGGGCCCAGATTTAAGAGGCTTTAGCTCCTCGTGCCACATTAGTGTAATTTTCTATGACACTAATGTGGTCCTATGAGACCAAAATCGCTGCACCAGATTTACAAAGATGCCAATGCATGCATTGTGCCACTTTGAACCCCTTGCACCACATCATGCCTGCACCAGGCATAATATATGCAAGGGGGAGCATTCCCCCCATTAGTGGGACTGCAAAAATGGCACTGTGGAATTTGTTAGATTCTACTGCATAATTTTTAGCCGCTATATTGAACGCCTACACAGAGCAGGTGTTAAGAGGGCATACCATTATTTATAATGGGCCCCTATGTACTCTGCAGGATTAGCGCCAACATTTTGGCACTAATCCTGCACAGTCCGATACATTAAACATTGCATCAAACATTTTGACGCTATTGCCCCTACCCTGCACCATGGTGCACCGTATATTAATTACAGTGCACACATGGTGGCAGTAGGGGAGCTCAAGTGGCCGCAAGAAAAGTGGCGCTACATGTAATGTAGACTACTTTTCTTAAATCTGGCCCTAGGTCCCTTAAGTAATGACAGACCAATGTGGTCTATGTTTGCCACATACACACCACATCCTGGCACACAGGCTATGCAAGTAGCTGATGTGCGTGCAATTTACAATGAGGTAATACAACTATATAGGCAATTAGGGATGTTTACAATGCAGATTTTGAACACTGCCCCAACAAGGGTTGCACCAGCTAATCACCAATTGGCCATAACTGGGGTTAACCCACAAACAGTACATTCTGTCATGGGCAAAGTGCCCACAGGATGTGAGAACATTCTGTTCTGGATAGCACAAAAAACTAACCAGCTGGAAGCAGTGTTTCCCCATATGGGACCCCAAGATAAACATAGAATTCTCACGATGTGCATGTCATTTGGAATGGTTCCCCACCTCATGGGGTACAGTCTTCACTGCAATTTACACTACCACACATGGTACCCCGACACTTGCCAATTTACCAGAAGTGTTAAAACAAATTCAAATGAGCATGTGGCTGCTCCAGCCCTAGATTTGGGGATAAAACCGATGCATAACTTTGCCACAGTCTCCTCAATAATAATCAGTAACATTAAAGGGGAAGGAGTAGCATTGGCTATACGCCACTGGCTCTGGGTGATTCCACAACTGGAACAGGAGCAACAGCTACCAAACATTATTTCCAACACTATACTAGTGTAGGACAGGATAGTTTGGGAGCCACCCTAAAAAACCTGAAATTCAGATTACCACCCCTAAGTACAGTACTAAGCAAGCACAAGAAAGTCAGAGAGCAGACTTTGCATGCCCGGAGAGCTCTGAAAGGAGATATAGGCCCTCATTATGAACATGGCGGTCTATTTCGCACCGCCGGCGGTGGCGGTAGAAACCGCCAACAGAGGACCGGGCCGGACCGCCAAATAATGAACCAAACGAAACACACGCATCCCGGCGACCGCCAGGAAAGGAGTCACGCTGACGACGGCGGATTCCTCCCACAGGCCGTCGGAAAGGCCCAACCCGCCCATCAAATTATGAACCACCATTCCGCCGCCAGTTCCGGGGCGGGAACCACGGCCACTCAAAGCCAGGCGGAAATGAAACAAATAGAAGGAAAGACTCACTGGAGTTCCACAAAACGTGCAGCGGCAGCCATGGACAGAGAGCTGCTGATCATGCCATCCTTGCTCCTTGCCATATATCTACATGACCGAGACCGCTGACGAAGACGACAACGGTAAGTACTGCAACCTATGACACAAGGGAGGAAAGGGCACAGTTACATACCCACCGACTCTACAACACCCCCCAACCCTTCCCAGCAGCACAAGTCAGACACCCCACATCAAGAGGTACGTACCCGACCGAAGGCCACTGCAACTTGACCATAGTACATACAATAGCCCCACACCCATAAAAAATTGAAACAAACACCAGGGTGGAACTGCGTGCAGCTCAAACACAGGCCACACAGAAACTTTAATTTGTAGCTCACTGACAAAACATTGCCAACAGGGCCAATGGCCAATCCATAAAATGCACATTGTCCTTGGCCACAACTGGCCACATCTGACTCCCACAAGTGCTGGGTACTCCACTGAACGGGGCACCATATGGGAATCTAGGCACCTCACGGAAGGGAGACAGAGTGGGGTGGGGGTGGGGATTTTCAACGGGGGTGGGACTTTGACTTGCGTGAGGAGGTTGGAGGGGGGTGGGCTTCTCCTTTGAAGGGGGTGGGGGCTCTTTGGTTCGGGTGGAGCTGGGTGGCATAGGCTCTGAGCGGGCCTTCTTCTTCACCTGGGAAGGGGCACAGGAATGGGAAGGCTGGACTGGGGTGGGCTGTGATGTGGAAGGAACGCAAAGGGCAAGGAGGTGGGCACATTTGGGGACAAGACTGGGTGGGCCAGTAGGTTGGTACAGGTCTGCACGGGAGAGGAAAGGTTTCTTGGGAGCAATTGTGGTGGGCGTGGATGAGGGCATGGGAGTGGAGGCAGAGGGAGCTGATGGCTGGGTGTAGGTGTGCGGGTAGTGGGTGCAGGTGACTGCTCAGTATGCTGTGGTGTGGTGGATGTCTGATGGGTGGGTGTCTTGGTGCGTTTGTGTGTTTTGGAGGTGGGGTGGACACAGTGGGAGAAGACAGCTAGTGTGGATGTATGTTGGGTGGGTGTCTGCAAGTCTGGTGAGTGTGCTGCATGTGCCAACTACAGTAGAGGTGGTGAGTGCAGGTGTGGTGTATGGGGTGCATGTATGGCTGTCTGCTATCGTGGTGAGTGCAGGAAGAGGAGCAGTAACAGTGAGTGAAGGTGCAATGCATGAGGATGTGGATGTAGAGGGGACAGACAGGGAGGCGGAAGAGGTGGGCACACTGGGGGAAGTGGACGTTGTGTGTGCAGGTGTCTGTTGGCTGTGTGAATGCTTGTGGTGGGGGGTGTGGTGCTTGTGTTTAGAAGTGTGCTTCTTGTGTGTTGATATGCCTGTAAGCGGGTCTGATTGTGTGCTTTAGATGGGTGAAGGGAGTGGGGTGCTGGAAGGGGTAGAGGAGGTTGGAGGGGGGACAGAATGGCCAGGGAAACTGGCTGCCGTCCAAGAGGAGGCCAGAGCCTGAAAAGATATCTGTAGGGCAGACACGGCACCGTGAATGCCATCCAGATAGGCATTGGTCTGCTGCACCTCTGATGCCAGACCCTGGATGGCATTGACGATGGTTGTCTGCACTACAGAGATGGTTCTCAGGAGTTCAATAGCCTCCTCTGTGAGGGCAGCAGGGCTGACTGGGGCAGGGGAGGAGGTGCCTGGGGCGAAAGAGACGCACACCTTTCTAGGTGGGCGGGCACTGGCAACTCGGCGGGGAGGAGAAGAGAGGGCGGTGATGATATGGGTGGTGGCGGAAGATCTCACGGTAGTGGTGTGTCCACTAGGGTCCGCCACTGCCGGAGGACCCCCATCGGAGGAGGTCTCATAGTCACTAGCTCCTGTGGTAGTAGCCTCCCCCGTGGAAGTCCCCTCGCCCTCACACCCACTGGTCCCCTGAGCGTCCGTTGTCTCTGCCTCAGAGGATCCGTGGGCCACTGCCTCCCCACTTGCCGGTGCCTCAGCTCCCTCGCCTGATGTTGATGCTGTACCAAACCAACACAAGAGAACAAGGATGGGGAGGCAAAACAGGAGAGACAATTGTAAATAGCTGAATGCTGATACACAATGGCCAGACATACACCTACCCAGCAGACACACCCAACAGGCAACACCGTGCACTATGCCCATGGCCATGCCCCTGACTACTGAGCAGAATACTGACCTACACCCATCCCCTGAAATAGTATTGGAGCTGAGGTAGGTGAAACCTGACAGGGACACCCCTACACCCTTTGGGGAACATACAGTAGATAGACACCAGTCAAATTTCCTGCTATAAGCACCATGAGCCCTATCCCACACACACTCATCCTTCCAGACTGAAGTATGGTCTGTGAGTACTCACCCCCTTGTGACTGCTGTGCAGCCTTCAAACGCCCATCCAGATCTGGAAATGCCACCGCCAGGTTCCGACGACTGAGGGGGGTCAGTGCCCGACGGGCACCCCTTCCACGTGGGGAGGACTTCCCCAGCTGGGCCTCAGTGATCTATCGCGCCCAGCGCCACAGGTCCTCCTACCTCTTTCGACAGTGAGTGCTCCGCCGGTTGTAGACCCCCAGGGTCCGTACCTCCTTGGCGATGGCATGCCAATGTGCCCTCTTCTGGTGGGCGCTGACCTAGTAGGGTGACACAGAAATGGAACACAGAGGTCAGGCACCTGCAGGATGGGAACAGCTGGCAGATTGTCAAACATAGGACTGACAGTACTCTCAGACATGCAGGACAGTGGCACGCAGCATTCCATGCACCATGGCACATCCTGGCTCACAGGAGCACACATATGTGCAATCCACTCCATCCATTACTCACACAGTGCCCCCCAAACCCGGACTCACCTGTACCTCTGGCCGGCCTTAGAGTCTGTCGTACAGGGGCAGGACCCCTTCCACTAGCTTCTCCAGTTCTTCCTGGGTGAAGGCTGGGGCCCTTTCCCCTGCACCACGTGGAACATCCATAGCCAGAGGCAGGCGACAGCAGTACACAGAGTGGAGTACCTGTCCGCACGAGATCAGGGAGTCAAGTGATCAAACCATGACGAATCCGCGTACGTTCCACGGCAGTATGCACCGTTACCGCCGGCGGCGATCATGGTACACCAGGATTCCCCATTGGCATCCATGTTAGCCAATGAGGGTGCGAACAGCGGTCAACATCGCCGTACGCTGTGACGTCAACCGCTAGCAGTATTGGGTCATTTCCACAACGAAGGGGCAGAACTACAGTGGGCAGACATTTCCATCACTTACGCATCTTGAAATTCATACTACTCACAATGCAGGGCCTACTAGCCACAGGAAGCATGTAGGCCTCTATCCATTGCGTATATTAGCACACATGATTTACTCTGTTCCCTCCTAGTGATACACATGTACATCTGTCAGGTTGCAGTTATTGTACAGACACTACTGTGAACAATGCACTGCATGTATTTAGCAAAAATGCCAATGTATGTGTGCACATCACTCCTTTTTTAAACCCCTCATAGGTACCGACCCTTGTGGCGAGGAAGGGCACCATCGGTGTACAGACCACTTGTGGATATGGGGACCATGGTGGAGCTTCAGGTCATTATCACTCACAGACTCACACGTGCAACTATTCAGGACCTATGTGCATTACTGGATCCTGCACTGACTCCCAGAAATCGTAATCAGCATGCCATTCCAACTGAGGTGCAGGTGCTCTCCGCACTCCATTTCCTGGCCAACGGCTCATTTCAAGTGACAGTGGGCATGGGTGCTGGTTTCTCACAACCAATGTTCAGCCAGGTACTCACAAGTTTTCTGAATGCATTTGTACAACATCTGCAATCCTATGTGCGATTCCCTCAAAGTGCTGACCTCCCTGCCATCAAGTCTGACTTCTATGCCTTTGCAAACATTCCCCATGTCATAGGTGCCATCGATGGCACCCACATAGCTATCATCCCCCCAAGAGTGAGTGAACAGGTGTACAGAAACAGGAAGAACGTTCACTCCATGAACATCCAATTGGTATGCAGTACGCAGACCAGTACATTTCCCATGTGAATGCCATGTTTCCGGGTTCAGTCCATGATTCATTTGTTTTGAGGAACAGTAGTGTGCCACAGAAGACGGAACAACTACAAGAGGACAGAGGGTGAATCACAGGTAAGTTTGCCTGTCACTAACTGACACATTGCAGAAAACCTGCCTGTCTGACTAAGGGATATTACAATGACGACTCTGTATTGACCCTTTTTCTAGGTGATTCTGGCTATCCAAACTTGCATTGGCTCCTACATATCTCTGGGGGTTCCCCGGCCTATGGGCCTGATAAGGTGTGTAGAATAGTGGTGGCCTGCTGCATGCTGCACAACATGGCTGAGACATTCTATCCCCCTTTTGGAGGTGGAGGGTGCTATAGGTCCTGATCAGTTACCTCAGAGAGGTGAGGAGGATGATGGTGAGGATGAGGAAGGGGAAAATGTCAATTCCAGGAACCAACTGATACAACTCTACTTCCAATAACTATCTGGGACTTAGAGCGTGGTTAGTGACTGATACTGTCAGTGTGCCATGTCATATAGGAGGGATCGGTCATGATAGGCGAGACATGGACCTCTTCTGCATGGTACTGACAGACAATATATGCATTCCCTCCTTGCCTAATTTGAAACACACATTACCACCACCAAGCACAAAATGACAATAAAGTTGTTCTCTGCAAGTTGCATCCATACTTCACTTTGTTCAACATTGAAGACAGGGGACAGTGTTACAGGTGAGAAATGTGTTTTATTGGTCGAATACAGTGAATGGTGTTATATACAGTGATGGAAGTTGTAAGGGTTGGGTGTCCACAAAACCGACTTGGGGGTAGCCCTGTTGGATGTCATAGGTGGGTCTTATTTGTAGTATAGTACTTCAATTTGCCCTTAGCTAAGTGTTGTTGGTGAATGGGTGGGATGGTTGCTTTGCAGTAGTAGCAGTGTCAATTGTTGGAGTGGGGCTTGTTCTTAGCTGGGTTTCCAGTGCCATATCTTGGCCTGAGACTACGTTTGGGCGCCTGCTGTGGAGCTTCTTGGGGTGGCATGGTTGGCCTTTTGATTCCTGGGAGGGTAATTCCTGTGCTGTTTCTGCTGCTTTGGTCATCTGTTGCTGGTTATCCAGGGCTGTTGTGGGGGCCTCTTGTCCAGTGTGGGTGTCTGACTGCTTGTTGACCAACTGCAGCAGTGCTCCCACAATGGTGGCCATTGTGTTCTTTCCACTGTTCCATGGCCTGTTGGTGTTGTTGCTGCTGCATCCTCTGACTTTGCTCCAGGGTGGACACAATCTGTGCCAACCTGTCTTGGGTATGTTGGTAGGCCCCCAATACCTCTGCAATTATGTCCTGGGCTGCTGCATCCATCCGGTGTCCTGCCCCCTGACCCACTGGGGCACTTGAACTTGCCCTAGCACTCTGTGCCAGTGTCCCCTGCGCAGGTCTTGATGTGCCACTTGTAGTGGGGCCCTCACCTTCCTGCATGTTGGCAGTTGGAGATTGTGGCCTCTGTAGCTGTGTTCCATCTGTCTGTGCCGGTGTCCTGTATGCTGGCGTTCTGTGTCTGGCTCTGGTGCTCTCCGTCTTCTGGTCCTGGTTTTGTTGCAATGGATTGTGGGGTGTGTCTGGGGGTGTTTTATGGTGTTCTGGATGTGTGTCAGGTGTGTGGGTGATAGGCCTAGCTAATGTGCTAGTGCACTTGTTGCTGTTGAGCCCACTTGCCGCCCGTGGTGGTCGCAGCCACCAATGGTCGTCCGGCCTCCACTGTCCGCCGAGGTGATTTGTGCATCATTATTTGGAGAGCGGGATGGGGGTGTGCTTGGCGGTGGCAGGGTGGGGTGGGCTGGTTTTCCCACCAACAGGGTCCTAGCGGGGAGTGGTGGTCTGGGATTTTTTGGCGGGGTTGGGTTTTTCAATCATTATATGGCGGGTTTCCATTCACCTCCACTGGCAGAATTCTGTTGGTCTTTCCCGCCATGTTCATAATGACCGCCATAATCTCAGAACTAGAATAACTTTAACGGCTCCTGACAGATATACTCATTCACATCCCTCTTGTTCCTTTCAGGATGCACTGGATAGATGTAGCGAGAGACTGGTCCAGTCAGAGCATCGTCCTGACTAGGTGAAACACAAGAAAGACTCACAGCGGTCTTCACACAAGAAAGAAGACAAATCCCCAAAACAAAAGCCAAAATTTAAAAAGAAAAAGGTGGCAGCAATTTCAATTAAGCATGCCAGCAAACATGAGAACATTGCTGAAGAACTCGATGTGGGCAGTGACCCTGCTGGACAGCGCAGCTGAAGTCATTCTATGTCCCCAGAGTCTGAAAGATCATCTGGATGCAACAGCAACCAGCGACTTTCTTGCGGTCCAGACTGCAGACGGGCACGTTTTCCAACCCAACAGGGTTTACGATTTAAACATCCAAATTGAGAGAAACATAGAGCGCACCACTAGTGTAATATTCTGGGATGAACTTAATTGTGATATCCTATTGGCAGAAAGAGACTGGCCACCTGAGCAGGTCCATAAGCTCCCACTTGGGGAAGATGTCATTATGCCTTCTTTCTCTGATCTTGTTCCAGAGGCGGTAAAACAAGCCTATGCTGTTAACTGGGTGCTATATTGTGACCATGTTGGTTGGGCATAAAGATGCCCCAATATCCTGTTAAACACAAGGCCAAAGCTCCAGTGAGGGAGAGCCTCACTCAGCTTGAGAACCAGGGTGTAATTGAGCTGTGCCTCTGCAATGAATAACCTGTTATTCTCCCTTGCAAAACCAGACCATTTATATAGAATAGTCTTAGATGAAAGACACTTAAACAATCAAACATGCACATACGCAATACAAAATTTACACAACACCGCTCTTATTAACAACATAGGGGCATATTAATACTTTTTGATGCAAAACTGCACTAACGCAGTTTTGCATGAAAATGTTTAGCACCGGCTTGCGCCATTCCTGAGCGCCAGCCGGACACCATATTTATGGAATAGCACAAGCCGGTGCAAAGGGTGGGCTAGTGTAAAAATAAATGACGTTAGCCGGGTGGGGTTGGCGGTATGGCAGAAGGGGGGTTTGCACCAAAAGCATACCATTGCGCTGGTTAAAGGCAGAAAAATGCCGCTAACCAGCCTTGAGTCATTTTCTGATGCAAAACCATCCGTACCACATGCACTCTGTGCCTTTCAGGGGGCCCCAAGTTTGGCCCCCGGTAGCACTTGAATTTAAAAAAGGAAAACACTTATCTTTTGTCCCTTTGTGGTGGGTGGGGGTGTTCCTGGAGCTTGAGGAAGTCACCTGTGGACCAATTTCATCGTGTTTAACCATGGAAATTGATCCACAGGTCCCCTAACGCCTGGTCTGACCCAGGCGTTAAATAATGGTGCAAAGCAAGCTTTGCATCATTATTTAGCCCCTCCTCCCACCTGTGCGTCATTTTAGCATGGGGATGAATATGAGGCCATGGGGATAGCACCATTTTTTAGATGGGAACACCTACCTTGCATCTCATTGGTGCAGGGTAGGTTCACCCAGCTAGAAAATGGTGCAAACTCCAATATTTTGAGGTTAGGCAGGTCCAACGTCAAACTATATGTAGGAAGTTGGCTCTGTATATACTATTTCAAAGTAAGAAATAGTGT
The DNA here is from genome assembly GCF_031143425.1 of Pleurodeles waltl. Taxonomy (NCBI): domain Eukaryota; kingdom Metazoa; phylum Chordata; class Amphibia; order Caudata; family Salamandridae; genus Pleurodeles; species Pleurodeles waltl. The sequence continues at coordinate 278,883,542 of NC_090445.1, forward strand.
GCACAGAGTCCAAGGGTTCGCCTTAGAGGTAAGATAGTGGCAAAAGTAGATAATTCTAATGCTCTTTTTTTGTGGTAGTGTGGTCAAGCAGTAGGCTTATCAGAGGGTAGTGTTAAGCATTTGTTGTACATCCACAGGCAGTAAATGAGGAACACACACTCAGACTTACTCCAGGCCAATAGGTTTTTAAATTGAAAATATATTTTCTTAGTTTATTTTAAGAATCACAGGTTCAAGATTTATATTCAACACTTTAAATGCAAGGTACTTCACTTAGATACTTTAGGAACTTTGAATGAAAGCAATAGCATATACAGTCCTGGTAACAAAGGCAATAAGCTATTTTCAAAGTGGACACAGTATTAAAATCAACAGTTCCTGGGGGAGGTAAGTAAAGGTTAGATTAGGAGGTAAGTAAAACTTACAAGTCTCAGTCCTGGGGCATAGGCAGCACACCGTTGAGGGTTCAAGGCAACCCCAAAGTTACCACACCAGCAGCTCAGGGCCGGTCAGGTGCAGAGGTCAAAGAGGTGCCTAAAACACATATGCGCCTATGGAGAACAGGGGTGCTCCGCTTCCAGTCTGCCAGCAGGTAAGTACCTGCATCCTCTGTGGGCAGACCAGGGGGGGGGTTTCTAGAGCACTGAGGGGGACACAAGTAGGCACACAAAACACACCCTCAGCGACACAGGGGTGGCCGGGTGCAGTGTGCAAAGCAGGCGTCGGGTTTCACTTAGGAAACAATGGAGGGACCCGGGGGTCGCTCTAGCGGTGCAGGCAGGCACAGGGGGGGCTTCTCGGGACAGCCACCAACGGGACAAGGCAGAGGGTCGCCTAGGGGTCACTCCTGCGCTGAGGTTCGGTTCTTTCAGTTCCTGGGGGATGCGGGTCCAGTGTTGGTTCCAGGCGTCTGGTCCCTTGTTACAGGCAGTCGCGGTCAGGGGGAGCCTCTGGATTCTCTCTGCAGGCGTCGCTGTGGGAGCTCAGGGGTGTCGTCTCTGGTTACTCACAGGCTTGCAGTCGCCGGGGAGTCCTCCCTGAGGTGTTTGTTCTCTGGATCTCGAGCCGCGGGCGTCGGTGCAGAGTGGGAAATCTCACGCTTCCGGCTGGAAACGTGAAGTCTTTGGAAGTTCCTTCTTTGTTGTTAAGAAGTAGCTGGTTTTGAACAGGGCCGCTGTTCATGGGAGTTTCTTGGTCCTTTAGTCCAGGGCAGTCCTCTGAGGCTTCAGAGGTCGCTGGTCCCTGTCGGATGCGTCGCTGGAGCAGGTTTTCGATGTTGGAGACAGGCCGGTAGGGCTGGGGCCAAAGCAGTTGTCGTCTTCCTCCTTCTCTGTAGGCTTGTAGGTGAGCAGTCCTTGTTTCTTCAGGTTGCAGGAATCTGATTTCCTGGGTTCTTGGGTGCTCCTAAATATTAAATTTAGGGGTGTGTTTAGGTCTGGGAGGGCAGTAGCCAATGGCTACTGTCCTTGAGGGTGGCTACACCCTCGTTGTGCCTCCTCCCTGTGGGGAGGGGGGCACATCCCTAATCCTATTGAGGGAATCCTCTAAAATCAAGATGGTGGATTTCTAAAGGCAAGGGTCACCTCAGCTCAGGACACATTAGGGGCTGTCCTGACTGCTGGGTGACTCCTCCTTGTTTTTTCTCATTATCTCCCCTGAACTTGCCGCCAAAAGTGGGGGCTGTGTCCAGGGGCGGGCATCTTCACTAGCTGGACTGCCCTGGGGCATTGTAACACCAAGCTTGAGCTTTTGAGGCTCACTGCTATGTGTTACAGTTCCTGCAGGGGGGAGGTGTTAAGCATCTCCACCCAGTGCAGGCTTTGTTCCTGGCCTCAGAGAGCACAAAGGCTCTCAACCCAGGGGGTCAGAAACTCATCTCTCAGCAGCAGGCTGGCACAGACCAGTCAGTCCTGCACTGAAGGATTGAGTAAAATACAGGGAGTATCTCTAAGATGCCCTCTGTGTGCATCTTTAAATAAATCCTACACTGGCATCAGAGTGGGTTTATTATTCTGAGAAGTTTGATATCAAACTTCCCAGTATTCAGTGTAGCCATTATGGAGCTGTGGAATTCATTTTTGACAAACTCCCAGACCATATACTTAATATGGCCACACTGTTCTTACAATGTCTAAGAATAGACTTAGACACTGTAGGGGCATATTGCTCATGCAGCTATGCCCTCACCTGTGGTATAGTGCACCCTGCCTTAGGGCTGTAAGGCCTGCTAGAGGGGTGACTTACCTATGCCACAGGCAGTATTTTGTAGGCATATCATCCTGAGGGGTATGCCATGTCGACTTTGCCTTTTTCTCCCCACCAACACACACAATCTACAATGGCAGTGTGCAAGTGTTAGGTGAGGGATCCCCTAGGGTGGCACAACATATGCTGCAGCCCTTAGGTACCTTCCCTGGTCACAGGGCCCTTGGTACCACTGGTACCTTTTATAAGGGACTTATATGTGTGCCAGGGTTGTGCCAATTGTGGAAACAATGGTACATTTTAGGTGAAAGAACACTGGTGCTGGGGCCTGGTTAGCAGGGTCCCTGCACACTTCTCAGTCAAGTCAGCATCAGTATCAGGCAAAAAGTGGGTGGTAACTGCAACAGGGAGCCATTTTCCTACACTATAAATATGGAGTTCGTTTTGCGCCGAATTTGCGTAAAAGAAACAGCACAAATGGAGTATAAATATGCCCCATAGTGGGTAAAAAATACAAAACAACCCTGGACATTTCAACGGTTTCTTCTGCCCGACCTTAGCACATGAAAGTTGGGACCTGCGTGCATTCTCATTTGCCTCACAAAAATGCTTTGGTTGTTTGCCATAGGGCTATAAGAACAGTGCAGGGTTGTTCTCAGCCAGTGTAACATCAATATTGCATGATATTGACCCCGAGGCGTTGTCCTACGTGGATGACATCTATCTCACAGATGAAAACCTCAACGTTCATCTTGCCAGGGTCAATTGGATTGTTCTAAGATTCGCAGCCCTGAACTACAAATTCAGTTTTAAGAAAACTGTGTAGGAAGCTGGTCTCTTGTGTGGTGGGTACCTAAGGTATTTACACCTTATACCAGGTCCAGGTATCTCCTATTAGTGTGGTGTAGTCAGTGTCTAGAAGCCAAGCTTTTTAGAGGTAGCTGTGGATGAGCAGCCAAGGCTTATCTATGAGACAGGCAAAGCTGTAGTCACACAGCACTCCCATATGAAAGAAAACACTCAGGCCCATATTTATACTTTTTGACACAAAACTGCGCAAACGCAGTTTTGCGTCAAAGTATAGTGCCGACTTGCGTCATTCCAGAGCGCCAGCTGGGTGCCAACTTTATGGAATGCTGCAAGCCGGCGCAAAGGGTGGGCTAGCGTAAAAAAAAAGAAAAATAGACGTTAGCCGGGTGGGGGTGGCGGTATAGAAGAATGGGGTTTTGCACCAAAAAATGACTTGAGGCTGGTTAGAGGCAAAAAAATGCCTCTAACCAGCCCATCGTCATTTTCTGACACCAAACCAACCATACCACATGACTCCTGTCTTAGAAAAGACAGGAGTCCCTCTGGTGTGGGTGTGTTCCTGGGGCTTGAGGAGGGCACCTGTGGACCCATTCCATGGTGTTCAACCATGGAAATAGGTCCATGGGTCCCCTAACCCCTGGTCTGACCCAGGTGTTGAATAATGGTGCAAAGCAAGCTTTGCACCATTATGTAGCCCCTCCTCCCACCTGTGTGTCATTTTAGCACGGGGGATAAATATGGGACTAGCATCATTTTTTTTATGGGAACGCCTACCTGGCATCTCATTGACGCAAGGTAGGTTCACACATTTAAAAAATGGTGCAAACTCCAAAATGTTGGCGTTAGATGGGTCTAACGTCAAAATATAAATATGGAGCTAGTTTTGCGCTGAATTTGCATTAAAAAAATAATGCAAATTTGGTGCAAATGCTGTATAAATATGCCCCTAAATATATACACTAGCTAGCAGCAATAGGCATATAGAAAGTGATAGAAAACAGTGCAAATGCGGTTAGACAATAGTGACCATGGGGGGGGAGCCCACACCATATACTAAAACAAATTGAATATGAACACAGGACCCACACCTATTTATGTGGAATGTGTAGAGGTGAGCTGGGGGTACTAGGAAACCTCAAAGGTAAGTACCATGGTGCCCCCTAGCGACCAGGAGGAAAGGAGTAAATTACTTGATTTTCCTCAAACCACACAGAAGGAAAGTGAAAAAGAAAATACAACACCCAGACAAGACTGCAAGAAACCAGTGGTGGATTCCTATAGTGGAAGACATGTGGAAGAAGGGGACCAAGTCCAGAAGTCACAGAGGAGTCCAGGAGGAGTAGGAGCTACTACCCACCCAGCTGTGGATGCAGGAGTTGATGTGAAGGTCAGCATTGCAGCCCTAGAGTCAGTGAAAAATTCCTGAGGGATGCAGATGACATTTCACGCTGCAAGAATTGCAGTCGGGTTCTGGTGCAAGTATTCCACCAACAAGCCTTGGCAAAGGCAAATGTTGTGGTTGGCAGAAAGTGGAGCTGCCGGGGACCAGCAAGGCCCAAGAGGAGACAGGAGGGGGAGTCTCAGGGGACCCTTAGTGACACAGAGCCCACAGGAGCAGAGGCGGCTCCCACAGGATGGAGACACAGGAGGACCAGAGGAGCCCACTCAGCACTACTGGGGAAGGGTCCCACGCTGCACAAGAAGCATGCAGAGGGCTGTGCATCACAGGAAGGAGTTTTGGGGACTGGGGCTACACTCAGCCTGAATATCCCTTGGAGGAGATGCAAACAATCCTTGGTAGCTGCAAGAGATACAGTGTTTGGGGTACTGTCCTGTGTGAAAAGGCAAGGGCTTACCTCCACCAAAGTTGGACAGCTGGCACAGTGGACCAAGAGGACTAATCTGGACTACCACCCGTGATTCAGGATCCACGCAGCTCAGGATGAGAGGAGATCCACACAGCTGGTCGTCGTTGCAGTTGTTGCCTGCAGATGCAGGGGAGTGACTTCTTCACTCCAAGGGAGATTCCTTCTTCCTTCTCATGCAGACTGAAGACTTGCTGCCCTCAGAGGATGCACAGCTGGGGAAGTGTTGCAGAAGCTGGAAGGAGCCATGGAAACAATGTAGCAACCAGAGTCTTTGTCATGGATGCAGATTGTCGGTTCCTGAAGGGTCCAGTCGTGGTTCTAGTGGCTAGAAGTCGAAGTAAGGTTGCAGAGGAGTCCTGTTGGAATTTTGTAAGCCTAATCTGAAGACCCACCCAGGAGATATACCCTAAACAGCCCTAAAAGGGGGATTGGTCACCTAGCCAGGTGACCACCTATCAGTACGGGGCTCTGACATCACCTGCCTGGCCACTCAGATGCTGCCAGAGGTCCTTGCCAACCTTTGATTCAAGATGGCAGAAACCAAGGACCCTCTGGAGGAGCTCTGGGTACTACCTCTAGGGTGGTGATGGACAGGGGAGTGGTCACTCCCCTTTCCATTGCCTAGTTTCACACCAGAACAAGAACTGGAGGTCCCTGAACCAGTGTAGACTGGTTTATGCACAGAGGGCACCAAATGTGCCGTTCAAAGCATGCCAGTGGTTTGGGGAAGCTACCCCTCCCAAGCCATGCAACACCTATTTCCAAAGGTAGAGGGTTTTACCCCTCCTTTCCCAAAGGAAATCCTTTGTTCTGCCTTCCTGGGCTTGGAAGCTGTTCAAGCAGCAGGAGGGCAGAAACCTGTCTGAGGGATGGCAGCAGCTTGGGCTGCCCGGAGAACCCTGGAAGGCTGCTCAGAGCATTGCTGGTGGTCCTCTAAGGAGCCCCCAGAGTGCATGGAATCATACTTCCAATACTGGCAACAGTATTGGGGTATGATTCTGACATGTTTGAAACCAAACATGCCTAGGTTCAGAGTTACCATTATGTAGCTGGACATAGGTAGTGACCCATGTCCAGTACCCGCATAAAATGGCGTTCCCACACTCACAAAGTCCATGAAAATGGCTGAAGGCAAGCCTCTTCCAAAAGCATACCCTACTAAATATTCATACCACATCAATGCACAAAATGTTGCCTTTGCGACAATTCCTGGGGTGAGAGATCAAGTGATCCTCAACCAAGACCAGAGATTAGATCTCATCAAAGCAGCATGTGAGTGTGTTGCATATACCCATACTGGTGTTGCAGCCACAATGACACTCTTGCAGAAACGCTTCTGGTAGCCGGGTCTATTCAAGCAGACCAAGCAATATGTCCTTTGCTGTGAAATCTGCCAGCAAAGTAAGGGCTCAAACATCAAACACCCTCCACAGACATCCCTATTGGTGTCTAAAAGGCCACTACAGTGTGTGTACCTTGACCATTGTGGTCCCCTACAACCTGATAGTGCATGCAAATACATCTTAGTCCCTGTTGATTCTTGTTCTAGATTCCTGTGGGCATGGCCACAGTGGTCGGGTGAAGCTCAAACTTCTATAAAAGGCTTGCTGATCTTAATCAGTACATATGCGGTTGCAGCATTCCATGTGGACCAGGGCCCTGCTTTTGCCTCCAAGGCATTATGGGACACCATGAGTAGGATGGGTGTTGAACTCCATTACTCCTCACACTACCATCCCGAGGGTAATTTGGTCGTGGAGAGGAGGACTCGGGATCTTAATCAGTCCTTACCAGCTAGAGTATTAGGTTCAGGCCACAGTTGTCTTCATCACCTATATGGGGTCCAGAGAACACTGAATAATCTGCCAAGACGGTCCTTGGAAGGACGCACTCCTTACGAGGTCTTCTTTGGGGTACCCATGTATGTCCCAGATCTAGATGGTCCTGATATGGTGGCAGCAGACACATCTTTTGACATAAATGAATGTCTCACTGTCTTACAGGAGCTCCTGATATTTTGTGATAATTCATCCGCCAATGCTGCCACCTTAGGAATAAGGGAACTTCTACAGGCTGGATTCCTAAAGTCGGGACCTGGTTTGTGAGAAGATTGCTATGAAGAAGGAATTTGACCCATCCTATAGAGCACCGGTTCAAGTCCTGGGAATACAAGGCACCAGAACTGTTATTCTACCACCAAATCCAAGCTATTAAGCAAACAGATGTGTCTCCATTGACAACATCAAACTACACTATGTGGCCGATCTAGCAAAGTAGACCCAGAAGTCCCTTGAGTAGTTCCTGGCTCTCTCTCACTACCCAACAGTATATACCTCTTTAAAGAAGAAGCAACAATTCTTCTGGATCTACCAGCATGTACAACAATGCTACAAATTCCTCCTTGAGCATAGGGAGGGCAGAAAATGAGCTTCTGTTAATCCTGTTACCACTTCACTGACGAGAACTGTCTAACATGTGGCGGATTTCTGCTCCAATTCAACTCAAACTGACGACATTGTCTACTGTGAACCTCCACGCGAAGTGGATCCATCCACCAGTAATGCACCAATTCCTGTGTTTGCAGAGACTGCTTCTGGTTAGTTCATTGACACTGATGACTTTGCTTCAACTTCATCTGCACCTGCTATTGAAACTGTTTCAAAGACACGTAAGCTGTACATAGGGCTTAAAAATAACTATTTGGTCTATCCATGGTATTATCTGAGGATATTTCGGACATTGCTAACCTTTCTATTATGGATTGGTTTTGTGACTGTATTCTTTCTCTTGGTAAATGGTCATTATCTTCCTGAACCCTCTTCTGTCGAACCAGTGGATGAAGTTTTAACACCCTATCTTTCCTCACATAAGGTCTGAAGACACTTGTCCTTTATGAACATTTCAGTGGTACCAATTCCAGATGGGACTGTTTGGGATAAAGTTCCCTTTGGTATTGATGAGCCTACTGAGGTTATCCAAATTCCATATGTATTCAAAATTTCAATGACTGATGTAATTACACCTGGTGTTGTTTCTGATGACTGGGATGTTTAACAGTTGATTCAATGCTTGCCGAGCTCCAAGATTACACTGTATTTGAAAGTGCTAAGGTGTACATTAACACATCGAACTATGGGGAAATGTTCTGCTATAATCATTGGGGACATTACTACATGCACCAAGCAACTAGACCTAGATTAGTATTTAATTACACACAGTGGGAACACTGTTCAACACCTCCAGTGGGGAGCCCCAAAATGTATATAGACAAATTTCCATATTTTTCTGAGCATGACTCTACAAATTCAGTCATATTATTTCGAATTACCACCTTCAAAAACACAAAAGATCTTCTTAACTGACAATTGATCTATTCAGATTCCGTTGTTTCCCGACTTGCTGTTGAAGGTTATGAATACTAGAAACGTACCATTGATGTGGAAAGTGTATGGGGAACTCAAGATTGGCAAATTAAGGGAAGTGAAGCTTTGCTTAGAGCATGCCTTGCTCCCGTTCAAATGATATTTTAAATGACACAGTTCAACAAACATCCTGCCTGGGGTTAGCAAAAACAAACCAGTTGAATGTGCCCAGTATCCCCACACCAGCCATATTCACCAATTGGCAATCTTTTCTAAATGTCACAGAGGAAGAATTAAATACTACGGTTCAGGGTGATACCTATAATTCATCACTTTCCAGTCCTGGTGGGTGGTTATTGTGTCCAATAGCTGAATGGCTGTCAGGCACGTTTTGTGAATTCCTTAGGGGATTTCAAGATTAGTCTGCCAGGCCCTCGCTTTATCTCGGGTCAACACTCTGGTATAGTTACCACATACAGTGTAGGTAAACTGCCAACAATGGTTATAGACTAACACCTTAGCAGCAATTAAAGAACATCTTAATCTCCTATCAGAGCACATAGAATCGCATGATTTCTTGCTAGGTCCAAGAAAGTCCCACTCTAAATGATTCCTCGATGCCATGTACAAGGAAATCTGGAAGCTTTTGCAAATGGAAACAGCTGCACGTTTAAGGAAAAAAGATAAGGAACATATGGAAAAGGCTTCAGCTGCTGTTAATGGCATGAATACTCAGGTGACCGCCACGCCGGCGATGAAAGTAGTACTGTTGCCAGGCCAGCGGAAATGACCGCCAAATATTGACCATGGCAGTGATCCCTCCCATAGACAGCCAATGTACCACACCAACGGCCAGTGCGGTACGACCACTGAATACGGCGGTAGCTATGTTCAACAGTCCCTGAACATGCCACCTGCCCAGCCTTGCCCACAGTTACCACAAATGCCAACCCCACATCTGCACACCAACTGGGACCAACTAAGTCCTGTCTGCCATGGAAAGCCAGCTACCCAGCTATCAAAAACATGCATTTCACCCAATTAACCTAAGCTGGACCACGCAGCAATGTCTAAACTGGCATATTGTGGCATCCATTGACTAGTACCCTGCACCCAAATCCCATGCCAGGCAACAGAGAAGGTTGTCAAACACACTGTACTCACCCCCCTTGTTGGTGCTTTGATGCCCTGAAGCGCCCATCCAGCTCTGGATAGGCCACTGCCAGTATGCGGGCCATGAGGGGGGTCAGGTTCCGACGGGCACCCCTCGTGGGTGCTCCACCTGCTATTGACCCCCAGGGACTGCACGTTTGTGGCGATGGCACGCCACAACCCCTTCTTCTGATGCATGCTGACCTGTAGAGGAAACACAGAGGGACACCATGAACCAGACAATCCAGCCTGTCACATATGTGGCCTACATACTGCATCTGCATCTGCCCCTTATCAGGCACACACATGACCCGTACCTCTGCATGAACACTGCCACCAGCCATACCCTTCCCCCGAATGACACACTGCTAGCACACACATCTCCATGCAGCCATGCCGCATGCAACGTACCCATGGTGTACTCACCTGTTGGTCTGGAGGCCCATACAACTGCACATACAGGGGTGGGACCCCATCCAAGGGCCTCTCCAAATCCTCTGACGTGAAGGCTGGGGCCCTTTCCCCTGTTGCACGGGCCATGCAGGTTCCAGACACAGGTCACAGCTGCACACGCAGTGGAGATGTCGTCCTGTGGAAAGTCAGGAATCAAGTGCAGTGGTAGAAATAAAATGGCAGTCACGTCCACGGTGGTGAACACTGTCACCAACCGGCGTTGATCATCATTGATTCCCATACTTCATAGAAGGCCATGTTAGCCAATGAGGAATTGCACGGCGGTGCAGACCGCCTCCCGCCATGAAGCGAACGCCAGCAGAGGGAGTTCACCTCCACCTGTCCCTGCATACCGGACAGGCGATTGCCATTTTCTACTGCTATTACACATGTACAGATTTAAAAGTGTGTCATTGTAGTCGAATGTACACACCTAAACAATGCCAGTGTCCAACATACAAGCATGCTCTGTGTACACTGCTGTAGTGTGTTCATAGTTTGTGTTGTCACTCCCTTCTTACTTTTGGGTCCCTTAGGTACCAACCACTGCGGAGGAATAGGAGGAGCAGGCAAGCACCCGTGTACAGACCCCCTTGTGGACTTGGCCACACTGGAGGACAGGCACATCATACTCGCCTATCTTCTGGACAGGGCCACCATCACAGAGATGTGTGGACAATTGGAGCCTGACCTGCTACCTGCGATCCGTTGCACAACAGTAATAACCCCTCTTGTGCAGGTATTCTCAGTGCTTCATTTCCTGACAACTGGCTGTTTCCAGGTGACAGTGGGCTTGGCTGTAGGAATGTCACAGCCAATGTTCTCTATTGTGCTTGCAAGGATTTTAGCAGCCTTGCTCAAATACATTTGCAGCTACAGTGCATTCCCCAAAGTAGATGAATTACCCACTGTGAGGGCTGGATTCCTAGCAATGGGACATATACCACATGTGATTGGGGCCATTGACGGGACCCATATTGCTTTTGTCCCCCCAGGGCCAATGAACAAGTGTACAGAAATCGGAAAGGTTTCCACTCACTCAATGTCCAGACGGTGTGCCTTGCTGACCAGTACATCTCCCAGGTCACTGCCAAGTATCTTGGGTCTGTGCATGATGCCTTTGTCCTGAGGAACAACAGCGTCCCACAGCTGATGGCACAACTACAGAGGCACAGAGTGTGGCTTATAGGTGAGCCCGAGTCCTCACCAATGCATGTCAGTGTATGCCTTCAGGATTCATACCTCATGCCATTGTGCAGGGTTAATGTGTGTCCCTCACTTCTTGAGGGTGATTCCGGCTACCTAAACCCGTCCTGGCTCCTGACCCCTGTTAGGAATCTGAGAACAGGGGCTGAGAATAGGTACAATTATGCTGATGGGCGTACAAGGAGGATTGTTGAAAGGACCTTAGGTCTCCTGCAGGCCAGGTTCAGGTGCCTCCATCTGACAGATGGATCCCTATGCTATTCCCCTGAGAAGGTCTGCAGGATTGTTGTTTTGTGTTGCATATTACACAACTTGGCCCTCAGACGCCATGTGCCCTATCTGCAGGAGAAGGGAGGTGACAATGCAGCTGTGGCAACAGTGGGCACTGAGGACAGTGAGGAGGAGGAGGAGAAGGATGTGGACAACAGGACACATATGATACTTCAGTACTTCCAATGACACTCAGTTAAGACTGTTGAACTATACATTTCTCCACTTAAGTGTTGTGCTGTGTGAACTGGGTTCACGGCACACACATGGAAAGAATGAGTACCTAAGAAACTTAAACGAACTAGGCACCCTGGAACTTTAACTCCGCAAATTACTCTCAGAAAAAAGACAATGTGTTGGGAGGCCTAGAGGAGGCAGGAGTCCGCTGTACTATTAACGATGAAGACTGTGAATTTAACGGGAACCTGATGATGTTACAAGCTGTACTGCATATATAAGACAGTGAAATGTTAATAAAAATATATTTTTTTTAAAAAAGTGTTGTGCTGTGTGGCTGTAGCATGATGCCAGTCATTGCCTTTGCGTCCCACCTGACTGTCACCCATGCTTTCCCTTATTGCAGATGTTGCTGTGGTTACAACAGTGTAATGCTGTGATGTGTACAGACTGCGGAGACACTTTTGTAGGATGGATCAATATATTACTGGACATTTGCACAGGATCATGCAGCTCATTGCAGTTCAGTACATTGTACATTACCTTCAGTTAAAGCACTATTACTTAAGTTGTGTCCAAGGGTATTTATTAAAAATTGGTATACAATGCAAAGTGCAGTAAAGTGGGGTGATGGTTGGGAAAAGTCCAGTGTAGTGGGCCAGTCTGTTTGTTGCACAGGTCCAGTGTCCAAGGGCCCATTGGAAGGGGAGCAATGGCAGTTCTCAGTGGACAAGGTGGCACAGTGTGACACAAGGAGGACATTCAGGAGGGGCTCATTTCCTGGCACTGGTCTTGGCAACTGTCTCTGGTGTTTGTCTGGGTTGCAGGGACCGCTTGCAGGGTGGTTCACCTTCTGAAGGGGGAGGGGTGCTGGTGGCCTGTGGGCCCTGTGGCGGGGCCTCCTCCTCACTAGCTGCAGCAGATGTGGAGGGCTGGTCAGTACACTGACTTGGGGAAGGGGCCCGCTGGTGTGCTGTGTAGTCCCTCATGATGTTGGCCATGTCACCCAGCACCCCTGCAATGGAGACCATGGTGGTATTCAGGGCCTTTAATTCTTGCTTGATCTCCTGGTGGTGTTCCCCCTGCAGCCACTGGTTCTCCTACACCTGACCCATCTTGTCTTGGGATTGTTGGTAAGCCCCCAGGACATTAGTGAGTGCCTCCTGGGCAGTCCGTTCTCTGGGCCTGTCCTCCCCCTGGTGCACTGACTTCCGACCGTCCTTTCCCCTCTGTGCCTGTGTCCCCTGAACTGTGTGCCTACTCCCACTCCCACTGACCCCAGGACCCTCATTGTCTTGCCCGTGGGGTGTGGACTGGGGTCCCTGTACAGGTGGGCACACTACTGATTGACGTGTCCTGGGAACAGGTGTGGGGACATTGGGTGGCTGCGGGGGTGCTGGATTCTGAGGGGTGAGGCTCTATAGTGGCTGTGTGTTGGATGGGGTAGCCGACTGACCTGTGGTCACTGATGGGCCAGGGAGTTCATGCAGATCCAGAGTTGCTGTCATCACTGGGGGCATCTCCTGGTGGGGGACTGGGTAGCCGTGGCACCTCCTCGCCCCTGAGATTGGCTGGGGCACCTGTGGGGATGTAAGTGGTGTATTATGCTACATGTCTGTGACATATTCTGCATCACTAGCTTCCCCAGTGTTATTGCTGTTGCCCTGACACCTTTGGTTGTGTATGGTGATGGATTGTGTGATTGTTAGTTCTCCATGCTGTGCATGCATTGGTTGTGGGTGCACATGCAGGGCTGGAAGGGATTTGCATGCAGTTGGTATGGCATGCAGGGCCTGAAATTTCATTTTGCTAATTGTGGTGGTGCACTATGTGGGATGGAGTGGGGTGATGGGTGTCAGGGTGAGAGGTCATGGTGGCATGCAGGTATGGGGGGGTGATAGGTAATAAATGTTGACTCACCAGTGTCCAGTCCTCTGGTTACTCAGTGAGTCCCTCAGAATGCAGGATTACCAAGACTTGCTCCTCCCATGCTGTAAACTGGGGGGGAGGAGGTGGGGGTCCATCACCAGTCCTCTGGATGGCGAGCTGGTGCCTTGCTGCAATAGAACGCATCTTCCCCCGTAGGTCGTTTCACTTCTGCCTTATGTAGTTCCTTGTGCATGGATGTAGTCCGATGGTGTTCACCTTGTCCACGATCCTCCACCATAGCTCCATCTTTCTAGCAATGGATATCTGCTGGACCTGTGCTCCAAACAGCTGTGGCTCTACCCTGACTATTTCCTCAACCATGACCCGCAACTCCTCATCAGTGAAACAGGGGTGACTTTGTGGGGACATGGGTGTTGTGTGGTGTGTGTACGTTGTGCAGAGGGTGATGTGGTGGGGTGTGTGGTGCCTGTCAGATGAATAGGTAGTTGTGATATGTGTGTGCAGTCCTCTTTTGGAATGACATCGCAAAGTGTAGCCATCTTCTCATGTTAGCAAAGGTTTGTGGGTGGGTGTTTTATAGTGCTGTTGGTGGGTGTGTGGGGTGTGCTTATTGGTGTCAGGTGTGGATTTTTTGTTCTGGCCAATGTTGTCTTGTTTTGTATTTGGGTGGCCATTTCTGCCACAGCAATGTTCACAGCCAATGGTTTACCGCAGTTGAATGTCCGCTGTGGTGATTCGTGGGTCATTATTTGGTGGGCATAGTATTGGTGGTGTAACGGTATGGGTGTTGGTACTGACAGTTTATCACATTAAGTGGGTCTGGCGGATTTGTGTTTGTGGCTGTTTTCTGTTGGTTTTGTATGTATGTGTCATAATCTGGCAGACGGATGTCCGCCTCCGCGGCGGTATGCTGGCGGCAGTGCATCGGTATCCAGTATTTACCTCCAAGGTCATAATGAGGGCCATAGTGTCCTACAGAATGACATCATCCCTTTTACAACATGGACAAAGTCAGCTGCGTTCCATCATGCAGTTGGGTTGGACATTGCAGATTCTGAAAAACAGCTGCGTCCCATGGAAATGTATTAACAGTAGTGACTTGTTTGCTGCTTTTAATTTATCCAGGGTACAACAGATAATGGCTATGCTTAACAAAGAATATCTAACAGTATGGCTTGTGCAAGGCGTTATAAATTTGCCACATTGCCTTGATGCAGACCAAGGCTTCGTGTCCCCACGGAGTCTGACCTATACGACTCATCCCAAGGTAACAAGGGATGGGGGTGCTTCTCATGGACACAGTACTGGCATATTAGGTTTAACATCTTATCTTTATTGCAAGATGGTGGGGGTTGTTGTATTCTCTCACCTTCACAATTATGTTTCTTGCACTGTTTATTATCCTAACCATTGCACCTCATGCATCTTACCGTAGTTTTCAGTCATTTCAATAAATATATTGAAATCTCTCCTGCATCTCCTTCATTGCCTGTGTGTGAACATGACATATTGCTGAAGAAAGAAAAGAGTAATCTCCGTTCCACCACGAGTCCCCTGAGATGTCGCATTCTAGAGTCCATGTGTAAAGACTACCAGAAATCATTGTTTACTGTGTGGGTTTTTGGTGAAGTACTGCTTGTGAGCCTGGACGGTTGGCCCGACAGTTATGACTTGTGGTAGGATTGGCTTAGTCGCCTACAAAACAAAAGTGTTGTCACCCCCAAACTAGCAGTCTTGCATAGGAGCGAGAGTCCAACTACAACAGGCGTTTACGGCCTTTAGGAGTGTCTCCCTGTCAAGCATCACTGTGGGCCGAGATGTACTGCCAGTTAGGGAAAAGTTAGCATCTGACTCCACCTTAGAATGCTTGTATAGGTCTATTCTCCATTGCCATAATTCAGGGTCCGATGAAGATCTCCAGTTCATGGCTATTTGACGTTTGGCAAGAGCTATGGCCAAATCAATGAACTTGGTAGCTTTAGTTCTTGTCATAAAGCCTAAAAGACAGATTTCTGGCAAGCCAATTTATTTTTCCACATCTGCTCTGATAATCAGTGATCTCATCCCACCAGTGCCCCATAATCCTGTAGGATGAGGCTGTGTGTCAAAATGTAGCCCCTTCCAGGTGTCAGAAAAGACATACCGTAAATGACTTGCAGGGCCGCAGGTGTCAGGAATGTTCTGTGGATAAAATTAAATTGAATAATTTTGAGGCAAGCATATATCAAAACATGATGTAAATACTATAGGGCCCGATTACATTCTATATCTGTGAGCATTTTACCCAGGTCTTCATCACATTTAGCTTTCAGGAAGGTAAATCTTTTGAGTCTGGTGGCTCCAGTGACCTTATAAGCCACTGTAATTAAATATCTGTCATTTCTCATTGTGAACTGTGTCTATGTGGGTGCATCCATTTGTGGCTCCACCCTTTTTCCCATGTAAATGCATTGACTCTGGTAAATGCTGCATGGGTTAAGAATGGTCCCAAGAGAAGGTTGTGTGCTTCTATCAAAGGGCATGAGGTAGCCGGAGTCATACAGGTCACCAAATGTGGTTATCCTTACTCGGGTCCAGAATGACCACAGCAAGCCCTCTGTAGCATATGGGGTTGCACATGGCCTATGAAATAGGTATCTGTGCCAGTAATAGTGTGTCACTCGCAGTAGAATGGAGACAGATTGGGTGCCACATCTCTTCTCCAGCGCATAGTCCCAACATTCGTAGTAGGTAGTCCTCCCTTCAAATAGGTGAGTTTGAAGGAGGCACCTTAGCTGACCCATCCCCCCACACTCTGGAGCCGGGCAGCCAAGTATTAAGACTCAAAGGGCCATATTTATACTTTTTGACGCAAAACTGCGCTATCGCAGTTTTGCGCCAAAAAGATTAGCGCCGGCTAACGCCATTCTGAAGCGCCATGCGGGCGCCGTATTTATTGAATGGCGTTAGCCGGCGCTAGCAGACCGGCGCTGCCTGGTGTGCGTGGAAAAAAACCACGTACACCAGGCAGCTCCGGCGTTGGGGAAAATGGCGTTAGGGCGTCTTAAAATGGGGCAAGTCAGGTTGAGGCAAAAAAATCGCCTCTACCCGATTTGCGCCATTTTTAACGACGCCCAGACGCCATTTACATGACTCCTGTCTTAGTAAAGACAGGAGTCATGCCCCCTTGCCCAATGGCCATGCCCAGGGGACTTATGTCCCCTGGGCATGGTCATTGGGCATTGTGGCATGTAGGGGGGCACAAATCAGGCCCCCCTATGCCAAAAAAAAAAAAAAAAAAAAAAATTATACTTATCTGAACTTACCTGAATGTCCCTGGGATGGGTCCCTCCATCCTTGGGTGTCCTCCTGGGGTGGGCAAGGGTGGCAGGGGGGGTCCCTGGGGGCATGGGAGGGCAGCTGTGGGCTCATTTTGAGCCCACAGGTCCCTTAACGCCTGCCCTGACCCAGGCGTTAAAAAGAGGCGCAAATGCGGGGTTTTTTGCCCCGCCCACTCCCAGGCGTGATTTTTGCCCGGGAGTATAAATACGACGCATTTGCGTCGCAGTCATTTTTTTAGACGGGAACGCCTACCTTGCATCTCATTAACGCAAGGAAGGCGTTCACGCAAAAAAATGACGCTCATTCCTCATACTTTGGCGCTAGACGCGTCTAACGCCAAAGTATAAATATGGCGTTAGTTTTGCGCCGAATTTGCGTCGAAAAAAACGACGCAAATTCGGCGCAAACGGAGTATAAATATGCCCCAAAGTCTGGAACTCCCAGCCCTCCCGGACTAGTGGGAGATACAATGGGCCTAAGGTACTGTTCTCCTGTTTGCTCCCCACACCAGTTCTGTCAACAATGTGGCGAGCTCTTGAAAAAATGATGAGTCAACTGCAAAGGAGTAGTTGCAAAAATAATATAATATAATAGGGACAGTAACACCATTTTGGCCAAAGCCACACAGCTCATTATTGACAATCAGGATAAGCACCAAAAGCCTATGGAAGCCCTTGATGATGTCAACGCCTATCCAAGATTACTCTGTATCATGACTTGTTGATCTGTGTACACCTTGACTTAGATATTTAAACATGGTGCGTTCCACTGGAAGTCCAAAAACCGCCTGGGAGGTCAGTTGGGCAGTGCCTCATTCGGTCAGCAGAATTATGAATGAGAAACTGATCGACCACTAAACACTTTTTCAGTTCCATCAGATCTGCATACAATCTCATCTCTCTGTTGTTTTATTATTTATTTTTTGGTTATTTTTTTTGTTTTTTGCTGCAACCACGGGAGCTGACCATTTTGTACTGTCAATTTCCATAATCCATTCACTTCCCAGGCTTTGCAGGTGGAACTGTACTTCATACTGTACACCGAATGGGACACCATCCGTTGAGCACATCGATTAACCAGACCAATAATGGTGCACATATGCCTTTAAGCACCCAGCATTTCCTCAAATACAGAGGGAATGCTTTATGGATCCGTTGTATAAATAGTTCCTTTACGCAACGTTGCTCAACAGTTTGTCCAGCTCAATTCAAATCCCTTAAAATGATGGGAGGCTCACTATTCAGGTCGAACATGAGACGCATATTCTTTTGGTGAAGCAAACTCAAAATGCTGTCTCACTTCCTAGACACATAAATCTTACCACTCACATATCTTCCCTTATATTCAATCAGGTCTTTGAAATAACATTCTAATGTAATTACCTCTTTCTCATACACTTAGGCCCTCATTACGACCTTGGCGGGTGGCTGAAGTTGCCCGCCGAGATCGGACCGTCGGGTGTCCGCCAATGCAGCCGCACCCCCGCTGCGGCCATTTGGAGATCCCCACTGGGCTGGAGGGCAGAAACCTAGTTTCCGCCCGCCAGCCCAGCTGGGATCTCGGCCGCAACACAGGAGCCGGCTCCAAATGGAGCCGCAGTGTTGCGGCCGTGCGATGGGTGCAGTTGCACCCGTCGTGCTGTTCACTGTCTGCTATGCAGACAGTGAAAGGCTGCACGGGGCCCTGTCAGGGGGCCCCTGCACTACCCATGCCAGTGGCATGGGCAGTGCAGGGGCCCCACAACTCCCCGTTCCGCCAGCCTTTTCCTGGCAGTTCAAACCGCCAGGAAAAGGCTGGCGGTAGGGGGACTCGTAATCCCCTGGGCAGCGCTGCTAGCGGTCGTAATGACCTGGGAAGCACCGCCAGCCTGTTGCCAGTGCTTCCGTCATTACAACCCTGGCGGTCTTGTACCGCCAGGGTTGTAATGACCCCCTTAGAGTCTAATGTCGGGTTTAAAAAGTTTGACTTTGTTCTTCTGTTGATATTCAAAGAGATTCTTCGAATTGTGAGTAATAGTTGCACCTGAACATTCAAGTGATTCTTTCTACCACTATCTCATCTTTGGTACTCTCATTTTGCACATTGTTAGTTTGTAAAACTATTTGACTATGCTCCAAATCACTACCCTCTACATTCACTTCGTCTTTTATTTGAACCATGTTTGCCCATGCAACAACCTTGAAAGTGGTCTTTCTTCCTGGACAACATGCTTACACTTTTCCATGTAGGACGATCTTTGTTATTTGCTAAGTGCCATTTGTTACGACAACCAAAACACTTCCCTGAGATTTGAAACTTTTTCTCTGATTCATATTTCTTCTCTGGTTTGCGAATACTTGTTTTCACTATATGACTTGTATTTACCATATGTACATTATCTTCCCCCTTCTTCTTATCTTTCTTTATTGCATCTACACATTTGATTGGTTCTATCTCTTTTGGTCTAACCAACATTTCGTCAAGAGTAGGATCATCCTTTTACCATGAGTCATCCTTATACTTTTCAATATTGCACCCAAGCATTTATTGATTTCTTATTCTCTCTTCCACACTTTTAACACATTTGCAAGAGGACACTAGATTTCACAAGGCAGTTACAAAACTTTCAAAAGTGTAATCATCTCTTTGCATCCTCCTCCCAAAGTGATATCAATCTAATATTGTGCTAACCTTTGGGAGATAATGGTTATCAAGCTTTTTAATACAAACTTAAAATTCACTTAAGCCTGAAGTTTCCCTCTCCAACGAATTTGAGCTAGAAATGCTAGAGAAAGAGGGGATTATAGAAGTGGAAGGTGCTGAATGGTTGGCTCCCAAAAAAAACCTAACAGAGTAATGAAATTGTGTATAGTTTTGAGGGAGTTGAATAAATTGGAGGTGGTCAACCAGCTTCCCATTCTTTACATATCTGGGATGTTGATGTTGCTGAGTGGTGCCAGGATATTATCTCTCATTGACCTCACTTCGGCATATCATCAGATTGGGCTTCAGGAGGTGTTGAAAGATCTTACATTGTATGTTACGCAACTCAATACTTTTTATGTTAGATTGCTGTTTGGGTTGATCTCTGCAGTCTCTATTTTCCAAAGAGCCATGGAAAAAAGTATTGAAATAAGTAGCTAGAATCAAAGTCCACATGAGTGTGGGAAGGTCTTTTGAGGTTAAGTGAAATAAATATTTTGATAAAGAATAATTCAGAAACCTCAATTTAGGACATGAAATTGCTGGCAGTGGTATGAAACGTAAATGAGAGTTAGTTATTACCATACGAGAATTGATTTAACTCTTAACTAAAGGAGCACTGTTGTGTTTTCTGGTTATGGCAGAGAATTTGTTTAAAAAGGTGCAGATTTTAAGTGGGATGAATAATATGAACAGAAATTTGTTGATGTGTCAGTCTCAGCTCCCACTTTACAATGTTTTGATTGACAGTCCAAATCTACCCTTTAAGCAGTTTTAGTGCAAGGCGAAGGTCATAAAGAGAACTCCATTATATTTGTATCTCGTAGTTTAAAAGGGCCAGAGACCACTTATTTGATCATCGAGAGAGTGGCTGCTTACTGGGCAGTCAATAAACTTAGAAAAGTGTTGTAGGAATGTTAGTTTTGTATTTCAGCTGATCACAAACTGCTCAGAAAATTTTTCAATAAAAAGGACTGGATACAGTTTCTAATGGGTTAGATCCCATCAGGAATTCAAACTTTTAGTTAAGTGTATATCTGCTGTTCCCATTGTTGTACCTGATTCTTCGTCATGTTGGGTACCCAAGGTGATGGACAATTCTGAGGAAGGTAGCATGGTTGAAGAAGCGAAAGTGTGAAGTTGAAGGGGGCATTATTTTAGAGGCTGATTAGAGAAAAGTGGTTGCGGGGAATAGTGTACTGCAGGATTTCCAAAGCCTTTATTAACAAGGAGTGAAACAAGAAGCACCATGATAGTGAGAAATGCAGAGCATTTTGGTGTGTAAGAGATGAGTTAGCTGAAAACGTGGGTATTGATTCATTTAGCACATAAGGGGTTTCAAGGTATGCCAAAGACTAAGCAGAGATTAATATTGTCATATTGGTGGCCAAGAATGGATCTTTATGTAGAAAGAATTATGAGAGAATGTTTGTAGTGTGCACTTATGGATACGCCCTATGTTAAATCTATGGTGATCAGAGAGTTACCTAGTACTCCATTGAGTGACATTGTATTGGATATTTTGGGTACGGTTAATAGTGGCGGTAAAACAAGTATATATTGTGCTGGTCTTGGATATATACACACAAGATGGCCAGAAGTGTTTTTATGTGAGTGAGATTGAAGGCAAACATATTGTAAAGTGCTTTAGAAAGTAGTTCAGGTGAGATGGATATTGATGGATACTGGTGTACAATTGGTTTCCAGAGAAATGGAGGAGCTTCTGAGAAGAAATAGAATTGTTGTGTTTAAGCGTGGTGAAGACAGTGGTAAGAATGTGAGTGGAGAAAATAATGCTTTGGAAGATAATAGGAGTGATGAACAAAGTGGCAGGATTCATGTAGAAGGAAATCTTAGGTGAAGTACCAGAGCAAGGAAAACCCCTAAAGGTTTTGATGACTAAACTATGTGTCTTGAGCATGTTTCCAGTGTGTTCTGTTCCAGTGTATTCTGTAGATAATAAGGGGCAGATTTAAGAAAAGTGGGGCTGCACCTAGTGCAGCGCGACTTTCCTAGCACCAGTTAGTGCCCACCTAACGCCACCATGTGTGCGCCGTATTTAACATATGCGCACCATGTCGGTAGTTAGGGAAGTAGTTGCAAAATTGTTGATGCTAGTTTGGCGCTTTGCAAGATTAGCATAAAAAATGTTGACCTAATCCTGAAAAGCACCCAGAGGCCCATTGAAAACAATGGTAGCCTTATTTTAATGCCTGCTCTGAGCAGGTATTAAAAATGTGGATAAAAATGACACGAATAAATCTTCTATATATCTTTGCACCATTTTTTTGCCCCCCCCCCCCTCTAATGGAGGAATGCTACCCTTGCATTCATTATGCCTGGCGCAGGCATAATGTGGCGCAAGGGTTACAAAGTGGCATATTTTGACCTTGTTGGTCCACATTAGTGTAGGAATAAAATGATGCTAATGAGTCGCAAGGTGGCACAAGAGGCTCTTAAATATGCTGCTTAGTTTTTGTTTAAGTGCTATATTTGCATTGTATGCTCAATTTCATGTCATGCCTTGCGCACCTGGTCACTGGTGTGTGGAAATGTTGTTGTTTAGGGAAAGTTTAGGTGTTGTTTATATAGAGGGAAATGTGTGGCATGGTAGGTTTGGTTTGCTATATGTTAATCATTGGAGTGCTAGTAGGGAGTTAAGCTCGAGAATGGAATGTAAGTTACTGTGGGTGAAGACTTTGGTGGGAAAGGGCTGAGAGGCAGTTGGACGGCTGGGACACTTTCTCCTGCACTATTAAGACTTTTCAAATAAGCACTTCTGATTACTGTCAGTATTTCAGAAGACTTGGGGTGTCTTTACCATGGCTACCAGACATTGAACCCTAAACACCCTTACTACACCAAAAGCTACTCTTCCCTGAAACCTATTACTATCCTTTCACAGAAGAATTTCCAAAGCCCTAAAAACCCCTTACTACCATTTTATTCGACTTTCCCCTAAACCCTAAAACTCCAAACTACCCCTAATGCTACTTTTCCCTGTTCCCTAAAAATCCCTTACACTCCTTTAAAAGTACCCTTCTCTGAACTAGAAAAGACTCGACTTCTGCTTTTTGCTACCCTGAACCATGAAAATACCCTTACTACCATTTTAGGCTATGCATCCCTAAACTCTAACAACTTTTAACACCTCTTAATACTACCCTTCCCTGAACCTTAATAAAGCTTTACTATCCATTAATGCTATCCATCTTTGACCCCTATTAAGTTACTACCGCTGAAAACTATCATTTACTAAATCATAAAAAAACCTTACTAGATTTATACCGTCTTGTCCAACTAACAGTGGTTCCTACTAAAGTAGAGAGGAGCAGAGTGCCCCTTTCCCTTTGCTCCCACTACACTTACCTTTACACTATAAATCATTTTTTACACAACTATTTTTCATTGTACTTTCTATTGCAATATTTGCTCTGCAAAATTTTTAGGGGGTTCAGGAAAGGATAGCATTAAGGGGTAGTTTGAACTTTCAAAGATTCAGGAAAGAGGAAGGTAGGGTATACAAAGAGACAATTAGGCTACAGTTAGATAAATTAAAGAATGCATGTAATAAAAAATCTTTTAAAATTCAACTTTTTTGGAACTGCATGGCTAATAATGTAGACCACAGCACTATTACATCGACATACTACTTTTATGTAGTCCACATTTTAAAAGTCAACTTTATTATGAACAACTTGCTCCCCTCTCTCAGTATGTGCTAGTATAGCACAAAGTTTCTTCTCCTTGTTGGATCCCAATAATCGCTGCAGGACAAAGCGCTCGCCTCCACCAGTCCATACTTCCTCACTATCAAAAACTTCCCCACCATCCTGGGCTGCTAAGGCCTTTTTTTCCAGCTAACCAGAGCTTCCTCTCTTCCCGACTCTCCAAAATAAAGATCCACAGCACTGAAGATACAAGCACAACTTCTGCGAACAGCTGCCTGGAGAGGACCCAACATGGCACTGCTGAGATCTCCAACAACACTTTTATCATTGCTCTGATCCCAATTACTCTCCCAATCTTGGTCCTCGAGCCCTGAAAACATTTTGAAACGAGCATATAATGGGCAGAATGGACCCACCATACCCCCCCACCCTCCGCACACCTCCCCCTGGGCCACATGGAGGTGGTTCTAAAGGGACACTCATAATTTTAAACATGATAGTGCTATACTTTAAAAGCACACGTTCATGGCACTAATACTCAAAAGGAGAACTAACATGTCCCAATAGCTACTATATTTCTAAGCAAAAGGCTATCTCAAATTAATTTAGGTCACATAGTACTCATCTGGTCTACCTCTAGGGTATCTGCTGTAGGGTGTATGAAAATGCCTCTTTTTGCATGATCACCCTTATTTATTTATTTCTTTAGACAGATGCTGCTGGTTTGTTGACTCTGCACTGGGACTCTGCTAACCAGGCCGGCAGTGTATGTGTTGTGAGCCCTAAAAGATCATGAAATTGGAAACATTCTTAAATGGCACATCTAACTTATCTAGTATATGGTCTCACATGTACCTAGATATAAGTTAAATGTCACTAGTGGACTGCAGCACACCTTACACCACCATCAGAGTGGCTATAAATAACATGACTGCAGGCCTTCCACCAGTAACCTGGCTGTGCAGGTTTAAACTGCAAATGTGACTTGTCAAATTAATCCATTTTGACAGACTTAAACTCTTCTTTTAAATATTAATAACCCTCTAAGTGAGCCTTTATGCCCAGTAAGGCAGAATACATGGTATTTAAAAAGCCTAGATTTATACTTTTTGCCGCAAAGTTTTGTGGCAAAAAGTATAGCACCGTCTTGCACCATTCCACTGCGCCGGCTGGGCGCCATAATAAAGGAATGGCGCAAGCCGGCGCTAAACTTGGGCTAAGCTAGCCGGGTGGGGGTGCTGGTGGTGGTAGGAAAGGAGGGGGTTGTGTGTCAGAAAATGATGCTAGCCTGGTTAGAAGCCAAAAAAATGCCTCTAAGCAAACTAGCACCATTTCCTGGCACACAACCACCAAAACATGATTCCTGTCTTAGGAAAGACAGGACTCATGCCCACCACCCCAATGGCCAGCATAGGGGACAAGTGTCTCCTGGGCATGGCCATTGCACCCTCTGCCAAGCAGAGGACCCTAGGTTAGGGCCCCCAGTGTCACTTAAAAAAAAAAAAAAAACATACTTACCCTACTTACCTGGGATGGGGTTCCCCCATCCTCTGGTGTCCCTCTTGTGTGGGTGGGGGTGTTCCTGGGGCTTGGGGAGGGCACCTGTGGACCCATTCCATGGCTTTTAGCCCCTAACACCTGGTCTGACTCAGGCATTAAATAATGATGCAAAGTAACTTTGCATCATTATTTAGCTCCTCCTCCCACGGGGGATAAATATGGGGCTATGGGGATAGCACCATTTTTTCAATGGGAATGCCTATCTTGCATCTCAAGGTAAATGGATGCATCCAAAAAATGGTGCAAACTCCTATATTTTGACGTTAGATGTGTCTAACATCAAAATATAAATATGGAGTTAAGTTTGCACCAAATTTGCGTCATTAAAAAATGACGCAAATGTGGCGCAAACAGGATATAAATATGGCCCAAAATGTCTTAACTACATCCTGTAGCCTTGCCCCACTGACTAAATCCGACTGCAAGAAAAGAGTTTAAGACCGAAGGTAGAAGCCTTCTCCAGGACCAATCCAGAGCTGCATCCACTCGATATCCTAGGTATAAACCCTGGACTTTTTCTGCTCAAGGCTTCTCCAGCCTTTGTCGACGGCTTCACCAACACCTCGTCCTTTACCAGCATGATGTCGAAGAGCTTGTCTTCGGATCCAGCCTGTAGCCTTGCCCCACTGAAGACTGCCTTCTTGGAAATTTTGTAAGTGTAAAGGTAACTTTCTGACCAGAACTAACTTAACATCTGCAGCACTACTTTTAATTGTTTTTTTTTTTTTAAATCATATTTCCAGCTCCTCTTATTTAATTTTTGTAATTTTGGTGTCATTTTGTTCATTGCAATATTGTCTTTATTTGTAAATTGTAAAGGGATTTTATTGTCTTGTGTTTCTGAGTTTCTAACTCTGTACTTCTGCATGCTTTACACATTTTCTTAAGTTAAGTTTGTTTGTTCTGCCCTAAAGCCACCAGGACTTGAGCTCAGGTTTAAAGGTGAAACCTTTTTTGAACTAATAGGAATAATGGTTGTGGTGGGTGTTGGAAGGCAGATTCTTAGTAGGGGTAAGTACACACTTAACACTAGCGATAAGTCCAGCAATACAATGTTAGGTCCAGTCAAGTTCTCAAAACATCAGCCCCTGGCAGCTTACCAATGAACAGGTAGGCTTTACTTAGGAGACAGTCATGTTAAGCTTTTAAATACACCAATACAGTAAATAAATAAGACACAACACACCAATTAATAAAAATAGGAAATATTTTTATATATAAATTGGCACCAAAACGTCAAAACTCCAATATAGGGAACCAGAGATTTTACTTTTTAAAGATTGAATGTAAAACTAACGCTTAGAAGGAAATAGTGCTCAAACGGTTAAAAAAAGAAAAAAAAGGGTTGCACTGGACCAGGACATTGTCTGCAATGTAAGGCTTACACACTTACTTCTACAAGGGTTTCTTGAAGAAGGAAAGTGGTCCACAACCCCAATCCAAGGTTCTAGAATCTCTGAGTTGTTCCTTGGGACGCTGGGAATACAATCCCCACAGTGCGCCTGGCCAAATCCTCAAAAGTCCACTGAACGCTGTCTAGCTGGGCTCTTCTGGCAGGAGCTGATGCAGGTGACTTGGTAGCTCCTTTTTACTGGTTGTTTACAGGGAGTCCACTCCTGTTTCCTTTAGAAGATAGGCAAATTCCTCTTTTGTGAAGCCCACAGTGTGCAGCAGATGTGGTCCTTGTGAGTGCAATCCTTCTTGGTGCAGACCAGGGGTTCAGCAGGGCAGGGATCTTTGAGCTGCTTTGGGAAGAAGTCCTTCTTCTTCTTCTTCTTGTTTCCAGGCAGGGATCTTAGGGCGTCCACAATTCCAATCCAAGGGTCTAAAAGCTCTGGGTTGATCCTTGGGATGTTGGGACTACGTTTTCCAGAATGCACCTGGCCAATTCCTTCAAAGGCTACTGTAGGCAGTCCTGCTGGGGCCTTCTTGATGCAGATGGTGCAGGTGAAGCTCGATTAACCTGTTACTTTCAGGGAGTCCACTTCTGAGTCCTCTCTGAAGCAAGGCAAAGTCCTTATGGCTGTTGTCCCATTGTGCAACAGGAGCAGTACTGCAGACTGCAGTCCTTGGGGTTGCAGACCAGGGTTCCAGCAGGGCAATCATCTTTCTTCTTGAGATTTCAGGCAGCAGATCTGAGTTGCAATACAGCCCAGCCACATTTATTAAATCATCTTGGGTGACATGCAGGGGGCCTCCCCTGTCCAATGAGATGCAGGGTGCCACTCAAAAGCCTGACAGCTTCCTCCAAAGTGTGCCATTTTCTTGTCCCATAAAGCAGTGCACTTTAACATCCAAGATGGACGATTTTACTCCAGATAAGCAAGACCTCTTATAAAGATGATAAAACAGCAAAGGTATACTTCTTTTTGTTTATTTATGCTTCAAGTACACAACACCTCCAGCAGAGCTCCTCCCTTCAGCTCTCTTTCTCCTCTTCTTCCCCAGTCTCCTACATTCCACATCTGACATCACAGAACCTAAACATTCCATCCCACTCCAAGATTCACAAGACATCTTCACACATCTTTCCCCTTATAATGTTGAATTATAATATAAATAAAATAAAAACGTTATACTTTAATACCATACACCTATGCCATATTACATAAATCAGATAATGGAAATGCATCAACATTTAACTTTACACACATTCCCTAAACTCCACACCGACCCATTTTCAAGGATCACTACATTATGTTTGGTTTCTTTTACTTTATGAGGAGTTGAGTACTTACTTTCCCCTTTTTGGACTATATTTCTCTTCTTTATGACTACCCAATCCCCCACCTGTATGTGGCATTCTTTGGCACCCATTCTCCTATTATAATACATAGCAGCTTTTCTTTGTTTCCATTCCACTTTTTTCCTTACAAGCTCACGATCCACCATCACCCTTCCTTTCTCCCTTAGCCACACAGGACACTCTTTCACTCCAGGCTCCCTACCTTTCAAGGACACAAACGGTGACACTCCTGTAACTGAATGAGGGGTCGCCCTGTGAGCCCATATAATTTTTTTTAACCCGCGCATCCACGAAAGATGATTGGCTAGTGACAACTGAATATTTTCCATTACAATGCGATTCACCATCTCAACTAATCCATTAGCTTTCGGACGGAACAAAGCAACCCTTTCATGAGTTATTCCCATCCTAGCCAAGTAGTCAGTCATTTCTCTAGAGACAAATTGCACACTGTTATCCGACACAATCGTCTTAGGAATACCTTCCTCAACAAAAGCTTCTTCAAAAAAATCAATAACATTTGACATAGTCACCTGCCCTACAGCTTTGATCAAAAACCACTTGGAGTGATAGTCCATTAAAACTATTACGTACTAGCTCCTCTCACCAGGTTTACTTATAGGACCTATAAAATCTATAGCCAACTTCTCCCAAGGTTTGCTCGGAAATGGCACTGCCCTCAAAGGAGGGTGCCGCACAACTTTAGTCTTATCACTATTTGCACATGCCGTACAATTACTTACAATTTCCTCCACCTTCCGATCCATTCCTGGCCACCAAAAGAATTGTCTTACTTTTCTCTTCATCATTCCTCTACCCAAATGGCATTCGTGAGCAATCCTAATTATGTGTTTACGAACTCCAACCGGCGGAATTAACTGTTCTCTTCTCATCAATCTGCCACCTTGTAAACTCAATTGATCTTTAACTTTATAACAGCTAGACAACTCACCCTTCAATCCATCCTCATCCTTCCAATCACGCACAACTTTCTCCTCTACCTTATCCATGATTACATCTTCTCTTCTAGCAAGTTCCATTTCTTCTACACTAATCGCTACACTTCCCACAACTTTTCCAATTTCCTGCACTATAGTATCTTCCTCCTCTCTTTCTCCTACTTCCACTGGAATTCTTGATAAACAATCCGCCACTACATTTTTCTTACCTCGTAAAAATTCAATTTGGAAATTGTAACCCATTACCGTTAATAGCCATCTTGATATTCGTGGAGTGATACTTCTTTCTAAACCCTTACCAACTTTGACGATATATGTCAAGGGCTTGTGATCTGTTCTCAAGTTAAAAGGTATATCCCACACGTAAAACTTAAAATGATTGATCCCCCAGCAACATGCCAAGGCTTCTCTCTCAATAACCGAATATGACATTTCTGCACCTTGCAATCTTCTAGAAGCAAATACTACTACATACTCCACCCCATCCTTGACTTGTGTTAGAATTGCACCTATGCCCACCTTGCTGGCATCCGTAGTAATATAAGTTTTCGCTGTCACGTCGAAATGTCGTAATGTGGGCGCATGCGCAATGCATCTCTTGATATTACTAAAAGCAGCCTCACATTGCTTATCACATACATACTCTACATTTTTTTTTAATTAATCTCCTCCAGGGTTCCACCACTTCGGAGAAATTCTTTACAAATTTTGAACAACATTCCGCCAAACCAAGAAACGATTTCAGTTCATCCTTACCACTATGTACCAGAGCATTTTCAATTGCAGTTACAATACTCTTCTTTGGTTTAATTCCTTCACCACTCACAACATGTCCCAAATACGTTACCTCACGCTGTCTAATTTGACACTTTTCCATTTTTATGGTTAAACCATATTCTTCAAGTCTACTCATCACTTCCTCAAACAACAAGTCATGCTCTGTTTCATTCTTCCCCACAATCATTATGTCATCTTGAAAGCATATCACATGTTTCATATCTCCAAAAATATTTGTCATCACCCTCTGAAAAACAGAGGATGCCGAAGCCAGACCAAAAGGCATCCTTCTATACTGTAGCGGAACGCCTCCAATGGCGTAACAAAAGATGTTAAGTGTCTGGAATGCTCATGCAGCTCCATTTGATGATACGCGGATGACATATCTAGGACACTGAATATCTCACCTTTCTCTTCCATGGTTAGCATTTCAGAAATATTAGGGAGTGGTTGTCTGTCAACCCATATATTTTTATTCAAGTCTCTAAGGTCAATGCATAAACACATTTTTCCTCCATCCTTTGGTGCCACTACAATTGGCGCTAGCCACTCTGAAGCTTCAATAGGTTCAATAATTTCCCCATGCAATAATTTGTCCAACTCCTGTTTCAATGGGTCCCTCATCATGTAGGGAATATTGCGGACTTTGTGAACTACAGGTTTAGCATTGTCCTTCAATATAATCTTATGTGAAAAACCTTTCAATAAACCTAACTTGGTAGAAAATACTTTTGGATATGTTCCAATCAAATCTTGTCGAAGTACCTCACTTATTTCCTTGTTAACTTCAGTTAACATCACTGGTTCCTTCGCATTAGGATTTAAAATTATGCCCAGATCCTTTTGATGACGCCACCCTAATAAGTCTGTCCCATAATCAGTAATATACACCCTTCCATAGACAGCCCTATTCGTGAAGGTAATCATCAACCATTTCATTCCCAGAATTTCTATACGTTTTCCAGCATAACCCACAGCTTTGATATCTGGTTCTTCAAGTTGAGAATTTTGGTGCATTTGGCCATTTTGATTGATACGTCACTTTAGAAACAAGTCTGAACAAGCTCCCAGAATCTATCAGTACATTGACAGACACATTGTTCAAACTTAATTGGGCATGCATTTTTTTCAATTCATCAGTACTTTGAATTCTTATTTGCGTCTTCTCCATTGTTGAACCACCCACACATTGAACACCCGACATACTGTCCAGAGATTCCCCATTCACCGTCAAGACTATCTCACAAACATTCTCACCCATATCTTTGGTTTATTGATCAACTACATGAATTTTCTTGCCACCACTCATCTCAGATTTGAATCTACACACTTTAGCAAAGTGCCCTCTTTTTCCACAGCTTCTACATAATGCATTTCTTGCTGCGCACATTTTACTAGATGCAATATGTCCCGGAGCCCCACACCAGTAGCATTTACTCTCTCTCCAATCAAATTTTCTCTGGCCCTCGGTTCCCTCATTTTTCATTTTTCCTCCTTCTACACTCGGTTAACTCCTTCTATCCCTCATATTTTTGTTCAATTCAGACTTATTTTTTATCTCTTCAACAGTACAGTATGTTCCTTGTGACGCCTTATCAAATTCTTGCAACCACGTGGATGCATGTTCCATTCTTATTGCAATCTGAATGGCTTCTTCCAAAGACGGATCTTTCATCAACAATTTTTCTCTTATCTTTTTTTCATAAGAACATCTCACAATTTGATCTCTTATTAATGAGTCAGTCAATTGTTCAAAACGGCACAATAGTGCCGATCCTTTTAATGCTGCCACAAATTATGCCATATCCTCATCGACCTTCTGCACTCTGGAAATAAATTGTGGTGTTCCAAAACTAAATTTGTTTTAGGAATAAACTGAATGTCCAACATTTGTATTGACATATCGAACACATTCATAGGTTGCCCATCACCCATCCCCAAAGACACTTCAGGCAGATCCTCATAAATCCTTCTTCCCTCAACTCCCAAATGATACAAGAGAATAACTTGCTTCCTCACTGGGCTATAGCGATCACCCCCAATTGCCAAAATGTAAGTCAAAAACATCTTCTTCCATTGTTTCCATGGTACTGGAGGTTCACCCGAAGTTGATAGAAAACGGGGTGGTGGTGCAATGCTTTGATCCCCCATTGTACAGTATATGTCCTCAATATATTTCTCTTTTGCCTAAATAATATAATGAACACAAAAAACTAACACAATTAATTAAAATAATAAATTAATATAAGTTATTATAACAAGCTAAAAAAAATAACTAACAAAATAAACACCTTTTAGTCTTCTTTTTATTACTATTTCCTGCTATGTCCTCCGCTGTCCTCTTTCCATCTCTACTTCCTTCTTTCACTTCCTGGATAATAAAGCTTGTGTTACATCAGGTACTGTGCTGTTGTTTTAACTTTGTTCATGCAGGCAATAATTCCATGTCATTTTATAGCTGCGCAACATTTAAAGATTTTTGTGATCCTTTCTTCTTTTATAAGCCGAGTCAAAGTGAATAGCCCCGTTGTGCGGCTGCACTCGAGCCCATAGAACGCTGTTACACGATGTTGCCCTTGAGCGTATAGTAGTTTCACGCGGCCGCGCTCGAGTGTATGGCAACTGTTGCCACAACAGCGTGGCTGCGCTATTCTGCAACGGAAAGCTCACACGCGGAGAGCTGTCGGCTGCGCTTTGTTGAATTTATAAAAAAACAACAAAAAAAAAACAACTTGCTATTTTGAAACGAGCAATTAGATAAAAGCGCATCCAAAACGTTTCAGTTTTACTTTATTGGACATCCAAAACGTTTCCGTTGTAGCTTGTTAAAACGAAGCAAAGCAGCGCTGCATGCGTTTTCAAAAATATAATAACCCCAATAATAATATGTTCAAAAGTTAAAGTGAATGTTTATGAATGATGATCCTCAATAATTTTATTAGGATTTTGTTAGACTTTTCATCCTTGGCATGGTCTCCCTTAACTTTTTGCCTCTGTTCCCCAGGTTGTTGATGTGTGCTGGACTCTGATTTTACTGTTTTTGTTACTCTGGCACTTTACCACTGCTAACCAGTGCTAAAGTGCAAGTGCTCCTTTACAAAATGTGTATGTAATTGGCTTATCCATGATTGGCATACTTGATTTATTAGTAAGTCCCTAGTACAGTGCACTAGAGGTGCCCAGGGCCTGTAAATCAAATGCTACTAGTGGGCCTGCAGCACTGGTTGTGCCACCCGCATAAGTAGCTCTGTAATCATGTCTCAGACCTGCCACTGCAGTGTCTGTGTGTGCAGTTTTAACTGTAAATTCGACTTGGCAAGTGTACCCACTTGCCAGGCCTAAACCTTCCCTTTTCTTACATGTCAGACACCCCTAAGGTAGGCCCTAGGTAGCCCCAAGGGCAGGGTGCAGTGTATGGTTAAGGTAGGACATATAGTAATGTGTTTTATATGTCCTGACAGTGAAATATTGCTAAATTCGTTTTTCACTGTTGCAAGGCCTGTCCCTCTCGTAGGTTGACATGGGGGTTACCTTTAAATCTGATTAAAGTGTAGATTTCCTTTGGGAGTGGATGGACATGTGGAGTTTGGGGTCTCTGAGCTCGCAATTTAAAAATACATCTTTTAGTAAAGTTGATTTTAAGATTGTGTGTTTGAAAATGCCACTTTTAGAAAGTGAGCATTTTCTTGCTCATACCATTTCTATGACTCTGCCTGTTTGTGGATTCCCTGTCTGGGTCAGTTTGACAGTTGAGCTGGTTGCACCTCATACTAGACAGTGACACAAAGGGAGCTGGGGTGTAGCCTGAATATCCTGATGAGCCATCTGTGCTAGGAGGGAGGGGAGCAGTGGTCACTCACACCTGAAGGGGCTGTGCCTGCCCTCACACAATGCAGTCTCCAACCCCCTGGTAAGTGTCTGGGGCCTGGCCTGGGCAAGGCAGGATTTCACATTCCAAAGAGACTTTACTTTGAAGCAGGCCTACTTCAAAGGAGAAATTGGGTATAAAAAGGGCACCCAAAACCACAGACTTTAGAAACACTTCTGGAACCAAGAGGAACCTCTGCCTGGAGAAGAGCTGAATAGCTGAGGAAGAAGAGCTGCCCTGCCTGTGACTGTGCTTTGTGGAGCTATCCTGCATTTGCTGTTTCTGCCAGAGTAAGAGGGCAAAGACTGGACTTTGTGTGCCTTCCATCTTGAGAAGAAATCTCCAAGGGCTTGATCTAGAGCTTGCCTCCTGTTGTTTGAAGTCTCAGGGACAGCAAAGACTTCGCTCTGCCAGCACCTGGAGTCTCTGGAGACTCCTACTCTGCCCTGTGGTGCTCATCCAGTTCCTGGGACCCTGAAAGGCAAAGCTGGCAGCCTAAAGACAAGAAAATCCACGCACAGAGCGCCGTGCGCGGAAAGGATTGACACAAATCCGATCTGCGGCTGAAAAAAACGATGCACCGCTGGCTCCGTAGCTGAGAAACAACGCTCGCAGGAAACGCAACCGAAGAATTGACGCACGGAGCAGGAGAAACGACACACAGCTTCGCTGACGGAGGCTGCGAGATCACAACCTGCGCTGCGGCGATTTCTGATCATCGTGCGGCCGGGTTTCCGACTCACATACCGCCGTGCAGAATTATTTTTGATGCACATCCACCCGTGCGGGGTTATTTTTGACACGCACCAATTTTCACGCTAGCAGCGCTAGTGTGTGCTTAAAACTACTTAAAGACTCTTTGTGCATTTTTATTGATAACTTGACTTGTGTATTGTGGATTTTTGTCATTTTGGTCTTGTTTTGTTTAGTTCAATATTTCCTATTTTTCTAAACTGGTGTTGTGTCATTTTGTAGTGTTTTCATTAAGTTACTCTGTGTGTTGGTACAAATACTTTACACCTAGCACTCTGAAGTTAAGCCTACTGCTCTACCAAGCTACCAAGGGGGTAAGCAGGGGTTAGATGAGGGTGATTCTCTTTTACCCTGACTAGAGTGAGGGTCCTTGCTTGAACAGGGAGTAACCTGACTGTCAACCAAAGACCCCATTTCTAACAGATTTCAATAAAGTATTACAAGCACACCAAGCTATAGTCACTAAATAGACTTGCCTTCAATTTTCAGGTTCAAAGGTTTCAGTGTAGACTTGGAATGGCAATATTTCCAGGGGTGGAGGTGTCCCTTACAATTAATCTTCCCCCTGCGCAGACTGTTCCTCGTCGCCAGTATAAAGATGATAACACAGCAAAGATATACTTCTTCTTTTTCTGTATTTATGCTTCAAGTACACAACACCTCCAGCAGAGCTCCTCCTTTCAGCTTTCTTTCTCCTCTTCTTCCCCAGTCTCCTACATTCCATATCTGACATCACAGAACCTAAACATTCCATCCCACTCCCAGATTCACAAGACATCTTCACACCTGGTTAAAACACCCTACTGGTGTGGCTCATTTCCATTAACACTCCCCCTCTAGACCATCTTCAAATTGCTTTCCCTGGCCTGCTGTCTGTGAGGTACAAGGTGAGGGCAGGCCTGGCTGTCATTCCTTTCTGTCCTGCTTACTTTGAAGGCCAGTTTGATTTACCCAGACCCCTTCCTGGACTAGCCTCTGCAGCTCTCCCCCCATGAGATATCCTCTGCTCAGTGCAGGCCACTTACCACCTCATCAAAGCAGCCTGACTACTCCTGTTAAGACTGACCAATCAGGAGAGGCTACTAGCAGGCTAGATTTTAGCTTACAGAAAGGAAAGTCCTATAAGTTATTTTCTGTATTAGTTATGATAAATTAAACAGTGCCAAGCTGTTGAATTTATCATTACCAATCTTTGAGTCCTTTCATGACATTTAGCTCATTTGTAGCAATACATATGCTTAGGTGAAATATTCCCATTTTATCCTATGGAGCTGTGGGGCAGATTTATGGAAAGTGGTGCAGATTTATGGTAAGTGGCGCTGCACTGAGTGCATATTTAAAATACGGTGCACCATGGTGCAGGATAGGGGGCAATAGCATAGTCTCTCATGATGCTATTGATGTTCTTTGCAGGAGTTGCACCAAAATATTGGCGCTACTTCAGAGTACATAGGGCCCCATTCTAAAGAATGGAAGCCCCCTTTTAACACCTGCTCTCGAGCAGGCGTTAAAAGTGCCGGAAAAAATGGCACAGGGAAATCTCATAGATTTCCTTCCACCATTTGTCTGGCTCCCCTAATGGGTGTAATGCCCCCTTTGCTACATTATGCCTGGTGCAGGCATAATGTAGCGCAAAGGGTTACAGAGTGGCACGTTGCATGCATTGCGCCACTCTGTAAATACGGCGCAGTGATTTTGGCCTCTTTGAGCCACAGTAACGGAAATAATAATCACGTTAATGAGGCACTAGGGCTTTATAAATATGCCTCCAAGTATCTCCAATGACGAATAATGAAAGGGACAGTTTTCCCCTCACTAGGGCTTATAAAACATATTTTATAATGTCCCTCCTTATAGTTAAATGTCACCTCACCCCTGGGGCACAGAGGGGTGACATATGTAAAAAGAAAACAAAGGTAGATTATCACTTTGGAAGTGCCTATAATTCCAAAGTCAAATTTGCACTCATTTTACTTTTTAAAGACAGTCTGCATGGCAAAACTACCTTTAAGAATTACAGTAGGCACCACAGCATCCCACACTCCAGTGCAGGAAATCTACATGGCCTCTAAGTTTTCCTGCCCCATTATATACTAGGGACTTACAGGTAGTTTGAATCCCCCTTGCCCTGTTATCCACTAGATACTTAGAGGAGTCCTGCAATTGCCTAGAGACTTACAGGAGTCCTGCAATTGCCAGTTGTAATTGTACCACTTTACCATATTCCTTTCATTCAGAGCACTGGCCCTAGACCTGGTTAGCAGAGCCCAGGGCAACGTCAGGGTCAGCTACCACCGGTATCAGTCAGAACAATTGGAGTGAACATGCTGAAAGGATGACTTTCTCACATGGCCCTCTCCCAACGAAAGGTGATGGGTGACTAACCTACACCCTGGTAGTCCTCATCAGCTAATTGGAAAAACCTGGAAAGTCCATCTGCATGAGTACTCCTATGTTGAACTTTAAAATCCATCCCCTGTTGGGAAATTGGCCACCTCAACAATTTAGGCTTCTCCCCCCTCGTCCATGGCATGAGCCATCTGAGAGGTCTGCGGTCAGTTTGAACACGAAATTCAGTACCAAATAGGTATGGTCTCAGTTTTTTCAGGGACCAAACCACAGCAAATGCTTCCCTCTCAAAGACACTTCAGGGCATATTTATACTCCGTTTGCGCTGAATTTGCGTAGTTTTTTTCGACGCAAATTCGGCGCAAAACTAACGCCATATTTATACTTTGGCGTTAGACGCGTCTAGCGCCATAGTATGAGGAAAGAGCGTCATTTTTTTGCGTGAACGCCTTCCTTGCGTTAATGAGATGCAAGGTAGGCGTTCCCGTCCAAAAAAATGACTGCGACACAAATGCGTCGTATTTATACTCCCGGGCAAAAATCACGCCCGGGAGTAGGCGGGGCAAAAAAACCCGCATTTGCGCCTCTTTTTAACTCCTGGGTCAGGGCAGGCGTGAAGGGACCTGTGGGCTCAAAATGAGCCCACAGCTGCCCTCCCATGCCCCCAGGGACCCCCCCTGCCACCCTTGCCCACCCCAGGAGGACACCCAAGGATGGAGGGACCCATCCCAGGGACATTCAGGTAAGTTCAGGTAAGTATAAATGTATTTTTTTAAATATTTTTTTTTGGCATAGGGGGGCCTGATTTGTGCCCCCCTACATGCCTCAATGCCCAATGACCATGCCCAGGGGACATAGGTCCCCTGGGCATGGCCATTGGGCAAGGGGGCATGACTCCTGTCTTTACTAAGACAGGAGTCATGTAAATGGGGTCTGGGCGTCGTTAAAAATGGCGCAAATCGGGTGGAGGCGATTTTTTAGCGTCAACCTGACTTTTCCCCAACGCCGGCGCTGCCTGGTGTACGTGGTTTTTTTCCACGCACACCAGGCAGCGCCGGTCTGATAGCGCCGGCTAACGCCATTCAATAAATACGGCGCCCGCATGGCGCTTCAGAATGGCGTTAGCCGGCGCCAAACTTTTTGATGCTAAACTGCGTTAGCGCAGTTTAGCGTCAAAAAGTATAAATACGGGCCTTCATCTTTGCTGTCTGGGGAGTAGTTGCCTGCTAATGAAGACAACTGGCTGATCAAGACCCTCTTCATTTATCTGTGCCAGCACTGCCCCAATCCCATGCTCTGAAGCATCAGTCTGAATCACAAATTCAGTAGCAACACTGTTGCTGAACACATAGCTTTTTTTCAGTGTGTCAACGGCATTCTGACACTCTGGGGGCCACATGACTTTCTTAAGCCTCTTTTATGAAGTGAGTTCTGTTGGGGGGCACAATGGTCCCACAGTTCTGTACAAATCTTCTATAATACCCATTCAGACCAAGGAAGGTCCTTATCTGTTTCTGGGTTGTCGGAGCAGTCCAATCCAGTATGGTTTGGATTTTAGCCTGGAGATGTTGTACATGGCCTCCACCTACAAGGTGACCCAGGTACACAACTGAACACTGCCATATTTGACACTTACTGACCTTAGTAGTCAGGCCTGCCTGCTCTTGAGCCTGAAGGACTTCCTTAAGGTGGTTTAAGTGATCCTCCCTGGTGGAACTGTACAAAGCTATATCATTAAGAAAAGCTGCACTGAACTGCTCCAGCCCAGACAGGACCCTGTTCACCAACGTTTGGAAAGTAGCAGGGGCATTCTTTCAGTCAAACAGCTATACTTTAAAAACCTTCACTGAGGGCAATTTGCCAGTAGCCTAAGGTAAAATCAAATGTACTCAGGTACTTAGCAGCCCCTAACCTATCAGTGAGCTCATCAGCCCTAGGCAGAGGGTGAGCATCACTCTTTGTGACTACATTCAGTCATCTGTAGTCCACATAGAACCATGACTGGCCCATGGACTATTAGAAGGCTCAATTACCCCCAACTCTAGCATCTTAGCTGTCAGACAACCTGTACAACTTGCTTTTGACAGGTAGGCCGTTGCCAGTGTCAGTGTCATGGGCACACCAAGTGTTGAGTCCAGGGATCAGGGAGAACAGACCAGCAAAATGTCCCATCCCCTGCTTGCAGTCCCTGTGCTTGCTGTTGGTCTGTCAATTTGGGAGAAGGTTCAACTCCCTCCACTGCCAGATCTTGTACATTGTAGGAGAGGAGGTCTGGTAGTGGCTTGGTTTCCTCTTCTCCCCATTGATCTGTGACCATCAGCATGGTCATGTCAGTCCTGTCTTGGTGGAGGTTTACCCTATTGACATGCAGGACCCTGTGAGGGTTCCTGGGGTGTTAAAGTCTGCCAAATAGGTAACTTTGTCCTTCTTCTCTGTGATTGGATATGGTCCGGTCCTCTTGTCCTAGAGCCACAGGCCCCAACACCCACACCAGTTGTCCTGGTTTATACTCGGGCACAGTAGTCTTCTGGTCATACCAGAGCTTCGTGAGCTCTTGGCTGGCCTCTATGTTTCTGCTTGTTTTGTACATGTACTCGGCCATGCGAGATCTCAGGCCTAGTACATAGTCCAGCACATTGTCCTTGGCTTCCTTGAGAGCTTTTCCCAAGACTTTCACACCAGGCACAATGGGCCTCTTACAGGTTGCCTATATATTCCAATTCCAATTCCAATTCATTGGTGAAGTCAGGATTGTACTAAATATTTAACAAAAGGTACTTGTAAAAATTCACCTTTTACCTGCCTAAAGCCTTTAGAAGCCCATTCGCATGAGTTTCCATCTGTCATGAAGGCCAAGGAGCTGAATAGCTGATTGATGAGGTGAGAACTTGATCCCAAAACTGAGACAAAGGCCTTGGGTTTG
Organism: Pleurodeles waltl; assembly: GCF_031143425.1. Classification (NCBI taxonomy): domain Eukaryota; kingdom Metazoa; phylum Chordata; class Amphibia; order Caudata; family Salamandridae; genus Pleurodeles; species Pleurodeles waltl. Next base: position 278,922,544 of record NC_090445.1, read on the forward strand.
GGGAGGTGTTTTGTTCCTTTCATGTGACAAGATGACCTTCAGAGCAGTGCTCTTTAATCTAAATATTTTCATAGAGGCCTACCCTATTGTCGCGTAGGCTCTCATTATTCTAATGAGACTACTGGATTTTGAGAGGCAGAATCGCCTGCGGTGTGGGAGACTGAGTCTGACCCACTACAGGTGACACCTGTCGCTCCAATCCGGGTTTTGCTCTGGCTAACTAGCAGTACCTCTACCCAAGGGCGGGATGATTGGGCAGCCGAGCGCATGCCATAACTGATTTCTCAGAAAAACCGTGGTCACTCGGGTCTCATCCATTTCTCTCAGTTACATTAGTCTCACATGCACAATGACAAAACAGAGTCAGTATATGTTTCAATAAGATTTTAATGAAGCAACTGCATCTTAGATACCAAGCATGTGCTGCAATAACCAGGACGATATAGCATGACAATATTAAAATTGTGACAAGGAGAGTAAAGCATAGAACTAATGCTACCATATTGTCACTAGAGTCGAAAGACTAATTCCTACATAGGCTATAATCGAGCACAGCCTGTTAAGCTTTAATTCTGCCCTTCAGGTTCCCCTGGAAGACATCATCCCCCATACCTGAGCAAAGGCCTGAAGTCTGCACAAGCAGCTGTAGGGAAGCATTCGGCAATCAGCATACAGTCGTGGTTCTCTGGCTGGAATCTCCCTCTAACGTGTAAGGGACAGCTGATGTTCTGAGAAAATGTCCCTACGTAAGGATGTGTTTTTCTATGAATGTCAGAGACACAACTTTTACTACGTCCACCGGCAACCTATATTACTGTAGCCTTGAAAGAAGTACAGAGTGAACAAGAATGTCTTGTTTGAGAATGTAGTACTGACCTAGGCAAAAACAGCTAGATATAGAGATATAAAACAAGACCACAAAAGTGGCTATTGTAAGAATAATAAAACAAAGTGAATAAAATATATCTAGGTTAAAGTGCACAGCGGCAGGGCTAATATGCTAAAATAACGTGCATGGAGCTATAACTAAAATGGCTACACAACACTATCACAGATAGATGTAAATAACACCTAGGCCTGCTCCCTCTTTAGATCTTCCAGCCAGCCTGGCACCAATTCCAGTGAGAGAGGATGTGCCCCCAGAATTTGAGAGCACACAGAGGAAGGTTGGTTCCTCAGGAGGGACACAGGAGCTCTGTGCAGAGAAAGAAAGGATCTAACATCTTGATTTTAGGTAGAGAAGGATACTATAGTACTTTTTTGCAGCTGGCCACACAGGAACTTCTGCAAAAGTGGGTAGGGTTACCCTTGGGAACTTGTTCCTGTTGGCTAGGGAGGGCTAGGAGTCACCCACACCCTAGTGGAAGGCATAAATGTAGCCCCCTGACCACTCTCTTTAGAATACTACTGGACCAGTGGAAGACAAAAGAAGGACTGTGCCTGCTGTTGAAATCTTTGAGGAAAACACTAAGGGCCAGACCCACTTCCACTTGTACCCAGGAAAAGAACTCCAAGGGTCTATTGGCTGACTTACTGCTGCATTGCCCATCTTTGTCATCAGCTTCCCTGCGATCTCATCCTTTGCCAACCCATCGTCTAAGAGCCTGTCTTCAGATCCACCCTGCCCACTGAAGACTCCCTTCTCTGAAAATTTAGAAAGTAACTTTCAGACCGAGAGCCAGTTGTTGCATCAGCATCTTATGCCCTACTTCTACTTGTAATTTGGAGGAGGAAACCTTACACCACTTCTTTTTCTTTTACAAAGCCTATCCTATCCTCAAATAAGAAATGGATTACACCAATGTGTCTTTCATTAGGCGTTAAGAGAATAGAACAGGCCTTGAGAATAATGAGATCTGATACAAACAAAATGATCTAAATCTGTGTTGCTAAGATCTTATACTCTGCATGGATTATACATAAGAAAGCTTTTGTGTTGAGGTTGACCAACGACCCACCGTGACTATATCAATCAATCAATCAATCAAATAAAACAAACAACTTAAGCGCACTACTCACCCGGTAGAGTCTCAAGGCGCTGGGGAGTGGAGGGGGAGGTTTCTGCTCGAAAAGCCATGTTTTAAGGTGCTTTCTGGTTAGGAGGTCCTGGGTCTTGTGTAGGTTGGTGGGGAGGGAGTTCCAGGTTTTGGTGGCGAGGTGGGAGAAGGATCTGCCGCCGGAGGTGGTGCGTTGAAAGCGGGGGACTGTAGCGAGGGCGAGGTCGGCGGAGCGGAGCTGTCGAGTTGGTTTGTGGAAGTTGATTCGTTCGTTGAGGTAGGCTGGTCCGGTGTCGTGGAGGGCTTTGTGAGCGTGGACCAGGATTTTGAAGATGATCCTTTTGTTGATGGGCAGCCAGTGTAGGGAGCTGAGGTGGGCAGAGATGTGTTCGTGGCGGGAGAGTATGAGGATTAGACGTGCGGAGTCGCTGGAGTTTTCTCTGAAGCTTGGCTGTGGTCCCTGCGTAGAGGGCGTTGCCGTAGTGTAGTCTGCTGCTTATGAGGGCGTGAGTGACCGTTCTTCTTGTATCTAAAGGAATCCATTTGAAAGTCGTGTATAGCATGCGAAGGGTGTTGAAGCAGGAGGATGATATGGTATTGATTTGTTGAGTCATGGAGAGAGATGAGTCCAGTATGATGCCAAGATTGCGTGTGTAGGTGTTGGGGGTGGTCCAATGGCAGTGGGCCACCAAGAGTCGTTCCATGCTGTCTTGTTGGGGCTGAAGATGATGATCTTGGTTTTATCGGAGTTCAATTATAGGTGGGTTGCTGTTATCCAGTTGGCGATGTCGAGGAGTCTGGCGTGTAGGTTATTCTTGGCGGTAGATGGGTTCCTCGTGAGGGAGATGATGAGCTGGGTGTCGTCGGCGTATGAAATGATGGTGAGGCCGTGGGTGCGGATGATGTTGGTGAGAGGAGCCATGCAGATATTGAAAAGGGTGGGGCTGAGGCAGGATCCCTGGGGGACCCCACAGATGGTCTTGGTGGCTGTAGACCAGAAAGGAGGGAGGGGTTCTTTCGCAGAGGAAGGAGGTGAGCCAGTCCAGGGCTTTGTGGCATACTCTGGCGTCGAATAGGTGTGTGCGGAGGGTTTGGTGGCATACGGTGTCAAAAGCTGCGGAGAGGTCTAGGAGGATGAGGGTGACGGTCTCGCCCTTGTCCAATCTGGTCCTGATGTCGTCTGTACAGACGATGAGGGCGGTCTCTGTGCTGTGGTTTTTGCAGAATCCAGACTGGGAGACGTCGAGTGTGTTGTTGTCTTCTAGGAAGCGAGACAGTTGAATGTTTACTATCTTCTCTATGACCTTTGCGGGGGAAAAGGGAGAAGAGAGATGGGTCGGTAGTTTGTGAGGTCTTCAGGGTCTGCTTTGGTTTATTTTGAGAAGTGCGTTGACTTAGGGGTGTTTCCAAATGTCTGGGAAGGTTGTGGTCTCGAAGGAACTGTTGATGACGGCCCAGAGCTGGGGAGTGATGATTTTGCTGGCCTTGTTGAGGATGTGGTGGGGGGCAAGAGTCTGTTGGGGAGCCTGAGTGGATGGAGCTCATGGTTTTGCCGGTTTCTTCGTCTTTGGTGGGGTTCCAGGTTTTCGGTAGGATGGTGCGGCATGGTGTTGTAGTGTTGGTTGTGTCGGTGGTGGTGATGGTGGGTGATGACGGTGTGAAGCTGTCATGTATGTCTGCGATCTTGCGGTGGAAGTAGTTGGAGAGGGAGTTGCAGAGGTCTTGGGAGTGTGAAGGGTCGATGGTGCAGGATTTGGGTTTGGTGAGTTCTTTGATAATGGCAAAAAGTTGCTTGCTGTTGTGTGTGTTGCTGTCTATGCGTTCTTTGTAGAAGGATCGTTTGGTGGTCCGGATGAGTTGGTGATGTTTGCGCATGGCTTATTTGAGGGCGGAGAAATTTGCTCATTGAGGGTTCTTGGCGCCAGGCTTTCTAAATTTTTCGGGATTCTCGTTTGGAAGACTGAAGTTCTGTGGTTAACCAGGGGGCGGTCTTGATGGTGCAGGTGTTTTTTTTTTTTTTTTTTTAATGGGGCAAGGGAGTCTGCGCATGTTTCTAGCCATCTTGTGAGGTTGAGGGTGGTGGCATTGGGGTCGTTGGTGCTGGGATGTGTGGCTTGAGATTAGTTGTTCCTGGAGATTTTGTTCTACTTGCGGTAGGGAGTAGGATGTTGGTGGTGGGGTTTCAGGAAGGAGAAATGGACGCAGTGGTGGTCAGTCCAGTGGAGTTCGGTGGTGTGAGTGAAGGTGATGTGGCTGCTGGAGGTGAAGATGGCGTCTAGCGTGTGTCCGGCTGAGTGGGTGGGTGAGGTGACCAGTTGCTTGAGGCAGAGGTTTGCGAGGTTGTCCAGCAGGGCCGTGGAGTTGCAGTAGTGGGTGCTTTCCAAGTGAAAGTTAAGGTCACCAAGGAGTAGGTAGTCTCTGGAGGTGAGGGCGTGGGAGCTGATAGTGTCAGCGATGGTGTCACAGAATGGGGGGTGGGGTCCTGGTGGTCTGTAGATGAGGGTTCCTCTTAGGGTGGTGTTGACGTTGATGTGTACTTGAAAGTGCAGGTGCTCTGCGTTGTCTAGGGTGTCGTTGGCGTTAGTGGAAATCTTGATGGAGTTTCTGTGTATTATGGCGATTCCTCCTCCTGGTTTGTTGGGGCGGTCTCTGCGGGTGATTTTGTATCCTTCTGGGATGGCTATGGCGATGTCGGGTTCTGATGAGGAGTTCATCCATGTTTCAGTGAGGAAGGTGATGTCGGGAGAGTTTGTGGTGAGTAGGTCCCAAAGCTCGATGGCATGCTTGTGGACGGAGTGGGTGTTAAGGAGGATGCAGTTGAGGTGATTAGGGGTTTGCTGTTGTTGTGGTGCTTGTTGGTATGAGTGTAGGAGATGTAGGATGAGTGGCATGTGAAAGGTCCGTGTGGTTTGGGGTTGGTCTGGGCGCAGGCGATGTGCCGGCCAGGGTTGAGAGCAAGAAGCTTTGTGGAGGAGTAATGGCGTTTGGGGGGGTCGGAGGAGCGTGGACCAGGGCGACGGGCACTGGGCGCGGTCCAGGTGCAGACGGGCTTGCCTCTGGTGCGCCACTGGCCGCCATTAAGAAGGGGAGGTGGGAGGGAGGAGCAGCTGGGAGGGAGTGCCCCATGAGGGCGCAAGGGGGGTTGGGCCACAGGGGATGCAGTGGCAGGGGCAGAACAAACCGGCTAGAGCCAGAAAACGAAAAAACTGGCACAATCAAAGAAATATGAAGCAGAGCAGAAAATGGACACAGGTAAAGTTGAAAACAGTGTGTAATACGAAAAACAAATTGAAAAAAAACAAAATACGATGTAGAAAGAACGAAATACACGGTACAAAGCAGATACGCCTACCACTAGGCACCAGGGACTTCTTGCAGCAAGTGTGGGGTCAGGGGCACAGAGGCAGGCTGGTGGAGCCGAGTGTACTCCTGGCCAAAGCAGGTCAAGGGTATTAGTTATCCAAGAGCTTTTGTAATGAAAAGCTTGCTGTGCACTTATTATAATTATGGCACCCTAAGACAATAGGTGCAGTCTTACATGACTGCTGATGTTTTAATAGTCTGCTCTTTTGCATTTGCAACCTCTATTTTTATGCTGTTCTTACACGCATGACTATTTGCATACTACTATTCCATTGTAATGATCTCCCAGTATATTGATGACTTCTTTATCTGAATATGTACTTTACATTGCTATGCGCCTTTTTTTTTTTTTTACTGTTAATTTTATTCTGATTAAATGATCTTTGTTGAATGTTTTTTTCTATGATGTATGTCTTTTTTAATGATTTTTTAATCCAAAATAAACAACTTATTAATTGCTTGACTTTCAGACCAAGACCAAGCAGATCTGTGTATCCAACCTGTGCTACATCACGGTCAGCCATAAACCTTACTCTTGTTTCCGTCCAGTGCTTACCAATTGCCCACAGTTGTTGCTTTGGCCTATTTAGGGATATTTGTATTCAAAACTTTGAACATTCATATTTCTGGTTCCCCTTAATGGGCTTTTACCATTTTGGTGATATTTTGTTTATGAGAATATTCTCGACTTCTATAAATTGCAGAAGTATTTTTATTATGTTGTGTTTTCTACTTTTTAACTGTTTTGGTACTTCTAAATAATATACACATTTTCTTAAGTTAAGCCTAGCTGCTCTGTGCCAAAGCTACCAAGGGTTTAGCTCAGGATTCTTGGCCATAACAAGAATCTTGACTTTATTATTTGTGGTGGTCTACTATCCATCCCAATTAATGATCCACTTTAACACACTGGGGAAAACCATAATAAAGCACAAGTCTGTGGCCATTAACCAGACCATACAGCCAACTACCATTCTGCAGGTTGTAGGCCCAGAGAAGTAGGGGCTGGTGGCCAAACCTCCCCTGTGCATGGCTGAAGGTTTTGCACTGCAAATGGGTGAAGTCTCTGCATACAGGGGTATTGGGCATCAGTGGAAAGTTGGGTGCAGGGCTTGCTGCCAGAGCTCCTGCTGCACACAGCCTATGACCATGTGTACCTGGGGTTTGGGCACTTGTGGTGTTTGGAGGAGATGGATACAGGCCCTGTGGCCATACCCCTGCTGCGTATGGCCACAGGCTGCGCCCATCTAGGGGTTGGGCTCCAGTGGGTGTTGGGCAGATGGCCTGAACAGAGGCTTATGGCCAATCCCTTGCAGCACACACCAAAAGTGGGGAGGGTCCACAGTGAGTGATTCTGTGCTTGAAGAAGGTGGGCACAGGGCCTATCTTGATGCTGGTCCTACTGACAGTCCTCCACTGTGTACGACTGTAGGCCATGCGCAGCGTAAGAGGAGGAGCACTGGCCTGGCCCTGCAGAGCAGTGGAGGTTGGGTGCTCAGGGACCTTCCAAACCACCACAGCACATGATTGAAGGCTGTTCATAGCAGGGAGTTGGTTGCAGGTTGCCCAAATGATTTGAGAATAAACTCAAATTTAAATATCCAAAGAAATCACAGAAATTCACTCTTTTACAATTAGGTATGATAAAAAGATCTTAGCTTATGTTTAAAAAAAAAAAAAATGAAATTTGTATAATAATTACTGCCTTCTGTATGCTCAATATTTGATTTAGATGGGACACTACCAGACTGTTCCTTCGACACACCCCACCTTCAGTGCACGTTTATCTATGCAGTGAGCCACATCTGCCAAAAATATGCAATGCAGCATTCCATAAAGTTAGACGTATAGAATTATAGATTGGCACCAGTGAATTACAGGGATGTTTTTCACTGAGGGTTTCTAAGTGACATCAAATACACAATGAAAGTGCCGCTTACGTTATCACTCAGAACTCCAAGGTGAAAAATATCCTAGTAATTCACTGTTAACCCAACTATAATTGTATTATATGTATGGCCCCCAAACTCATCTTCCTTGCTTTCAACTGCTATACAGAGGAGTAATGTAGAGCGATACATTCTATGGCCTTTCCTCTCTGCCCCAAATGTTAAACAATACCTTACCATAACCAGCCCTCACGACCTTCCCTACCTTCTTCAGCTGTGGTTTCTGCTTTCAGGCAAAACATAGAAGCAGCACTATGCTAACAGGCTTTCATTCTATTCTGGGCGGCCTTTGTGACGTAGCAGCTGTGGGTAACAAGTTTTGTTTTCAACTGTTGCTGCATCATAGCAGTGAGATACCAGATTTAAAATCTGGCGCACTTAATAGAAGCTTCCTATGGAAGCGCTGCATAACAAATCATTTTGTGATCAAGCTTTGCAATGTCCCTGTGTGTTCTAAATCCATTTTACATCTATGACCTACGGTGTGGAATGAAGCAAAACTATTTTTCTCCATCCACCTGCATATGGTATTTTTGGACCCTATGACCCTCATTTTACCAATTAAGTACTTACAAGGGAATGCCAGTTATGATAAAGATGCCTGCAAGGATGAAACAAAAGGGAGATGAAACAACAGCTGGGAAAGAGCTGCAAGTTGGCACTGAGGCCCCAGCAACATAATGAGAGGATGTAATTGAACAACCAATGGAAGAGGACCTACATGGTTAAGAATGATTAAACACTAAACTAGACCACATGAGTCAGTGTGGAAGAGGCACCTTGTTGGGAAAGGCTGGCTCAGTCTGAACCACAGACACACCTGGAAAACAGAAACAAACCAAGAGGAGGTACAGAAGGGAGAAAAGGAAACCCTAACCACATCTGCTATCACCAGGTCTTCATGGGTTGCCAGCTGAAAAAACAAGGGTAATCGGGAGAGGAGTAGTTCACTTGCTTAAACAATGATATGTGAATGGATTGCCTTACTAATTATAAGTTTCAGTGGGTGAAAGGAAGAGTAGAGATACTTACTTAGCAGCAGTCCTGTCCAAAAGTCCTATCATATCATTTTTCAATAGTTGAAATATAAACTTGAATAGTCATTCTCATAGCAGCTTGTTAGTGAATTTACTTTGGTTGTCAACCACCTCCAGGCTATGGCAAACCTTCTGTCGCATTTGGGGATCAATATCAACATGCTGTAGTCACACCTGACTCCTTCTAAGATGCTCCCTTTCATCTGAACCATTCTGGAGATGATTCGGTTTTATGCATTTCCCCCAGAAAGTAAAATCCAGGACATTCAGACTATGATCCCAATCTTTTAGCCTTAGTCCTGGATTTCAGTGAAGTTGACTCTGAAGCTATTGGGACTTATGACCTCCTGCATCCTGCTAATCGAGCATTCCAGGTTGCATATGGGAGGTCTGAAGTGGGATATGTAGTCTCAATGACATCAGCATCAAGGGGACCTCTCCGAACATCTCTAGATTTCAGAGGAGACTGAGAAAGATCTATAGAAGTGGTTACTGGATCGCAATTGGGTCAGCAGCAGACCCCTCTCCTTACTCTACCCATAGTTGACAGTGATGATAGATGTGTCCCTTAGGGGTTGGGATGCCTATTTGGAAGAAGTAGAGATCAGAGGCCTCTGGTCGCTGGCAGAAGCCATGTTCCATGTCAACCCCCTGCTGCCACAAGCCATCCAGTTAGCGTGGACAGCCTTCCATCCATCATAGGGAGGCTGGTACAGGTGCTTACAGACGCCACCACTGCAATGTGGTACTGCATCAAGCGGGCAAAGTGGGGTTGCTGGCCCTCTACAGGAAATTCCTGAAGGGGAACCACATGATGGGATCCTTGAATGTCAGGGCGGGTAAACTCAGCCATCACCACCTATTGTATCACAAGTTGTGGTTACACCCACAAATGGTGCAAGGTTTCTTCTGCAAATGAGGAGAACCTTGGCTCGATATGTTTACCACAAACAATACATGGCAGCACTTCTGCACATTCGTGTTTCAAAAACGTTTTTCACTAGGAGATGCATTCCGCCTAGAGTGGACCTCAGTACTCCTGTATTCAACTGATACCTCTTCTGTCCCAAATTCAGAAAATGATCAGGACCAACTGGCCCCAAGTCATCCTAGTGGCCCCGGATTGCGCACAGAGAGTATGGCATCACGAACTCCTGGGCTTGAGCATCTGTCCTCCGATCAGGCTGCCCCTTTAAGGGGACCTACTTTAGCAGCAAAAGGTAAGAATTTTGCACCTAGTCCTTCATGCATGGAGATTGGACCTTAACTTGGTCCTCACAAGTTTTGGTGCACACTCCCTTTTAGCCCCTTCACAGCTGCCCTCTGTACCTTCTTACTCTCAAGACAGAGTTCCTTGCCATAACATTAGCACTGTGAGTATGGAAGCTCTCTGTGACCGTCCTCCGTATGCCACATTATTCCCAGATAAACTGGTTCTGCTGACGAGCAACCTTATTGCAAAAAGTTGTTATGCTGTTCTACATTGGTGAAACCATCACCTTGCTGGCATTCTGTGCTTCGCCTCACCCCCTCAAAGGAGGAGAAGATACTCCATAATTTGGACCTCAAAAGAGTGCTGAGCTTTTACATTGACTATGCCAAAGAACACTGGGTGGACGATTATCTTTTTGTGGGGTTCACTGGAGCGAACAAAGACAAAGCTTTGTATAAAAGGAGCGAACAAAGATAAAGCCTTGCATAAAAGAATCATCTCCTGCTGGATCGTACTCTGCACCAAGGTCTACTATCCACTGGAAGAGCTGGAAGCTCATTCCCCCAGGGTCCAGTCTGATAGCACTGCATTGGCATGCGGAGTTCCTGGCCTGGACAGTTGCCAAGTGGGTACATGGTTGTCACTCCATACACTCACAAGACATTACTGTTGACAGCCAGATTTACCAAGAGGGATTTTTCACCTACTAGTGGCAACAAGACTTTTGAATTTGCGCCAATTCTCAGACCCACTTTCTTATAGGTGCTGCTCCTGTACATTGAAAAGGTGAAGAATATGCGGTTAGAAGTCTTTGCCAGAAAAACAGGTTAGTTACCTTTGGTAATGCTCTGTTTGGTAGAGGCTTAAATTCCTCACCAATCAACTTATCCTCTCCATTCTGTGAATTGTACTGTATCCATTAATAAGATCCCAAGTATAGGAATCTACACACTGGTTAAGCCAATTTGCTGATGGAGCTGTGCGTCTGGGTGCGGACAGCCTTGAAAGCAGCTGACGTAAGCTCAGAGGAGTTGCACCTATGTGGGCCCGCACGTAATTCTGGAGAAGAACGGCATCAGTATGGAGCCACATGGTGCCACCTACTGGCACACAGGAGTACCTCCCTAAAGTTTTCAGATCCAGTCTCACACCTGGAGAATATTTAAAAGGTGAGGAATTTGCTGTTAGATAAAGTCTATCATAAAGAGTGTTACCAAAGGTAAGCAACTTGTTCATCAAAACTGTTAATAAGATATACCCATCAGCACAAATACAGGGTTGCTTTTTCTACCTGTCCCCAGCAAGATCTAGGAAAGTAGAGAAAGACTCCCTCAATGGGTAATACATGACAGATAACAAGCTCCAGTTCGAGCTAAAAAATTAACAGCAATCCCGACCAAGTAGATGACCATTTCTCAGATTTAGAATAAGATGTGAACACTATACTGAACATGAAGAAATATTGGCACCAATAAGAAATTAATATGAACAAAATTGAGTTGGAGGGCTAAATAGGTTAGGGTGCATTAGACAACCACGCTACAACACTGAGTGGTGGAAAGTTTACTCTATCTATTTACAGGCAGATGCAAAAAAGAAACAAAACCATAGAGAACTGGCATAACTCATGTACTACTTTTGGGAAATCAAATCCAAATCTATAAAATGTCCTGGAAATTCTAAATAGAGAACAAAGTTTCCAGGACATGACACTAGCATATTTCTGGTATTCTACATCTGAACACAGGGCTAGATCAGTTCATGAGTATAGGAATTGCCATTTACTCAGCCAGAGTCTGCCCACAGAAACACTACAAAATAATGGTTGGATGGTGTCAATACAGGAGTGTTAGACTTGGCATCCTTGGCGTGATTCCCACCGCCACCCAAGTTTTTGTCTTCAACCCTTCTGTTTGCGGACTTTGTTTTTGCTGGGTTTAGAACACTGTACAATTTACCACTGCTAATTGTGCTAAAGTATTTGTGCCCTCTGGTTAAAACATGGTAAGATTGACATTTACCCATGTGGCACATTTAAGTTACCTCTAAGTCCCTAGTAAAGTGGCACTACCTGTCCCGAGGCCTGTAAATTAAATGCTACGAGTAGGCCTGCAGCACTTATTGTGCCACCCACTTAAGTAGCACTTTAAACATCTCTTAGGCCTGACATTGCAGCCTGAGTGTGCAGTTTTAAACTGACATTTCAATCTCACAAAATAAACCTTTTGCCAGATACAAACCTTCCTTTTTAATACACATGTCACCCCTAAAATAGGCCCAGAGGGCAGGGTGCAGTGTATTTAAAAGGGTGGACATGCACTTTTAAGTTTTACATGTCCTAGTAGTTTAAAAACTCCTAATATCGTGTTTTATTACTGCAAGGCCTGCACAACTCTCCCTTGGGATAACACTGGAGTTATCTTATTACATGTTTGAGTGTAATTTCGAAACGGGTACAGGTAACCAAGTTCATGTTTGGTGTCTTTGGAATTGCAATGAAGAAGCCTAACTTATGGTGAGGTCTGATTTTAAATTACAGTTTTGAAAATGCTACTGTTAGAAGCTTGGCATTTTCTTTCTTTAGCCATTTGATGCCTGCAACCTGACTCTGGGTGTAGTTGACAGCTGGGCTTTCTGTATTCCTCCCAGACAGCCGCACACAATGGGGAGCCTAAGTGCGACTGGATGGGCCATCACTGGCGGGATAAGAAGGAAGAGATGGATCTAGCCCCACTTACACTTGAATAGGCTGTGTCTTGCGTCCACTCAAAAGGCTGCATACCCCCTGTATTTAGTCTGGAGCCAGGGTAGGGAAGGCTGGTCACCTGTGCATTTCAAAGGCCTACCTCTAGAAGCTTCTCCCCACTTCAGAGACAACTGGGTGTATATACTGGATCTCAAACACCACCACTTCAGTAAACTTCTGGCCCTGTGGAAGGTTTGTGGTGCTGCTGCTGAAATGATTGGTACTCTGCTGAACTGCTACTGTAAAGGACTGCTGCCCTACTCTGCTGCCCTTTTCCCTGGGTTAGAAGGACTGAACCCACATCCCTTAAACCCAAAACCCAGAGGCCCATATTTATACTTTTTGACGCTAAACTGCGCTAACGCAGTTTAGCGTCAAAAAGTTTTGCGCCGGCTAACGCCATTCTGAAGCGCCATGCGGGCGCCGTATTTATTGAATGGCGTTAGCCGGCGCAAGCAGACCGGCGCTGCCTGGTGTGCGCGAGAAAAACCACGTACACCAGGCAGCGCCGGCGTAGGGGGAAAATGGCGCATGGGCGTCTTAAAATGGGGCAAGTCAGGTTACGTCGAAAAAATCGTCGTAACCCGACTTGCGCCATTTATTTTCGACGCCCATCCCCCATCAACATGACTCCTATCATTGTAAAGATAGGAGTCATGCCCCCTTGCCCAATGGCCATGCCCAGGGGACTTCTGTCCCCTGGGCATGGTCATTGGGCATAGTGGCATGTAGGGGGGCACAAATCAGGCCCCCCTATGCCAAAAAAAATTATTAAAAAAAAATAAAAAAATACTTACCTGAATGTCCCTGGGGTGGGTCCCTCCAGCCTTGGGTGTCCTCCTGGGGTGGGCAAGGGTGGCAGGGGGGGGTCCCTGGGGGCAGGGGAGGGCACTCTGGGCTCATTTTGAGCCCACTTGTCCCTTAACGCCATGCCTGACCCAGGCGTTAAAAAGCGGCGCAAATGCGCCGTTTTTAGCCACGCCCACTCCCGGGCGTCTCTTTTGCCCGGGAGTATAAATACCACGTAAAGGCCTGGGAGTCATTTTTTAGACGGGAACGCCTCCCTTGCATATCATTAACGCAAGGAAGGGGTTCACGCTAAAAAATGACGCACATTCCGGGAACTTTGGCGCTATTCGCCTCTAACGCCATAGTATAAATATGGCGTTAGTTGGCGTTAGTTTAGCGTCGAATTTGCGTCGAAAAAAACGACGCAAATTCGGCGCAAACGGAGTATAAATACGGCCCAGAGTGACTCCAAGGGCTAGTGGATTGGCCTCCTGATCTGATGACTCAGAGGGACACATCAAGTTACCAACAACCTTACATCTGCACCTGGACTCTACCATCTTTGATTCTACCCTGCCATGTGGTGTGATCCCAGTCCTGGACCTTTGTAAGTGGGCTTAGAATACTCAGCCAGCCTCTGTGGAGCTAGCAGATCTGACGCATCTCCTCTGCAGCACGACGCAAACCGGAACAGAACCAACACATGCCCGCTGCTGTGTGGATTGGGCCCGTTGCAAAGACCTGCATCGCCACCACAGCCTCATTGGAACTGCCACTCTGTGATGCATCTGTGGCTAAGCTCTTGCATCTCTCATCGACAGCAGCCTCGACAACTACACCCGACTCTGCATCACAGCCTTGCAACTGACACATCGTCCCAACTTTGCTCCTGCTCTTCAACACTGGACTTCACATTGCAAGCCCCATCGACAGGATTGTCAATAACGCAAGCCCTCACATCACAGCCTCGCAGCATCCCGGAACCAACCTATTGCTTCAGCTGCACGATGCATCTTCAACGTAGATCCTTGCAATGCTCTGCAAATCAGGATTTAAGGTAGCCAGCCCACACTCCATCGCGATCAGCTTGAACTTGTGGCTTTGTTCCTCTCAGGCACAACCACATATCCACAGTTGGCACTTTGTACTTTTTGCGCTATTTTCAGTAATTTCTTTTAAATTGCATATCCCCGGTTCTACAAAATAGATTTTTGTCTTTTGGTCAAGTTTTATTTATTAAAAGAAGTTATATTTTTCTAACTTGGATTGTTTTTGTGTGGTGTTTTCACTTTATTACTTTGCACATTACCTCTAGCGTAAGCCTGACTGCTCTGTGCCAAGCTACCAGAGGAGTAAGCACAGCTTAATTTAGGTTTGGCTTATGCCTCACCCTGACAAGGATTATGGTTGCTGCTTGACCAGGGTTCACACCTCCGTCAACCAACAACCCAATTTCTTACAAGAATCAACTTACATGTGTGTTTTAATATGCATTATAATTGTATACTAAATATTTGTATGGGTATTATCTTAACTTATACTAGGCGCTCCCTCATGTCTAGACAAAGCTCTTTAATGAGCTCTAACTAGAGTGAAACGTGTGTTATGAGTTGCTAAACCTTTGAATGTTGACCTGTCATACCAGGTTGGCTTAGATGGTGTTTTACCAATCCAAAGCTGTAAACTGTGCCTGGAATCATAAAATGCTTTTGTCATTTTTCAGCTTCGTGTAGATGGTGCTGTGCTAATCTTGTACCTAAACCCTCTGCTAGAAACAGGCATTTGAGATGAGCAGATTCTGAGTGTTGGGGTTTTGTAGCGTGCTCTCTATAAAGGAGCTGCTCCCAATCTAAACTTACCAGAGTTTCCTGCATCCTGGTTTGCATAATTGATATGCCGCTGAAAGAGTATTATCTTGACTTATTTTGGGTGCTTCATGTCTGGACAAAGCTATACCTCTCTGATGAACTCTAACTAGAGCAAGCCACATGTCAGAGGTTGCTTTTATTCATTGCAGGTTTGCTAGTATAGTCTTTTACCAATCCGAAGCTGTACTACTGTACCTGGAATCGTAAAAAGCTTTTGTAATTTTTCAGCTCTGTGTGAATTGCACTTTCTAATCCTGTGCTTAAAGAGTTTGTTGTGAAAATGGCAAAAGGCTTGGCCACTCTCTAGCTCGGCATGGATGGCACTGTGCTAATCCTCGGCTTAAAAACTCTGCTAGAGAATCAAGCATTTGAGTGGAGCAGATGAGGTGGTGTTTTAGGGTGCTCCATATAAAGGAGCTACTCTCCACCTAAACCTCATCACTATCCAGAGTTCCCTGCTTCCTTTTTTTCTATATATATGTGAATGTGCGTATATACATGCATACATCAATACATTTATACTTAAATACATTTTAAAAATTATTTACTTTACAATATTATTATTATATGTAATTAATAATAGTATTGTATGTAAATAATCAATTTTTAATAACCTTTATTTGTGAATTAATATCCTCCAGTGTTTTTTCTTAAAACGAGAAGGAGTGGTGCATTTGATTACAGTCTTAAGTGCTCTTGTATTTCGATCTATATGTGCTGATTTGGAGGTAATACACCTGGCTGGCAACTTAGATTGAGGAAATCCTTGGATAAGTTGCTGAGTATTTCTCACTTTAAGCCATAATTATTGTAACCTAGAGCGGCACAGCAGTTCAGTGAACATTCGTGGGACCCCCTTTTGCTGAACTGTATCCAGAGTGTGGACCCTGAGTACTCTCCAGTTCCTCTTGGCTTGAACTAAGCCAAGACCTTATTGAAGCTTTGCTTGCCTGTCCTATTGCTGTCCTTCACTACACAGCCGGAAGTAGACTGCGCCGACTGCAGTGTTCATGACGTGGATGAGCTGTTAAGAATTAGACATCATAGACACAGATGGGCAATGGATATCGGATCTCACAGCTTGGCGAGGACAACAGCTTAGCATCAACTTTTATTAATTCTGGTATTATTGCATAAATAATATAGGTATCCTATACAACAATGAAGCAAACACAATGTATTTCAATGTAATATAAAAGGCTAACTGTATAAAATGTTCATTGTTGAAGCCAGCTCTAAACATTAGAAACTAGTACTAATCTCATCACAGCATGACATCCTAGCTTTTAAATTCAAACATAGTTTAGGTGTTAATATTAGTATGATTCCAAACAATTTCAATTAAATCAAACTAGTTTTTAAATATTGCACACAGTTCTTGATATACGTAGTTTTAAAAACATCAGTCACACTTCACCTCTCTCCTTAGGGCAGTACTTTTCCAATTGTTTTCGCACAAGACTCAAAAGTCCGGCCAACCTGTTTACAGTAGAATTGATGTCCTCCTTTTAAAGCTATGCAGTGCAATGGAAGCCTAATATTCGTTTTTGAAAGTTCTACAAAGAAGCTGAAATTTATGCTGATGCAACTGAAGATATGTACATGTTACCTGACCAAGTATTTCAACACCAACAGAAGCAACATCCTTGTTGTTTTAGAAGCCCGGCCTACCCACGCCCCTTTAAACATCATTCAAACACGAGAGTTGAGAAATCAAAATTGAAGAAAGTAGTCTGTGCTCTTATTGCAAACTTAGAAGCTGAATACTAATAACTACTCAAGGTGTGTGTGTTTGTAACATAACACACTTTTCATTTAAGTTAATTTTGTTTGAGGTCTGATATCTCACAGTTGTGGTTTTCTAATTTTGTTTTAAGAAATTGTGATATCAAGGCTGCTTTTTTACCATTGCTGACCAAGAATCAAACGTGTATTGTTTAAGGAGTATACAACTGAAACCTAGATCTTGGTGCTGGCTACTCATTTTATGAAATTGCCTCTCACTCATTAGTTGAACTTTCTACTACCGGCAGGACCAGAACAAATGACGCTCCCAGGTCACTGTAGGTACTACAAGTTCTCAACCATAATGTTCTCTGCTCTAACACCCCCTACCCACCTTGTTCCCTTCAATCAACCTCCCCGCACCTTTTTATCTGCCAGATCATTCCTTTTCACAGATCTGCATAGGGTTTCTAGCTACTCATTATCACCATTAACCCTACAGATCCCCGTTACACCTATCAACCCAGCGATCCAATATACTATATTTGTGGGTGTCAAACCTTTTTGCTAGATGAATTCTGCAGCCTTTCTTTAGTATCTACTGACTCTATACTTCACAGCAGGCGGGATTGTAGATATTTTGAGGAGTCTCTTTTCCCAACTGATAAGCTGTCCTAGCGCAGTTGCCTCAAGGCACCCCCTTGTTTAGTCAATTAAGATTTCTCTCTTGAATATTAGTGATATGTCCCTTAAGCTTAAAACGGAAAAGGGTGGTTCCCTACCTTAACTCCAAATGCTCAGACACTGCTCTTATACAAGACACACATTGTTTCAAGATTGGAATCTGAAGGGGGGCTGGGTAGGAACAATGGGGTTAGTAGCAGTTGCACTGTAGGCTTCAGGGTTCGACCATTAGCACAAGCTCTAAGGAAAGTGAGGTATCAGTGCTTACACAGAGGTCCCTGCCCCATGGTCTTTTGGACAGACCTGAAAGGATGTTATGCATTGGTGAAGGTTAAAACGCTGGACAGGAGACTGCATAATAGGCAATTCTTGTTGTTTCCCTTTTCAAGTTTGTTCTTTGAAATTGGCTATATGCGATTGATTGTGGGTGGGCTGCAACCTGGTCCTCAACCCTTCTATAAACAAGCCTAGCCCACCCAAAAGAAGCAATTGAAATGATACGGCCGTTCTGAAAGCGTACTAGAAGATTATAGTTTGACTTCTCATCCATCCGACAAATAGACAGTACAGATTAATTCGACCCCCAAAGTAAATCCTCCCGTTTTGATTTTTTTACTGGATGAAGATCCTTCACTGCAAGATTTTGAAAAGATTAGCCCTCCACTTTTACAATGGTGTATGCAGGCTCGTGACAAGAAAAATCATGGGTCTCACAATCGGACATACATAGCAAAAAGTGAGGTTTCAATCTTTTCAGTGTAGACTTTGTGGGCAGCAACCAGAGCTATTTAGAGTAGTCTTCTGATGCCTGACTTCCGCATAGCCAAACTGGAATCTATTGCTGACTGTCAGGTGCTTGCCTGTACAATTCATCCACAGGCCAACTATAGACTACCAAATTCTTGCACAACTTTCCTGGCGGCCGTGGCTCTTTGAATCAGTTTGCTTATTGCAATTGTTTTACTTTTCATTTTCAATTTATGTGGCAAGAAAAGTTCAGTTAGGCATTTACAACGCTAATAGCTCTAACTCGAGCAAACGCGAGACCCACTGCATTGAAAATGTTTGTTCTATCTGACCTTTCTAGTCGTCAGTATTTTATAATTTTCCAGAACATGACCTAGAAAGTTCCCTGCACCCCGCTCTCAACATTCAATCTATTTACATCGAAAGAGGATAAAATGTAGTTATCTCTGGCTATGTACTGGCTACCTGGGTTGAGTACCAACTTGTTGGAGACATCTGGTGCTGAGTGGCAGGTTAAACATAGGTGTTTTCCAAGCTGCAGTATCGTCGTGAAAACATTTGTTGATGTAGCAGGGAACAGGCAGATTGGTTCAATCACATCCACTAACTTCAATGGTTATAACTGCTGCTTTGCTTAGGTTGTAAAAGTAGTTACGTTTTAGGTGAAAATACACCATTAATGACTGTTACAAATTGGGTTTCTGGTTGGTAAAGGTATGTCCAACCAGGAACTGCACTCCATGACACAAACATACCTTAGTTTAGCCACAGTAAAACAGTGAAAACACCACACAAAAATAATCAACAAAATATAATCCACAAAATATAATCCACACCAGGTTAAAAAAAGAGCTTAATTTAATGAACAAAATAATACCAAAACAAAAACATCATTAAGTAGACAGTGAGATATGAATTTTTAAAGATTAAAATGCAACATAGTACTTAACCCCTTCCCCGCCAGGGACGTAATGGTTACGTCCATGGCAGAGCTTCCAGGGCGATCGAAAGAGAAATGCTCAGCATTTCTCTTTCGAACACGTGGGGGAGGCCCGGAGGGGCTTCAAAGGGAAGGAAATGTATTTCCTTCCCTTTGAAGTCTCTCCGAGGGTTTCAAAAGCCGGATTGCTTGCAATCCGGCTTTTGAAACCCCACTAGACACCAGGGATTTTTTTTTTTTATATGTAATTGACAGAAGGGAGCGACCCCTTGGGCAAGGGTCGCTCCCAGGGGGTCATTTTTTTTTAAGGCCTTTTCTGCCCCCCCTGGGGGCAGATCGGCCTAATAATAGGCCGATCTGCCCCCAGGGGGGGCAGAAACCTCTAGACACCAGGGATACTTTTGTTTTTTGATTTGTTTTCTTTTGTGTTTTAGGTGTGGGATGCGACCCCTTAGGCAAGGGTCGCTCCCATAGGGGGGAAATTATATTTAGGCCATTTCTGCCCCCTTTGGGGGCAGATTGGCTTATTTTTATGAGGCCAATCTGCCCCCAAGGGGGGCAGAAACCACTAGACACCAGGGAGTTTTTTTTGTTTGTTTGTTTTTCACGTAAGGGGAGCGACCCCTTAGGCAAGGGTCGTTCCCATGGGGGGCAAATTTATTTTAGGCCATTTCTGCCCCCCATGGGGGCAGATCAGCCTATTTTTATTAGGCCGATCTGCCCCCACGGGGGGCAGAAACCACTAGGCACCAGGGATTTTTGTTGTTGTTGTGTTTTACAGATGGGGAGCGTCCCCTTAGGCAAGGGTCGCTCCCCTGGAGGGGCAAATTGTATTTAGGCCATTTCTGCCCGCTTTGGGGGCAGATCGGCCGATTTTAGGTCAATCTGCCCCCAAGGGGGGCAGAAACCACTAGGTACCAGGGATCTTTTTTTTGCGCCGTCACACAAGGGGAGCGACCTTGTAGGCAAGGGTCGCTCCCCGGGGTGGGGGGGGGGGGGTGAGGGGGGCAAATTTATTTTAGGCCATTTCTGCCCCCCCTGGGGGCAGATCGGCCTATTGGTATTAGGCCGATCTGCCCACAGGGGGGGCAGAAACCTCTAGGCGCCTGGGCAAATAGTTTTTTTGTGGTTTTTTTTTTGTTTGTTTGTTTTTTTAGAGATGGGGAGCGACGCATTAGGCAAGGGTCGCTCCCCTGGGGGGCAAATTGTATTTAGACCATTTCTGCCCCCTTTGGGGGCAGATTGGCCGATTGTAGGTCAATCTGCCCCCAATGGGTGCAGAAACCACTAGGCACCAGGGATCTTTTTTTTGCGCCGTCACGCAAGGGGAGCGACCTTGCAGGCAAGGGTCGCTCCCCGGTGGGGGGTGGGGGGGCAAATTTATTTTAGGCCATTTCTGCCCCCCTGGGGGCAGATCGGCCTATTGGTATTAGGCCGATCTGCCCCCGGGGGGGGCAGAAACCTCTAGACGCCAGGGCAAATTGTTTTTTTTGTGGTTTTTTTTTGTTTGTTTGTTTTTGTAGAGATGGGGAGCGACCCATTAGGCAAGGGTCGCTCCCCTGGGGGGCAAATTGTATTTAGACCATTTCTGCCCCCCTTGGGGGCAGATTGGCCGATTGTAGGTCAATCTGCCCCCAAGGGGGGCAGAAACCACTAGGCACCGGGGATTTTTTTTTTGGCACCAATGTCACGCAAGGGGGGGCGACCCCATAGGCAAGGATCGCTCCCGGGGGGGCAGGGGGACAAATTTATTTTAGGCCATTTCTGCCCCCACTGGGCCCGGCTGAGCTAGAGGCCAAAATCCACAGGTAGGCACTGTTTTCTATGAAAAAATGTGATGTGTCCACGTTGTGTTTTGGGCCATTTCCTGTCGCGGGCGCTAGGCCTACCCACACCAGTGAGGTATCATTTTTATCGGGAGACTTGGGGGAACGCTAGGTGGAAGGAAATTTGTGGCTCCTCTCAGATTCCAGAACTTTCTGTCACTGAAATGTGAGGAAAACATGTTTTTTTAGCCAAAATTTGAGGTTTGCAAAGGATTCTGGGTAACAGAACCTGGTCAGAGCCCCACAATTCACCCCATCTTGGATTGCCCTGGGTTTCTAGTTTTCAAAAATGCGCTGGTTTGCTAGGTTTCCCCAGGTGCCGGCTGAGCTAGAGGCCAAAATCCACATGTAGGCCCTGTTTTCTATGAAAAAATGTGATGTGTCCAGGTTGTGTTTTGGGTCATTTCCTGTCGCGGGCGCTAGGCCTACCCACACAAGTGAGGTATCATTTTTATCGGGAGACTTGGGGGAACGCTGGGTGGAAGGAAATTTGTGGCTCCTCTTAGATTCCAGAACTTTCTGTCACCGAAATGTGAGGAACATGTGTTTTTTTTAGCCAAATTTTGAGGTTTGCAAAGGATTCTGGGTAACAGAACCTGGTCCGAGCCCCGCAAGTCACCCCTCCTTGGATTCCCCTAGGTCTCTAGTTTTCAGAAATGCACATGTTTGGTAGGTTTCCCTAGGTGCCGGCTGAGCTAGAGGGCAAAATCTACAGGTAGGCACTTCGCAAAAAACACCTCTGTTTTTTTCCAAAATTTAGGATGTGTCCACGTTGCGCTTTGGGGTGTTTCCTGTCGCCGGCACTAGGCCTACCCACACAAGTGAGGTATCATTTTTATCGGGAGACTTGGGGGAACGCTGGGTGGAAGGAAATTTGTGGCTCCTCTCAGATTCCAGAACTTTCGGGCACAGAAATGTGAGGAACATGTGTTTTTTTAGCCAAATTTTGAGGTTTGCAAAGGATTCTGGGTAACAGAACTTGGTCCGAGCCCCGCAAGTCACCCCTCCTTGGATTCCCCTAGGTCTCTAGTTTTCAGAAATGCACAGGTTTGGTAGGTTTCCCTAGGTGCCGGCTGAGCTAGAGGCCAAAATCTACAGGTAGGCACTTCGCAAAAAACACCTCTGTTTTTTTCCAAAATTTAGGATGTGTCCACGTTGCGCTTTGGGGTGTTTCCTGTCGCCGGCACTAGGCCTACCCACACAAGTGAGGTATCATTTTTATCGGGAGACTTGGGGGAACGCTGGGTGGAAGGAAATTTGTGGCTCCTCTCAGATTTCAGAACTTTCCGGCACAGAAATGTGAGGAACATGTGTTTTTTTAGCCAAATTTTGAGGTTTGCAAAGGATTCTGGGTAACAGAACTTGGTCCGAGCCCCGCAAGTCACCCCTCCTTGGATTCCCCTAGGTCTCTAGTTTTCAGAAATGCACAGGTTTGGTAGGTTTCCCTAGGTGCCGGCTGAGCTAGAGGCCAAAATCTACAGTTAGGCACTTCGCAAAAAACACCTCTGTTTTTTTCCAAAATTTAGGATGTGTCCACGTTGCGCTTTGGGGTGTTTCCTGTCGCCGGCGCTAGGCCTACCCACGCAAGTGAGGTATTATTTTTATCGGGAGACTTGGGGGAACATAGATTAGCAAAACAAGTGTTATTGCCCCTTGTCTTTCTCTACATTTTTTCCTTCCAAATATAGGAGAGTATGTAAAAAAGACATCTATTTGAGAAAAGCCCTGTAATTCACATGCTAGTATGGTCACCCCGGAATTCAGAGATGTGCAAATAACCACTGCTCCTCAACACCTTATCTTGTGCCCTTTTTGGAAATACAAAGGTTTTCTTGACAGCAATTTTTTACTCTTTATATTTCAGCAAATGAATTGCTGTATACCCGGTATAGAATGAAAACGCACGTCAGGGTGCAGCTCATTTATTGGCTCTGGGTTCCTCGGGTTCTTGATGAACCTACAAGCCCTATATATCCCCGCAACCAGAGGAGTCCAGCAGACGTAACGGTATATTGCTTTCGATAATCTGACATTGCAGGGAAAAGTTACAGAGTAAAACGTAGAGAAACATTTATGTTTTTTTCACCTAAATTTCAATATTTTTCTTTTTCAGTTGTTATTTTCTGTAGGAAACCCTTGTAGGATCTACACAAATGACCCCTTGCTGAATTCAGAATTTTGTCTACATTTCAGAAATGTTTAGGTTTCTGGGATCCAGCATTGGTTTCATGCCCATTTCTGTCACTGACTGGAAGGAGGCTGAAAGCACAAAAAATTGCAAAAATGGGGTATGTCCCAGAAAAATGCCAAAATTGTGTTGAAAAATTGGGTTTTCTGATTCAAGTCTGCCTGTTCCTGAAAGCTGGGAAGCTGCTGAGTTTAGCACCGCAAACCCTTTGTTGATGCCATTTTCAGGGGAAAAACCACAAGCCTTCTTCTGCAGCCACTTTTTCCAATTTTTTTAAAAAAACAAAATTTTCCCGGTATTTTGCCAAATTTCTTGGCCTCTTTCAGGGGAACCCACAAAGTCTGGGTACCTCCAGAATCCCTAGGATGTTGGAAAAAAAGGACGCAAATTTGGCTTGGTTAGCTTATGTGGACAAAAAGTTATGCGGGCCTAAGCGCGAACTGCCCCAAATAGGCAAAAAAAGGCCTGGCACAGGAGGGGGAAAAGGCCTGGCAGCTAAGGGGTTAAAGACATAAGGCACACAATTGGCGATATCTGGTTGTGCTAGACGGGGTCAAATCCAAACGTTCAGGCAGACCACAATGGAGCGTGCATCAGATACAGTACCAGATAAGTCCTTCTGAAGTTTTACCTTCTCAAAAATTGGAGAAGAGCCCTGTTCGTACGGATGAAGTTTGCTGGGAGCAAGGAGAGTGTCGCTGGTAGTAGACTGTGGGAGCAAAGAGTTGGCTGGGCTTCAGAGATGGCCAGGCTGGAGCAGGGATGCTTGTTATGCGAAGAGACTAACTTGCAGCCACTTGCAATGATTCTTCTTGTGAGCAGTGCCATTCCAGGACAAACAGGCCGGTTTGCATTTGCGAGGAGCCTACAAGCATACATTCAGGAGCTGAAAAAACACTTTCAAGGCATCAGGGACTGAGAGGTGCCTCTTGGGTGTTAGGAGCTCATTGAAGACAGATCCAGGATTAGTGAGGAGCCTGCAATGACCCGGAGGCTCAGATCAGGAGGCCAGCAGACTAGCCCTGGGGTCGGTCTGGGGTCCTGAGTTCACGGTGAAGTGCAGGTCCAGTTCTCCTTCCACAGGCAACAGGGCAACAGGGCAGCAGGGCAGCAGGTCAGCTGGTGCTTTTAGAGCAGCAGTCCAGCAGAGTAGCAGCACAGCAGTCCTTCTTCCTGGCAGAGTATCCACAGGTCCAGGAGTGTATTGAGTTGGTGGTGATTGAGTTCAAGGTCCGATACCCAGAGGTGCCTTTGAAGTGGGGAAGAATTCAAGGAGAGGACTTTGAAGTGAACAGAGTCCCTGTACTGGCACCAGACCCCCTAGAGGGGGGTTTTGTAGCTCTTTGCGTGGGATCATGGTACTGCCCATTCAGGTGCCAGCTTCTCCCTCCAATCTTGCCCAGGATGGCCAATCAGTGACACTCAAGTTTCCTTTGTGTGTGGCTGTCTGGAGAGAATGCACAAGAGCCCAACTTTCACCCACCCAGACATGTATTCAGAGACAGGCCGCAGGCACCGGTTGATAAAAGGAAGAAAATCCCAACTTTCTAAAAGTGACATTTTTAGAATTACAATTTAAAATCCAAATTCACCCCCAGTTCTGATTTGAAATTGTGATTCAAGAGACACCAAACTTGGGGGTTCCTTCTCTTCCCAATTGGAAATTACACTTATACAATCTAATAAGACAATCCCAATGTTATCCAGTGGGAGAGATAGGCCTTACAGTAGTGAAAACATAGTTTTTCACTACTTGGACATGTGAAACTTAAATGTACATGTGCTACTTTTTTTAAACACATTGCACCCTGCCCTTGGGCTGTCTAGGGCCCACTTTAGAGGTGATGTATATGTATTTAAAATGAAGGTTTGAGTCTGCCAAGAGGGCGTACTTGCCAGGTCGATAAACAAATTACTTACCATCAGTAACGCACTATCCGGTAGACAGGATCTAGCCACAGATTTCTTACTTCAGAATCTTACCCAGACTTGACACTTAATCCCAATCCTCCACCCCTCAGCACATATGCACGTCAGAATAGGGCATAGTTCAACTCCATACGGATGTCGTCCACCGGATGTTATGTCAACAGAGTCCACAGACCATCCTCTCCAATGCGCCAATGTCAGTTTCTTCTGTGACTATTGTTCTGCGCTCAAAACGTGGATCCACATAGAGAAATGCCTATTAAAACAGAGTGCTGAAATAAAAGACACAGTTGTGTCAAATAGTCACTGAATTCTCAATTCAGGATATCAATTTCCATAACAAAATCTTTCCGACAAAAGCGGACTCAGTTTGCAGAGCTGGGGGGATCGTTTAGGAATCTGCGGCTAGATCCTGTCTCTACCAATAATGCGTTTGCTGAAGATAACTAACTTGTTCATCTTATAAAGATTCCACAGATTTCTTACTTTAGAAGCAGATAGCAAAGTCATACCCATTCCAGAGGAGGGGATGTGAACTGAGACCATTAGAAGTACAACAAAACCAGTCTAGAACAAAAGAAAAAGACTAGACATTCATATTAATTTAGGTGAGCAATAATATACTCTACTACATAAAACCCTGTTGAAGGAACCACAGGTAAATAAAGTCATAAGACATTAAACATCATGGGAATAAAATTATCCATGTTAGTATGACAAGTCTGTGTTGAAAGCCAACTCAACAATATGAATATAAAACTATTCGCACCCTTAATGGGATCTGAACCCATGCCTGCTCACCCCATTAGAACTGGTAAAAAGACCACAGTAATAAATGTCAGAAAGAAGTTGAAAGCATGGTGATAACGTTACCCAACAGTGAAAGGTTCCTCTCTTATGGATAAAGCATCAAAAGTGCTTTATTAAAAAAATAGAATACAACAACAGCAAGTATTGGAATCAAAACTTTTTTTTTTTTAAGGAAAGTTAACTATAGATAGTACAAATATCTCTAAGATACGTTATATATATATATATATATATATATAGACATAGGAGTAAAATACATAAACACCTATCTACTAAGAAGAGTAAATGTCTTACTTATAGATACAAAATAAAGCTGAGCAATCAGTCAGATCATACTGATATGACAGTATGGAACTTATAGTGGAAACCATATCACTTAGGAAAGCAACAGCAATCCGAACTGTCAGAGTAATGCAAATTGCCTAAGACACCACCATCAAGCAGTAGTAGTATAAGGTTGAATAAGATAGTAAGTATGAATAAGAAACCTTGATGACCTTGCGTAAAACAAGGTTAGTAAGTGACCCTACTATATGAATAGAGACCCATCTACAGATGATGTAGAAAAGGTCTCCCATACTTAAACCATAAAATTTAAGGCGTTCAATAATAAGAAATGACTGATTTTGTATATTCCATCTAGGGCAACACTCCACAAAGTGTGAACCAAACTTCAAACAACTAGAGTCAGTTGAAAATAGTTGTCACTTAAAAGAGCAACAATCATTTAATATAGTAATAAAAGTCTTCTACAAAAAGTAGAGGTTATGAGGCAAATACCTATTCATCCTCATGAACAAACTTATATGAACAACCTCATAGAGAGAAAAAGGTACACCATTTGAAGGAAAGTTCATGCAGAAAAAAAGGAAACCTTTAGTAATAACACAAAAGCGGCATAACAACCCAGAGAATATTAAGTACTCTTCACAATAGAGGGAATAGAATTAACCAAAAGACTACCCAGGAATAAGAAACAATAATGTGCAAAGATCATTTATAAACCAACAAATGACTACACAAAGGTGAAAGAGAGCCACCAAACTGTAATGACTATATTACATAACCTTAAGAACAGAAACATATAGGCCCATATTTATACTTTTTTAGTGCAGCATTTGTGCCGCTTTTTAACGCAAAAGTGGCGCAAACTTACAAAATTGTATTTTGTGCGTTTGCGCCGCTTTTGCATCAAAAAATTACACAAATGCAGCGCTAAAAAAGTATAAATATGGGTCATAGTGTCTTAAGGCTCACAAGACGATAACCTTCTGGTGTACAATGTACTAAATCCAGCAAACTTAGAGAACTTTTACTATCAATTATAATTAATGCCATGTATAATTTGAACATCATACAAGTACCAGGGTTAAAAGTAGAACCCATATAAACAAATAATGAAGGCTACAAGCGACCTTCTTTGAAAACACAAGAAGGAATTTTAAGACAGACACCCTCAATGGTGTATATAGTCCCATTAATGGAATATCATTCTGCTGATGAATGTCACACAAATACCAAATAGAAGTAAAAGACACTTCTACATAATAACCATAATAAATAACAGGAGTATTTAATAATGCTCCCTTATCACAAGATAAATAATATACGGAGACTCCCCTGGAGCTGCCAATATCAAAACTTCCCTAGAGATATACTATATCATGTACGTTGGAAATCATAACACTTTACAGAGGGGTCTACTTTGTACCCTCAAATAAGGTACTACTAGTTCACAAGCTGAGCTAGCCCGGCGCATCATATATACAGATATATGTTCACCAGGCATACAAAATATACTCTACCTACAGCAAGTTACATACCATGAAGGTATCAACTGTTGAGCCCAAGCTCTTCTTCAGAGTAAAAAAGAATGTAAGACCTGTATATCAGGTCTCGTTTAAGAAACAAAAAAGAAATAAACAGCGGAA
Source organism: Pleurodeles waltl (assembly GCF_031143425.1). NCBI lineage: Eukaryota > Metazoa > Chordata > Amphibia > Caudata > Salamandridae > Pleurodeles > Pleurodeles waltl. The sequence goes on from NC_090445.1 coordinate 278,950,286, forward strand.
GAACTGTCATTGAGAAGCCTGAAGTGAAAAGCTACCACTTCTGCACTGTGTATTGTTGAACAGGGAAAAAAGCTACAGTGCACCTGCACAATGCTAGAAAAACACCACCAAGAAAGTAGCCTTAAAGCAGTAAGCATGAAAACCCATATAGGGTCCCAAGGCAACATACACCCCAAGGAGGGCAAAAACAATAGCCTGTTATTGACACTATAAGAAAGAAAAACTCATGCCAATTTGTTGCTCCAACCCTACTGTTGCGAAAAACCTCAAAGCAGTCAGCATATGTGCCGACAAAAATGGGCACCGTCAAAAGGCAGGTCAATCAAAGTGGCGTGAACAGCCTCTGAAAATCCTGAGGTACGTAACTAGAGACTGCGACGTAGTGGCACTGAAGAGGCCATGGCCTCACCCTCAGTCAGTGGTATTCATGCCACAATGAATTAATAATTTAGTTGCCTGCTGGTTATCTCGAATCAAAGGGGCAAGATCATTCCCAGTATCATTTGGCAGTGATGGCAAGATGCGTTCCAATGAGTCTTACAATTAAAGGGAAAAACATCCAAGAACGCAAGACATTTTAAGAGAGCGCAGAGCAGAGCTAGTGAAGGAGAAGAAATGCTTGCCCAAAGTGTCAAGTATTTTGGATCGTCTGTCAAATGGAACATGAGGGAGAGAGTTGCATTTCACATGATGCAAAAACAGCCTGCACCCCAAACTGCAAGAAGTAGGATGCCGTAGGATCACCAGGGGCTGGTCGGTGTCTGTGAGAAATAGCCCTATCAGTGGGGGCACCTATATCAGGCTTAGTACAAGCCTCTAACGACATGTAATGTAGGGCTTCACTGTAAGGAAGCACCGGCTCAACCCCTGTATGGCCGTGATGGAGGACACCAATCGGAGGATCAGTATATAGTGCCATGAACAGAAGTGTCAGATCTAAAACTTCAGGAACTTTCCTCAGAAGGTCAGCTAGAGAGGAACTCACCTCTGAAGCAAGGCCAAGGGGTGAAATGAGGCTCAAAGCTGGAGAGCAGTCCAAGTCACTAGCTGCTCCTAGATCAGTCAACCAGAAATCCTCTGTAGGAGGCTGAGCATTGTGAGAAATCCCCAACTTCTGACCAGTGCGGTACCCGATGTCAGCTGGTGCCGAAAGGACACTGTCTCGACGTCTGAAGGGGAGAGGGGCACGACTTCGATTGGCACGGCCCGCACCATCACTGAAGTCAGCTGATCATATACAGACACCGAAGGTGGGAACCATGAAGGGCTGTGCATCCTGCACCGTAACGACTTTGACAGCTGAAGCAGAAGGCTCAACTGAAGGATACAGTGAACCCACTGGCCTGGACACAGTCAAGGCCTCTGGCACCTCCTTGCACCCAAAGGCACTCCAGGGGAAGGAGATTTCCCAAAATTGCCCTAAGTTGGAAGGGTATGCCCATGGGTCCCTTGTTCACTGTGCCACTGGATTCAAGCTAGCCTGGCTGATGAAGGGTGATACCCTGAAACCGGTCCCAGGATGCTCGTTTCCGGTCCAGGGAGGACCTGGCCTGGCAGTTCGGGCTGGACTGTTCCCATGAGGAACAGGCTCAAGACTGATTTGCATATGGCTGGGTCAAAACTGAGGTGGCATGGTGAGCAAAAGAACGATGGATTAAATCCAGATCTGTGACTGGGGGGGGTGAGTGTTTGCATTGTTCAACACTCCATCCATCATCCTTTTGTGTTGCTAAGATTTCCCCAAAACAGCATGAAGTAAATCATAAAATTCATGCATCTGGGTCACAGTTGTCCTGGGGAAGGGAGGGAAATGCGGAGTAGACTCTGGCCACGACCCCTCAACCGAGGAATGGTGGGAGGCTATTTGTGGTGAAGTCGGCAACTGCTGCAACTTCGACTGCTTATATCATGACTCACCACCTGAAATCGATGATGACCTTTCAAGAGAATGACTCCTTGCTTGAATATGCCTGTGAATGGACCCTATTGAGAGAAGAAGACCGTGGTCGATGGGAAGTCTGGGACAGCTCCGACAGCTGCGATGGCAGAAGCTTCATTCGATGCTCCTGCAGCACCTTCAACTGAAGTTGATGACAAGAGTTGCACTCTATGGAGTCATGGTGCTCACGCAGGCACCACATACAAATTGAGTGGGGGTCTGCGGCCAACATTTGCCATCCACAGGACCCATAGGGTTTATACCCTGAAGACAGACAGGAAAAAGCACACTGTTCTGTTGGCAAAAACACTGAAGTACGCTGAAAATGGCTTGACAAACCGTTACCTGATCCGTGTTGCAAGTGCGGAAAAGAAGGAACTGACTTTGGAGCTTTGGAGAGAAGGTTATATGAACTCCGTTGCTGTCACATCTGGTGGATTATGTCAGTACGGAGTCATGTGACACCCTCTTCTGACACACAGATGTGCTGAATCCAGTTTCATGCCTGGGGAAGATTCTAAAGTAAGAAATCTGCGGCTAGATGTGACAGTTTAAAATGGCACACAGAGGGTCTGCAATGGCAGGCCTGAGACATGTTTGAAGCGTAGCTGAAGTGGGTGGCACAATTAGTGCTGTAGGCCCACTAGCAGCATTTAATTTACAGACCCTGGGCACATGTAGTCCACTTTACTAGGGACTTAAGAAAATTAAATGTGCCAATCGTGGATATGCCAATGTTGCTATGTTTTAAGCAGAAAGCACATGCCCTTTAGCACCGGTTAGCACCGGTTAGCAGTGGTAAAGTGTAGAGTCCTAAAAGCAACAAAAACAAGGTCAGAAGGAGGAGGAAGGCAAAAGGTTTTGGGGATGACCCTGCAAAAAGGGCAAAGTCAAACAGTGCGGTTAATCATTTCAATTCTTTAAACAAATAGATTTTGTTAAGGTAAAAAAAAATCCATTATAGCAGTGAGCACCCTCAAGGTGCCTGCAATTTACTTGAATTGCGTTAGACTGTTGTCCACGTTGACAGCCAGCATCAACAACAAGAGGAGTGGTTGGGAAAGGAAACATCATTAAATGCTGCCTTGCCTGCCCCAGCTTCTTCATCTTTCAGATGCAGCTCGTACACATACATACCTGTTCTGGTGGAAGAAAATGCCCAAACTTAAGCCAATAGCCAATAATGCTGATGGGTTCACTGTATCATGAATAAAGTTATCACCAAGGCTTGCTGACTCAAATTATTGTTAACTAGCTCGTATTCCAAATAACTATCCGGTTTTGGCTCTGAGCAAATTTCAGGTTCAGAAAATGATGCCTAGGAGATTAAAACAGACACTAGGGTTTCGTACATATTTGACCACTATGCCTCCTTGGTCCAGGACTATGCCTAGAAAGAGTGATTAAAATGTGCAGGCTAGATATAGGACAGAAGCTGCTGATCTAGGGATCTCACTGACATGGCTGCCAGGACCATGAACAATGATCTGGTAATTTCCTACCACACTTGTGGGCAAGAATTATGAGGAGGGGAAGGAGGGGACAATGATTTTTATTTTTCAACTGGGGGGCGTGGCATTAAAAAGTTTGGAGACCACTGCCTTAAGGCCTTGAGAGAGGAAGAATACAGCGTATCCGATACAAAATGGCTTGCGATAATGGCACCACTTCCTGATTCATGTAACTTCTTAATTCTTACATTGAAACAAGTGCTTAGTGAAATTCCTGGGTGGGATAATCTGTTCCAATATATGTTTATAGACAACCACCCACAGTTTCTGAATAGGGGCAAATATCCATATGTACAAAAATAAGTGATTAAATCTTATTAGAAGCAGGTATTAAAAACATTATTCATGGATACACGCACTAGAGAATGGCGGAAAGGATGTGTTATCACTGAATGAGCTGTCCCCACAGGATATTGTCATTCAGTCCTGATATATATGTTGAAAGTCTGAAAACTCATTGCTGTTCTTTCTTGAGCAGGTTTCTTTCAGTGTTTAGTAGATGTTTTAATACCACCCAGTTGAAGTCAGTCAATTTGTTACACTGCACTGTAATGTGCAGACATTTTGGTTGTGCTGCGGCCACATTATAAGTTAGTTCTGTGTTTGCTGTTCAAGAATCGGCAGATATTACAGATTTTGCTGACCATGTTAGATGCAGTGTCAGAGGTTATAACACAGATGAGACATTCCTGTGTTCGTTTCTTTGGGGTATGGTTAAGAAGGGCATATCAATTGTCATTAGACAGTATTTTCATGGCTTTTTGCACTACATTTTCAGAGCATTTCTTCTCCCTGATTTTCTAAACTAAAGAGTTAGCTTGGATTCTCAGGTCCTTCAGGTTACTGCAATTTCTTCTCATCCTCAGAAACTGCCCATAGGGTACATTTTCCCTAAGATGCATGGGGTGGACATTGTTGAATTGAAGGAAGCAGTTAAGAGCTGTAGGTTTCTCATGTGTATCTGTTTTGATTTTCCGCTGTTCCACTATGATATGTAGGTCCAGGATGATTAAAACAGTGCTGATCTTTGAGGAGGTGAATCTCAAAAACGGATTATGTTCATTGAGCCAATTGAACTTTCTAGGGTCGCATTGCCATACCAGATGATAAAACCATCAACAATGCAATGTTTTCAAAGTTTGATATTAGACATAAATGGATTGGTCTTTGTCAAGATTGAGAGTTTCTAGGTGATGGACATACAGATACGCTATACTGGGAGCGAGTGTGCTTTCCATGCCAGTCCTGTGTTTTTGAAGGAAGAGAGACCTCTCAAGCTCAAAGAAATTACATACAAGGGCTGGTTTAGCACACTCAAGTACTAAATGTGTAGGGTTCTTGTACTCCCTATCAGTCTCAAACAGAACCTCTTCAAACAAATACTACTTAAATTAGAATGCCCCAAAACATTGAAAACTCACTAATCTTCAGTTGCCTCAGAGCCGTTGATCAGTGGATGACTTGGAGCCATCTCAAACTAAATGCCTCCAAAACAGAAATACTCATATGTGGTGACTGGAACAATTATGACCCACTGTGCGCCTGGCCTGACGATCTCGGACCACCTCATCAATTATCCAAGGAAGTTAAATACCTTGGAATCACCATGGACTCCAAGTTAACAATGAATGCCCAAGTGGACAAATTAGCACAAACAAGCTTCCTCACCTTGAAGACTATGACTCATCTTCCCCCACCTCGGATTTCCACACAAGGTGCAAGCTACTACCTCGCTTGTACTATCCAAACTAGATTATGCCAGTGGCCTCTACCATGGATATTCTCCATCTATTATGAAAAAAACTACAACGTATTCAGAACTCCGCAGGCAGGCTACTATTACATGTAAAGTCACAAGCCCACATCTCTCCTGACATGAGAGCACAACACTGGTTACCCGTTGCCAGAAGTTGCACCTTCAAGCTGCTTTGTATCACCCACAAAGCTATACATGGAACAGGACCGCACTTTATCAGAAACAAAATAACCAAATACATTCAACAAAGAAACCTCCGCTCAAGATTGGCACCCGCCTTAGAACACCACCATACAAGAAAAAGACTATAGGTGGTACATACTTCTCCATTTAAGCAGCCAAGCTGTGGAATTCATTACCTCCAACTATAAGAGCCACAGATAACTATCTTGTCTTCAGGAAACTACTCAAGAGTTGGCTCTTTCCTTCATAACCACCATATTCAAACAGCTATGGACTGTATATGCCTATGTTGATAAATATTTTTTATCTGTTTATGTGTATATTCTAGGTATATATAGTTCTTTAGAAAATATGTATCGCTACTATGTCATAACAATAAACTACACACACTCTTTAAACCTGTTTAATGTGTATTTACTCATGGTTTAAATATGTATATGTATTTACATATGTGCGCGCATATGTGTGTAGTCGTGTGTGTGTGTATGGAAAATGTCACTTACCCAGTGTACATCTGTTCGTGGCATTAGTCGCTGCAGATTCACATGCTGTGCGCATCCCGCCATCTAGTGTTGGGCTTGGAGTGTTACAAGTTGTTTTTCTTCAAAGAAGTCTTTTCGAGTCACAAGATCGAGGGACTCCTCCCATTTCGGCTCTATTGCGCATGGGCATCGACTCCATCTTAGATTGTTTTCCCCGCAGAGGGTGAGGTAGGAGTTGTGTATGCTATTAATAGTGCCCATGCAATGGAGTGAATACGTATGTACATAATGTAGTTTAAAGTAATATATTTACAAATTTACAAATGTTCAAGATCAACTTCTAAACGGCTACAGGCTCCCGGGGAGGCGGGTGGGCGCATGTGAATCTGCAGCGACTAATGCCACGAACAGATGTACACTGGGTAAGTGACATTTTCCGTTTGATGGCATGTGTAGCTGCAGATACACATGCTGTGCATAGACTAGAAAGCAGTTATCTCCCCAAAAGCGGTGGTTTAGCCTGTAGGAGTTGAAGTTGTCTGGAACAATGTTCGTAGTACTGCTTGGCCTACTGTGGCTTGCTGTGTTGTTAGCACGTCTACACAGTAGTGTTTGGTAAATGTATGCGGCGTAGACCATGTAGCTGCCTTACATATTTCTGTCATTGGAATATTTCCTAGAAAGGCCATGGTAGCACCTTTCTTTCTAGTTGAGTGTGCCCTTGGTGTAATAGGCAGTTCTCTTTTAGCTTTAAGATAACAGGTTTGAATGCACTTAACTATCCATCTAGCAATGCCTTGCTTAGAAATTGGATTTCCTGTATGAGGTTTTTGGAAAGCAATAAATAATTGTTTTGTTTTGCGAATTAGTTTTGTTCTGTCAATGTAGTACATTAACGCTCTTTTGATGTCCAATGTATGTAGTGCTCTTTCCGCTACAGAGTCTGGCTATGGGAAGAACACTGGTAATTCTACAGTTTGATTTAAGTGGAACGGTGATATGACTTTTGGTAAAAATTTAGGATTTGTTCGTAGAACTACTTTATGCTTGTGTATCTGAATAAATGGTTCTTGTATGGTAAATGCTTGAATCTCACTTACTCTTCTTAAAGATGTGATGGCAATTAAAAATGCAACTTTCCATGTTAAGTATTGCATTTCACAAGAGTGCATGGGCTCAAAAGGTGGACCCATGAGTCGTGTTAAGACAATGTTAAGGTTCCATGAAGGAACTGGTGGTGTTCTTGGTGGTATAATTCTCTTTAGACCTTCCATAAATGCTTTTATGACTGGTATTCTAAATAGAGAAGTTGAGTGCGTAATTTGCAGGTAAGCTGAAATTGCTGTAAGATGTATTTTAATGGAAGAGAAAGCTAGCTTTAATTTTTGCAAATGTAGTAAGTATCCTACGATGTCTTTGGTAGATGCGTGTAAGGGTTGAATTTGATTGTTGTGGCAGTAATATACAAATATTTTCCACTTATTTGCATAGCAATGTCTAGTGGTAGGTTTCCTAGCTTGTTTTATGACCTCCATACATTCCTGTGTAAGGTCTAAATGTCCGAACTCTAGGACTTCAGGAGCCAGATTGCTAGATTCAGCGATGCTGGATTTGGGTGCCTGATCTGTTTGTGTTGCGTTAACAGATCTGGTATGTTTGGCAGCTTGACATGAGGCACTACTGAGAGGTCTAGTAGTGTTGTGTACCAAGGTTGCCTTGCCCATGTTGGTGCTATTAGTATGAGTTTGAGTTTGAGTTTGTTTTGACTCAGCTTGTTTACTAGATATGGAAGGAGTGGGAGAGGGGGGAAAAGCGTAAGCAAATATCCCTGACCAACTCATCCATAACGCATTGCCCTGAGACTGATCTTGTGGGTACCTGGATGCGAAGTTTTGGCATTTTGCGTTTTCCTTTGTTGCAAATAGATCTATTTGCAGCGTTCCCCAACTTTGGAAGTAAGTATTCAGTATTTGGGGGTGAATTTCCCATTCGTGGATCTGTTGGTGATCCCGAGAAAGATTGTCCGCTAGCTGGTTCTGAATTCCTGGAATAAATTGTGCTATTAGGCGAATGTGGTTGTGAATCGCCCAATGCCATATTTTCTGTGCCAGGAGACACAACTGTGTTGAGTGTGTGCCTCCCTGTTTGTTTAGGTAATACATCGTTGTCATGTTGTCTGTTTTGACAAGGATGTGTTTGTAGCTTATTATGGGTTGAAATGCTTTCAGCGCTAGAAATACTGCCAATAGTTCTAAGTGATTTATGTGAAAGTGTTTTTGGTGAGTGTCCCATTGTCCTTGGATGCTGTACTGATTGAGGTGTGCTCCCCACCCTATCATGGAGGCATCTGTTGTTTTTACGTATTGTGGCACTGGGACTTGGAAAGGCCGCCCCTGGTTTAAATTTATACTGTTCCACCATTGAAGCGAGGTGTATGTTTGGCGGTCTACCAACACCAGATCTAGAATTTGACCCTGTGCCTGTGACCACTGTGATGCTAGGCACTGTTGTAAGGGCCGCATGTGCAACCTTGCGTTTGGGACAATGGCTATGCATGAAGACATCATGCCTAGGAGTTTCATTACTTTTTTGACTTGTATTTTTTGATTTGGATACATGGCCTGTATTACATTGTGAAATGCCTGAACCCTTTGTGGGCTTGGCGTGGCAATCCCTTGTACTGTGTTGATTGTCGCCCCTAAGTATTGCTGTGTTTGACACGGCAGAAGGTGTGACTGTGTAGTTGATTGAGAAACCTAGTTTGTGGAGGGTTTCTATGACATACTTTGTGTGTTGTGAACACCGTTCTAGCGTGTTTGTTTTGATTAACCAATCGTCTAGGTACGGGAACACATGTATTTGCTGCCTTCTGATATGTGCAGCTACGACTGCTAGGCATTTTATAAAAACTCTTGGCGCAGTTGTTATTCCGAACGGCAACACCTTGAATTGGTAGTGTACCCCCTGGAATACAAACCTTAAGTACTTTCTGTGTGAAGGATGTATCGGTATATGGAAATATGCATCCTTTAAGTCTAGTGTTGTCATGTAGTCTTGTTTGAGCAGTGGGATTACGTCTTGTAATGTCACCATGTGAAAGTGATCTGATTTGATGTAGGTATTTAATGTTCTGAGATCTAATATAGGTCTCAGACTCTTGTCTTTTTGGGGTATGAGAAAGTACAGAGAGTAAGCTCCTGTTCCTTTCTGTTGGTTTGGTACTAATTCTATTGCTTCTTTTTGTAGCAACGCCTGAACTTCTAGTCCTAGAAGATCTATATGTTGTTTTGACATATTGTGTGTTTTCGGTGGGACGTTTGGAGGGAATTTGAGAAATTCTATGCAATAACCATGCTGGATAATTGCCAGGACCCAAGTATCTGTTGTTATTTCCTCCCAATGTTTGTAAAACTTGCTTAGTCTCCCCCCCACAGGTGTTAAGTGTTGGGGATGTGTGACTTGTGAGTCACTGCTTATTTTGAGGAGTTATGGGACTTTGGAACTTTCCTCTATTTTTTTGGAACTGTCCCCCTCTATATTGTCCCCGAAAACTTCCACGCAGATATTGGCTCTGGTAAGTGGGCTTTGTTCGTGAGGTTGTGGGTTCTGTGCTTTGCCCTCGAAACTGTGTTTTTCGAAATGTGCCTCTGCTCTGTGGGGAGTAGAGTGCGCCCATGGCTTTGGCCGTGTCAGTGTCTTTCTTAAGTTTTTTGATAGCAGTGTCCACCTCCGGCCCAAACAACTGCTGTCCGTTAAATGGCATATTGAGCACAGCTTGCTGTATTTCTGGTTTAAATCCTGATGTACGCAGCCATGCATGTCTCCTTATTGTCACTGCTGTGTTGACAGTTCTAGCAGCTGTGTCTGCAGCATCCATAGCTGACCGTATCTGATTGTTGGAGATACTCTGTCCTTCTTCAACTACTTGCTGTGCTCTTTTGTGGAAATCCTTGGGCAAATGTTCTATTAAATGTTTCATTTCGTCCCAATGAGCCCTATCATATCTGGCCAACAAAGCCTGTGAATTTACAATACGCCACTGGTTTGCTGCCTGTGCCGCCACCCTTTTGCCTGCTGCGTCGAATTTGCGACTTTCCTTATCTGGAGGTAGTGCATCTCCTGAAGTATGTGAGTTTGCTCTTTTGCGAGCTGCCCCTACCACAACTGAGTCCGGTGTTAGCTGTTGTGTGATGTACACGGGGTCTGTTGGTGGCGGTTTATATTTTTCTCCACTCTTGGAGTAATGGTCCTTCCTTTTACAGGCTCCTGAAACACTTGTTTGGAATGTTTGAGCATCCCAGGTAGCATGGGAAGACTCTGGTACTGGCTGTGTGTGGACGACAGTGTATTAAATAGGAAGTCGTCTTCAATGGGCTCTGCATGTAGGCTGACATTATGAAATGCCGCTGCCCTCGACACCACTTGTGCGTAGGCTGTACTATCTTCTGGTGGCGACGGTCTAGCTGGATAACAGTCAGGACTATTATCTGACACTGGTGCATCATAAAGGTCCCATGCGTCAGGGTCATCTTGACTCATCCCTGTGTGGGTCGGGGATTGCATCATAGGTGGAGTGGCTACCGGTGATGGTTGCGGAGAGCATTGTGGAGATGGTGGCGGGGTTACTTGTTTAGCCACCTTTGCCTGTGGCTGTTTGTCTTTCTCCTGGAAGGCAAGTTTGCGTTTCATCCTAATAGGAGGGAGAGTGCTGATCTTTCCCGTTTCTTTTTGGATGTGGAGCCGTCTTTGGGTGTAGTCCGGCTCCATTGCCTCTAATTCCTGTCCAAATGTATGTTTTTTCATTTGTGAGGACAGTCCTTGTTCCTCTGTGTAGGAACTTGATTTCGGTTCCGCAGCCGGATGTTTCTGTATCGAAACCTTTTCGGCTACTTTTTTCTGTTCCGACAAAACCTTTTTTGTTTTCGGCGTCGTGGTCTCTCGGTGCCGACTCATTTCGGTGCCGCTGTCTCGGTGCCGAACCTGCTCGGAGCCACTATCTCGAGCCCGAGATTGCTGTGTGGCGGTATCTTGACCGGAGTCGGATGACTTCGCCACCAGCGTGCCCTTTTTCGGTGCCGATGATCGGTCACCTATTTTTCGGGTTAAGCCATGGCCTGTTGGCGGTGGCGTCCCCTGGGCTTTTGTTGTCTTCTCGTGGGTTTTATGTTTCAACGTCTTACTCACGGTTTTCGGCGTTTCTTCGGGATCTAGCTCGTCCGAGTCCGATTCATGGATGGAAAAGCTTTCTTCTTCCTCCTGGAAACGCCCTTGTCCTGTCGGCGCCGACGCCATCTGCAGTCTTCTTGCTCTTCGGTCTCTTAATGTCTTCCTCGACCGAAACGCTCGACAGGCTTCACAGGTATCCTCCTTGTGCTCTGGTGACAGACACAAGTTACAGACCAGATGCTGATCTGTATATGGATACTTGTTATGGCATTTTGGGCAGAAGCGGAATGGGGTCCGTTCCATCAGCCTTGAAGAGACACGTGGCCGGGCCGACCAGGCCCCGACGGGGGGGGGGGTTCGAAAAAACCCCGAAGGGCCACCGGAGCTCTTCAAAAGTCAGTGTCGATCTGTAATAACTAACCCGATACCGAACGCAAACAATACCGACGATTTTTCCGAGATTTTAACTAACTTTCCGACCCGAAACACGGAGCGAAAAGGAACACGTCCGAACCCGATGGCGGAAAAAAAAACAATCTAAGATGGAGTCGACGCCCATGCGCAATGGAGCCGAAATGGGAGGAGTCCCTCGATCTCGTGACTCGAAAAGACTTCTTCGAAGAAAAACAACTTGTAACACTCCGAGCCCAACACCAGATGGCGGGATGTGCACAGCATGTGTATCTGCAGCTACACATGCCACCGAACATATATATACAGGCACTACCCCTGCACATTGATGTCAGTTTACCACAAAGCATGTCATGCCCTTTAGCACAAACAATCAGTAAATGATAAACTGTAACAGAGTGCAGAATCTAAAATGTGACCTTCTTAGCACCTAGACCCCCACTCTACAGAATGACGAGGAAAGCTTGGTGTGAGGAATCTGCGGTAAGGTAAGATTATCCACCTTGATGTGTAATCGAGGGTTAATAACTTGCTCTTCTAAATGATGATTGAAGAAGCTTTAAGGTGCAGATTTCTCCTCTTTTGAATAATTACCAAAGCAGTAACTTACAAAAGATGGATAGTCTGAGGAGAGGACTATACACCAGGAAATCCTGCAGGACAGAGCAGCCAAATGGCTCTCTCTGCAAACCTCTGAATCAAGGCAGCTATGCCTTTTGAAAGTGTGGAGGGATGCCCATGTATCATCCTGGCAGATGACCAGTACTTGAACAGCCTTGGCTAAGGTAATAGCAGTGGCCTTGGCTCTAGCGGAATCAGGCTGATGGCTCTCAGAAGGCTCCTTCAAGGCAAAGGCATAACACATTTTATGTGAAAAACAATCCATCTGGATAAAGTCTGTACCTTGACTGCCTTCCCCTTCTTTGCAGCAGAAAACCCCACTGAGATCATCATCCACTCATTGCTCCTTTAAAAGGGCTCTCTGGGGGTCAAACCAATAAAGCATTTCCTCCTCCTTGTAGGGATGTAATCGAGAGAAAAAGGCAGAGCGTAAGATAGGCTTTCCCACATGAAAGGTGACACCACTTTTAGTAGAAAGGATGCTTGTGTCCAAATTACAAACATGTCCAAATAGGTGGTATATGGTGGTTGTAATGCAAGTACCTGCAGTTCACTGATATGGCACACTAACGTAATCGCAATGAGGTAGGGTCCAATGTTTCAATGAACAGCTGTGCATAAGCGTGAAACTTGCACATAATAAAAAGTTTGAACAAAGTTAAGATCCCACTGTGGCATAACAAAAGGTGCAGGAGGAAACATAATACATGAAGCACTTTTAAAAAATGCATCACAACTGATCACCTAAACAGCAAGGGGTGTAGAATGGCCAAGAAGGCTGACAACTTTTAAGAGTGCCCTTAGCTGGGCTAAGGACAAGGCAAATAGAAGCAGATCAGAAAGTTAGTCTGCAACAAACTAGCCCAACAGTCCTCATACCAGGCCAAAAACTCTGGCCTACATCCACAGTAGATGGACTTAGAAGACACACTGGCGAGATGACATGCACCACCTCTACCAAGAAGTCAAAACCACACAACTGGTTTTGCTCAAGCTCCACTCTTAGAGGAGTAGGTTGTAGAAATTTGAATGAAGAAGTATCCCTGTTAGGGGACTGAATTCCTTCCAGAGAGATATACATAGTAAAGGGCAAATGCTCAGAGTACTGTACTCTCAGGATTATCTAAGCCCTGTCTCTCCTGACCTTCTTCAGAACACTAAGAAGAAACAGGAAAGTGGAGACAGGAATCCCAAAAAAGGCAGAATGTACCTCCCCACAGTAGAAACTCCACAGCACAAAAGGCACTGCAGTAATAGTTCTTGATTGTAGAGAAAAGATCTACCCAAGGCATGCCCCACTAAACAGACACCTTTAACTACTTCCAAGTGCCAACGAGTTATGGTTGGGTTAGATGATGTCTGCTGACCTCATTTGTACTGATGTTCAGTCGGCCACATCTCTTGCGGTCCAGCCAGCACCACATGTACAGTGTTTCCTGGCACAGCACTGTTGACCCCCACACCAACTGCTTGAATAATATAGCAGTTATTTTTGACATGAAGGAACAGGCCTGTCTTGCATAGAAGGCAGAAAGGCCTTGAGAGACCGCTGGATAGCAATCAGCTCCAGAAGGTTGACGTGGTGCCTCTACTCCAACAGAGACTAGAGGCCTCTGATCTCTACCTTGTCCAAGTAGCCTCCCCTAAGGAGAATGGTCTGCTGCACATCAGGTTGGAAACTAGTGAAGGTGCCAGGCCCCCTTGTCTCACACCTGCACTTGCTGAGCCCACTGAATGTGGTGGTTGCAGTGGAGAGCTCTAATGTGCCATTGCATGCAGCACCAGAAGGATACACATCGCTATGAGACCAAGAAGACTCAGAACCACCCCAGCTGAAAACCAGGCCTGATCCCGAAACATCAGGATCATATCCTGAATGTCCCAGACTCACAGGAGGGGTTGAAAAGATTTGAATGCCAAAATGTTCACAATTACCCCCAGTAAAGGGAATCTTCTGCACTGGCCAGCAGGGGTATTTCAGCTTGTCAATGGAGAACCCCAGAACGTAGCAAAATGGTCATGCACAAGTGGTCTGCGACTAACTGTAACAAAGCAGTCTTTTAACAGCCAGTTGTTGAGATATAGAGAGACATGCACTTGCAACCTGCCACATCCACCGCCGTCATGTTTATGAAGATACATGGGGGCCGAACTGAGCCCAAAGGGAAGTGGCAAACTCAAAGTGTTTCTTCCCCACAATGAATCTGAAGAAACAAATGTGGGATGTCAGGATGGGCCCATGGAAGCACCTATCATGCAAGTTCAAGGGCATTATCTAGTCCACAGGGGCTAAAGCATGGAGGACCAGAGCCAAGGTTAGTAGCTTGAATTTGTCCCTCCAAAGGAAATCGTTCATTAACTGAACATCAACAATCTGCCTGAGTTCACCATTATTTTTTAAAAGAACACCTGCTGCCCCTCTTTCTCAGAGACCCTCTTGATTGCCCCTTTATCCTGTAACAGATGAACTTTTCTGACAAGAATGTAGACTTTTCTATTATAGAATGTTCTACTGAAGTCTAGAATGATCTAGAAAGTCTAGAATGATCTACTGAAGTTTGAGCAAAAACAGAAGTAACTGGAGGGGGGTTGGTGCGCATCCAAGCCTTATGGCAAATAAGGGTCCATAGCATGGCCTATGCAGTCTGGGGTGTCCCGCCCAGGCAGCAATATCAATGTTACAGCGCATGCACCTTTACCACGCATAGCCTTAACAATGCATGTTTGACAATGGATATGCCTTTACAACGAATTAAGTTGTAAAGGCATGCATGGTAAGGGCATATGTGTGGTTGTAGTGGTTAGGGCATGTGTGTGGTAAAGGAGTGGAAAAGGCTATCAGCATCGTTAGAGGAAAAGGAAAGACCTTTCTGTTTCCTCTTTGCGACCTGCCTGTTTGGAGAGCTGCCTCGTTATGAGGAGAGTGAGGTAAGTGGAATGGAAGGGGCAGTTCTTGGGGCGGGGAGGTATAGGGGTGGTTAGTGTTGGAGCAGGGGGCAGTGTTAGGACTCCGGGCGGGGGGCGTTTATGTTTTTTAAAGGGTTGGGAGTCAAGGGGAGGGCGTCATGCTGGGATCAGGTTTTATGACTCAGGGCAGGGGGGGTTCGGCTTTAGGACTTCAGGGGCACTTTTAGGGTTCAGGGCTGGGGTCGCTATGTTTTTTTTTTTTAAATAGGCTGTGGCCGGGGGCGCAGAGGTCAGTTTTTTGTGTTTAGGGCATGGGCTAGGGAAAACCTTAGCCATGTATATGCATTTTCGATACATGGTTTTACAACAAAATGTGTTGTCAAATCACACGTGGACAATGCATATTCGTTGTTAGATATCCGTGACTAAGGTTATGCGGGGTAATGGCATTAGCAATGTAAAGCATACGTGGTAAAGGCATGCGTTCCAACGGAATGCTTTGTTCCGTCATACAACCCAGGCGGAGCAATGGTAGAGACATTTTAATTTACTTTGGTGGCCGAAAACTGGCTACAAGGCTCCTGGTGAACAGTGTTGAGCGAATGAGGATGGGTCATCCAAAGCAGGTCTATGGTGCCTACATGAGGAGTGGTGGAGGGGGGGACACTTACAAATGCGCCGAGCATGGCTTCACCCACACTGCAGTTACAGAGTCTTTCAGGCTTTCACTGAAGGGCAGTAAAACCTCTAAAAATGAAGAGCCAGGTTGCAAGATTTTAGTCGTATTAGCCTTAAAGGGCAGTTATATTTCTAAAACCTACACTGCCCTGCATACCGTCAAAGCAAGAGAAGCACTTTTCTCAGTGGGACACTAGAATGCGGAGTCTAATTCAGTTTCAGGCGAGGTATCAAGATCACCTGCATTCTGGAAGATAAAGTCCATCTTCAGTACAGTGATGAGGCAGATCATCAGTCCCTTTCTTATCGTCCTCGCCATCTGGGTCACTATGAATTTCCTGTATGTATGAGTCTGAGCCAACCAAGGTGCTCGAGGTATCAGCACCAGGGCAGAGGCACTGCCCACTGCCAGAGAACCGGGCTGTGTCAGTAAAGAGAGAAGGTTCGGTTGGTGCGGACACCAGAGGATCTGTGATACCCAAAGGCACTACAGGTGGAACCGGAATCATCCAGAAGAGTTGCAGCATTGTCACCTTGTAGACCTCTGTCTGTGTAGCCATTCATGGTGTGGGAAACGTGGGGCACACCAGCCCCAACTGCAGAATAGGGTCGAAATTGGATGACTGAGTTGGAGCCTTTGAGTGCTTATTGCTTCAACCCTCTCTCAAGTTGTTGCAACTGGGGAGAGGGTCTGGGGGAGGGCTCACATCTACACAACTTCTGTTTGTGCCACAGCTTGTCCTTGGAGCTTGTCTTACACTTACCAGAGAACGGGGACCTAAATCAGGATAGTGATTTAGTACAGGCTTGCAATTTGGAGGGCGACCAGCCCTGCTTCTCATGCTTAGTGATGTAAAGCCTCACCTACCACTCTTTGACGCCATTCAGATACATAAAAGAGCACTTGGTGTGCAAATTCAAATCATGCTTTGAGCCAAGAAATTAAAAGTAGACATGTGGGTCTGTGATCGACATCTGCTTCCTCTGGTGCAGCAAGTCTTGAAACCCACAGTTTTTGCAGGAAAGAACTCTCTAGTTCACATTAAGCAAAATTGATTTGGATTTTGGTAAAACACTGCCAAAAGTTTGTAGCAGTGGTCTGGATCCACGACAAAAAAAGAAAGGGAAGAAAGGAACATACATCAGCATGCATGGGTGGTATCTATGTATGCTCCGCGCCTCGATAGAGATGGGGCAAGGTCACCATGGAGTCTGATGACACCACCACTCTCTACACGGCAGAAACTGCTGGAAAAAGTGTCCAGATCTAATCTGGCTCTGTCGGGGGATTTGTGGTTACAAGTATCGTTCAGAAAGAACTAAAAAAAAAAATCCTACAAGTGCATCACCTTCTAAGAACTACTAAAGTTGCTGTATGAGAAGGCTGCTTAATTCATCAGCTTTAGTTTTCTACAGACTTGGCATACGTATTGCTGTTCACCAACTGTTGCTCGCCAGCATTCAATGGCAGATGGATGCCACAGCAGAACCCTGGATCGCAGCTCCCCTTGCAGAAGCTTATGGCTAGTCATGATCACAGGACTTAAAGATGTCAGGGAATGATGAACCACCATCAATGCCAACAAATGTATATTTCTTCTTCAGCAGTGACCACAATTCTTGGGCCTGAAGATAGTTCCTGCAAGCTCCCTACCAATATGCAATAAATCAGCCACCACGTTTGTTAATCTACATGACAGCAGAAGCATTTGCAATCTAATAGGTCTCACATTTGCTTGAGTTAGAGCTACTGGCGTTGTAAATTCATAACTGGACTTTTCTTGCCACATAAATTGGTCAACCCTCCCTCACAATTGTGCCTTTTCCTGCCACATCATTCCAGTGGCCCTGCATACAACTAAAGCACTTCCATTTAACTTCTTCCTCTATCTGCAGCCAAAAATGAAAATGTTGCCATTTAGCATTCTAATTTAAATCTGCCATGCTAATTCCAATACAATACCACTTTAATCACCGCACCATCAGAGTTGCTGGTTGGCGAACACAGTTCCCCCCCAAAAAGACACAAGACTGCCACGGGGGAGTAACGAGAGAAATAAGCTTGAAGGGTCATCCAAACATATCAAGTGTATTCAAACAGTAACAGTGCAGTAAGGATGTTAAGTTGGCCTGAATCATGGTCATAAATGCAATAAGGAGAGATTAATAAAACATACAATTATCATGTAAACCCAATAAAGACCTTTATCAGAAATAAACTTTTGACATTAGACTGTAATGCTCAGAACCGCCCATATAGGACAGCAGAATGAAAATAGCATTTGTCAGAAACATGGTCATGTAACCATATAGTCAGCCCTCAGAGGACAACCACAGGAAAGAAAATGTCAGAAAGTAATGCAGTCTAACCATATATTTAAGCCCCTCGAGGACGTATTGCATTACACATTTTTAAGGCTAACAGGCCTACTGCAATGAAATTACAAACAAGCCCCCTAAAACACAAACTACTCCCAACTGTAAAACAAAAGTTACAATCATGAGAGCGCTTAAAAAGGCACTGAATGGTGGGAGGGGTTATTTTGGGGTTCCCACTATCATAGTGTGGGGACCTAGCGATGATGCAGACTAAAAGAGCACATTGTCGTGAACGTTTTGGGGGTTGTCCCATTGTCCTAGAACCACCACTGATTTATGCGCAAAAATTGGTTCTAAAAGTAATGGCCTGCAAAGCATTATGGGGCGAGTTTCCAGAGTGCAGTGAATATGGTAGTATCAGCTCTCCCGCTGTGTCAAGAGAGCTGCTTTGAAGATTTGTTGGTTTTTTTTTCGTGTAAAGTGTTTATCAATTAAAAGTGTTTTTGTGAAAGCTATGGAATTTGAAGGGGGAGACAAAAGAAATTACTCTGATTAGGTAGCAGTGTGAACAATGTGACCAGCGCGTCAATACCGCCAATGGAGTCTGCGCTGTTCCCACTTTGAGCACCATGACCACCATGGAGCACGAAGGTGAGAGACAAAAGAAAAAAAATAGTCTGTCCACACTGAGGTATATCAGCAATCATGTAATAATAATAAGAGACAATTGTGTCTGATTGAGGGAGAGTGAGTCAGTGGACGTTCACAGCACTTCTCCTGAATTGAAACAGATATCTTGTGCATCTTGCTTTCTGCTTCTGAATATTCATTACATTGTGTTGGCTTTAGTGTTGACTTCTCATCATTGAGATGAAGACCCAGACTGTATAGCAGGTCCATCTGCAAATCCTTAAGTACTCATTGATTAGAAGCTCTGATACACCTCCTGATAGAAATGTAGACAATCTAAAGCGCATATACAGTCCAATCAAAGATGTCAGTGTGGGATGACAAAAAAAAACGGTCAGCTGGGCCTAACGAATTTTCTTCATGTGCAAAGGCATATCCATAACTGCTTCAGTAAAAAGGCTAAAGGGGCTCCAAATCAGATTCCCTATGAGAGAGGAAACATTTGATTTCTGTATTATAAAGTGACCGCTGCCTTTTTGGAAGAGAGTTGACAGGCATAAAATAAAGAATCAAAGCTAACAAAATATAGTTGAGTGCATATTTCTTTGCAGTGAGCTTGTGGCTGAAAATAACTATTGCAACCCTCCTTTTTATGATTTCAGTATCATAACTGATAGACATAGAATGGATAGTATTGGCAGACTACCCTTGTGCTGGTCCCATGAAAAGTCTACAACATGAGGATATGGAAGGTGACTTAACAGGTTTTTCTGTAAAATCTGGGTACTCATACCAGACAAATGACACCATCTAATTGGTAGCATCTTTATTACACTGCTGCATCCATGCCAACATTGAATATATGGTGGATCTGTGGATGGCAGGATCGCAGCAGTGCATGGGTAAACACCTGAAAACATTTTTGGATCCCTTCTGGAGATTTATCTACAAGAGGAATCTGGAGAGTGTATCCATTAATCTAACATATGTAGGACAAAAATGTGTTTGCCCCAGAAAGAACAAGCACTGGCAATGCCAATAGTTCTGGCTGTAAAGGAATACTGCATGGCAATGTGAAGATTTACAGGTAGACAGCATGGGAATAGATGTGTATCTGTGTTGAAGCAAAGAACTGTAGAATAATATTGGTGTAGGTTAAAAGGTCAGGTGACAGTTCCATTGTCAAGTCAGATCTAAAAATCCATGTAAGTTAAAGACTGCTCTCCTCTCACCTGTGCTGCTGGCCGAGAAAAACACCGAAAATGATCTAGTCATCTAGGACACTTTAATATCATTACAATGTTGTGTGTGCCCCTGAAAGTACAAGCTCGGTCAGCTGGATTAATAAACAAAATGATCACAGCTTCATGTATGGTCAAGCACTTTTTTGTTGAAGCACAAAACGTCTGTCCAAACAGAACATGTACTTCTGGCTCAAAGCACGTAGGCAGAACCAAATCCCCTCTCCTGGTGATTCTCACATCACTGTCTGGCGACAGCTCTGCTGTTAAGCCAGACTATAATGAAGGATACACATGATCAGTGATTATGATTGTTGTTTATTAAAGAAAAAAAAAAACAGATCTAACCAAGGACATTTTAAACTTGACAAAAAAACAAAACTAGACAGCCGAATACTTTCATGAAGCAATCCAAGTCCATTGTGCTTATTTCCAGAGCTTTTTAATAGACATATTCTTTTCACTATCCTTCTGCATCACCTGTGAGAGAGAAAACATATTTTGAAATTAGCAGTTTTGTGTGATGTGGTGTTTGACAGAAAGAATATATACACTATTACACAGCACAGAAAAATACATTAAAAAAAAAGTTTTGAAATTCTTTGGAGTGAAAACATTATGTAATGATCTCCTGTTTATTTACAGATGCATTGCAATATTCATCAGTGTCACTGTCTGAGATGATGTGAACACATTAGGCAGATTCACATAATTTTGGACCTATATGTGCACGACTTATCAATTCTTTAAAAAATGTATATACTTGGCTTTGGCTCCACCCAGGAGTATTACTTCCTAACCTCAGGCTACTGTTTGTTTGGGTTATCTTTCCATTGTCTACGGAATGCTTGTGTGGCATTGTAAGAGGGACTATTTTAATACTCAAATGTACACCGAATGATACTAATAATGAACATATTAAAAGTATTTATTTCAGACCTGCATTCCATACAGAAACCATGTTTGTTTTGTTTTCTTCCAGTTCAGGAGCATTTACTGTTTAAGGTAGGACTCTAATTGCAACCAGACCTATTGACTTGTATTTTGCTTGTTACATGCGCTGCTGCAAACATATCTAGCTGCAGATAAAACAGCATAGGTTTCCTCCTCAGCATGCAGTTCTCCTTCATTTACGGTGACCAACTACGTCTTTGCTGGTGATGGTCAACCTAGATTGTTGTAAGCTGGTTCATACAATTTTAATCTATTTTCACATATTTGAAGTAAAAGGACAAAATTCCCTGGAATCTTAAAATGCATCATGGTCCAAAAGAGGTGAAAGAGGACGTATTTTATTTTTAAGATTGGGGAAATATTAACCCTCTCTCTTAGTACACCTGTTCAACATCTTTCATCACAGTTCAGGCCAGAGTGATGCAGAGGCAGTAACTGCACTGTCTGGAGGGTGGGCTACAATGTTTTCATGACCTTACACAAGGAAGCATTTTGAACGTTAAGAGTGTCAGGGGACTGGAACTCGTGCCCTCATCTGTCCACCCATAAACAAAATAGAAAGAAAGAAAAGTTCTTACTTCTTGGAGCTAGGTATGTGTTGACTAAAGTCCACAATAACACCAAAGGACATCACTTGTGAAATACTGAAGCTGAGCTCTGGCATCTGTCCTTACATGAGGCATGCATTCTAAAAACTAAAGTGTAAAACTGAGACATTGTTAAACGAGTGTGCATTAACAGCACTGTTCAAACAAATGAGTAGAGGGTGCCATGTCAACCACGGGGAGCAGTCAAAGCTAATTAGTGTATAAAATACCCAATTACTGGGAACCTCCAAATTTACTCTGTCCTTTGCAAGTCTAGCCTAGTAAAAATGTCTTTAAATATAAATAGGCTTTCTATTTAGTAATCAACGGTTCATGTTTTGAACACGTTATACATCTCCATTAATTAAGAAAATATATCAATTTATTCTTCTTCTTGGATGGTGATGAACCATTGCTGAAACTTTTCACTAAATTCTAGCATGCTGTGAATATATTTAGAGCACAAATATAGTCATACGTACTGCATACTGAGTGTAGTATACTCCTCGACAATACTAATAATCAATGCTTATGAGAACTTGCCCTCTGGGTAGTTTCTAGGCATTTAACTGAACTTTTATAAGAAAGAAAAAAATAATTATTAACTGAAATCCCAGGGACACTGCAAGTGCAAGAAAGTACCCAAAACATAAACAGAGACAAGTGCAAGAAATTAATCTTGATAGTGAAATAGAATCTCTTTAATTTGAGAATAAGGTATGTGCTGAATTAGAAATCTTAGAATGTGGCCTACTTGTAATGGTGTAACCAAAGAAGTTAAAAAAGCATCTCTTGTACCCATATTATTTCTGCATTTCATGCCTTCAACATATGTGCTCGATTGTGAACATACATTTAGATCTATTTCTGTATATCCTTTTGCAGGAAATGAGTCCATGTACTACCACAAAAGTGGGGAGTACTGGCCATGACAGGCCAAAATTGTTCTGTATCTATACAACAAACGAATAATTATTTTACATTAACACTACCATTAGCTTCGTTTCAGAAGGCTGTGTATGGAATGTTATGTCCAAGGCAGCTCCTCAACTGCAGTAACAAAAATGACTTGCATAGGATTCACTTTTTTTAGTCAACGATTTTATTTATAACATTTCCAAAAATGGAATATTTTGGGATGCTTTATGTAATATTCAAATCTCTACTTAACATATGTTTTTTTAACTACACCCAAGTCTTAATTATCTATCTGAAACCTGTGATACAACTATGACAATACGTTGCCCTTTGGATACGCTTACTGTATTTGAGACCCTGTATTAGCGCCATATTTCTGATAGATACTTCTACCTGCAGATATCTCAACTAATGAATATTCCATTAGTGTCAGACAGGATCCAGAAAAACTTTAGCAGTACTCCTGTGTGCCGATTGGTTACATTGTGAGGCACTCCGTGGTGACGCCATTCCGCTCCAGAAGTGATGACAGGGCCACATATAAGTGCCACCTATGGGTGCCTTTCTTCGTGTCACCAGACAGATTCAGACCTACCCCTATTCTCTTCACAAGACTGTTTTTTCAATTTCTTCTTCAATACTAGAGTAAAAGGGAAATGTCACCACCTAAGAACTAACTTGACACTGACTAGACGAAGGGAAGTCTCATGCCCGAAGGCATTCCCTCAGCAGAGCATCATCACAATCGAAGTCTTTGGATAAGTAAAAAAAAAGAAAACATAAGTCTAAGTGGGACTCTGCCCCTTTCTGCCACTCTCGAACTCCAGAGACGGCACCAGGGTATCAAAGTGTATCCCGCTCTTGCTCCCAAAGCAGTTACTCTTCAGAGTCGATTCCTACCCTTCTCCTGAGGCAGCTTGAATTTACAGAGCCGTATGAGATGCTGCAGAAAACCAGAGACTTCTATGATGCCATGCTGTCTCTCTTTGGTATGCAACTGGCTCCCTCTCCCGTGCCTTTGGGCCCCGTGGAACTGCGAGGATGAGAGGACCTCTGCTTGGGATCCTGCAGCGAGTCTGCCCGCAGTGACAGTCGGATGCTCTAGACCAGTTGGGGGTCCTGCACCGACTATGGTTGTGAAGCAGACTTGGCGCTGCAACCCATGCCACACCATGCTTAATGATGAAGTGCTTCCTTTAGTGCTTTCCAACCCAGAGAAGGCACCGTTTCGAACAAGGCTGTGCCCTGATCCACCTGGGCCATAGCCCTTTGGCAATCCTTGTGACTCCAATACATTATCCCTACCTCCTAGAAGGGCCCAAGTCATTCATAATTTGTTTGGAACGGACTGAGGTTAATGATGCAGGGGATGAGTTGGCATCTCACTATACCGATGACAACTACTATTAGGATGTTGAACATGCTAGTGGAATGGACACTTTGCCAGACACTGGGCTGGTTTCTCCATCTGGGCCTACCACAGAGGACAGTGCCTGATTTGCAAAGGCGCTGCAAAAGTGGCTGATGCCCTTGACGTCCATTTGACCACTATGGAGGTGAAAACAAATGTTCTCACCGAGGTGCTTTAACCAGGGCAAACTGGAGCAGAACCTCTTCTGCCATTTAATGAAGTCCTCACACCACCGGTCTACAGGCAGATAGCACAATGTCATCGTCCAGCTCCGGGTGACCAAACCTTCCTGATGCAGACCTCAAGACCAGAAAGCTTGGTTGTACAGACACCCACAAGCCGAAGAAATCTCAATGCCTTTCCTACCACACCGCTGTACAGAGAATCTAAGCACACTGACACATCTGGCAAGCATGTTTGCTTCCACCAGCTTGACATTACACTCAGTTACCGCCTGTCGGGGTACTACACCACTTCCTTTGGGACTCCATTGTTCAGATCCTTTCTGTTGTGCTGGATAATATATGCTGCAGCCTTGGGCAAGATGGCAGCAATGCAGCTACGATTATGATTCGCTGTGGACTGGGCTCTGCAGATTCCACTGGTTGGGTAATAGGCAAGTTTGGCCCTGAGGGGAGACACCTGGATGAGATCAACTGCCTTCTCGGGGATGCCCAGCCCACTTTGACGAGCATGCCCTTTGATGGCTCTTGCAGTTTTGGTGAGAAGGTAGCTCTGGCCCTTGAGCACTTCAAGGACAGTCAGGCCACAGTGCATTCTGTGGGCCTGTGTGGCATGTCAAGCCACGCCAGCAGAGATGCCCTCTCAGTGGCTATGGTATGAGCTTTCAATAGCGGTAAGTACTCTTTGCAGCTGGACCATCAGACTCAGCAGTCATTTTGTGGCTGCGGTCCCCACAGGCAACATGGACGACAGAAGCAGCAGGCGGTCCTATCCACCGTCCCTCCAGTTCCTGCCATCGCTAAGACTTTTAGTGTGCCCTTCGAAGGCACAGAGCCACGCTGCCGGAGGCAGGATCTGACACTTTCCATCAGGGTAGCAGGCTATCACTTCGGACAAGTGGGTCCTGCAAATTGTTCAGTCACAAATTTTCACCACCATCACAATGATCGACGGACTCTCCCTCAAGTGGCAGAAAGTGTAGGCCCTTCTAGCAAAGTAGCCATTGAGAGGGCACTAGAATCAGAAGTAGGCACTGGCTGCTGCTTTTGCTGCTATCTGGTGCTGAAGGACATATTCAAGATGCTCACTCTCGCCCAGATCTTTTATACACTGAAGGCTGAATAGCAGGATGCTTATTCTTGAGACTGGAGCTGCAGGATGCTTATTCTCACATTGCCCATCCTGCAGACCCACAGTACTATATGCGGTTCATGGTCAGACAGCAATACTTTTAGTTTGCTGTGCTCCCCTTGGGCCTCACCAGTGCCTCTCAGGTGTTCATAAAAGTAATGGCAGTGGCTGCAGCACATTTTTGAAGGTCAGGGATTCCCGTCAATCCCTACTTCAATGACTGATTGCTGAAGGCAGGTTTGCCCGACAGTTGACAGGCACCTCTAAACAGCAAACCTCTTAACATCCTTGGGGTTCACTATCCACATTGCAAAGTCACAACTCCTTTGCAGATACTCCCCTTCATCTGAGCCATTCTGGGCATGGTGCAGTTTCGTGCCTCCCTCCCGGGAGCAGAGTCTAGGAAATTCAAGCTATGATCCTGATGTTTCGGTCTCTACTTCTGTGTCAGTGAGGATGACTCTGCTGCTGGGACCGATGGACTCCTGCATCCTGCTGGTCAAGCACGCTATATGGCATATGTGGGATCTGAAGTCCCAGTGGGCACAGCATCAAGGGGACCTCTCTGATCACATCCTGCGGATAAGACTGCAAAAGACCTGCAGTGATGGCTGTTGGATTATAATTGGGTCAGTGGCAGACCCCCTCTCCCTAACCAACCCAGAGCTGACAATGGTGTCTGATGCATCACTTCTGGTTTGGGGAGGCCATCTGAAACAGCTGGAGATCAGAGGAGTCCGGTCTCTGGTGCGGGCCTGGCTCCACATTAAATCTACAGGAGTTGATCCATCTGCTTGCCGTTGAAAGACTTCCTGCTATCCGTCAAAGGGAGGTTGGTATAGGTGTTCAAGGACAACACAACTGCCATGTTGTACTGCAACTAGCAGGGTTGGGTGGGGTTGTGGACTCTGTTAAAAGGCCTCAGGGGATTTTCCTGGTGGTACATCGACTGGCGGAATCTCCAGCGTAATCTCTTGCCTTCAACACCTAGCTGACCATGAATGGCAATTACACCTGGAGGTGGTGCAGAGTATCTTCCCTGAATGGGGAGAACCTTGGCGCGGTCTTTTTGCCACCACTGAAAACGTGCAATAGCAGCACATTTGTGGGTTTTAGTTTCCAACACTGCTCTCCCTCGGAGACGCATTCCGCCTAGGGTTTAGCTGGAAACTGCTACATGCCTTTCTGTGGCTACTTCTACTGCCCCTAGTTCTGAAGAAGATCAGGATCAAAGTCCTCCTAGTAAATCGCGCAAGAGGAGTATGGTATCCAGAATTCCTGGGTATGAGCATCTGTTCTCAGATCAGGGTGGTGCTTCGGAAGGATCTTTTGTCGCAGTAAAAGGCAATGGTTCTGTATCAAAGCCTGTGCCATCTCCATCTCCATCTCCATCTCCATCTCCATGACTAGTTGACTGACAGCCAGGCTAACCTCCACCAAATTGGTATATACCTGCTGTTGGGACAAGTTTGTAGCTTGGTGTGCTTCTTGGCAGATTGACCACTGCAAGCCAAGCTTTTTCAAAGGGTTGCTTTTTGTGCTCAGCAAGGACTTGCATTTGGCACAGTTAAAGGGTACTTATCAGCTCTTTCAGCTTTCCGGATCATCTCTTTGTTTGAATCACACGTCGTGATGGGTGTTTTTTTCTTCTTCAAGGTTTGGAATGAAAATGTCACTTACCCAGTGTACATCTGTTCGTGGCATCAGTCGCAGTAGATTCGCATGTTTTGCAATAGCTCGCCATCTGGTGTTGGGCCGGAGTGTTACAAGTTGTTTTTCTTCGAAGAAGTCTTTCGAGTCACGGGACCGAGTGACTCCTCCTTTTGTCTCCATTGCGCATGGGCGTCGACTCCATCTTCGATTGTTTTTCCCCGCAGAGGGTGAGGTAGGAGTTGAATTGTAGTAATAGTGCCCATGCAATGGAGTGACTAAGTATGCACCTATTTAAGGTTGAGATGATACATATACAAATAGTTGAAGGTAACTTCCAAACTGCTACAGGCTCCCGGGGAGGCGGGTGGGCACATGCGAATCTACTGCGACTGATGCCACGAACAGATGTACACTGGGTAAGTGACATTTTCAGTTCGATGGCATCTGTCGCTGTAGATACGCATGTTTTGCATAGACTAGTAAGCAGTTATCTCCCCAAAAGCGGTGGATCAGCCTGTAGGAGTGGAAGTAGTCTGAAATAATGTTCTTAATACGGCTTGACCTACTGTGGCTTGTTGTGCGGATAACACGTCTACACAGTAGTGCTTGGTGAATGTGTGAGGCGTAGAGCATGTGGCTGCCTTACATATTTCTTGCATTGGGATGTTTCCTAGAATGGCCATGGTAGCACCTTTCTTTCTGGTTGAGTGTGCCCTTGGTGTAATGGGCAGCTGTCGTTTAGCTTTAAGGTAGCAGATTTGGATGCATTTAACTATCCATCTGGCTATACCTTGTTTTGATATTGGGTTTCCTGCATGAGGTTTTTGAAATGCAATAAATAGTTGTTTAGTCTTTCTGATGTTCTTTGTTCTGTCAATGTAATACATCAATGCTCTTTTGACATCTAATGTATGTAGTGCCCTTTCAGCTACGGTATCTGGCTGTGGAAAGAACACTGGAAGTTCCACTGTTTGATTTAGATGGAACGGTGAAATAACCTTTGGCAAAAATTTAGGATTGGTCCTTAGGACGACCTTATTCTTGTGTAGTTGTATAAAAGGTTCCTGTATTGTAAACGCCTGAATCTCGCTTACTCTTCTTAGGGAAGTAATGGCGATGAGAAATGCCACCTTCCAGGTTAGGAACTGTATTTCGCAGGAGTGCATGGGTTCAAAAGGTGGACCCATAAGTCTAGTTAGGACAACATTTAGGTTCCATGAAGGAACAGGTGGTGTTCTTGGTGGTATAATTCTCCTAAGGCCCTCCATGAATGCTTTAATGACTGGTATCTTATATAGGGAAGTTGAATAGGTAGTCTGCAGGTATGCAGATATTGCTGCAAGGTGTATTTTAATGGAAGAGAAAGCCAGGTTAGATTTTTGTAAGTGAAGCAAGTAACCCACTACATGTTCTGGAGTTGTGTGTAATGGTTGTATTTGATTAATATGGCAGTAGCAAACAAACCTCTTCCATTTACTTGCATAGCAGTGCCTGGTGGATGGCCTTCTGGCTTGTTTTATGACTTCCATACATTCTTGGGTAAGTTGTAAGTGCCCGAATTCTAGGATTTCAGGAGCCAGATTGCTAGATTCAGCGATGCTGGATCTGGGTGTCTGATCTTTTGGTTGTGTTGTGTCAACAGATCTGGCCTGTTGGGCAATTTGATGCAGGGTACTACTGATAGGTCTAGCAGCGTTGTGTACCAAGGTTGTCTTGCCCAAGTTGGTGCTATTAATATGAGTTTGAGTTTGTTTTGACTGAGTTTGTTTACCAGGTAAGGAAGGAGAGGGAGAGGAGGAAAAGCGTAAGCAAATAGCCCTGACCAGTTCATCCATAGGGCATTGCCTTGGGACTGTTTGTGTGGGTATCTGGATGCGAAGTTTTGGCATTTTGCGTTCTCCTTTGTCGCAAACAAGTCTATCTGAGGTGTTCCCCAGAGTTTGAAATAAGTGTTCAGAATTTGGGGGTGAATTTCCCATTCGTGGACCTGTTGGTGATCTCGAGAGAGATTGTCTGCGAGTTGATTTTGGATCCCTGGTATAAATTGTGCTATTAGGCGAATTTGGTTGTGAATTGCCCAACACCAAATCTTTTGTGCTAGCAGGCTTAACTGCGTGGAGTGCGTCCCCCCTTGCTTGCTTAGATAATACATTGTTGTCATGTTGTCTGTTTTGACGAGAATGTATTTGTGAACTATTATTGGTTGGAAAGCTTTTAGTGCTTGAAAAACTGCTAGAAGTTCTAGGTGATTTATATGCACTTTTGTTTGATGTACGTTCCATTGTCCTTGTATGCTGTGTTGATCGAGGTGTGCTCCCCACCCTGTCATGGAAGCATCTGTTGTTATTACGTATTGTGGCACTGGGTCTTGGAAAGGCCGCCCTTTGTTTAAATTTATGTTGTTCCACCACAGAAGCGAGAGGTAAGTTTGGCGGTCTATTAACACCAGATCTAGAAGATGACCCTGTGCTTGAGACCACTGTGATGCTAGGCACTGTTGTAAGGGCCTCATGTGCAGTCTTGCGTTTGGGACAATGGCTATGCATGAAGACATCATGCCTAGGAGTTGTATGTAGGAAGTTGGCTCTGTATGTGCTATTTCAAAGTAAGGAATAGCATGCACAGAGTCCAAGGGTTCCCCTTAGAGGTAAAATAGTGGTAAAAAATAGATAATACTAATGCTCTATTTTGTGGTAGTGTGGTCGAGCAGTAGGCTTATCCAAGGAGTAGTGTTAAGCATTTGTTGTACATACACATAGACAATAAATGAGGTACACACACTCAGAGACAAATCCAGCCAATAGGTTTTTATATAGAAAAATATATTTTCTTAGTTTATTTTAAGAACCACAGGTTCAAGTTCTACATGTAATAGCTCATTCGAAAGGTATTGCAGGTAAGTACTTTAGGAACTTCAAATCATCAAAATTGCATGTATACTTTTCAAGTTATTGACAAATAGCTGTTTTAAAAGTGGACACTTAGTGCAATTTTCACAGTTCCTAGGGGAGGTAAGTATTTGTTAGTTTTACCAGGTAAGTAAGACACTTACAGGGTTCAGTTCTTGGTCCAAGATAGCCCACCGTTGGGGGTTCAGAGCAACCCCAAAGTCACCACACCAGCAGCTCAGGGCCGGTCAGGTGCAGAGTTCAAAGTGGTGCCCAAAACACATAGGCTAGAATGGAGAGAAGGGGGTGCCCCGGTTCCGGTCTGCTTGCAGGTAAGTACCCGCGTCTTCGGAGGGCAGACCAGGGGGGTTTTGTAGGGCACCGGGGGGGACACAAGTCCACACAGAAATTTCACCCTCAGCAGCGCGGGGGCGGCCGGGTGCAGTGTAGAAACAAGCGTCGGGTTTGTAATGGAAGTCAATGGGAGATCTAGGGATCTCTTCAGCGCTGCAGGCAGGCAAGGGGGGGGTTCCTCGGGGAAACCTCCACTTGGGCAAGGGAGAGGGACTCCTGGGGGTCACTCCTCCAGTGAAAGTCCGGTCCTTCAGGTCCTGGGGGCTGCGGGTGCAGGGTCTCTCCCAGGTGTCGGGACTTTGGTTTCAAAGAGTCGCGGTCAGGGGAAGCCTCGGGATTCCCTCTGCAGGCGGCGCTGTGGGGGCTCAGGGGGGACAGGTTTTGGTACTCACAGTATCAGAGTAGTCCTGGGGTCCCTCCTGAGGTGTTGGATCGCCACCAGCCGAGTCGGGGTCGCCGGGTGCAGTGTTGCAAGTCTCACGCTTCTTGCGGGGAGCTTGCAGGGATCTTTAAAGTTGCTGGAAACAAAGTTGCAGCTTTTCTTGGAGCAGGTCCGCTGTCCTCGGGAGTTTCTTGTCTTTTCGAAGCAGGGGCAGTCCTCAGAGGATGTCGAGGTCGCTGGTCCCTTCGGAAGGCGTCGCTGGAGCAGGATCTTTGGAAGGCAGGAGACAGGCCGGTGAGTTTCTGGAGCCAAGGCAGTTGTCGTCTTCTGGTCTTCCGCTGCAGGGGTTTTCAGCTGGGCAGTCCTTCTTCTTGTTGCAGGAATCTACTTTTCTAGGGTTCAGGGTAGCCCTTAAATACTAAATTTAAGGGCGTGTTTAGGTCTGGGGGGTTAGTAGCCAATGGCTACTAGCCCTGAGGGTGGGTACACCCTCTTTGTGCCTCCTCCCAAGGGGAGGGGGTCACAATCCTAACCCTATTGGGGGAATCCTCCATCTGCAAGATGGAGGATTTCTAAAAGTTAGAGTCACCTCAGCTCAGGACACCTTAGGGGCTGTCCTGACTGGCCAGTGACTCCTCCTTGTTATTCTCATTATTTTCTCCGGCCTTGCCGCCAAAAAGTGGGGCCTGGCCGGAGGGGGCGGGCAACTCCACTAGCTGGAGTGTCCTGCTGGGTTGTCACAAAGGAGGTGAGCCTTTGAGGCTCACCGCCAGGTGTGACAATTCCTGCCTGGGAGAGGTGTTAGCATCTCCACCCAGTGCAGGCTTTGTTACTGG
This sequence comes from Pleurodeles waltl, assembly GCF_031143425.1. Taxonomy (NCBI): domain Eukaryota; kingdom Metazoa; phylum Chordata; class Amphibia; order Caudata; family Salamandridae; genus Pleurodeles; species Pleurodeles waltl. Next base: position 278,981,427 of record NC_090445.1, read on the forward strand.
CCTCAGAGTGACAAAGGCACTCTCCCCATGGGGCCAGCAACATGTCTCGGTTTGTGGCAGGCTGCTAAAACTAGTCAGCCTACACAGATAGTCGGTTAAGTTTCAGGGGGCACCTCTAAGGTGCCCTCTGTGGTGTATTTTACAATAAAATGTACACTGGCATCAGTGTGCATTTATTGTGCTGAGAAGTTTGATACCAAACTTCCCAGTTTTCAGTGTAGCCATTATGGTGCTGTGGAGTTCGTGTTTGACAGACTCCCAGACCATATACTCTTATGGCTACCCTGCACTTACAATGTCTAAGGTTTTGTTTAGACACTGTAGGGGTACCATGCTCATGCACTGGTACCCTCACCTATGGTATAGTGCACCCTGCCTTAGGGCTGTAAGGCCTGCTAGAGGGGTGTCTTACCTATACTGCATAGGCAGTGAGAGGCTGGCATGGCACCCTGAGGGGAGTGCCATGTCGACTTACTCGTTTTGTCCTCACTAGCACACACAAGCTGGTAAGCAGTGTGTCTGTGCTGAGTGAGAGGTCTCCAGGGTGGCATAAGACATGCTGCAGCCCTTAGAGACCTTCCTTGGCATCAGGGCCCTTGGTACTAGAAGTACCAGTTACAAGGGACTTATCTGGATGCCAGGGTCTGCCAATTGTGGATACAAAAGTACAGGTTAGGGAAAGAACACTGGTGCTGGGGCCTGGTTAGCAGGCCTCAGCACACTTTCAATTGTAAACATAGCATCAGCAAAGGCAAAAAGTCAGGGGGCAACCATGCCAAGGAGGCATTTCCTTACACAACCCCCCCCCCCAAACGAAAGAGGATGAGACTAACCTTTCCCAAGAGAGTCTTCATTTTCTAAGTGGAAGAACCTGGAAAGGCCATCTGCATTGGCATGGGCAGTCCCAGGTCTGTGTTCCACTATAAAGTCCATTCCCTGTAGGGAGATGGACCACCTCAACAGTTTAGGATTTTCACCTTTCATTTGCATCAGCCATTTGAGAGGTCTGTGGTCAGTTTGAACTAGGAAGTGAGTCCCAAAGAGGTATGGTCTCAGCTTCTTCAGGGACCAGACCACAGCAAAGGCCTCCCTCTCAATGGCACTCCAACGCTGCTCCCTGGGGAGTAACCTCCTGCTAATGAAAGCAACAGGCTGGTCAAGGCCATCATCATTTGTTTGGGACAAAACTGCCCCTATCCCATGTTCAGAGGCATCAGTCTGCACAATGAACTGCTTAGAATAATCTGGAGCTTTGAGAACTGGTGCTGAGCACATTGCCTGTTTCAGGGTGTCAAAGGCCTGTTGGCAGTCCACAGTCCAGTTTACTTTCTTGGGCATTTTCTTGGAGGTGAGTTCAGTGAGGGCTGTCACAATGGATCCATATCCCTTCACAAACCTCCTGTAATACCCAGTCAAGCCAAGGAATGCCCTGACTTGAGTCTGGGTTTTTGGAGCTACCCAGTCCAGAATAGTCTGGATCTTGGGTTGGAGTGGCTGAACTTGGCCTCCACCTACAAGGTGTCCCAAGTAAACCACAGTTCCCTGCCCTATCTGGCATTTGGATGCCTTGATAGAGAGGCCTGCAGATTGCAGAGCCTTCAAAACCTTCCTCAGGTGGACCAGGTGATCCTGCCAGGTGGAGCTAAAGACAGCAATATCATCAAGATAAGCTGTGCTAAAGGACTCCAAGCCAGCAAGGACTTGATTCACCAACCTTTGGAAGGTGGCAGGGGCATTCTTTAAACCAAAGGGCATAACAGTAAACTGATAATGCCCATCAGGTGTGGAGAATGCTGTCTTTTCTTTTGCTCCAGGTGCCATTTTTATTTGCCATTACCCTGCTGTCAAGTCAAAGGTACTTAGAAATTTGGCAGCACCTAATTTATCAATGAGCTCATCAGCTCTTGGAATTGGATGGGCATCTGTCTTGGTGACAGAATTGAGCCCTCTGTAGTCCACACAAAACCTCATCTCTTTCTTTCCATCTTTGGTGTGAGGTTTGGGGACTAAGACCACTGGGCTAGCCCAGGGGCTGTCAGAGCGCTCAATGACTCCCAATTCCAGCATCTTGTGGACTTCCACCTTGATGCTTTCTTTAACATGGTCAGATTGTCTAAAGATTTTGTTCTTGACAGGCATGCTGTCTCCTGTGTCCACATCATGGGTACACAGGTGTGTCTGACCAGGGGTTAAGGAGAAGAGTTCAGGAAACTGTTGTAGGACTCTCCTACAATCAGCTTGCTGTTGGCCAGAGAGGGTGTCTGAGTAGATCACTCCATCTACTGTACCATCTTTTGGGTCTGATGACAGAAGATCAGGGAGAGGTTCACTCTCTGCCTCCTGATCCTCATCTGTTACCATCAACAGATTGACATCAGCCCTGTCGTGGAAGAGCTTAAGGCGGTTTACATGGATCACCCTTTTGGGGCTCCTGCTTGTGCCCAGGTCCACCAAGTAGGTGACCTGACTCTTCCTCTCTAGTACTGGGTAAGGGCCACTCCATTTGTCCTGGAGTGCCCTGGGAGCCACAGGCTCCAGAACCCAGACCTTCTGCCCTGGTTGGAACTCAACCAGTGCAGCCTTTTGGTCATACCAAAACTTCTGGAGCTGTTGGCTGGCCTCAAGGTTTTTGGTTGCCTTTTCCATGTACTCTGCCATTCTAGAGCGAAGGCCAAGTACATAGTCCACTATGTCCTGTTTAGGCTCATGGAGAGGTCTCTCCCAGCCTTCTTTAACAAGGGCAAGTGGTCCCCTTACAGGATGACCAAACAGAAGTTCAAGGGGTGAGAACCCTACTCCCTTCTGTGGTACCTCCCTGTAAGCGAAAAGCAGACATGGCAGGAGGACATCCCATCTCCTTTTGAGTTTTTCTGGGAGCCCCATGATCATGCCCTTTAATGTCTTGTTGAATCTCTCAACCAAGCCATTAGTTTGTGGATGGTATGGTGTAGTGAATTTATAAGTCACTCCACACTCATTCCACATGTGCTTTAGGTATGCTGACATGAAGTTGGTACCTCGGTCAGACACCACCTCCTTAGGGAAACCCACTCTGGTAAAGATACCAATGAGGGCCTTGGCTACTGCAGGGGCAGTAGTTGACCTAAGGGGAATAGCTTCAGGATACCTGGTAGCATGATCCACTACTACCAGGATATACATATTTCCTGAGGCTGTGGGAGGTTCCAGTGGACCAACTATGTCCACACCCACTCTTTCAAAGGGCACCCCCACCACTGGAAGTGGAATGAGGGGGGCCTTTGGATGCCCACCTGTCTTACCACTGGCTTGACAGGTGGGGCAGGAGAGGCAAAACTCCTTAACCATGCTGGACATATTGGGCCAGTAGAAGTGGTTGACTAACCTCTCCCACGTCTTGGTTTGTCCCAAATGTCCAGCAAGGGGAATGTCATGGGCCAATGTTAGGATGAACTCTCTGAACAGCTGAGGCACTACCACTCTCCTAGTGGCACCAGGTTTGGGGTCTCTGGCCTCAGTGTACAGGAGCCCATCTTCCCAATAGACCCTATGTGTTCCATTTTTCTTGCCTTTGGACTCTTCAGCAGCTTGCTGCCTAAGGCCTTCAAGAGAGGGACAGGTTTCTTGTCCCTTACACAGCTCTTCCCTTGAGGGTCCCCCTGGGCCTAAGAGCTCAACCTGATAAGGTTCAAGCTCCAAAGGCTCAGTTCCCTCAGAGGGCAGAACTTCTTCCTGAGAAGAGAGGTTCCCTTTCTTTTGCTGTGTTGCAGTTGGTTTCCCAACTGACTTTCCTGTTCTCTTGGTAGGCTGGGCCATTTTTCCAGACTCCAGCTCTACTTTTTCACCCTGTGCCTTGCATTGTGCTCTTGTTTTCACACACACCAGTTCAGGGATACCCAGCATTGCTGCATGGGTTTTTAGCTCTACCTCAGCCCATGCTGAGGACTCCAGGTCATTTCCAAGCAGACAGTCCACTGGGATATTTGAGGAGACCACCACCTGTTTCAGGTCATTGACCCCTCCCCATTCTAAAGTAACCATTGCCATGGGATGTACTTTTCTCTGATTGTCAGCGTTGGTGACTGTGTAAGTTTTTCCAGTCAGGTATTGGCCAGGGGAAACCAGTTTCTCTGTCACCATGGTGACACTGGCACCTGTATCCCTCAGGCCCTCTATTCTAGTCCCATTAATTAAGAGTTGCTGTCTGTACTTTTGCATGTTAGGCGGCCAGACAGCTAGTGTGGCTAAATCCACCCCACCCTCAGAAACTAGAGTAGCTTCAGTGTGAACCCTGATTTGCTCTGGGCACACTGTTGATCCCACTTGGAGACTAGCCATACCAGTGTTACCTGGATGGGAGTTTGGAGTGGAACCTTTCTTGGGACAGGCCTTGTCTCCAGTTTGGTGTCCATGCTGTTTACAGCTATGACACCAGGCCTTTTTGGGATCAAAGTTTTTACCCTTGTACCCATTGTTTTGTGAAGAGGCTCTGGGCCCACCCTCCTGTGCAGGTTTTTGGGGGCCTGTAGAAGACTCTTTACTATTTTTAGTTTTGGTTGTCTCATCACCCTTCTGCTGGGGAGTCTTTGTGACCCCTTTCTTTTGGTCACCCCCTGTTGAAGTCTTGGACACCCTTGTCTTGACCCAATGGTCCGCCTTCTTTCCCAATTCTTGGGGAGAAATTGGTCCTAGGTCTACCAGATGCTGATGCAGTTTATCATTGAAACAATTACTTAACAGGTGTTCTTTCACAAATAAATTGTACAGCCCATCATAATTACTTACACCACTGCCTTGAATCCAACCATCTAGTGTTTTCACTGAGTAGTCAACAAAGTCAACCCAGGTCTGGCTCGAGGATTTTTGAGCCCCCCTGAACCTAATCCTGTACTCCTCAGTGGAGAATCCAAAGCCCTCAATCAGGGTACCCTTCATGAGGTCATAAGATTCTGCATCTTGTCCAGAGAGTGTGAGGAGTCTATCCCTACACTTTCCTGTGAACATTTCCCAAAGGAGAGCACCCCAGTGAGATCTGTTCACTTTTCTGGTTACACAAGCCCTCTCAAAAGCTGTGAACCATTTGGTGATGTCATCACCATCTTCATATTTAGTTACAATCCCTTTGGGGATTTTCAACATGTCAGGAGAATCTCTGACCCTATTTATGTTGCTGCCACCATTGATGGGTCCTAGGCCCATCTCTTGTCTTTCCCTCTCTATGGCTAGGATCTGTCTTTCCAAAGCCAATCTTTTGGCCATCCTGGCTAACTGGATGTCCTCTTCACTGGAGTTATCCTCAGTGATTTCAGAGTTGTTGGTCCCTCCTGTGAGGGAACCAGCATCTCTGACTATTATTTGTGGAGTCAGGGCTTGAGAAGCCCTGCTCTCCCTAAGTAGGACTGGAGGGGGGGAATTTCCCTCCAAGTCACTATCTTCATCCTCTGAGTTGCCATCCTCAGAGGGGTTGGCCTTTTCAAACTCTGCCAAAAGCTCCTGGAGCTGTACTTTGGTAGGTTTGGGGCCCATTGCTATTTTCTTTAGTTTACAGAGTGACCTTACCTCTCTCATCTGTAGATGGAGGTAAGGTGTGGTGTCGAGTTCCACCACATTCACATCTGTGCTAGACATTATGCTTCTAAAAGTTGGAATACTTTTTAAGAAACTAAAACTGGTTCTAGAATCTAATTCAAACTTTTAACAAACTTTTAAACTCTAAAAGAAATGCTAAACAGGATCTAACACAAGGCCCTAGCAGGTCTTTTAAGAATTTAGAAAACTTTTCAAATTGCAAAAATCAATTTCTAATGACAATTTTGGAATTTGTCGTGTGATCAGGTATTGGCTGAGTAGTCCAGCAAATGCAAAGTCTTGTACCCCACCGCTGATCCACCAATGTAGGAAGTTGGCTCTGTATGTGCTATTTCAAAGTAAGGAATAGCATGCACAGAGTCCAAGGGTTCCCCTTAGAGGTAAAATAGTGGTAAAAAATAGATAATACTAATGCTCTATTTTGTGGTAGTGTGGTCGAGCAGTAGGCTTATCCAAGGAGTAGTGTTAAGCATTTGTTGTACATACACATAGACAATAAATGAGGTACACACACTCAGAGACAAATCCAGCCAATAGGTTTTTATATAGAAAAATATCTTTTCTTAGTTTATTTTAAGAACCACAGGTTCAAGTTCTACATGTAATAGCTCATTCGAAAGGTATTGCAGGTAAGTACTTTAGGAACTTCAAATCATCAAAATTGCATGTATACTTTTCAAGTTATTGACAAATAGCTGTTTTAAAAGTGGACACTTAGTGCAATTTTCACAGTTCCTAGGGGAGGTAAGTATTTGTTAGTTTTACCAGGTAAGTAAGACACTTACAGGGTTCAGTTCTTGGTCCAAGATAGCCCACCGTTGGGGGTTCAGAGCAACCCCAAAGTCACCACACCAGCAGCTCAGGGCCGGTCAGGTGCAGAGTTCAAAGTGGTGCCCAAAACACATAGGCTAGAATGGAGAGAAGGGGGTGCCCCGGTTCCGGTCTGCTTGCAGGTAAGTACCCGCGTCTTCGGAGGGCAGACCAGGGGGGTTTTGTAGGGCACCGGGGGGGACACAAGTCCACACAGAAATTTCACCCTCAGCAGCGCGGGGGCGGCCGGGTGCAGTGTAGAAACAAGCGTCGGGTTTGTAATGGAAGTCAATGGGAGATCTAGGGATCTCTTCAGCGCTGCAGGCAGGCAAGGGGGGGGTTCCTCGGGGAAACCTCCACTTGGGCAAGGGAGAGGGACTCCTGGGGGTCACTCCTCCAGTGAAAGTCCGGTCCTTCAGGTCCTGGGGGCTGCGGGTGCAGGGTCTCTCCCAGGTGTCGGGACTTTGGTTTCAAAGAGTCGCGGTCAGGGGAAGCCTCGGGATTCCCTCTGCAGGCGGCGCTGTGGGGGCTCAGGGGGGACAGGTTTTGGTACTCACAGTATCAGAGTAGTCCTGGGGTCCCTCCTGAGGTGTTGGATCGCCACCAGCCGAGTCGGGGTCGCCGGGTGCAGTGTTGCAAGTCTCACGCTTCTTGCGGGGAGCTTGCAGGGATCTTTAAAGTTGCTGGAAACAAAGTTGCAGCTTTTCTTGGAGCAGGTCCGCTGTCCTCGGGAGTTTCTTGTCTTTTCGAAGCAGGGGCAGTCCTCAGAGGATGTCGAGGTCGCTGGTCCCTTCGGAAGGCGTCGCTGGAGCAGGATCTTTGGAAGGCAGGAGACAGGCCGGTGAGTTTCTGGAGCCAAGGCAGTTGTCGTCTTCTGGTCTTCCGCTGCAGGGGTTTTCAGCTGGGCAGTCCTTCTTCTTGTTGCAGGAATCTACTTTTCTAGGGTTCAGGGTAGCCCTTAAATACTAAATTTAAGGGCGTGTTTAGGTCTGGGGGGTTAGTAGCCAATGGCTACTAGCCCTGAGGGTGGGTACACCCTCTTTGTGCCTCCTCCCAAGGGGAGGGGGTCACAATCCTAACCCTATTGGGGGAATCCTCCATCTGCAAGATGGAGGATTTCTAAAAGTTAGAGTCACCTCAGCTCAGGACACCTTAGGGGCTGTCCTGACTGGCCAGTGACTCCTCCTTGTTATTCTCATTATTTTCTCCGGCCTTGCCGCCAAAAAGTGGGGCCTGGCCGGAGGGGGCGGGCAACTCCACTAGCTGGAGTGTCCTGCTGGGTTGTCACAAAGGAGGTGAGCCTTTGAGGCTCACCGCCAGGTGTGACAATTCCTGCCTGGGAGAGGTGTTAGCATCTCCACCCAGTGCAGGCTTTGTTACTGGCCTCAGAGTGACAAAGGCACTCTCCCCATGGGGCCAGCAACATGTCTCGGTTTGTGGCAGGCTGCTAAAACTAGTCAGCCTACACAGATAGTCGGTTAAGTTTCAGGGGGCACCTCTAAGGTGCCCTCTGTGGTGTATTTTACAATAAAATGTACACTGGCATCAGTGTGCATTTATTGTGCTGAGAAGTTTGATACCAAACTTCCCAGTTTTCAGTGTAGCCATTATGGTGCTGTGGAGTTCGTGTTTGACAGACTCCCAGACCATATACTCTTATGGCTACCCTGCACTTACAATGTCTAAGGTTTTGTTTAGACACTGTAGGGGTACCATGCTCATGCACTGGTACCCTCACCTATGGTATAGTGCACCCTGCCTTAGGGCTGTAAGGCCTGCTAGAGGGGTGTCTTACCTATACTGCATAGGCAGTGAGAGGCTGGCATGGCACCCTGAGGGGAGTGCCATGTCGACTTACTCGTTTTGTCCTCACTAGCACACACAAGCTGGTAAGCAGTGTGTCTGTGCTGAGTGAGAGGTCTCCAGGGTGGCATAAGACATGCTGCAGCCCTTAGAGACCTTCCTTGGCATCAGGGCCCTTGGTACTAGAAGTACCAGTTACAAGGGACTTATCTGGATGCCAGGGTCTGCCAATTGTGGATACAAAAGTACAGGTTAGGGAAAGAACACTGGTGCTGGGGCCTGGTTAGCAGGCCTCAGCACACTTTCAATTGTAAACATAGCATCAGCAAAGGCAAAAAGTCAGGGGGCAACCATGCCAAGGAGGCATTTCCTTACATTGTAGTACCATCTTTGCTTGTATCCTTTGTGTTGGATACATGCGTTGTATGATGGTGTTGAAATTTTGAATTCTTTGTGGACTTGGAGTGGCTACTCCTTTTGATGTGTCTATTATGGCTCCTAGGTATTGTTGTACCTTGCGCGGCAGAATTTGGGATTTTGTGAAGTTGACGGTGAACCCTAGTTTGAAGAGGGTTTGTATGATATGATTTGTGTGATTTGAGCACTCTATTAACGAATGGGCCTTGATTAGCCAGTCGTCTAGATATGGGAACACATGTATTTGCTGCCTTCTTATGTGTGCAGCGACTACCGCTAGACATTTGGTAAAGACTCTTGGTGCGGTTGTTAATCCGAAAGGCAGTACCTTGAATTGGTAATGTATTCCCTTGAATACAAACCTTAGGTATTTCCTGTGCGATGGGTGTATTGGTATATGGAAATAAGCATCCTTGAGGTCTAAAGTTGCCATGTAGTCGTGTAGTTTTAGCAATGGCAATACTTCTTGTAGTGTGACCATGTGAAAGTGGTCTGATTTGATGAAAGTGTTCACTACTCTGAGGTCTAGGATTGGTCTCAGCGTTTTGTCCTTCTTTGGTATCAGAAAGTACAGTGAGTAAACTCCTGTGTTTATTTGTGTGTTTGGCACTAATTCGATTGCATTCTTTTGCAATAGTGCCTGTACTTCTATCTCCAGGAGATTGGAATGATGTTTTGTCAAATTTTGTGCTTTTGGTGGTATGTTTGGAGGGAATTGTAGAAATTCTATGCAATAACCATGTTGGATAATTGCTAGAACCCAAGTGTCTGTAGTGATTTCCTCCCATGCTTTGTAATAATGACTTATTCTTCCCCCCATTGGTGTTGTGTGGAGGGGGTGAGTGACATGTGAGTCACTGTTTAGTAGTAGGGGTTTTGGGGCTCTGAAATCTTCCTCTATTCCTAGGGAATTGCCCTCCTCTATATTGTCCCCGAAAACCTCCTCTATACTGTCCCTGGTAACTGGACGGTGTTGCTTGTGAGGTGCTGGCTTGTGTGCTCTGACCCCGAAACTCCCCTCTAAAGGGTGTTTTACGGAATGTGCTGTAATTCCCTCTGCTCTGCGGGGAGTAGAGTGCGCCCATGGCTTTGGCAGTGTCCGTGTCTTTGAGTTTCTCAATCGCTGTGTCCACTTCTGGACCGAACAGTTCTTTTTCGTTAAAAGGCATATTGAGAACTGCCTGTTGAATCTCTGGTTTAAATCCAGACGTTCGGAGCCATGCATGCCTTCTGATAGTTACAGATGTATTAATTGTCCGTGCAGCTGTATCTGCAGCGTCCATGGAGGAGCGGATCTGGTTGTTGGAAATGGTCTGTCCCTCCTCAACCACTTTTTTTGCCCTATTTTGTAAGTCCTTGGGCAGATGTTCAATGAGATGTTGCATCTCGTCCCAATGGGCTCTGTCATAGCGCGCAAGTAGTGCCTGGGAGTTCGCGATGCGCCACTGGTTTGCAGCTTGTGCTGCGACTCTATTACCAGCTGCATCGAACTTGCGGCTTTCTTTATCTGGGGGTGGTGCATCTCCAGATGTGTGGGAGTTGGCCCTTTTCCTAGCTGCTCCTACAACGACAGAGTCTGGTGGCAGCTGTGTAGTGATGAAAACCGGGTCTGTAGGAGGCGCCTTATACTTTTTTTCCACCCTTGGTGTGATTGCCCTACTTTTGACCGGCTCCTTAAAGATTTCTTTTGCGTGCCGGAGCATACCAGGGAGCATAGGCAGGCTTTGGTATGAGCTGTGGGTGGAGGAGAGTGTGTTGAATAAAAAATCATCCTCGACCTGTTCTGAGTGGAGGCTTACGTTGTGAAATTGTGCTGCTCTAGCCACCACTTGAGAATACGCGGTGCTGTCCTCTGGTGGAGATGGCTTCGTAGGGTATGCCTCCGGACTGTTATCTGACACTGGGGCGTCGTATAGGTCCCATGCGTCTTGATCTTGGTCACCCTGGCTCATGGTGGTGTGAGCTGGGGAGTGTGATGGAGTTTGTGCTGGTGAGACGTTAATCACGGGCGGAGGAGAGGGTGGTGGGGTAACTTTTCACCACTTTTGGTTGTGGTGTCTGTTCAGTTTGGAACTCCAACCTTCTCTTTCTTCTAATAGGGGGAAGGGTGCTTATTTTTCCTGTCCCCTGCTGTATGAAAATACGCTTTTGCGTATGGTCCACATCAGTTGATTGTAGCTCTTCCTCAAACCTATGCTTTTGCATTTGGGAGGTTAGCGAGTGCTCTTCTGTATAAGAGCCTGAAGCTGGGTCGGTTGCAGTTTGTTTCGGGCCCGAAACCCTGTCTGCGTCCTTTTTCGGCTCCGAGGTGACTTTTTTCATTTTCGGGGCCGAAACCTGTCGGCGCCGATCTTCTTCGGGGCCGCTGTCTCGGCGTCGAGCCGTGTCTACACCGGCATCTCGGTGTCGATGCTTGTCTCCAGCACTTTCTCGGTCCCGAGAAGGCTGCGTGCCGGTGTCTCGACCGGAGTCGGACGATCTCGGCACTGTTTGGGCCTTTTTCGGTGCCGACGGTCGGTCACCGAATTTATGGGTGGAGCCATGGCCTGGTGGCAGTGGCGTCCCCTGGGCCTTGTAAATCTTCCTCTGAGTGGTTTTCGACGTCTTACTCATGGTTTGTGTATCGTCGAATCCTTCGGAGTCTGAGTCTTGGATCGAGAAGGTACCTTCCTCTTCTTGTTCCTCGAACTCTCGGTGGGCTGTCGGCGCGGACGCCATCTGAAGTCTTCTGGCTCGACGGTCTCGGAGTGTTTTTCGGGACCGGAACGCACGACAGGCCTCGCAGGTGTCTTCACTGTGCTCAGGTGACAGGCACAGGTTACAGACCAAGTGTTGGTCTGTATAGGGGTATTTATTGTGGCATTTGGGGCAGAAACGGAACAGGGTCCGTTCCATCGGCGTTCTTCAGCACGCGGTCAGGCCGACCAGGCCCCGACGGGGGATCGAAAAAACTACCCCCGAAGGGCACCGGAGCTCTTCGATCCTTCGACGCGGTGTTGAATCTAACTACGCCGATCCCGAACGCAACAATACCGACGAAAATCTTCCGAAATTAGCTATCTTTCCGTTCCGAAACTCGGAGCGACAGGAACACGTCCGAACCCGATGGCGGAAAAAAACAATCGAAGATGGAGTCGACGCCCATGCGCAATGGAGACAAAAGGAGGAGTCACTCGGTCCCGTGACTCGAAAGACTTCTTCGAAGAAAAACAACTTGTAACACTCCGGCCCAACACCAGATGGCGAGCTATTGCAAAACATGCGTATCTACAGCGACAGATGCCATCGAACCATGTATTTCCATCCTCTCCATTTATTATGCCTTGGCGGGACCTCAACTTGTACACTTCTTTTAAACCACAGCATAGCACTCGAATTTGGCTTCTCACCCTCAAAACAGTTTTACTTGTCGCTGTAACATCAGCATTGCCGGTCAGCCTGCTACAAACGTTCTCCATCAACCCGCCATACACACACAGTATTTCCAGAAACTGGTTCTGAGAACCTGAACCTCTTTTTTTGTTAAAGTATGGACTCCTTTCCACTTTGGCCAAAGTATTAACTTTTCAACGTTCTTCGCCCCGCCTCACATCTCCAAAGAGGAGAAAAGACTCCATTGGTTAGAACCTAAAAGAACTCTCAGCTTTTATACTGACCATACCAGGGAACATTATGTAGACAATCAGCTCTTCGCTGTATTTGCTAGGGATGAAAAAGGGCAAGGCAGCACAGAAAAGGACAATTTCAAGCTGGATTGTGCTCTGCAGCAAAATCTGCTATGTATTGGCCAAGAAGCAGACACTGGAAGGTATGCAAGCTCATTGTGTTGGCACAGAGTGCCTCTTCTGGATATCTGCAAAGCTACTACAACGGTGTCATTCCACATGTTCCCAAAGCACTACTGTCTATGCAGCCAGGTTCATCGAGAAGGGCACTTTGCCAGCTCTGTCCTGCAGGACTTATTTTTGGTTTGAACCAGTTCACAGGCCCATTACCTGGAGATACTGCTTTGGTATCTATTCAAAAGGTGAGGAATCTGGGGCTAGAAATCTACATCAGAAAAACAAGTTACTTACCTTTGGTAATTATCTTTTTAGTAGATAATCTATCTACCTGCAGATTCCTCTCCAACTCTCCCACCTCCCTGTTCTGTCAACTGGACTCTTTTTACATCCAAAAGGTTCCCAAGTCTAGAGATCTGCACACTGGTTAAAGCCAAGTTGTGGTTGGGCTCTGCTTCTGGGGGTGCGGACAGTCTAGAAAGCAACTGACGTCAGCGTGCATGGGTGGTGGTTATATGTAAATCCGCTCATCACTTCCAGAGCAGAACATCATCAGCGAGGAACCACACAATGTCACCCATGGTTCCACATGAATAATGCTAAAGAGGTTCCAGATTCAGTTTGATGCCAGCGAATATTCAAAAAGATGAGGAATCTGCAGTTAGATAATCTACCAGAAAGAGCATCACAAAAGGTAAGTAACCGGTTGTTCATTAACACAATTCCTACTCAAGTCTAATGGCCCTAAGTCTGATGGATAGACAAAGTCCACACATCCCAGACATGGGACAGATGAGATGAAAATGGGCTGTAGAGAAGAGCAGAATGGACCAGGTCACATCTAGATGCAGGTAAAAAAGGTGGAGGAGGTAGAAAACCAATTGAGGAGCAGCAAGTTGTGGATCTAGCCAAATGTACACAATGTAAATTAATATGCCATTATGGCTCATCCTTTAGTGAGCTTATCTAACAACTGTTGCTAAAGACCTGAATGTACACTGGTAAAGATCATAAGACACCACATGCTATATGGAATTACAACCAGTGACTGAGGGTGAATGAGCTTTTGCTTTTCTCTCTGTAGATCTGGAAGCCAGCTAAAACCATCACCAGGCATACATGAAAAAGGGGTCACTGTGGTACTCAATTTGTTACTGTGTCCATGTGACATTTTGAAGCGTTCTTTGCCAGGAGAGTATTGTGTCACTCACTGGCAAACAGCTCTTTGGTATTCATTACTGTTGACCTGAGACTTATGCAGTTTTTTTAGTCATTGTGTGTGCCATAACAAACTCACATTACAAATTCCACACTGAGCACCTTGATGCAAATTACCTTGGCTACAGCCATCTCGAAATCTTCTTGCGTCACGTGCACTCTCCTCTCTCTCAATGCATACATCCCAGCTTCGGTACAGACACCCTGAAAATAAAAAGTAAATGTTTTAACAACTGAATTGTACAAGGGATCAGTTCAAGAGAGAATGCTGTTCGTTTTTTAATGCAAAAACTATTTTGTGCAAACACCAAATGACCATAACAAGTGAATGATGTTATGACAGAACTGGTTCCTCGTACTACTGGTGGAGATGGGGGCAACAGGGGCAAAAGGATTCTGGCATCATACCTGTATAACCTCATTCAAATTAATTCATAAAACAAGTGTGTTGGACCTGGCTTTTTGACGGGGACATCCCCAAACTTTTTGCCTCCTTCCTCCTATTTTTTCTGACCTGTTGTTGTTGGCTTTTGACCTCTGAGCACTTTACCACTGCTAACCAGTGCTAAAGTGCATATGCTCTCTGTGTAAATTGTACTATTGATTGGTTTATCCATGATTGACTATTTAATTTACCTGTAAGTCCCTATTAGAGTGCACTACATGTGCCTAGGGCATGTAGATTAAATGCTACTAGTGGGCCTGCAGCACTGGTTGTGCCACCCACCTCAGTAGCCCCTTAACCTTGTCTCAGGCCTGCCATGGCCAGGCCTGTGTGTGCAGTTTCACTGCCACTTCGACTTGGCATTTAAAAGTACTTGCCAAGCCTAGAACTCCCCTTTTTCTACATATAAGTCATCCCTAATGTGTGCCCTAGGTAACCCCTAGAGCAGGGTGCTGTGTAGGTAAAAGGCAGGACATGTACCTGGGTAGTTATATGTCCTGGTAGTGTAAAACTCCTAAGTTCGTTTTTACACTACTGTGAGGCCTGCTCCCTTCATAGGCTAACATTGGGGCTGCCCTCATACACTGTTGAAGTGGCAGCTGCTGATCTGAAAGGAGCAGGAAGGTCATATTTGGTATGGCCAGAATGGTAATATAAAGTCCTGCTGACTGGTGAAGTCGGATTTAATATTACTATTCTAGAAATGCCACTTTTAGAAAGTGAGCATTTCTTTGCACTAAAAACGTGTTGTGCCCTTCAATCCACGTCTGGCTAGGTTTAGTTGACAGCTCCTTGTGCATTCACTCAGACACACCCCAAACACAGGGTACTCAGCCTCACTTGCATACATCTGCATTTTGAATGGGTCTTCCTGGGCTGGGAGGGTGGAGGGCCTGCCCTCACACAAAGGACTGCCACACCCCCTACTGGGACTCTGGCAGACAGGATTGAACTGAAAGGGAACTTGGTGCATTTCTTAGAGACTCTTTGAAGTCACCCCCACTTCAAAGGCACAACTTAGTATAAAACAGGGCCTCTGCCCTACCTCATCAGACACTTGCTGGAGAAGAAACCTGAACCAGAAACTACATCCTGCCAAGAAGAACTGCCTGGCTGCTCAAAGGACTCACCTGTCTGCTTTCTCCAAAGGACTGCTGTCTTGCTGTTGCCCTGCTGCCTTGCTGAACTCTTGTCTGGCTGTGAAAGTGCTCTCCAAGGGCTTGGATAGAGCTTGCCTCCTGTTCCTTGAAGTCTCAGGACCAAAACGACTTCTTCCTTTCACGTGGACGCTCCGTGCGCCGAAAATTTCGACGCACAGCTTGTTTCGCGGCGAGAAAAACGCCGCACACCGACGCTGATCAACGCGACGCCCTCGGGACGATCGAGACTTCGACGCACAACCTCGCAAGGACAAAGCCGCCCGACTTCCAAGGAGAAATCGACGCGACGCCTACCGTGAGTGCGAAACTTTGACGCACGGCCTCGCAAGGACAACGCCGCCCGACTTCCAAGGAGAAATCGACGCGACGCCTGCCGTGAGACCAAAATTTCGACGCACGGCCTCGCAAGGACAACGCCGCCCGACTTCCAAGGAGAAATCGACGCGACGCCTACCGTGAGATCGAAACTTCGACGCGCAGCCCCGCAGAACGACGCGCAGCCGGAAAATAAGCAGGAGAATCCACGCACAGACCCGGGACATCTGGTAATCCTCGGGATCCACAAAAAGAGACTGTCTGCGCGCCGGAAAACGACGCCCGACTTCCCCGCGTGGAAAAGAACGACGCAAGTCTGTGTGTGCTGAGCGGAAAACGACGCACACACCCCTTTTTCCACGCATCTCTTCTCCTGTGGCCCTCTGAGGAGATTTCCCACCAGAAACCAGGTACCCTGTGCTTGAAAGACACTTCATTGCTTTTTAAAGACTTAAAGACTCTTAATATCACTTTTCAGTGATATCTTTACAAATTCGTATTGCAACTTTGATCGTTTTGACCTACAATTATCCAGATAAATATTCTATATTTTTCTAAACACTGTGTGGTGTATTTTTGTGGTGTTATACTATGGTGTTGTATGATTTATTGCACAAATGCTTTACACATTGCCTTCTAAGTTAAGCCTGACTGCTCGTGCCAAGCTACCGGAGGGTGAGCACAGGCTGATTTTGGATTGTGTGTGACTTACCCTGACTAGAGTGAGGGTTCTTGCTTGGACAGAGGGCAACCTAACTGCCAACCAAAAACCCCATTTCTAACATTGGTGATCAGCGGTGAGGATAGGACTTGTGTTTGTGCAGTGACATACAGTAGCTAAGTATTTCACTACCTACCCACAGTTGAAGGTCAACTTGATTTTTCATCTCTTTTGACTTTTGGTCTCTGATGTCCCCCTGGATATACTATTGATATTTTGGACTTTGGATTTTGGTTTTTGCTGGTAAGATCCTATCAGAATGGGATCGCTTACCTACTTATTCTTTTTGCCTACTGACCACCGCACTAAGGCTGACCTAAGGAAGCTTTGCAGAGAATGTGGCCTTCCTGTAGCAAAGAGATCTACTAAAGCAGAGATGCTACATGCCTACATAGTCTGGGAGGAAGACAGATGGGCAGAGAGAGAGGCAGCAAGAAACCAAATGACTAAGTACCCCTCAGAGGAGGAGGAGGACTACTCACATGAGGAGGAAGACGACTCAGATGAGGAAAGAGACCCAGTGAAAAAAGAATGGCTCATGGCTCAAGCACGGTGGATGGAAGAGCTAGATGAGTTTCTTGAAAAGGCGGAGGCAGCAAGTCTCTTAGCCCTGGAAGAAGAAAAGATTGCAGCTCAAGAGCTGAGCTGTAAAGAGCTGAAACTGGAGGCCGGAAGGGCTGAGTCCAGTTCAGATGGTGGCAGCAAAAATCTTGCATCTAGTACTGCTGAAGAAGGGCACAAGCCCAGAGATGTGGTGCCCAACTTGAAGAAGGGAGTTGACACACCCCAGGCAGTTCAAGGGTATGAGGTAGTTCCCGTTATGCACAGGGTCCCTGAGAAGGATTGGGGAACTGGCACAGGGAGTCATATTCCTACTGGGGGGAGGGACACTTTACTGACTCTAGCAGAGAGTGACAGAGGAAAGGGTTCCCCCCTGGTGGACGTCCTGGATATAGAGTGTAGAGACATCCCAGAAGAGTTTGGGTTGAGTGTCAGGGACAGACAGAAACTGTCTCACCAGTCTCAAGAGGGTGATGTAGAGTGCTTTTCCAAGGCTGAGTTACTAGGTGGTTGGGTGAAGGGTACTGTGGTTAATACATGTGAAGGGCAGAGTGATGTAATTGCTGGAGAGCATATGTCTGGTCCTTATTTTCCAGAGCTACGCCAACACCAGGTGGAGTGTGAGTTCTCTGACCCCAGGGAACTTACAGTGGAGGCAGACTTTTTGGTGAGTACCAGAGAGTCTGAAGAGGCATTTGGGGGTGCTCCTGAAGGGAGTGGTCTAGGTGGTTCCCGACCAAGTGAGGTGGGAGAGGATTGTAGTGTCCCAGGTAGGTCTCAGAGCCTAACCTGTACCGTAGGGCTACCTTTGGAGGGAAGCCCCGCAGTGTCAGAAGAACTTGGGGGGATGACTGTAGACAGCATCCCAACAGTTCTGGTGTCTGGCAGTACCACTCCTAGTGAGGGGGTGCAGAAGTCCAGACATAGGGTTGAGAGGGGGTGGCCGACCCCAGTGGAGGATCTTGAAAGTCAGGGGTCAGCTCTGAGAGCAGAGCCCCCCAGGAATGACCCAGGTGAGACCGTTTCTGGTTTGGGGGAAACCCAGACTCTGCCGGATGGGCAGAGGTCGGGAGACCTGCGCCAACCAGACTCTTGTGTGGCCCTTGGGGACGGCGTGTCCCTTGTGGGGGGTGAGAGTGCCCCCCAGGAAGTCCTGGCATGCCAGGCAAAGATTCAACCTCAGGGTGGTGACTCTGGGTTGGATAACCGGGTTCAGAGGTTAAACTTTGACCTGGTGGGGGGTAGATGTGCCCCCCAGAAAGTCCTGGAATGCCAGGCAATGGCTCAACTTCAGGGTGGTGACTCCGGGTTGGCTTACCCGGTGAAGAGGTCAAACTCTGACCGGGTGGGAGGTAGGTGTGCCTCCCAAGAAGTCCTGCTGTGCCAGGCGATTGTCCAACCTCAGGGTGTTGACTCTGGGTTGGATGGTCAGGTTCAGAGGTCAAACTCTGACCTGGTGGGGGGTAGGTGTGCCCCCCAGAAAGCCCTGGTATACCAGGCAATGGTTCAACCTCAGGGTGGTGACCCTGGGTTGGAGAACCAGGCTCAGAGGTTAAACTCTGACCTGGTGGGAGGTAGGTGTGCCTCCCTGAAAGTCCTGGCCTGCCAGGCAATGGTTCAACCTCAGGGTGGTGGCTCTGGGTTGGATATCCAGGTTCAGAGGTTAACCTCTGACCTGGTGGGGGGTAGGTGTGCCCCCCAGAAAGCCCTGGTGTACCAGGCAGTTGTCCAACCTCAGGATGGTGACCCTAGGTTGGAGAACCAGGTTCAGAGGTTAAACTCTGACCTGGTGGAGGGTCAGTGTGCCCTCCAGGAAGTCCTGGCGTGCCAGGCGATTGTTCAACTTCAGGGTGGTGACTCTGAGTTGAATGGCCCAGTTCAGAGGTTAAACTCTGACCTGGTGGAGGGTCAGTGTGCCCTCCAGGAAGTCCTGGCGTACCAGGCAATTGTTCAACTTCAGGGTGGCGACTCTGAGTTGAATGGTCAGGTGCCGAGGTTAAACTCTGACCTGGTGGGGGGTAGGTGTGCCTCCCAGAAAGTCCTGGTTTGCCAGGCAGTGATCCAGTCTGAGGGTACAGACCCTGGGCTGGAAGACCAGGTTCAGGGTGTCCCCCCGGACCTGGAGAGAGGGGCTACTGATAACAGTGCCCCTACCCTATTGTCTTCTGAGGAGGCCACTCCTAGTTGGAGGGTGCTGGACCCCAGAAGGGAGGGCAGGGGGAGGGAAGCCTCACCCCGGGCCCTAGTCCAACCTGAAGGTACAGACCCCAGGTTGGAGGGCCAGTTGCAGGTTAACAGCCCTGCACTGGTGGAGGAATGGTACAGGGCGACTTCTATAAGCACCCTAACCATGGTGGACTCTGGGGGTACCGCTCCAGGAGGGAGGGTACAGAGCCCCAGAGGGGAGGACCAGGTTCAGGCTGTCATCCCTGACCTGGTGGAAGGGAGAGTGGTTAAAGGGTGCCCAGCACCTGGGGCTACCGCCCCCCACTCTCCACAGCCACAGTGGTGGGAGAGCTTTGAGAGGCCTGGGGCCTGGCTCTCATCCCTGACAACTGTCAGTAACCACAGTGGCTTGCTGTCCGGGTGGACAGAGTTATCCCTGGGGAGGGGACAAGTGTCACACCCCGGGGATAGAATGGGCAACACCACTGTGTTGGTCCTGGTGGTACTATCCTGCTCCTGGGATACATCTGTGAGCAATGTAAGGTTAGGTGCTGCACAGATGGGATCCGCAGGAAAGGAGAAAGGTTCCCCATGGACGGGCTTAGTGGGCCCTGAGAGTATGGACAGAGGGATCCAATTGGAGTCAGGAAGGCGAAGAACTGGAGCATGCCCCTGCTGTTGTGGGCCTGGGTCCTTGTTCTGTCGCCTCAAACAGGGAAGTACATCAGGATAGTGATTGTTCTCCCCTGGCTTTAGGCTGGTGGGGGGTCATGTTGGACCTGGCTTTTTGACGGGGACATCCCCAAACTTTTTGCCTCCTTCCTCCTATTTTTTCTGACCTGTTGTTGTTGGCTTTTGACCTCTGAGCACTTTACCACTGCTAACCAGTGCTAAAGTGCATATGCTCTCTGTGTAAATTGTACTATTGATTGGTTTATCCATGATTGACTATTTAATTTACCTGTAAGTCCCTATTAGAGTGCACTACATGTGCCTAGGGCATGTAGATTAAATGCTACTAGTGGGCCTGCAGCACTGGTTGTGCCACCCACCTCAGTAGCCCCTTAACCTTGTCTCAGGCCTGCCATGGCCAGGCCTGTGTGTGCAGTTTCACTGCCACTTCGACTTGGCATTTAAAAGTACTTGCCAAGCCTAGAACTCCCCTTTTTCTACATATAAGTCATCCCTAATGTGTGCCCTAGGTAACCCCTAGAGCAGGGTGCTGTGTAGGTAAAAGGCAGGACATGTACCTGGGTAGTTATATGTCCTGGTAGTGTAAAACTCCTAAGTTCGTTTTTACACTACTGTGAGGCCTGCTCCCTTCATAGGCTAACATTGGGGCTGCCCTCATACACTGTTGAAGTGGCAGCTGCTGATCTGAAAGGAGCAGGAAGGTCATATTTGGTATGGCCAGAATGGTAATATAAAGTCCTGCTGACTGGTGAAGTCGGATTTAATATTACTATTCTAGAAATGCCACTTTTAGAAAGTGAGCATTTCTTTGCACTAAAAACGTGTTGTGCCCTTCAATCCACGTCTGGCTAGGTTTAGTTGACCGCTCCTTGTGCATTCACTCAGACACACCCCAAACACAGGGTACTCAGCCTCACTTGCATACATCTGCATTTTGAATGGGTCTTCCTGGGCTGGGAGGGTGGAGGGCCTGCCCTCACACAAAGGACTGCCACACCCCCTACTGGGACTCTGGCAGACAGGATTGAACTGAAAGGGAACTTGGTGCATTTCTTAGAGACTCTTTGAAGTCACCCCCACTTCAAAGGCACAACTTAGTATAAAACAGGGCCTCTGCCCTACCTCATCAGACACTTGCTGGAGAAGAAACCTGAACCAGAAACTACATCCTGCCAAGAAGAACTGCCTGGCTGCTCAAAGGACTCACCTGTCTGCTTTCTCCAAAGGACTGCTGTCTTGCTGTTGCCCTGCTGCCTTGCTGAACTCTTGTCTGGCTGTGAAAGTGCTCTCCAAGGGCTTGGATAGAGCTTGCCTCCTGTTCCTTGAAGTCTCAGGACCAAAAAGACTTCTTCCTTTCACGTGGACGCTCCGTGCGGCGAAAATTTCGACGCACAGCTTGTTTCGCGGCGAGAAAAACGCCGCACACCGACGCTGATCAACGCGACGCCCTCGGGACGATCGAGACTTCGACGCACAACCTCGCAAGGACAAAGCCGCCCGACTTCCAAGGAGAAATCGACGCGACGCCTACCGTGAGTGCGAAACTTTGACGCACGGCCTCGCAAGGACAACGCCGCCCGACTTCCAAGGAGAAATCGACGCGACGCCTGCCGTGAGACCAAAATTTCGACGCACGGCCTCGCAAGGACAACGCCGCCCGACTTCCAAGGAGAAATCGACGCGACGCCTACCGTGAGATCAAAACTTCGACGCGCAGCCCCGCAGAACGACGCGCAGCCGGAAAATAAGCAGGAGAATCCACGCACAGACCCGGGACATCTGGTAATCCTCGCGATCCACAAAAAGAGACTGTCTGCGCGCCGGAAAACGACGCCCGACTTCCCCGCGTGGAAAAGAACGACGCAAGTCTGTGTGTGCTGAGCGGAAAACGACGCACACACCCCTTTTTCCACGCATCTCTTCTCCTGTGGCCCTCTGAGGAGATTTCCCACCAGAAACCAGGTACCCTGTGCTTGAAAGACACTTCATTGCTTTTTAAAGACTTAAAGACTCTTAATATCACTTTTCAGTGATATCTTTACAAATTCGTATTGCAACTTTGATCGTTTTGACCTACAATTATCCAGATAAATATTCTATATTTTTCTAAACACTGTGTGGTGTATTTTTGTGGTGTTATACTATGGTGTTGTATGATTTATTGCACAAATGCTTTACACATTGCCTTCTAAGTTAAGCCTGACTGCTCGTGCCAAGCTACCGGAGGGTGAGCACAGGCTGATTTTGGATTGTGTGTGACTTACCCTGACTAGAGTGAGGGTTCTTGCTTGGACAGAGGGCAACCTAACTGCCAACCAAAAACCCCATTTCTAACAAAGTGTGTCTGAGAGTATAGTACACTTTTAAGGCAATCACTAATGTACCATCGTACAAGTTTTATTCCATTCGCCTGTGGTTATGGGCTTTGGGATATCTTCTTCCCACCCGCCCTTTGCACAGTACTCAACCTGTGGTCTATCGTCTTTGAGGGCTCAAAATAGAAGGGATACAAGGCGTCTGGAAGACCCCAGTTCCTGCACTGCCCCTAGTATATAGGCCTCTCAAGGCATTGTCTGGAAGCCAGGCCACAGTCTCCTTGCTACACTGGCCAGGACAGCGAACTTGAAGAACTGTTCTGAGTCCAACGCAACAGCTCACACGCTTCAGGAAAGATGAGGCAGTTGTCAGCTGGGGACAGATCCTTGAGCGTCTCACAACCCTTCTGCCTCCACTCGGCTAGGGACAACAAGCGGCTGAGGGTCGCAAACTGGGGTACTATCCACTCTATCAGGATTTTCCTAGAGAAGGGTGTCGCATGCAGTAACCTCTTGACTGCACCTGCCCATGCCTGAGTGACATGCTGAATGGGTAAAATACATTGTACCGTCTTCCCAGCAGCAATATAGTACATCCCTGGGGTTCCCACCAGATACCACTTCTCCCATTTGTCACCTTCTGCACACCACCATGCCCCATGTTGTAACTGCAATGCCAGACAGTACAGCTCAAGGTCTGGCAGCACCAGGCCCCCGTGCTTAGTGTCCAGCTAAAGAATTTGTAGGCCCACCCGGCTGCGCTTGCTCGCCCAGACTACTGCTACCATGAGGCTATTGAGCTCTATTAAGGTGCTAAGAGGGAGCAGACATTGCTAGTTCTGTAGTATAGAAAGGCATCTCAGGAACGCCACCATCTTTGCCAAGGAGATATGACCTGCCACTGATGGCGCCAATATTTGCCAGAACGCCATAAATGCTGTCAGCCCAACCACAACTTTCTATCCATACTGAGTGAGAACTGCTTCTCTTCCATGTGCATCACCTGAATACTCCAATATTTGAACGTCACCAGTTCCCATCGCAGCTCAACCTGTGGCAGGGCCTCTAAGGGCTTACTTTCCAGTCCTGCCAATGGGAATATTAACAATTCACTTTGGATCACCCAGCGGTCAGACGCCACACCAAATTCCTACAGCTCCTCTAAAAGACACGGCACAAATTGTGGGCTGCTCCAGCTAGACAAGGTCATCGTAAGCATATAGAGAGATTATGTGGTCCATTGTGCACACATGTATGGCCCAACTCTGCTGTACAGCCTGCAGGCAAATGTCTAGGGGCTTCATCGCCACGGCAAATAGTAATGGGGAGAGTGAGCACCGCTGCCTTGGACCAGGCTCTAGAGTTCAGGCCATTGAGACAGAGGCATCTGATCTTTCTCTTGCCAAATGGGTCGTGTGAGAAATGGGGTCTTTGGTTGGCAGTCAGGTTACCCCCTGTCCAAGCAAGGACCCTCACTCTAGTCAGGGTAAATCACACACAATCCAAATGATCCTGTGCCCACCCTCTGGTAGCTTGCCACTGAGCAGTCAGGCTCAACTTAGAAGGCAATGTGTAAAGTATTTGTACAATAAATCATACAATAGCACAATATAGCACCACAAAAATACACCACACAGTGTTTAGAAAAATATATAATATTTATCTGGATATCTGCAGGTCAGAACGATCAAAGATGCAATAAGAAAATGTAAGGATACCACTGAAAAGTGATATAAAGTGTCTTAAGTCTTTTAAAAGCAAACAAAGTCTCTGTCAAGCACAAAGTACCTGGTTCGCGTGAAAAATCTCTACAAAAGGGACGCAGAGGAGGAGAAGCGGGGAAACAAAGGGGTGTGCGTCGATTTCTCGGGCCGCACACGGTCGATGCGTTGTTTAGTTTCCATGCAGGGACGGCTGTGCTTCGATTTCCGGCGCTCGGTGGTGAATGTTCTTCGGGTTGCGGGGTTTTCAGACGCCCCGGGGTCTGTGCGTGGAATCCTGGGGTTGTGACAAGCTCTGCTTTGTTCCGGTGGGCGGTGCAGG
This sequence comes from Pleurodeles waltl, assembly GCF_031143425.1. Taxonomy (NCBI): domain Eukaryota; kingdom Metazoa; phylum Chordata; class Amphibia; order Caudata; family Salamandridae; genus Pleurodeles; species Pleurodeles waltl. The sequence continues at coordinate 279,005,444 of NC_090445.1, forward strand.
GAAATTTCTCCCGCACGGCAGGCGCTGCGTCGACTTCTCTGGAAGTCGGGCTGCGTTGTCCCAGGTCGGCTGTGTGTCGATCTGGTGGGCCGTGCGTCGAAGTTCCAGTCGCATCGCAGACGGCGATCTTTTCCTAGCGAAGTCGAGCGGCGTCGTTCCGGTTCAGCGTGCGGTGAATTTTTCACTGCGGGACAGGCTGTGCGTTGTTTTTGGCAAGCTGTGCGTCGAATTGTTGCCGCACAAGGAGTCCAGTTGCAAGAGAGGTGTCTTTTTGGTCCTGAGACTTCAGGGAACAGGAGGCAAGCTCTATCCAAGCCCTTGGAGAGCACTTTTTCACCACAGCCAGGGAGCAGCAAGGCAGCAGTCCTTCACAGAAAGTAGTCAGGTGAGTCTTTTGGGCAGCCAGGCAGTTCTTCTTGGCAGGATGCAGGTTCTGGTTACAAGTTTCTTCTCCAGGAAGTGTCTGAAGTGGTAGGGCAGAGGCCCTGTTTTTATACCCAAATGTGCCTTTGAAGTGGGGGAGACGTCAAAGAGTGGCTTAGAAGTGCACCAGGACCCCTTTCAGTTCAATCCTGTCTGCCAGGGTCCCAGTAAGGGGTGTGGCAGTCCTTTGAGTGAGAGCAGGCCCTCCACCCTCCCAGCCCAGGAAGACCCATTCAAAATGCAGATGTATGCAAGTGAGGCTGAGTATCCTGTGTTTGGGGTGTGTCTGAGTGAATGCACAAGGAGCTATCAACTAAACCCAGCCAGACGTGGATTGTAAGGCACAGAAAGATTTAAGTGCAGAGAAATGCTCACTTTCTAAAAGTGGTATTTCTAAAATAGTAATGTTAAATCCAACTTCACTAGTCAGCAGGATTTTGTATTACCGTTACCATTCTGGCCATACTAAATATGACCTTCCTACTCCTTTCAGATCAGCAGCTACCACTCCAACAATGTATGAGGGCAGCCCCAATGTTAGCCTATGAAAGGAGCAGGCCTCACAGTAGTGTAAAAACCAATTTAGGAGTTTTAAACAACCCGGACATGTAGACTACACAGGTACATGTCCTGCCTTTTACCCACACAGCACCCTGCCCTAGGGGTTACCTAGGGCACACCTTAGGGGTGACTTATGTGTAGAAAAAGGGGAGTTTTAGCATTGGCAAGTACTTTTAAATGCCAAGTCAAATTGGCAGTGAAACTGCACACACAGGCCTTGCAATGGCAGGCCTGAGACAAGGTTAAGGGGCTACTTAAGTGGGTGGCACAATCAGGGCTGCAGGCCCACTAGTAGCATTTAATCTACAGGCCCTGGGCACATATAGTGCACAGTACTAGGATCTTATAAGTAAATAGTCCAATTGGATCATACCCAATGTTACCATGTTTAAAGGGAGAGAGAGCATATGCACTTTAGCACTGGTTAGCAGTGGTAAAGTGCGCACAGTCTAAAAACCAGCAAAAACAGTGTCCAAAAAGTGGAGGGAGGCAGGAAAAAAGTTAGGGGTGACCACCCTAAGGCTGTCAGGTCTAACAGGTCGCATTAAGCAGGGAGACCTATTTAACAAAGACCTGGCTGAAGGCCCTCCACTTCAGGATCTCCCAGATATAGTCCCAATCCAGGTTATCACATGCCCTCTCAATATGCAGGGCAATCAGGGCTCTATCTCAATATCTTGTATGGAGTGCATGAGGTGAATCAACCTACGTAGGTTAACGAGGGTGCTGCGTTGCGGGATAAAGCCACAGTGATCATCATGGATCTTATGGGGGACTCACTGCCTTCCATTAGCTAGGGCTTTCGCCAGTACTGTAACATCCGGCTGGACCATGGCCAACGGGCAGTACGAGCCTAGTTGCAATGGATCACGCTCTGGCTTAAGTAACATGATTGTAAGAGCTTCTTGCATAGACTTTGGTAAGCTGCGCCTCTGCTGGGTCTCCCTGAATGCCTTCAAGAGTATATCAGCGAGCAAGCCTAAGTAACTCTGGTAGATCTCATAGGGAAGACCGTCAGCGCCCAGAGTTTTACAGTGAGGCATACACTTCACGGACACCAAATACTTTCCTTGTGAGGTCTACGTCTAAAGCGTCTGCCTGCTCCCATTTTTTTTTTTTTTTAAACTCTGTTTTATTGAGTTTATAATAACAAAGATAAAAACAAAAGAAAGAAACAAGCAGTGCATTGTCATACGAGAAATCAGAATGCCCACTGTTCTCCTGAGCGGAGGATGATGATACCTGTAAACAAAAACATGGAGCATACCCATCAGACCAGCAGTGTCTCCTCCCCACTTCCCTTCCGCAAGGGCCTCCCCTGTAACCAAATCGTTTATACCTCATCATACCCACGATACACTATTACCACAATTGGTTGTCAACTATATGGCCGGCATAACATCCTGCAGTCAAGGATCCTCATCCGAGCTCCAGTTAGAGCTGGAATCTTGGGTCCCAGAGTAACCAGGTGGGAATCCTCTCCCCAATTTATTAACCCATTCAACATCTTTGACGCCACAGGGGCCACCGGGAATCCAGACCAGACCTCATGGGCCACACTCTCAATCTTGGCATTTTGCAAGAACTGGACAGCCCTCAATCCAAACGTATCTTGCGTCTCCTGAAAGGAAATAAACTCATCACTGGGATATAAATCACCCGCCACCAAGCAGCGACCCATTCTCAAAGCCTCCACTGACATAAAAGGATCTATGACTCGAAAGGGGGCCAGACTCAAGATTTTCAGTTCCCTATCAAAGGGGGCACTCCGTAGTATCCTCTTAACCGCCTGTTCTCAGATACCAGCGATGTTCTTAACCAGGTAGGGGACAGGAGTCACCGACCTCCCACCCGACATTAATACGTGCACCAATGCCTCATCTCCCTACATGCCAGCCAACAGCCGCTTCTCTCAATTATCCGTCTGCATATTAATAGAATCTAATATTAGGGAGTGCCAACCGTCCATCTTCCATATCCCTTTGTAACGTATACAACGCTACCCTGCTACGACCCAAACCAAGGAGATCAACAAGCTATCCAGATGATGAAAAAGTCGAGCTGTCAGTGGAAACAAAGAATTCTGTACCAGGTAAAGACACCATGGCAAGAACACTATCTTGGCCACTGCTGCCCTTCTTATCACGGAGAGAGGCAGCTTATTCCAGAACACTACAGAACGCTTCAATCCCTTCACCACCCGTTCCACATTGTGCTTCAGGTGTGCAGTCACTGTATGTGCAACCCATATACCCAGATACAAGAAACTTTCAAGCTCCCACCGGAGTCCCACCTCAGGGAGATCCTCAGACAGGACGTCACACAGTGAACCCAGGGGAAACAGCAGTGACTTCTTCCAGTTTACCGGTAGCCCAGATATAGCCCCAAATTCATCCATTAACTGCAATAAAAGAGGGACCGAGCCACCCGGCTCCCTGTGGTACAGCAACGCATCATCAGCATAAAGGGAGACAGCCTGTGTGGCCCGTCCCACTTGAACACCCCAGGGCCCCAATTTCTCACACAGCCAGGCTGCCAGCGGCTCGACTGCTAAAGCAAACAGAAGCAGTGACAATGGGCAACCCTGCCTAGTACAATACGGATCGTCCAAACATCAGAGAGATCACCGCTCACCCGAACACGTGCAGTGGGAGCAGCGTACAATAGACACACCAAAGCGCAAAACTGAGTGCCAAATCCCATTCCCTGCAGAACTGCTGATAAGTACTCCCACTCCACAGTGTCAAAAGCCTTCTCTAGATCTAGTGATACCAAAACCAATTTGTCTACTGCACCCCCCCCCCCTTTTCATGTCAAACATGTGCCAAACACCGTAAGTTGTACTGCGACCGGGGATGGACCTGCACTGATCCTCTTGTACCAGGCCCCGGATCACTCCACGCAGTCGAGTAGCTAAAATCTGACACAGGATCTTGACATATATATTAAGAGGATGATATGAATAAGGGTCATCAGGGTCCCCTCCAGGATTAAGCATTAGACAGACAACACCCTGTTGCCTGGTCTCAGTGAGAATACCCACATCCTGAGCCTCCCCAAACACTGCCAACAACTTCTCCCCCAGCAGAAGAGGAAATGTTTGGTACAGTTCAATCAGGAAACCATCCCCACCAGGCGACTCAGACTTAGACAACGGCTCCAATGCCGCACCCACCTCTTCACCTGTTATCTCAGCCTCAAGCCCCTCCATACACTACAGAACATACAATCCGGCTCCGGACGGGGAAGTCTCAACCAGCCAATAAACTCACCTAATCTAATGTCTGAGACAGGTGGACCAGCCCTGGACACATCCTGCAAATGCTCTACTAAAACCTGAAAAATTTCCCTGCGGTTAGTGACCTGTACTCCCTCTGCATTCCTAATACGCAGGACGGGAGGAGAGTCAACCTCCCGCTTAAGGAGCCATGCCAACAGTTTACCGGCCTGGTCCCCCTCCCAGTGAAGATGCTGTCTATACAATCTAAGGGTAACCGTATCCAGTGTGTCCCAGCAGTCACTAACCTTCTTAAATAGCCGAAGCTGCTCCTGCTCAACCTCTGGAGTTACCGGTGGCTGATGCTGTGCTATCTCCAGTTCACATCCCCAACCTGTGAGCTCCTGTTCCATTTGTTTGTGCACCCCACATGTGCCAATACACACTCCCCTTAAAACCGCCTTCATGGCATCCCACTCCAAGCCCCTTGAGTTTGTCGTACCCCAATTCTGATCCAAATAATCCTTAAGGGCTGCCGCCATTTTCTCACGAGTCATCCTCCATTAGAAACAAAGGAGGCATACACCACCCACAAGACACTTTAGCATCAGCTCCCCATAACACATGCATCAGCACTGGTGCATGATCAGACAAGAACCTCTCTAAATGCTTGACATCCAACACCTGTGAACAAGTCAGTCTGCCCAAGAGGAACCGATCCAACCGGCTATATATATTGTGTGTTTTAGAGTGACAGGTGAATTCCCTCACCTTTGGATGCAGTTCTCTCCATCAATTCCAGAGGCCTAAACTATGCATAATCTCTATGAGAGATCTCGTCATCAATGGCTTGGTTCCCCACTTAGTAGGAGAATGATCCAGCTCACCATCCAATATGGAATTATAATCTCCAACCCATATCAAAGGGGAGGCACCCCCTCTCCCAAAGGTTCACGTATGGTGTCATAAAATGAGGGATCATCTATATTAGGTGCATAAGTATTTAGAATGGTAAGAGGCCTTCCATCCAGAGTGCCATGTAAATGTATATACCTCCCTTCCACATCAGCTTTGCTGTAGATTTGTGTAAACGGGAACCTTGGGGCAATCCAGATCAACACTCACCTTGCATAGGAGGAAAAGGATGCAGAGAACACCTGACCCCGCCATGTTTTAGTCAGCTTATGCGATTCCTCTACTGTCAAATTAGTTTCCTGCAGACACACAATATGAACCCTATGTCGTCTTAGATAGGAATGCATTCTGTAGCAAGTAGTGTAGCTCTTTAGACCCCTAACATTCCATGTCTGTATATTAATAGGTCGACCCATGTAAAGATTGCACATCCACCCCTCCCACTAGGGCCCCTCATCCAGCCCCACGCCAAAAATAAGGCAAGACCAATCCCATCCACCCATCTCACATTCATCAATGCACTGCCATAATAAACTTCAAACTGTAGAGAACTTGCACAAACTTTGCACCCCTAAACCCCTGTACCCACCCCGGATGAACAGTAAATAATACATTTCAAAATATACTGTAAATCCATACATACGTACGCTGCCAGGACAACAGCCCAAACCCCAACACCCAAAAAGCCTACCACAACTGTCGAAGTGAACACCCCCTGTCCCCACCAGCATACGCTGTGCCTTCCACCCCATCCAGATACCATCTAGGTTAAACATTTCCCCCCTCGACCATATAGTAGACAGACATAAATCCCCTTGAAACAACTTCTGAATGAGGTTCATATCGTCAGTCAAGCAGGGCGCGGACCGCAGACCATTTACGCGGACCCCAACTGAGCCGCACAGGCAGTATTCCTGGAAAGGTCCACATATTCAAGAATAAACAGATAGCATCCCATCCTCCATGTCTGATGGGCCAGGGAGCACCACCGCTTGCTCAGGATCGACCACCGCCATAGTACTATCTTGCTGTACTTCAATTCTGCCACGAGAGTCAACACATCTCTGCACAGAGACCCGGAACGAGCCCTCTCCACGCCTCCTCCAGTCTGCACTATCCACTCCAGAAGTACGAGCCGAACCACCTCCAGACCTCCCAGAAGAACCCGGGCCAACCCTGTCCCTATCTCCAGCCATCACCAGACATCCTCAGGATGCTCAAGGAACTGTGTTTTACCTCCAGAGATCACCTTCAGCCGTGCCGGGTACAGTAACATGTATCTGATGTTCATGGCACTAAGCTTGGCCTTCACCTCCAGAAATCCTTTTCAGGATGACTGGACCTTGTTCGTATAGTTTGGGAAGATGGAGATCCTGCAATTCTCGAAGACCGCCCTTTCGGTCTCAAGGGCGGTCCTTAGGATACAGTCTGTCTTTATTGTTCAGGAGGCATGCTATGATGGCCCTCTTTGGGACCCCAGACCGGGGAGGAGCAGCCAAAGCCCTATGAGCACGCTCCACAACAAACACCCTGGACAACCCCTCCGGCTGCAGTACATCTTTGATCCATTGTTCAACAAAGCTTTCCACCAAGGAGCCTTCCGCCCGCTCCGGGTAGCCAAGGAGACGCATATTGTTCTGCCAAGATCTGCACTCTGAATCCTCCAGCTGTGCCTCTAATGTTCCGACAGTGGATGTGATCTGAGCTATCTGCTTGCGCAACGTGCCCACTTGTGTTTGTGTCCACAAGAGACCCTTCCGCCACCTTGACCTTTTCAGATACATTGCGAAGGTCAGCTCGCAGAAGGTTAGCCTCCACAGCCACAGTCTCTATCTTCCCCTCCAGAGCCACTCTGGATTCCTGTATGGCAGCCAACAGCTCTGCAGCAACAGCTCTGCACGTGTGGGCTCCCCCCTGTGGCCAGCTCCTCCAATGCCTCTCCCAAGCAATTTGGGGGTCTGAGGAGACAGCATAAACCAGCCACTTGATCCGGGGGCCAGCAAAAAGCTGCGACCGCTCACAAGGCAACGACGAGCCCAGTGATCGCATGCAGTGCGCTAACGCAAGGCCAGGCCCGACACCGCGCTACAGGATACCGTGAGCCCCACCTGGGACGTAAAGATAGGAAGGGGCCCACCAATGTCTTCAGGGGACCTCCGAGCTCCGTTGCAGGGGGGTGCACTGCCTTCTGGCACCCAGGATCCATGTAGAAGAAATAGGGCGTCGGAGCGCACTAAAGACGTGTCCCGCCAGCCATCCTGGTTGGGCCACACCCCCCTCGCCTGCTCCCTACTTAAGGTTGGAAGGGGGTTCCGGCCCAAAAAAATTCATAACCACCCCAACCCCATCCTTCCCTCCCTCACCTGAGTACCTGGATTCCTCTAAAGGGTAGATAGATGATGGTACAATTCATTGTTGATCACTGGCTGCGTGATCACAAGATCACCCTGATGGCCTGCTACAGCCATGATTATGGGCGGGTCTCTCTCACATCGCAAGAGTCAAGCCAGTAGCCTACCAGGCTTATTGCCCGCTCTATGCAGCCTCGGTCTATAGTCTGTCAAGGTGAATTTGTTCTATGGTGTTTTGCACTGCCTGCATCTCTGCCTCGGAAGATGGGTTGTCTACCACTACCCACTATAGGTGGGACAGTTTCTGCTCATGCCCCTTAAGATTACCTTGCAGTTGGCACCTTCGCCCATAGTTATTCGTGAGGCATTCCCTAAATAGGATGAATTTAGATGTGTCCCATTTCAGTGCTCTTGTGGAGGCTAACCCCCAGTTCTCAGCAAAATAACCAGTGATCACAGAGCTAATCTCTGTACAAAAGGCAGTGTCCCTGAGGGTTTCTGGTTGAAGCTGCCAAAAGTAGGTAGTGGAAACAGGCCCAAAAGTACGTAATGAGTAGTGGCATGTGATCCAACAAAAATCTGCCCAGATGTTCTACTACCTGTACATGCTATCACACCTCCAGCAAAACTAATGTTCAGTCTGCTATGCATTTGATGGACTGCTGAATAGTAGGTAATCTCATTGTTAGTGGGGTAGAGAGCTCTCCAGACATCCATGCAGTCCATCAATGTCATACATTTTGATAGCACGCCTGCCATGCTTGGTTTTCCCAACCCTCACAGGGATCTCCTGTCAAGTTGACCATCTAGGATACAATTGAAATTACTACTCTCCCAGACCAAGGGGACTCTTGTGTATAGGGCCAAGAGGTTCTGTAACTTCCAAAATAAGCTCCTGTCATCATGTTTAGGGGGAATATACATTTATAGGTACACTTCCCTTCCAAGAGCCCCTATATCAGGACATATCGTCCTTTCATGTCAACCTGGGTCTCTCTATGTTGGAATGGTATTACCGGGGCTATCCATATAGATGTGGCACTGGCGTATGTTGAGTAAGTGGAGGAGTACAAATGACCTCACCATTCCCTCTTCCTTTTGGCAGCTTCCTGGTCAACCATATGGGTCACCTGCAACATGGCCACACTCGCCCAGTGGCGTCCCAAGTGTGCACTCTATAGCGCTTAGTGCAATCGTGTAGGCCCCTGGTGTTTAAGATGAGCTTCACTGTACCTGCCATTTGTGTGTGCACTCCCACCACTGTTGCTTCAATTCCCTCAGACAGGGGCCCCGCGGACCCTTCTCCTTTTGGCACTATGTATACCATCTTGTACTGCTCTGAAGGACATGCGTGACGCCCCAACCATACCTCATATCATACATAAACATAAACAAGAACAACTCAATTCCAAGCAAACCCCATTCCCTCCATCTGGCTAAACACCTAAAACCTGCAATCGTGGTCTCCCCACACCCATGGTATTCAAAACAGATTCCTCGCTACCCTACCCCTCAATATCATGTCAAAAAAACATTTGTACGGTTCTTAAACTACTGTGTCCTTAAATGACCAGGGAAGAGCACACTGCCAAGAGCTGCACCAGGAACAGAGTGTAGTTTCATCAAAACAGATGTGAAGGTTGAATTGTAATTCAATGTTAATAAGCTGTAACACAATGCAGAGCACATTACTGAACATGCACATTAAGAAACTGTTTTTTATAATAAGCTTGGCTCTTCTTTTCTGTTGAAAATGTCAGCTATGCATTTCTCTTTTTGTACAGCTATTGTTAACCAGTGTTGCAAATCTCTCCAGCTTTACTGATTTGGTTTCATTTATATAAACTTTTAAACCAATACTGACTTATTGAAAAACTGAGTGAATCAAAAAATATACCAAAGACTACAAGTGAACAGATGCAATATTACAACATAATGTCATTTAGGAAAGACAGAAAAGTCCAGAAACTCGCAACAGATTCTTTCTGTTTTAGAATTCACAAAGAGTGAGTGGTACAAGAACAAGGTAACACCAATACAAAGTAATCAGGTGTTGGACTTTTTTGCTTATGCAGGGTCATCCCCAATCCTTTTGCCTCCTGCCTCCTATTTTTTCTGACTTGTTGCTGTTGGCTTTTGAACTCATGCACTTTAGCACTGGTTAGCAGTGGTGAAGTGCTCAATGCTCTCTGCGTAAAATTGTATGTAATTGGTTTATCCATGATTGGCATCTTTGATTTACTAGTAAGTCCCTAGTAAAGTGCACTACAGGTGCCAGGACCTGTAAATCAAATGCTACTAGTTGGCCTGCAGCACTGGTTGTGCCACCCACATAAGCAGCTCTGTAATCATGTCTCAGACCTGCCACTGCAGTGTCTGTGTGTGCAGTTTTAACTGTAAATTCGACTTGGCAAGTGTACTCACTTGCCAGGCCTAAACCTTCCCTTTTCTTACATGTCAGAAACCCCTAAGGTAGGCCCTAGGTAGCCCCAAGGGCAGGGTGCAGTGTATGGTTAAGGTAGGACATACAGTAATGTGTTTTATATGCCTGACAGTGAAATATTGCTAAATTCGTTTTTCACTGTTGCAAGGCCTGTCCCTCTCATAGGTTAACATGGGGGCTACCCTTAAATCTGATTAAAGTGTAGATTCCCTTTGGGAGCGGATGGACATGTGGAGTTTGAGGTCTCTGAGCTCACAATTTAAAAATACATCTTTTAGTAAAGTTGATTTTAAGATTGTGTGTTGGAAAATGCCACTTTTAGAAAGTGAGCATTTTCTTGCTTATACCATTTCTGTGACTCTGCCGGTTTGTGGATTCCCGGTCTGGATCAGTTTGACAATCGAGCTGGTTGCACCTCACACTAGACAGTGACACAAAGGGACCTGGGGAGTAGTCTGCATTTCCTGTTGAGCAATTTGTGCTTGGAGGGAGGAGTGGGCACTCACACCTGAAAGGGCTGTGCCTGTCCTCACACAATGCCATCTCCGACCCCCTGGTGAGTGTCTGGGGCTTGGCCTGGGCAAGGCAGGATTTCACATTCAAAAGAGACTTTACTTTGAAGAAGGCCTACTTCAAAGGAGACATTGTGTATAAGAGGGGCACCCAAAACCACAGACTTTAGAACACTTCTGGAAACAAGAGGGAAATCTGCCTGGAGAAGAGCTGAAGAGAAGTGCTGCCCTGCCTGTGACTGTGCTTTGTGGAGCTATCCTGCAGTTGCTGCTTCTGTCAGAGTAAGAGGGCAAAGACTGGACTTTGTGTGCCTTCCATCTTGTGAAGAAATCTTCAAGGGCTTGATTTAGAGCTTGCCTCCTGATGTTTGAAGTCTCAGGGACAGCAAAGACTTCTCTCTGCCAGCACCTGGAGTCTCTGGAGAGACTCCTGCTCCGACAAGTGGTGCCCTATCCAGTCCCTGGGTCCCTTGAAAGGAAAGCTGGTCCGCTGAAGTCCGCGACTCCGTGGAAGTCGCTGCACCATGTCGTGAGCGACACCGCTCGAAGTTCGTGGATTCAACGTTTCGCACAGGCGCTGCGATCCCCAACTTCGCACATCGACTTGTTTTTACTCTTCACCAAAGGTACTGAACTTTGGGGTCAACGCGACTCCGTGCCCGGCATCGCTGGTTTCGGCTTGTTGGGAACGACTCCGTCGCGCCGCCGTGTTAACACCTCATCGAAGCATTTTGTGTTGCTAAGCGCTATTTTTGAGTTTAATCTTTAAAAGTTCATAACTTGACTTGTGTATGTCGGATTTTTGTCGTTTTGGTCTTGTTTTGTTTAGATAAATATTTCCTATTTTACTAAACTGGTGGTGTGTCATTTTGTAGTGTTTTCATTGAGTTACTGTGTATGTTGGTACAAATAATTTACACCTAGCACTCTGAAGTTAAGCCTACTGCTCTGCCAAGCTACCAAGGGGGTAAGCAGGAGTTAGCTGAGGGTGATTCTCTTTTGCCCTGACTAGAGTGAGGGTCCTTGCTTTAACAGGGGGTAACCTGTCAACCAAAGACCCCATTTCTCACATCAGGGTAATAAGATCTATTGTCGTGGTCATTCTTTTTTAGTCCTAAATCATGGTTAAAAGTAAATTACATTAAAAGACACAAGCATTTGCAATGCAATGGGTCTCGCATTTGCTCGAGTTAGAGCTATCGGCGTTGTAAATTCATAACTAAACTTTTCTTGCCACAAAAATTGGTCAACCCTGCCTCATAATTTGGTGTTTTCCAGCCACATAATTCCAGTGGCCCTTCATATTCTTCCTCCATCTGCAGCCATAAATGAAAATGTTGCCATTTGGCATCCTAATTTAAATCTGCCATGCTAATTACAACAGAATACCACTTTCACTACTCCATCAGAGTTTCTGGCTGGCTAACACAATTCCCAAAATACGTCAACCACAGAGAAATAACGAGAGAAAAGGGTCACCCAAACATAAGAGTGTTCCAACAATCATAGTGTAATAAGGATGTTAAATTAGCCTGAATCATTATCATAATTGCAATAAGGAGAGATTAATAAAACCTATACAATTATCAGATAAACCCAATAAAAACCTTTATCAGAAATAAATGTTTGGCATTAGACTGTAATGCTCAGAGCAGCTCCCAGAGGACACCATAATGAAAATAGCATTTGGGGGCGACATTTCCTGAGTGCTTTGCATATTGTAGTACTGGCTCTCCCACTCTACTGGGAGAGCCGTGTTGTGGATTTCTATGTTTTTTTACATAAAGCATTTATCAATTATAAGTGTTTTTGGGAAAGCTATGGAGTGTGAAGGGGACAGCCAAAAGAAATGACTGAATAAGACAACTGAGTGAACAATGTGACCAGCGCTCTAATACCGCCGATGGGGTTTGCACTGTGAGGGCCATGGCTGCCATAAAGCATGAAGGGGAGAGACAAAAGAAATAAATAGTTCACCCACACTGAAGTATATCGGCAGTCGTGCAACTATCCATGTAACAGGGTCAGTCTGCAAGGCAGTAACAAAACCATCCCAAGGAGGGACAAATGTAAAGCAATTACCAATAACATCAAGAGATTTTTGAAAGGCAAGCCCACGAATGAGTGAAAGTGATGGGCTTGAGTGGGCGTGGTTAAAAGCCCACAATGCTTACAACAGTTCAAAGCGCTTGCGCGCTTGACCTAAAAAGCATTACGACATGGTCAACGCTGGCCTCGTCAGTGCTTTTTCCCCATTTTTACATTCATCCATACTGCACAGCAGCCATATAACATGGATTAAAAAAAACGACAATGCCAAATAACAGCAATTTAGCTGTGTCACTTTTTTTTTTTTTTTAAACTATGTTGTACAGCTGTGCAGCATGGTTGGAAGTAAATTAGAAAAAAAGTAAAATAAAAGCATTATGACTCGGTCAATGCTGGCCATGTCATAATTTATTATTATTTTATTTTATTTATTTTTTAACTTTCAAGCATGCAGCATGGCTGCTGTGCAACGTGGCTAAAAAACAACTTAGCCAATAGATCTCGCATAGGTGAGTCCTATTGGCTTTGACAATGCTTTTTGATAGAAGGTGGTGCTTATGGACTATTGTGGACGCTGCTCTTAGCATAGTCTTGATAAGGAACCCAGATGTAGCACTATTACTTTCACTCTCACGAGTGGTGCATGTTTGTTCCACTCTACTGCAGACAGTCGAAAGTCCACTGTAAAAAAGGAACATTTACTTCAATACTATACCACATTTTGTTTAAACAAATAACAAAACAGACAAAAACAAAAGAATATAAATGAATACAAATGAAGGCTGCAAGTGTTAAAAAGGACAGGTCTGAATCCGCCCCTTTTTTAATCTCTGTATTCACGCACAGTTTTATCTTGGATGTCGAAAGGAAAGTAACTGCATGGAATGAAAAGGATTGGTAATACAGCGGGAGAGTCAGAAATAAAGGGGTGGCGTCCTGGAAATCCCAATCCTTCTTCACCGTTTGCTATCACTCTACAAGGCGGGCAACTCACAAAATCAATGCAAAACGTAATAATCTTATCACACACTGCACCAGAGAGTCTGGTGCATTTGGGGACAGGTTAACAAATCATATACCTCTAAACATGGAGATAGAAGGGAAGTGCTTTAAACAAAAAGAAAAACAGGGGGACGTTAGTTGTAAAGCAGATCCAGCTGATACCCTGCAGTGCTAAGTATTGAAAATATTCATAATATTTTAGATTGCGTATATGAATGTTCAAGGCATGTAAATCTTGTAAGCAATGAATAAATAGGCTTTAATTTCAAGGTTAGGCGAAAATACATTTGTGTCACATGTACAATGCACTGCGAACACAAAAGCAGAATTAAATAGTCACAGAATTTAGTAAATTTTTAATTCAGACCTGCGAGCACAGTATTTTCTAGGCATAACATGTATGGAACCAAAGCAGGGATACTAGCAGCAAAACTACCCATGTTAGATTACTGACATTGACATCATGTGAACTTAAATATATGACATAAGACTGCTAAATCTAGCTACACATTTATATAAAATGGTACACTGAACACAATCAAAGCATCTGTAATTGTGCCAGATACTTCATCAAATAGAAAATGTTTTTACATGTTGCATAAAGGAGTCAGGCATGTACTTCTTACCTTAACCTCTGCTCCAGAAGCGCCTGGCATAAGTTCTGCAATTTTACGCAAGTTTATACCCCTTGTCAGATTCATTTTTCTTGAATGAATCTTTAAAATATCCAGACGTGCCTACAAATAAAATAATGCATTAAAAATAAAAATCGCAAACACTATGTTGCCAGAGACAAAAGAAACAAAAGCCTAACTGTACACAGAGCAATTTCGAGCATTTTGTCTGAAATGTTTATACTTGTTACTGAGGAATTAAGGTAGGAAGCAGCCTTGAGAGGACGTGATAGCTCATAAAAAACAATCAGTGGTTCAGGTCGTGTGGCACCATTAGTTTTAACAGCACTTGTACAGCACTGGACCTTTTCTAGATGTAGATGAAATGTAAACCATTCCTCCTAAGGATGGAAGTCTTCAGTTAAAAAAAAAAAGCATTAATGAAAAACCTGCCTTAAACTACAATGCCTTTACAACTACTTGTTTGGGACTTTTATCTGCCGAAAGAGGTGAACTGTCCAGACCAGATTTAGATTTTGAGTTGCACATTATTTATTACAAAGTACGTGGAGAGAGCTCCATCTTGGGGATTTTTTAAGCTTTCAGGTTATCGAGGAAAACTTCGGCAGTCATCGTGATTGCTACTGGGGATGGGGGTTACTCTCTCTCTGGAACCACTTAAATCTACTGCCACCACGCATGTTACATGCTTCCACGCTTTGGAGTTTTGGTGTGGAGTCGAGAAAAAGGTTTTCTGTGCCTGCCATAGTGGAAAAGTCGGAAAATAACTTTAGGATTTATAAACCTGCAGCCATAAAAACGATTAAGTGACAATCTGCACATGAAATTTCATAAATAAATGTCGGTTTCCAGCACCATATTTAAGAGGACTATGCCATAATTACAAAAAATCTTTGGGAGAGGTGGAGGATATGGAGTTTTCCTTTAACTAACGTTCGTTCTTCATCCGCTTGCGAGGAATCATTAAAGAATACAACCACCTCCACTGGAAGCTTTTTGTGAGCGGCAAAACGCCAAAGCAATGGGGATACAAGTTTGAATAGTACTGGCCTAACCTGGATCATCAAATTATATTTTCAACTATCACAGTTAACCAGGCCCTTGTTGACTAAGTCTTCTACGCATGGGCTGTGCAATAGGTGCAAAAATCCTCAATGATCTCCAGGTTGACAAAGAAATCATCATCCTGTCTGCCAACGCATCCACATTCGCATGGTTCTTCATTGACAAGCTGGCAGATGCCCTCCTTCAACAAGCACCTTGTTGACAGCCTCTATCTACTGAAGCCTATGCCTGTTGACTATTGCTCTATGTATATGACATCTTCACAACAGTCTTCAACAAGGACCTTGAAGATAGATTTTCCTTCATGCTTTAAGGATGGGCAGGTTACAATGCACCTGCTGGTGACACAAGATATCTCCAGTTAAGGAAAACAAGGAACATATTCCTTGAGGATGACAGCCAATCATATGGTGAGAAGGAAGAAACCAGGGAGACGGGGAAGTCAACCCTACACATGAATTTGACACTATCATTCTGTGGGAGGCAGCTCACGCAGGATGAAGAAGACTACTTTGCACTCTATTGTGCTATGTCATTAAAGCAGATTTGCTATACTGCATAAGATCTAAATGTCTATGAAATTCCACCATTCAATCCAATATGTGATGGTGAAGTACTGCCGCCGAGCCCACCTTTGCCTTTAGAAGTCAGGTTTTCACCACGCATGTATCTGGAAAAACAAATACTCAGGAGGCAGCAAGATTTGAAGTGTATGGTGCAGAGAGGGAAATTCCGTGACTGTCATACCAGATGAAGGCAGTGAGGACAATCCACCTAGAATGTCTCCCTAATTCCACAACCCTTCTTCCTACTACAGTCTGGATTTACAGAGTCATGGAGATAACTAGCATCTACAAAGTCTAATCCGTCTATGTGATCCAACAGGAGGAAGAGTTGCTCTGATCTCGGAGATAAATTAAATGAATCGCCTGGAGAGTAATGCAAGCACCTGGAAAATTAATGACCCATCCCCTAACACATTGAATAGATCCTTCAAGTCACTGTGTGCCAACTGCACTATTAACTCACCAGAATAGTGGTATAAATCCTAAGCAGTACATGAAGTACCGGAGGACAATATAATGGGTTGAAGTGGAAATATTTTTACAATTAATTTCTATCATAGGCTGATGCTGTTCTGCTTCCTAAGAGGCAAACGCCACTTCAGAGAAAATTACAAATTAACCCATTGTGGGACATTAAAGGAAAACATAAGAGGGAGCCTGCAATGATGTTTAATATTATCAAGATACTGATAGGGAAGTATAACGCAAAATAAGACTTTGGAGGAGACCGGTACCTTTAAAAATTGCTTATTAAGTTGTTCCTCAGTATTAGCATGTTAGCTCCCCCTACAATGTACAACACTGCTCCAACACCTCACACCAAGGGGTATGAGGTACTTTATCATATCTAACAAGGAGGCCCAGCTGCAGCTAGTTCAGGGACAGAACAGCAGGATGATCTACCGCCTCTGTATGCTTGTGTACTGCATGAAGCAGAATGGTGCTTGGCTCAGTGTTTCAGCCATCCCACGACTTGGCACAGATTGAGCCTGGTGCTCGCTGTGCTCAACAACACTGTGGCAGCCATCATAGACTGGGTTTGAAAAATATTGGGATGAAAGGTCTCAAATTCTGCACAACGTAATTTAAAGCAAGCCTGACACAGACAGACAGACAGACAGACAGACAGACAGACAGACAGACAGACAGACACTCCTCCCACAAGAATGTGTAAAATGATACTGCTCATCACAGTTTGAGCCTAGGTCCACATAATAATTATAATACGGTACCAAGGGTATTTTTTTTTAAGGTTTTAAGGTTTTTATTGGAACCAACCTTCATTTGCATGGTCGCACTCCTGTGTGATACACAGGACAGTGCCCCAGACAGCTGGTATTTTAGTAGTGGCTACTGATTCATTCCTGATATTTGCCACTTTACAATGTGGACTTGAAAATTAAATGGCAAAATGTTCCCACTCATATTGCAGGATACCCAGATATCAGTACCCATATAACAGTATTTGTGCTGTGGACTGATCCAAAATGTGAATGACACTTGCAACAAAAACAATGAAGGGGGCTGATCCATCGCTCCACTCTGTGTGATGGGCTTTGGGTTTATCCAAGCTGAAAAATACACTACCTGCAAATAATGGATGAAGAGGACTGAACCAGTCACTCTATAAATGTTCTTATTTTATTTTTATTTTTTACACGAGTTTGGAGATACAGTTTAAGCTCCATCTCCTCCCGACTTAAAAATGAACACTTCAGAATACACCGATTCCTTCTTGCAACCCTTAGTACGCAACTTAAAGTCATATATCCAAGACACTAGGCATCTTTTGTGTCAATTAGAAGACATTACTGGTCAAAGCAGTGCAAATATGTTAGTTTTGACGTAAACTCGTTGTACACATCAATCCCTTCGGAAAAGGGAGTAGAAGCCTTGACTGCTATATTATCCTGTAGAGAGGCAACTTTATTTGAACATACCAACATACTTCTAGATCTTACTAGATTGGTTCTGGAAAATAATGTCTTTTTACATGACGGGAATTGGTACAGACAAGCTCAAGGAGTGGCCATGGGGGCAAATTTTTACAGTCTACACAAACCTGTACCTGGGACATTTTGAGAAACATCATCTGTGGTCAGATTGCCCATCTAACATCTTGCAACACATACTATACTAGGGGAGATACATTGATGATATACTTATCTGGACAGGTACTATGTCCGACCTGAACATTCTAAACTGTCATCTAAATAAAAACAGTTACAACCTTGTGTTCACACATCATGTTGGCATAGATCGAATTGAATTTTTGGATGTTATTTTACACACAGCACACAATAATATCCTGTCTAGAATATACAGAAAACCAACGGCATGCGATTCTATTTTACATGCCCTCAGTGCACATCCCTGCGCCCAAATCAATGCCATTCCATATGGGAAAATGACTAGAATCAGATGTAACTGTAGTGAGCATACGATCTTCATACAGGAACTAAACTTATTGGAATAACATTTTCTCAATAGAGGATATTCAGGTCAGGTCATCTCCCTAGCAAAGAAAAGTATAATTTTTTCAAAAACGGAAGACTTTACTTATCCATAGGAAGAATACCAAGAGGGATAAAGAATGACTCTCCATGATCACCAGATATAGGGGGTTATTCTAACTTTGGAGGAGTGTTAATCCGTCCCAAAAGTGACGGTAAAGTGACGGATATACCACCAGCCGTATTACGAGTTCCATAGGATATAATGGACTCGTAATACGGCTGGTGGTAAATCCGTCACTTTCCCGTCACTTTTGGGACGGATTAACACCTCCTCATAAGTTAGAATAACCCCCATAGTCCTGCCAATATACTAGTTTTTCGTATACTTAAACGACACTGGCACTTATTACGTTTGGACACCCATTTAAGCAGAATATTGGGTAAGAATTCATCCTTAATACATAGTACTGCAAAATATACTGTGCCCCAGCTATGTCACCCCACTAACACAGGTCAAACCTATGACATGGGCATCAAATAAACTTACTGGCTTCTTCAAATGTGGGTGCTGCATTTCCTGCCAGTTTGCTGTCAACAGAACGACCACTTTCTCATATAACACAAGCAAGATGTACCAGATGAACGAGTTACTTACCTTCGGTAACGACTTTTCTGGTGGATACATTAGCTACCTGTGGATTCCTCACCTAATGAATACTCCCATGGCGCCAGCATTCGACGGAAATAATCTTCCTAGCTTCTGCACGTCGACGAGGACGTCAGGAATCCACAGGTAGCTAATGTATCCACCAGAAAAGTTTTTACCGAAGGTAAGTAACTCGTTCTTCTGATGGATACAACTACCTGTGAATTCCTCACCTAATGAATGGAGTCCCAAAGCAGTACCGCGCCCGGTGGTGGGTGCCTGTATGGTCAAACCAAGAAATCCTGCAGCACTGAACACGCAAAATGGCCATCCCTTCTGACCTCAGAGTCCAAGCAGTAGTGCTTCACAAAAGTGTGAAGGGACGACCAAGTTGCGGCCTTACAGATGTCAACCACAGGAACACCCCTAGCCAAAGCCGAAGTGGCCGACTTAGCCCTGGTGGAATGAGCTCTAATACCATCAGGAGGATCCTTCTTTGCTAAAGAGTAACAGATTTTAATGCAAAGAACAACCCACCTGGAGAGTGTTCTCTTGTGGACTGCCTTTCCTCTCCTCTTGCCCACGTATCCGATAAACAGCTGGTCCTCCAGCCTGAAATCCTTCATTCTGTCAATGTAGAAGCTTAACGCCCTCTTTGGGTCCAAGCGATGTAGTCTTTCTTCCTCCTTTGAAGGATGAGGCGGAGGATAGAACGTGGACAAAGTGATTGTCTGGGCAAAATCGAAGGATGAAACAACCTTCGGAAGGAAAGCAGCCTTGGTCCTCAACACCACCTTATCCGCATGAAAAGTTGTATAAGGGGGTTTTACTGATAAAGCCTGCAACTCACTCACTCTCCTTGCAGATGTTGTGGCCACCAGGAAAACTGTTTTAATAACTAAGTACCTTAAGGGGCAAGAATGCATAGGCTCAAAAGGGGACCCCATAAGGAAAGTCAGGACCAAGGACAAATGCCATTGTGGCATAACGAATGGTTTTGGAGGATATTTATTTAGAAGACCCTTCAAGAATCTAAGAACAATAGGAGACTTAAACAGTGATGGTTGGTCTGGCAGACAAATGAAGGCTGACAAGGCAGACAAGTAACCTTTAATAGTAGCCACTGCACAACCTTTCTGCGCTAGAGACAAAACAAAAGATAAAACATCTGACAAATGAGCACGTAAGGGATCAATCGGTCTCTCTCCACACCATACCACAAATTTAGACCACCTATCAGCGTAGATAGTTTTAGGGGAGTGTCGCCTGGCCCCTAAGATAACATCCACTACATCAGGTGGGAGAGAGAAGGAACTCAGGTTGCCCCGTTCAATCTCCAGGCATGAAGGTGCAGGCTCTGGAGGTTGGGGTGTAAAACCTGCCCCTGCGACTGCGAGAGGAGGTCTGCCCTGAGAGGGAGACGGAGCGGAGGGCACATTGAGAGTTGGAGAAGATCGGAATACCACACCCTCCTTGGCCAATCCGGAGCTATTAAAATTACTAGGGCCCGGTCTTGGCGAATCTTCCACAATACTCGAGGAATCAAGGGTATGGGTGGAAACGTGTAAAGCAACTGGTCGCACCAGCTTCTCTGAAACGCGTCCCCCAAAACCCCCTGCACCGGATACTGGAGACTGCAGTATAATGGACAATGCGCGTTCTCCCGAGTGGCAAACAGATCTATTCGAGGAAACCCCCACATCTGGAAGATCAACCGAACTTGATCTGGATGGAGACGCCACTCGTGGTCGGCCGAGAAATGGCGACTGAGACTGTCCGCACGTACATTCAAGACTCCGGCCAGATGATTCGCTACCAAGCAAATCTGATGGTCCTTTGCCCAGGACCATAGTCGAAGAGCTTCTCTGCAGCGAAGGTACGACCCTACTCCACCCTGTTTGTTTATATACCACATCGCGGTAGTATTGTCCGTTAGGACCTGAACAGACTGACAGCGAAGGGATGGGAGGAAGGCCTTGAGAGCCAGACGTACAGCCCGCAACTCCAACAGATTGATATGAAAAATCTGTTCCTCTGGAGACCAAAGCCCTTTGATCTCCAGATCCCCCAGATGAGCTCCCCACCCTAGAGTGGAAGCATCCGTTATTACCGTGGTCATTGGTGGTGACTGCGCGAACGGCTTCCCTTGTAAAAGATTGTTGCCCGCAATCCACCACTTCCAGTCCGTAGCAGCATCCCTGGAGATCTTGACAGAACCTTCGAGATCTCCTTTGTGTTGAGACCACTGCCTTCGGAGGCACCACTGAAGAGCCCTCATGTGCCAGCGAGCATGCGTGACCAACAGTATGCAGGAGGCAAACAGACCGAGCAGACGAAGGACCTTGAGGACTGGAATGACCGCTCCATTTCGAAACATTGGAACCAACTCCTGAATATCTTGAATCCGCTGAGGCGGAGGAAATGCTCGATCCAATGTTGTATCCAGTACTGCCCCTATGAACAGGAGACGTTGAGAGGGCTCTAGGTGAGATTTGGGCACGTTCACCGAAAAGCCCAGGTCGAACAACAACTGGGTTGTTGACTGCAGATGATGCAACACAAGCTCCGGGGACTTGGCTTTGATCAACCAGTCGTCCAAGTAAGGGAATACTGCTATCCCCTTCCTTTTGAGCTCTGCCGCAACCACCGACATCACCTTCGTGAAGACTCGGGGTGCTGAAGTAAGACCGAACGGGAGGACCACAAACGGATAGTGCTGCGACCCCACCACAAACCAGAGATACTTCCTGTGCGACTTGAGTATCGGGATATGAAAATAAGCATCCTGCAAGTCGACAGACACCATCCAATCTCCATTGTTCAACGCCAAAAGCACCTGAGCTAGGGTCAGCATCTTGAACTTTTCCTGCTTGAGGAACCAATTCAAGATCCTCAGGTCCAGAATTGGTCTCAACCGACCATCCTTCTTGGGAATCAGGAAGTATCTTGAGTAACAACCTCGACCCCTTTCCTGCTCTGGGACCAACTCCACCGCGCCCTTTAATAGGAGGACTTGAACTTCCTGTTCTAGCAACAGGAGATGTTCTTTTGAACAATACGATGGGCGGGGCGGGATGGGGAGCGGAAACTCCCGAAAGGGAAGGGTGTAGCCTTTCCCCACAACGCTGATAACCCAAGTGTCCGATGTAATAGTCTGCCACTTGTGAAGAAAGTGTGGTAACCTTCCCCCTACAGGAGAGGAGTGAGTGGGGATTGGTGGAAGCCTAAGGCTGCTTCCCCTGCTGCACCCCTCCAGAGGATGAGGAAGAGGCAGAGGCAGAGTGCTGCTGAGAGGCTCCCCTGGTGCGGACCCTGCCCCTCCCTCTAATTGATCTAAAGGTGAGAGAAGAGGCAGGTTGCTGGAATCTCCCCCGAAAGGAAGAGGAGTGTAGGAAGTTGGCTCTGTATGCACTATTTCAAAGTAAGGAATAGTATGCACAGAGCCCAAGGGTTCCCCTTAGAGGTAGGATAGTGGCAAAAAGAGATAATACTAATGCTCTATTTTGTGGTACTGTGGTCGAGCAGCAGGCTTATCAAAGGAGTAGTGTTAAGCATTTGTTGTACATACACACAGGCAATAAATGAGGAACACACACTCAGAGACAAATCCAGCCAATAGGTTTTGTTATAGAAAAATATATTTTCTTAGTTTATTTTAAGAACCACAGGTTCAAATTCTACATGTAATATCTCATTTGAAAGGTATTGCAGGTAAGTACTTTAGGAACTTTGAATCATTACATTAGCATGTATACTTTTTACATAAAACACAATAAGCTGTTTTAAAAGTGGACACTTAGTGCAATTTTCACAGTTCCTGGGGGAGGTAAGTTTTTGTTAGTTTTGTCAGGTAAGTAAATCACTTACAAGTCTCAGGTTTGGGTCCAAGGTAGCCCACTGTTGGGGGTTCAGAGCAACCCCAAAGTTACCACACCAGCAGCTCAGGGCCGGTCAGGTGCAGAGGTCAAAGAGGTGCCCAAAACGCATAGGCTGCAATGGAGAGAAGGGGGTGCCCCGGTTCCGGTCTGCCAGCAGGTAAGTACCCGCGTCTTCAGAGGGCAGACAAGGGGGGTTTTGTAGGGCACCGGGGGGGGACACAAGTCCACACAAAAAGTACACCCTCAGCGGCACTGGGGCGGCCGGGTGCAGTGTAGAAACAAGCGTCGGGTTTTCAATGGTTTCTTATGCGAGATCAAGGGATCTCTTCAGCGTTGCAGGCAGGCAAGGGGGGGGGGGGGGGGGGCTCCTCGGGGTAGCCACCACATGGGCGAGGGAGAGGGCCTCCTGGGGGTCACTCCTGCACAGGAGTTCCGTTTCTTTAGTTGCTGGGGGCTGCGGGTGCAGGGTCTTTTCCAGCCGTCGGGAAATGGAGTTCAGGCAGTCGCGGTCAGGGGGAGCCTCGGGATTCCCTCTGCAGGCGTCGCTGTGGGGACTCAGGGGGGACAACTTTGGTTACTCACGGACTCTGAGTCGCCGGAGGGTCCTCCCTGAGGTGTTGGTTCTCCACCAGTCGAGTCGGGGTCGCCGGGTGCAGTGTTGCAAGTCTCACGCTTCTTGCGGGGAGTTGCAGGGGTCTTTAAATCTGATCCTTCGAAACAAAGTTGCAGTCTTTTTGGAGCAGTACCGCTGTCCTCGGGAGTTTCTTGGTCTCTTGGAAGCAGGGCAGTCCTCTGAGGATTCAGAGGTCGCTGGTCCTGGAGAAAGCGTCACTGGAGCAGGGTTCTTTAGAAGGCAGGAGACAGGCCGGTAGGACTGGGGCCAAAGCAGTTGGTGTCTTCTTTCTTCTTCTGCAGGGGTTTTCAGCTCAGCAGTCTTCTTCTTCGGTAAGTTGCAGGAATCTAAAATCTTAGGTTCAGGAGAGCCCTTAAATACTAAATTTAAGGGCGTGTTTAGGTCTGGGGGGTTAGTAGCCAATGGCTACTAGCCCTGAGGGTGAGTACACCCTCTTTGTGCCTCCTCCCGAGGGGAGGGGGTCACATCCCTAATCCTATTGGGGGAATCCTCCATCTGCAAGATGGAGGATTTCTAAAAGTCAGAGTCACCTCAGCTCAGGACACCTTAGGGGCTGTCCTGACTGGCCAGTGACTCCTCCTTGTTGTTTTCTTTGTTTCCTCCGGCCTTGCCGCCAAAAGTGGGGACCGTGGCCGGAGGGGGCGGGCAACTCCACTAGCTGGAGTGTCCTGCGGTGCTGTGACAAAGGGGTGAGCCTTTGAGGCTCACCGCCAGGTGTTACAGCTCCTGCCTGAGAGAGGTGTTAGCATCTCCACCCAGTGCAGGCTTTGTTACTGGCCTCAGAGTGACAAAGGCACTCTCCCCATGGGGCCAGCAACATGTCTCTAGTGTGGCAGGCTGCTGGGACCAGTCAGCCTACACAGATAGTCGGTTAAGGTTTCAGGGGGCACCTCTAAGGTGCCCTCTGGGGTGTTGTTTACAATAAAATGTACACTGGCATCAGTGTGCATTTATTGTGCTGAGAAGTTTGATACCAAACTTCCCAGTTGTAGGAAGTTGGCTCTGTATGTGCTATTTCAAAGTAAGGAATAGCATGCACAGAGTCCAAGGGTTCCCCTTAGAGGTAAAATAGTGGTAAAAAGAGATAATACTAATGCTCTATTTTGTGGTAGTGTGGTCGAGCAGTAGGCTTATCCAAGGAGTAGTGTTAAGCATTTGTTGTACATACACATAGACAATAAATGAGGTACACACACTCAGAGACAAATCCAGCCAATAGGTTTTGTTATAGAAAAATATCTTTTCTTAGTTTATTTTAAGAACCACAGGTTCAAATTCTACATGTAATATCTCATTCGAAAGGTATTGCAGGTAAGTACTTTAGGAACTTTAAATCATAAAAATTGCATGTATACTTTTCAAGTTATTGACAAATAGCTGTTTTAAAAGTGGACACTTAGTGCAATTTTCACAGTTCCTAGGGGAGGTAAGTATTTGTTAGGTTAACCAGGTAAGTAGGACACTTACAGGGCTTAGGTTCTTGGTCCAAAGTAGCCCACCGTTGGGGGTTCAGAGCAACCCCAAAGTTACCACACCAGCAGCTCAGGGCCGGTCAGGTGCAGAGTTCAAAGTGGTGCCCAAAACACATAGGCTTCAATGGAGAAGGGGGTGCCCCGGTTCCAGTCTGCCAGCAGGTAAGTACCCGCGTCTTCGGAGGGCAGACCAGGGGGGTTTTGTAGGGCACCGGGGGGGACACAAGCCCACACAGGAATTTCACCCTCAGCGGCGCGGGGGCAGCCGGGTGCAGTGTAGAAACAAGCGTCGGGTTTGTAGTGTTAGTCTATGGGAGATCTAGGGATCTCTTCAGCGCTGCAGGCGGCAAGGGGGGGGGTTCCTCGGGGAAACCTCCACTTGGGCAAGGGAGAGGGACTCCTGGGGGTCACTTCTCCAGTGAAAGTCCGGTCCTTCCGGTCCTGGGGGCTGCGGGTGCAGGGTCTCTCCCAGGCGTCGGGTTTTGGATTCAAGGAGTCGCGGTCAGGGGAAGCCTCGGGATTCCCTCTGCAGGCGGCGCTGTGGGGGCTCAGGGGGGACAGGTTTTTGTACTCACAGTATCAGAGTAGTCCTGGGGTCCCTCCTGAGGTGTTGGATCTCCACCAGCCGAGTCGGGGTCGCCGGGTGCAGTGTTGCAAGTCTCACGCTTCTTGCGGGGAGCTTGCAGGGTTCTTTCAAGGCTGCTGGAAACAAAGTTGCAGCCTTTCTTGGAGCAGGTCCGCTGTCCTCGGGAGTTTCTTGTCTTTTCGAAGCAGGGGCAGTCCTCAGAGGATGTCGAGGTCGCTGGTCCCTTTGGAAGGCGTCGCTGGAGCAGGATCTTTGGAAGGCAGGAGACAGGCCGGTGAGTTTCTGGAGCCAAGGCAGTAGTCGTCTTCTGGTCTTCCTCTGCAGGGGTTTTCAGCTAGGCAGTCCTTCTTCTTGTAGTTGCAGGAATCTAATTTTCTAGGGTTCAGGGTAGCCCTTAAATACTAAATTTAAGGGCGTGTTTAGGTCTGGGGGGTTAGTAGCCAATGGCTACTAGCCCTGAGGGTGGGTACACCCTCTTTGTGCCCCCTCCCAAGGGGAGGGGGTCACAATCCTAACCCTATTGGGGGAATCCTCCATCTGCAAGATGGAGGATTTCTAAAAGTTAGAGTCCCTTCAGCTCAGGACACCTTAGGGGCTGTCCTGACTGGCCAGTGACTCCTCCTTGTTGCTTTCTTTGTTCCCTCCAGCCTTGCCGCCAAAAGTGGGGGCCGTGGCCGGAGGGGGCGGGCAACTCCACTAAGCTGGAGTGCCCTGCTGGGCTGTGACAAAGGGGGGAGCCTTTGAGGCTCACCGCCAGGTGTCACAGTTCCTGTCTGGGGGAGGTGTTAGCATCTCCACCCAGTGCAGGCTTTGTTACTGGCCTCAGAGTGACAAAGGCACTCTCCCCATGGGGCCAGCAACATGTCTCTAGTGTGGCAGGCTGCTGGAACTAGTCAGCCTACACAGATAGTCGGTTAAGTTTCAGGGGGCACCTCTAAGGTGCCCTCTGTGGTGTTTTTTACAATAAAATGTACACTGGCATCAGTGTGCATTTATTGTGCTGAGAAGTTTGATACCAAACTTCCCAGTTTTCAGTGTAGCCATTATGGTGCTGTGGAGTTCGTGTTTGACAGACTCCCAGACCATATACTCTTATGGCTACCCTGCACTTACAATGTCTAAGGTTTTGTTTAGACACTGTAGGGGTACCATGCTCATGCACTGGTACCCTCACCTATGGTATAGTGCACCCTGCCTTAGGGCTGTAAGGCCTGCTAGAGGGGTGTCTTACCTATACTGCATAGGCAGTGAGAGGCTGGCATGGCACCCTGAGGGGAGTGCCATGTCGACTTACTCGTTTTGTCCTCACTAGCACACACAAGCTGGCAAGCAGTGTGTCTGTGCTGAGTGAGAGGTCTCCAGGGTGGCATAAGACATGCTGCAGCCCTTAGAGACCTTCCTTGGCATCAGGGCCCTTGGTACTAGAAGTACCAATTACAAGGGACTTATCTGGATGCCAGGGTCTGCCAATTGTGGATACAAAAGTACAGGTTAGGGAAAGAACACTGGTGCTGGGGCCTGGTTAGCAGGCCTCAGCACACTTTCAATTGTAAACATAGCATCAGCAAAGGCAAAAAGTCAGGGGGCAACCATGCCAAGGAGGCATTTCCTTACACCAGTTTTCAGTGTAGCCATTATGGTGCTGTGGAGTTCGTGTAAAACAGACTCCCAGACCATATACTCTTATAGCTACTGTAAGAAGTTGGCTCTGTATGTGCTATTTCAAAGTAAGGAATAGCATGCACAGAGTCCAAGGGTTCCCCTTAGAGGTAAAATAGTGGTAAAAATAGATAATACTAATGCTCTATTTTGTGGTAGTGTGGTCGAGCAGTAGGCTTATCCAAGGAGTAGTGTTAAGCATTTGTTGTACATACACATAGACAATAAATGAGGTACACACACTCAGAGACAAATCCAGCCAATAGGTTTTTGTATAGAAAAATATATTTTCTTAGTTTATTTTAAGAACCACAGGTTCAAATTCTACATGTAATATCTCATTCGAAAGGTATTGCAGGTAAGTACTTTAGGAACTTTAAATCATAAAAATTGCATGTATACTTTTCAAGTTATTGACAAATAGCTGTTTTAAAAGTGGACACTTAGTGCAATTTTCACAGTTCCTGGGGGAGGTAAGTTTTTGTTAGTTTTACCAGGTAAGTAAGACACTTACAGGGCTCAGTTCTTGGTCCAAGGTAGCCCACCGTTGGGGGTTCAGAGCAACCCCAAAGTCACCACACCAGCAGCTCAGGGCCGGTCAGGTGCAGAGTTCAAAGTGGTGCCCAAAACACATAGGCTAGAATGGAGAGAAGGGGGTGCCCCGGTTCCGGTCTGCTTGCAGGTAAGTACCCGCGTCTTCGGAGGGCAGACCAGGGGGGTTTTGTAGGGCACCGGGGGGGACACAAGTCCACACAGAAATTTCACCCTCAGCAGCACGGGGGCGGCCGGGTGCAGTGTAGAAA